>NC_035447.2:67778177-68454427 GCF_002127325.2 Helianthus annuus
AGGTTGCATCTTTTGAGAATTCTAAGAGGAAGTGTTCAGTCAATTAACACTAACTCTAAGCAATAAAAGCAACAATCAGTATGACGCTTGCAAATACAGGGGTAAACGAGCCTAGTTGACTTACAAGAAGCTGATAGTATTCTGCTTCCCGCAAAAGCTCTGAACACTCTAAATCAGACAAGTTGGAAATGGGAGCCACACCGTCCGTCAACCAATTTAAAATATGCCGAAAGTGCATCCCATCCCGGTCAACAAACACATACCCCTGCAAAAACACAGATTGGTCAAAACATGTTCCTTTTGAGTGGAAAAACTCTTCATGTTCAATGATCTAAGAAACTCAGTATAATCCAAGTATTCTATCAAACTTAAACAAATATGTTGTATACCAGTTTTGTCTATAATCTCACTTTCTCAGGGTCTTTGTAAACAGTGTGGCGACCACTGAACATGGCAGCAAGCATCGACTGAGGCTCCCTATGAGTTAGCGTATCAACATTAGTGAGAAATTCATATCCACCTGTTTCGGCAGCAATATAAAATTAAACAAATGAAAACCTAAATACCTAATTAATCTATCATTTACACCTGTTTAAGCAATATTAAACTAGTTTTACACCCGTCCCAGTCTGGTTTTCCAAATTAATAAAAATTCAAACTTAACATAAACAGTAACCCAAAAAATACTTACTGACTGAAAATTAATAACCTCCAACAGAGGTTCCAGAAAAAAGGATCGATTTATTCGAAGAGGTTCAAATCTCCGACAACTGAGGTTGTGTTTTCTCCGATCATCATAACCTCCAATAGACTCGGATCTAACAGATCGTCATCATCTTCGGCCAGGACCTGCGATTTTGGGGGGTTAACCGGAAGAGGAAAATCTGAAGGATGTTGGGGTTGAACGGAAGAGGAAATTAGCTTTGGGGGATTACCTCCTCATTAGATCAAAACCCTAACTATATTGGAGATTTGGAGCGATGTGAAATTAAGAGCGGGCCTCTACAAATTAACCCGCTTAATTTAAGTTTTCATCTTGCCACCGCTAACACGGTGGCAATTAAAAAAAGCCCTTTTATTTTTAATGTATTTTCGATGTTTTTAATTTTGTTTAGTATTTTTCCTATGGATTTGTCACCAAAATTAAACGGTGGCAAAATTTCCAACCATTTAGCCACCATATCATAACAAGTACGCTTAATTTCAATTTTGGGGGAAGTGGGTTGCTAAATTTGCTACCATTTTTTTTCGATAACAAATTTTAGTGACAATTGCCCAATTTTCTAGTAGTGACAATCAATCAGAAACTATCCTGAAAACCTGCAAATCAGCAAACAAACAACCAGAATATCAAATCAGCCAACAAAATTCGAAAATCAAGATCAAACACACAAAAATTTTCGAAAATTTTAAGAACCCTAATTATCAGGTTTCAAAAATTTCGAAAATTTTACTCCCTGTTTCTGCAGCAACAATTCTGAACCGAGCAATCAAGAGCCTAATGCTCTGATACCAATTGTAGGTCACCTTGATGTTATGGATCTTCACAGAATCGTCTATCTAACCTAGAGTGCGGAATCCTCTAGATCAGATTGTAGCAGAAAACGTGTAGAACGCAGAAACAGCAATTCAATCAAACCGGGTTTTATTGATTATCTATCAAGATTGATTACAATCAATCAAACCCTAAACACAAACCCTAATTTCGTCCAAGCAAGCTCTCACAAAATTATGTCTCTCTCAAACTCTGTTTTGGCTGATTAACCTAAACCCTAATGTCTAACCTTGTTTATATAACACAAGGTTTACAAGTGGGCTAGGTTTACACTCCTGGGCTGCGAATTGGACAGGCCCAATTCGCCCCCCATCACCCAATCCTTTGGGTTTAGTTAGCCCAAACATTACAACTAACTATTACAAAGCTAAACCCGCTAACTGTTTATCGTTTAACTAATTACAAGATATCCAAAGACCAAATCTAAGCTGTTGTCACAAACATGCACCAACATCGGGAATCCAAGGTCTTTGTAAGTTTTATTTTTATTTATTTACAATCCTATTCGTTATGATTTATTTTGAACGTTTCATAAGATAAATTACTTATTTGGGCATAGCATGCCTTATTAAAATTCCATTTATATACAAGTTCACATACCTCACGGGGGATCACTCAACACTCGGCCGAAGGTGTATTTTTTTAGTGAATCACTCGAGAGCGGCATGGAACTTACGCTTTCCATAGGCTTGCCAAGCAATCAATCCTCCTCCTTTTTTACATTTTACCTTTGTAAATATCAAGAGGACTTTTGGGGTGAAGGGTTAGGCTTGGGTTAAAGGTGTGTGGTTGGGTTAGTGGTTAGTAAAAAGGGCGAAAAATCGTAAAAAGCGTCGGTTTTCGTAAAATACCTTGTCTTTAGCGACTTTTTATTTTGAAGTATTTCTCCAAACAAGCTTTTATATAGCTTTTGTTTGTTTTTGACTTCATCATTTTTTTTTCAATTTTTTTTTCATCACATAAAAAGGCGAGTTTACGAAGAACCGAGCTTGTTACTAAAATAAAGGGTGAAAAA
Source organism: Helianthus annuus (assembly GCF_002127325.2). NCBI lineage: Eukaryota > Viridiplantae > Streptophyta > Magnoliopsida > Asterales > Asteraceae > Helianthus > Helianthus annuus. The sequence continues at coordinate 67,780,748 of NC_035447.2, forward strand.
TAAAAATGGTTTTTGGTGGGTAAAAAGGGTTTTGGGGTAATGAAATGAAAGGTTTAGGCTCAAAGGGGCTATCTAGGGGGATTTTGGGTAGGTGATAAAAAAATTGAAAAATAATGGTTTTGAAAGAAAAATGGTTAGTCCTAATGCCTCCATCATTTACTTACTTGGGTTTAAGTTGTTAAGGACCGGGAATGTATTGTTGTGGCAAGTTCTAGATTTGTAAGAACCAAGCGGCTATTCACACAAGAAACGAAAAATGAGCATTTAGTCTACTAAATATGTATATTTTTATGCTCAATAAAGGCTCAAAACTCACTTTTGTGGGAATGGGTTTTTAATGTGATCAAGTATATATAATCGAATTTTTAACTAGACTTGTTATGCCGTTTCATAATTTTCTTATGTTGGTTCTTTGTTATCACGACGCTATCGGTTGTAAACTTGTAAAAATATAACCTTTTAGAACTTGTTATTCCCAACTTAAACTAAGACAAGTAAATAATAAAAAAATGAAAAAGTTTTTGAAAAAATTTGGGGTGTTTAGCGGTTCCAATAGAGTTTTGTGTAAGGCTTGTGTTTAGGATTTGCAAAATTCAAGGTTTTAGCATCCCCCCACACTTAAATTACACATTGTCCTCAATGTGTCCAAAAATAAGGTTTTTGGTTGATTAGGATGTGTAAAAGTGGTTTAAAAAGCAAAGACTTTTGTTTCTGGCAGTCTGGACACGGCCCCGTGGTGAACTGCCAGTACCGAGAACTTACAGAAGATGAACACGGGGGCGTGTTGGGTGAACACGGCCTCGTGTCTGGCAAAAAATTGCAGGTCAGTAACCAAACAGCAGGTCTGGGAGATGAACACGGGGGCGTGTCGGCTGGACACGTCCCCGTGTGGACAGTCTGTGAGCCTGAAAAACAGGTTTTGTCTCCCGGTTTCTCCATTTCGGGGCTGCAAGTGCTAATATTTAGCACTCTAACCCTTGCATTGTACCTGTCTAATCACTCAATACCAAACCAAACAAACATAAACCATCCTAAATTACCAACGTTAATTGTCTCCACGCATAAAGTAAAAATAAAACAAAGATAAAAGAAATAGTTAAGGAAAGTAAATTGTTCAACAAGCGGCACGCAGGCCGTAAATTGTTCGATAGAGAAGGGTACTTAAACCTGTGGGCTCATCACCAACCTGCCCCTTGTTCCTTCAAGCCTTCTACTCCATGTCTTCATCGCTACCATCACCTCCACCCCCATGCCTCGCCATGTACTCCCGGATGCTACCGATATCATCTTGTATATCGTTAATGTTGCGCTCGATAGATCCAACCCGGTGGTATGTGTTGTTGGCGAGATTGTAGGTGTTCCTGGTGCACATGAGGTTTTCCTGCAAAAGATCATGTAAACTTTGAAAGTTAGGAAAACCACCTCCTTGAGAGGAGGATTGACCCGGATCGCCTTGGGGTGGGTACTGAAAATGGGGAGGTGGTGCATGAAGAACTAGAGCCTCCTGCGGGTTCCATGCATAGCCTTGCGTCCTTTGAAAGCTCACCGTCCCGTCTTCTGCCTCATAAAGCAAGTTCATGGCTCGGCAAATGTGGTAGTCAACTCGTCCCGACCATGGACTCCTTTCAAAGGACCTTGGGATATTCGTGAAATGTTTGAAAAGACGGTACACCCATCTCCCGAAGAAGATAGGTGTAGGAGCGTGAGCAAGGCGATTTAGGTGCATGTTCCGTAACAAGAGATAAGGAACATCGAGAGGCTTCTGGTTGTGGATGCAGTGAAGGACAACCAAATCTTTCAACCCTACAACGCCACTACTGTCGTGACGCTGGTTCAGCGAGTAGGTGAGGAGCCTGTGAATGTAGCGGTAAAGCGGGTCCCTCAGTTTGGTGCTTTTGGTGCTGCTCGGGTTGTAGATTCCTTCACCTATTTGAGCCCATGCGGCATGGCGTTCAGTTGCATCCAAGTCTCGTAATCCCCCAGTATTCTCTTCATTTCCCGATTCCTCTTCACTATATAGCCCTATGATAGCTCCAAACTGTGCCATGGAGGTTGTGAACGTGGTCCCTCCACATCGGAATGTGACCGCATCATGGTCAAACGGGTCACATCTCGAGTTGAAAATGAAGGTGCTGTAGAACTCCATCGTGCATTGATGCACCGACCGAAGCCGGGTGTTCAATGCGACAACCAGTGGACCTCTCACAATGTTGTTGAATCGGTCAAGTTGATTCACCATGGTTAGCAAGTCGGTACACGCCCGCCTAGGGTACTCTTCCGGTCTTGTTTGTAGAATCTCGTACCGTGCCCTAGCATCCAGTTCGCTTGCGTTAAACCTCGTGAATTTCGACATCTGAAAGAATACATCAAAAGTTAGTACGAAACAAGGAAAATCGGAGTGAAACTGCAAACAGTGGGCTGGACACGGCCCCGTGTTCAGCGGACACGGCCCCGTGTCCAGGCGTCTGTAACCCAAAAATTTCATTTTTCGCTCCGGTTTCGAAAACCTGAAAATTTTTAGCCCAATAGTAGCGGTTTCCCCCGAAAATGAAACCCTAAGTGTCATTTTTCCCAAAACAAACCGTTTACCCTTTCAATTTCGTGTTTTTCGGTTCAAGAACAAGGGTTTGGGGTTTTAGTTTGAAATCGAACGAATCTATCGACAATACATGTTTATTTACTTCCTACTATACTAATCTAAACTACTACTAACAGATTTCATCAAAAATTTTGAGTTCGATCCGGATGAACATGAAGAACCCTAGATTTTTCCCCAATTTTTGATGTTTTAACTACATGCAAGTAACTAATCTAACTACTAAAGAGGATAGAATCATACCTTGACGTTGTTAAACTCGGTGGTAACGTTGAAAAACTGCAGAAAATCGCCTCAAACCAGAGCGTTTTCGGCTATACGGGGCGTGTGGAATGGTGTAACTGATAGGAAAAGAGGGTTTTATCCCGACAGTTGCCTCGACACGGCCCCGTGTTCAGCGGACACGGCCCCGTGCCGGGCAAAGTTTTTGAAATATTTTTTTTATGATGTGCTCGTGTGCATGCCCGTTATTTCCGAAAATGGCTAGAAGACTTACCGGTTTTTGAAACGTACACCTACCTGTAACATGTCGGGTATGAGTTTATTCGTTAACCGTTTGAAGTGAGATCTCCTCTTCCTCATCCTCAATGGATCCTCGGTAGAGTTTTAGCCGTTGGCCATTGACTTTAAATGGTATCCCATTTCGAGTTTTAATTTCTACCGCACCGTGTGGAAAAATATGGGTGACGGAAAAAGGTCCTGACCACCTAGATTTTAGCTTACCAGGAACTAATCGAAGTTGTGAATTAAACAATAGAACTTGATCTCCTACCCGAAATTCATTAGATTTAATATATTTATCGTGTAAATTTTTCATTCTTTCTTTATAAATTTCGGAGTTAGAATATGCATAATTCCTTAGCTCGTCTAATTCATTTATTTGACAAAATCGATTTTTACCTGCATTTTCTAAATCTAAGTTTACGTTTTTTATTGCCCAGTAGGCCTTGTGAGCTATTTCTACTGGCAAGTGACAACTTTTTCCATAGACAAGCTTATATGGGGTTGTGCCTATAGTGGTTTTATAGGCAGTTCGAAAAGCCCATAAAGCGTCGTCTAATTTGTCGGCCCATTCTTTTTTATTTATTCCTACGGTTTTTTCAAGTATTCGTTTTCACCTCGATTAGTCACTTCGGCTTGCCCATTTGTTTGAGGGTGATATGCTGTTGAGACCCGGTGATAGACCCCATACCTTGTTAATATTTTTTCGAGTTGATGATTGCAAAAATGGGTACCTCTATCACTTATTAAAGCCTTTGGTGTCCCGAAGCGAGAGAACAGTTTTTTCAAAAATTTTACCACTACTCTTCCATCATTTGTCGGAAGAGCCTCGGCCTCCGCCCATTTAGACAAGTAATTGACTGCCACAAGTATATATTTGTTTCCCTTTGAAGGTGGGAATGGTCCCTTGAAATCGAGTCCCCACACATCAAAGATTTCACAGACGAGAATGCCATTTTGAGGCATTTCGTTTTTGGAAGAAATATTACCTGATCTCTGGCAGGCATCACATGTCTTTACAAGGTTTTGTGCATCCTTGTAAATGGTTGGCCAGTAAAATCCAGAATCAAATACCTTTCGTGCGGTACTTGCGGCACCATGATGTCGTCCGTATGGACCTTCATGACAATGACGGAGAATTCTTCGTGCTTCATTACCATGGACACACCTTCGGATGAGCTGGTCGGCACACATTTTGAAAAGATAGGGGTCTTCCCAAAAGTAATGCTTTACATCAGCAAAGAATTTCTTTCTTTGATGATGTGGCCATCCTTTGGTGACTATACCGCTAGCTAGGAAATTAGCGTAGTCGGCATACCATGGCTCTTGTCTACTCTCCATCATTTCCAAGGATTCCGTGGGAAATTTCTCGTTGATTTGCTCGTCTCTGGTTGTCTCCAAAGCTGGGTCTTCTAAGCGTGAGAGATGATCTGCAGCAGTGTTTTCTGCTCCTCTTTTGTCCTTGATTTCGATGTCGAATTCTTGGAGGAGTAGAATCCATCTGATCAAACGGGGTTTTGCGTCTTGCTTCTTGAAGAGGTACCTGATGGCTGCATGGTCTGTATAGACTACTGTTTTAGAAAGAACAAGATAAGAACGAAATTTATCAAAAGCAAATACCACTGCTAGTAATTCTTTTTCTGTAGTTGTATAATTTTCTTGTGCATCATTAAGAGTTTTACTAGCATAATAAATTGGGTGGAAATGCTTTTCTTTTCTTTGTCCCAAGACTGCTCCAACAGCAAAGTCACTTGCATCGCACATGATTTCGAAAGGAAATTTCCAATCTGGCGCTATCATGATAGGTGCATTGACTAGCATTTCCTTGAGGGTTAGAAATGCTTGATTGCATTCCTTGTCAAAGATGAAGGGTGCATCTTTTTCAAGTAATTTTGTTAGAGGCCTTGAGATTTTTGAAAAGTCTTTGATAAACCTTCTATAAAATCCGGCATGTCCTAGGAAACTTCTGATTGCTCGTACGGAGGATGGAGGAGGTAATCGAGAAATAGTCTCTATTTTTGCTCGATCAACTTCCATTCCTTCGCTTGAGATTTTGTGACCGAGTACTATTCCCTCTGTTACCATGAAATGGCATTTTTCCCAGTTAAGGGCGAGGTTAGTTTCCTCACATCGGGATAGCATTCGTTCAAGATTATCGAGGCATTGGTCATATGAGTCTCCAAAGATGGAAAAGTCATCCATGAAGACTTCCATTGTCTTTTCGATCATATCATGGAAAATGGCGACCATACAATGTTGGAATGTTGCAGGCGCATTACATAGACCGAATGGCATGCGTCGATATGCGAAAGTTCCGTAGGGACATGTGAAAGTTGTTTTCTCTTGGTCTTCTGGTGCTATCGGTATTTGAAAGTAACCTGAAAAACCATCTAAGAAACAATAAAATTTATGACCGGACAATCTTTCTAACATTTGATCAATGAAGGGTAAAGGAAAGTGGTCTTTCCTTGTTGCTTCATTTAATCGCCTATAATCTATACAAACTCTCCATCCTGTGACGGTTCTTGTTGGTATTAATTCATTTTTCTCGTTAGTTATTACCGTCATACCTCCTTTCTTTGGGACTACTTGAACGGGACTTACCCACGGGCTATCGGAGATAGGGTAGATTAGTCCGGCGTCAAGTAGTTTGATGACTTCATTCTTAACCACTTCTTGAACATTGGGGTTCACTCTTCGTTGTGGTTGAATTACCGTTTTGTAGTCATCATTCATTAAAATTTTGTGCGTGCACATGGAAGGGCTTATTCCTTTAATATCTACAAGCTTCCAAGCGATCGCGTTTTTGTGTTTTTTAAGCAAGTTAACTAATTTCTCTTTTTCTACGTTACTTAATTTAGATGAAATAATTACAGGTAAACTACCATCTTTGCCTAGAAAAGCATATTCCAAACCTTTAGGAAGTTCTTTGAGCTCAATGGGTGGGTCTTTAGAAGATACCTTATTTTGTGGCTCATCTAGATTAAGAACCTTAAAGGTTTGTTCTATGGCTATCTCTTCTTCGACAAAGTGGTCTTCTTCGTTAGTCGTATCGGGTGGTTCAGCTTCATCTTCAATTAGGGGGTCATTATTGCCAAAAGGATATTTCATTGAACGCTCAAGGTCTATGCTCCTTTTGAATGCCCCTAACTGAAGAGGTAGATTGTTGAATTTCCGGTTTTTCAAAGCTTTATGAGTTTGTACAAAAGGTTTTCCTAAGACTAGTGGAGCGTCATCAAGGATGACGAAGTCGGTTGGGATTACCATTTGATTTGTTTGAACCAAAACATCTTCAACTACACCGATTGATTTCATTACTTTTCGATCGGATAGAAAAATGGGAATTTGAAGTGGAGTAAAATCACTAACACTTAATTTTTCAAAAATGTAGTTAGGAATTATGTTAATACAAAGATCTTTATCAATGGTGATATTACTAATAAAGGAATTTTGAAAGAAACATGGAACCGGTGTAATGTTAATTTCAAAAGGGTCTTCTTTTATTAGCGAGGTTTGATCATTCGTTAACTTAACACTTACTAAGTCTTTGATTTTAGCACTAGTGTTTAACTCTTTTAAAAACTTAGCATGAGGGGTTACTAAACAATGATTTTCGAAAGTAGGTGACAAGAGATTAATTTCTTCAAAATTAGACTCTTCTTGAATTTTAGCGTTATCGACCTCACCTTTTCCGTTGTTTAACTCATGTGTCGGTTTTTCACTTTCTTGTTCTTCCATTTTTACATTTTCAACTATCTCTACGTTATTATCATTTTTTAATTCTTCTCTTGCGCGGGATTCCTCTTCCCTTGCGCGAGATTCTTTCATGTAACGTTCGATAGTTTTAATGTGTTCTAATATCCTATTGGTCACTTCGGTGAGAGAAAAAGAATTTGGATCCTCAAAGCTTGAATCCGGTTGTTCGATCCTTGGCTCCTCATAATTCTCATATGAAGTAGATGGTTCACACCATTGTTCTTCATTATAAGTATATGATGGATAAGGGTCGAAACTTTGTTCCTCATAGTACTCATATGAGGTGGGTTGTTCACGCCATGGTTCCTCATAATAAGTATATGAAGGTGGTAGCTCATATCTTGAGTCTTCAAAGTATGAGTATGAAGGCTCATACCTTGGTTCCTCAAAATATGAGTATGAGGGAGGAGGTTCATACCTTTGGTCTTCATAGGATGTGTATGAAGTTGATGGTTCGTACCTGGGCTCCTCATAATGGTTGTATGAATTGGATGGTTGATATGGAGTTATTATATTGAACCGAGCGTGTGTTACGACAATTAGTGCAATAATTACCCCTATAATCATCCTCATCATAGGTGTAGTTGTAACCTCTTGAGTATTGATCCATAAGAATCACTCAACAGACCACAACTGAGTCTCGGGACCAGAAAACAAAAATAAGACAGAAACAGAAGCTGGACACGGCCCCGTGTTCAGGGTCTGTATCTGGGCGTTTTAATTAAAGTTACTGGTCACGTTGAGCACGGGGGCGTGTTCAACGAGCACGGCCCCGTGTTCAGACTCTGTATCTGGGTATCTACTCTAAAAATATGCAGCACGGGGGCGTGTTCAGCGAGCACGGCCCCGTGTTCAGGCTACTGTAAATGCAAACTAAACTAAAATGCAGAAAAATGTGCGCGCGTTTTAAAAGGGTTTTGAAAAACTGATTAGGCCGTCGATTTTAAGCTTTCTTAAAATCCTTGTGTCCCCGGCAACGGCGCCAAAAACTTGATGCGTGTGTAGTGTAATATATTTTTGATGAGTATTTAAGCCCCTTTTTACACTTTGAGCCAAGTTTTAAATTTATAAAACACGATATTTACTAACACTAAACACACATATGGGCAAGTGCACCCATCGTGGACGTAGTATAGTGTTGGTAAGATACCGAGGTCGTCCAAGGACACAAGAGCTTTTAATACCGGTTTATCCTCAACGTCTAATCAAATCAAAAAGTGAGAAAAATGTTTTAAACTAAGAAAAATAAAAACTAACTAAATGCTGAAAAATAAAATAAAATAAAAACAGATAGACAAGATGAATCACTTGGATCCGACTCGTGTATTAGTATAACCTTTGATTATTTTCGCACTTTTGCACTTGTTTAAGAGATTATCTTAGTTATTGTAGTAGGCCCCTCTTTTGAAGGCGACGTTACCCTCAACCCAGTAGTTTGAGTCAGCAAGGATACAATCCTAAAGGGTCGGATTATTGAAAGATAATGAATTAAGTTATTAATGCAAATTGTGGTAGGCCCCGCTTTCGCGGTGACGTTACCCTCGGCTAAGTAGTCTGAGTCAGCAGGGATACAGTCCTAAATAGCCGGGTTATAGTATTAATAGTAGTTAACTTATGAGGGGGTCAAAGAGTTTGGATCCCCGCCATCCAATACCTATGGGCATTGAAGGAGATCCTACTAAATTTGACCCAGGTCCCAAGCAGGACCTCTAAACGCTGAACAAGGGCAAGACCCTTACCAAACCGTTCCCTTAACCCCCGACCAGGTAGCCAACATACCTCCATATAGACCGCGGAGATATGAATGGTGAAAATCTTTTATTTTATATAGACAGTAAAATAATGCCAAGACACCACGGACAAACGATAAGGAAAGATCACCTTCAACATAAGTAACTAGTTATTAAAGTCATTAATACAAAACCAAATAAAAAGTGCAAAAGATTAAAAATAAAAAGTATTATACTAAACACTTGTCTTCACCAAGTGATGTAAGAGACTTAGGCAAACATGGCCTTGATTGTCAAGAACTCTTACTATCAATCTTGGATCCCGAGACGACTCACACACTCTATGATGGACAATGGATGATGGTGGTGGATGATGGTGTTATGGTGGTGGTGGGTGGTGGATGAAGTGTGAGAGAGGTGGTGTGCCAAGGGATGAAAGAGAATGAAACCAAGCTCCCCTATTTATAGGCTGAACAGAAGGCTGGGCACGGCCCCGTGTCCGCTGGACACGCCCCCGTGCCCGTCTGACATTCTCTCTCTTCATTAATTGTAATTCGCAATTACAATTAATGCGCCTGTTGTACTTTCACCACGCCCCCGTGCCCGCTGGACACGGCCCCGTGATGGGCAATGGAAGCTTCTACTGGTTTGTCTTTTCTGCTGCTTCCTGGGCACGCCCCCGTGTTCGCTGGACACGGGGCGTGTTCAGTCTCTGTTTTCTCTTCTTTGCCTTGGGAGATGCCGTTGAGGGTCCGGGCAGTCTACTTTTGTTCCTTTTCTTGTATTTATGCTAGAATTAGTTGTCTTTTTGCTTCTTTTGTGACTTTGAGCTCATTTCATCCTGAAAATACAAAAGGAAGACAAAAACACTCTTTTTCCAACATTAGTACTTAAAAAGGGTTAGTTTTATGCTTTAATTGATGTGATTTATATGTTTCATTTTACACACATCAATGGCTTTGAATGACAACCGAGGAGCCATCGGCTAGAGAGTGTTACTACATCGGGAAGCCATTCCCGAAATTTTCCTAAATAAGTAGAACCCTTATGATAACCTCATGTATCCCCTAGTTATTTAGCTAACTTAATGTAATATCTCTCTATGTTTGCAATATTATGATGGTTTTTAAGATTGATGGTTGTTTTGAGAATAAAACACACTCATGGTGGTAATGGATGAAAAAGGGAACGAGAAAAATGGAACCATGCACGAAGAACAGAGCAACCCGACACAAATCTCCATCACAGAAGGCTCAACACGGGCCGTGCCCAACCAACACGGCCCCGTGCTGAGCCACCTGCAGGAAAACACCCAGTTCAGGTAACTGGACACGGGTCGTGTTCAGCGGACACGCCCCCGTGTCCAGGCTTCTGTTTCAATTCTCTAATTTTTGTTACTAGCACTTGACCACGGGGCCGTGCCCGGTCACCACGGGGCCGTGTCCAGGATGCCAGTAACATAAATCTTTGCTTTTTAACCCACTTTTGCACATTCTAATCAACCAAAAACATTGTTTTTGGACACATTGAGGACAATGTGTAATTTAAGTATGGGGGGGGGATGCTAAAACCTTGAATTTTGCAAATCCTAAATACAAGCCTTACACAAAACTCTATTGGAACCGCTAAACACCCCAAATTTTTTCAAAAACTTTTTCATTTTTTTATTTACTTGTCTTAGTTTAAGTTGGGAATAACAAGTTCTAAAAAGGTTATATTTTTATAAGTTTACAACCAATAGCGTCGTGATAACAAAGAACCAACATAAGAAAATTATGAAACGGCATAACAAGTCTAGTTAAAAATTCGATTATATATACTTGATCACATTAAAAACCCATTCCCACAAAAGTGAGTTTTGAGCCTTTATTGAGCATAAAAATATACATATTTAGACTAAATGCTCATTTTTCGTTTCTTGTGTGAATAGCCGCTTGGTTCTTACAACTCTAGAACTTGCCACGACGATACATTGCCGGTCCTTACCAACTTAAACCCAAGTAAGTAAATGATGGAGGCATTAGGACTAACCTTATTTTTCTTTCAAAACCATTATTTTTCATTTTTTTTCACCTACCCAAAATCCCCCTAGATAGCCCCTTTGAGCCTAAACCTTTTCATTTTATTACCCCAAAACCCTTTTCACCCACCAAAAAAAAACCTTTTTTATTTTTCACCCTTTATTTTAGTAACAAGCTCGGTTTTTCGTAAACTCGCCTTTTTATGTGATGAAAAAAAAAACAACAACAACAATGATGAAGTCAAAAACAAACAAAAGCTATATAAAAGCTTGTTTGGAGAAACACTTCAAAATAAAAAGTCGCTAAAGACAAGGTATTTTACGAAAACCGACGCTTTTACGATTTTTCGCCCTTTTTACTAACCACTAACCCAACCACCCACCTTTAACCCAAGCCTAACCCTTCACCCAAAAGTCCTCTTGATATTTACAAAGGTAAAAAGTTAAAAAGGAGGAGGATTGATTGCTTGGCAAGCCTATGGAAGGCGTAAGTTCCATGCCGCTCTCGAGTGATTCACTAAAAATATACACCTTCGGCCGAGTGTTGAGTAATCCCCCGTGAGGTATGTGAACTTGTATATAAATGGAATTTTAATAAGGCATGCTATGCCCAAATAAGTAATTTATCTTATGAAACGTTCAAAATAAATCATAACGAATAGGATTGTAAATAAATAAAAAATAAAACTTACAAAGACCTTGGATTCCCGACACTCTAGGACAAGCTAAAAACCTTCTCTTCTACCTATTCCATTTGGGAGTGTAAGCCACATTTAAAGAGTTTTGCTTGAGGACAAGCAAAAGTTCAAGTGTGGGGGTATTTGATGTGTGTAAAATGCAACATATAAATCATATCAATTAAGGCATAAAACTAACCCTTTTTTAGTACTAATGTTGGAAAAAGAGTGTTTTTGTCTTCCTTTTGTATTTTCAGGATGAAATGAGCTCAAAATCACAAAAGAAGCAAAAAAGACAACTAATTCTAGCATAAATACAAGAAAAGGAACAAAAGTAGACTGCCCGGACCCTCAACGGCACCTCCCAAGGCAAAGAAGAGAAAACAGAGACTGCACACGCCCCGTGTCCAGCGAACACGGGGGCGTGCCCAGGAAGCAGCAGAAAAGACAAACCAGTAGAAGCTTCCATTGCCCACCACGGGGCCGTGTCCAGTGGGCACGGGGGCGTGGTGAAAGTACAGCAGGCGCATTAATTGTAATTGCGAATTACAATTAATGAAGAGAGAGAATGTTAGACGGGCACGGGGGCGTGCCCAGCGGACACGGGGCCGTGCCCAGTCTTCTGTTCAGCCTATAAATAGGGGAGCTTGGTTTCATTCTCTTTCATCCCTTGGCACACCACCTCTCTCACACTTCATCCACCACCCACCACCACCATAACACCATCATCCACCACCACCACCATCATCCATTATCCATCATAGAGTGTGTGAGTCGTCTCGGGATCCAAGATTGATAGTAAGAGTTCTTGACAATCAAGGCCATGTTTGCCTAAGTCTCTTACATCACTTGGTGAAGACAAGTGTTTAGTATAATACTTTTTATTTTTAATCTTTTGCACTTTTTATTTGGTTTTGTATTAATGACTTTAATAACTAGTTACTTATGTTGAAGGTGATCTTTCCTTATCGTTTGTCCGTGGTGTCTTGGCATTATTTTACTGTCTATATAAAATAAAAGATTTTCACCATTCATATCTCCACGGTCTATATGGAGGTATGTTGGCTACCTGGTCGGGGGTTAAGGGAACGGTTTGGTAAGGGTCTTGCCCTTGTTCATCGTTTAGAGGTCCTGCTTGGGACCTGGGTCAAATTTAGTAGGATCTCCTTCAATGCCCATAGGTATTGGATGGCGGGGATCCAAACTCTTTGACCCCCTCATAAGTTAACTACTATTAATACTATAACCCGGCTATTTAGGACTGTATCCCTGCTGACTCAGACTACTTTGCCGAGGGTAACGTCACCGCCGAAAGCGGGGCCTACCACAATTTGCATTAATAACTTAATTCATTATCTTTCAATAATCCGACCCTTTAGGATTGTATCCTTGCTGACTCAAACTACTGGGTTGAGGGTAACGTCGCCTTCAAAAGAGGGGCCTACTACAATAACTAAGATAATCTCTTAAACAAGTGCAAAAGTGCGAAAATAATCAAAGGTTATACTAATACACGTGTCGGATCCAAGTGATTCATCTTGTCTATCTGTTTTTATTTTATTTTATTTTTCAGCATTTAGTTAGTTTTTATTTTTCTTAGTTTAAAACATTTTTCTCACTTTTTGATTTGATTAGACGTTGAGGATAAACCGGTATTAAAAGCTCTTGTGTCCTTGGACGACCTCGGTATCTTACCAACACTATACTACGTCCACGATGGGTGCACTTGCCCATATGTGTGTTTAGTGTTAGTAAATATCGTGTTTTATAAATTTAAAACTTGGCTAAAAGTGTAAAAAGGGGCTTAAATACTCATCAAAAATATATTACACTACACACGCATCACCTGCTTCACCGAAAAAGATCCGCTCGGCTCGTTAATCCAAAACCAACCCTCACCATTTTGAACCAACTTATCTTTCAAAATAATGCCCACTTTTGCAAAGTCCTTTTCAACCGAAATAATGTCCTTCCAGGCCCCTGAAATCGATTTTTAACGGGGATAAAGGCATTAGAGATATTGGAGTTCTTAGTCACATGAATAGATCGAATAACTTCGGCCCATAACTGATTCGGGTTGTTTTTGAACCTCCACCACCACTTAGATAACATAGCTTTATTGAAGCTATGAATATCTCCAAGACCCATACCCTTCGCTTTCTTAGATTTAGTGAGGAAGTCCCAGCAGATCCATCTCATCTTGATACCTGACGCCGATTTACCCCATATGAAGTTTCTTCTAATTTTCTCCAACTTATTTAAGTCGCATTTCGGGGCCGCAAACAAAGAGAGGAAATAGGATGGGAGACTACCAAGAACCGACTTGGCGAGAGTCATTCTACCGGCGAAGGAAAGATGCCTAGCTTTCCATTTAGATAGAACTCTATAGAATTTATCAATCACAGGAGTCCAATGTCTAGCCTTTTTCATGTTAACTCCGACGGGAACCCCTAGGTAAGAGAATGGAAAAGACCCGACATCACACATGGCCAAGACCGCTAAATCCTCCACTTCAGCATCGGAGGCGCCATGCCGAAAACCTTACATTTCTGCCGATTCACTTTTAGCCCAGAGACAAGATGAAGCCACCTCAGTAATCGATTAACCGCCAGAATGTTCTGAGTGGACCACTCGCCAATGAAAATGACGTCATCAGCATAGCACATATGAGAGATAGTTGGACCATTGTTAGGAAGTTTACATCCTGTGAACAGGCCCAAAGCACAAGCCCTGTTCATAAACAGATTTATGATCTCCATAGCTAGAACAAACAGGAAGGGGGATAGGGGGTCGCCTTGCCTAAGACCTCTTTTGAATTTGAACTCTTTAGTTGGAGAGCCATTAACTAGAATAGAACCCCACGCTGAATCAAGGCACCCCTTAATCCAAGAAATCCATCTAGAAGAGAAGCCCATTTTATTCATCATACGAAACAAAAATTTCCAGTTAATAGAGTCGTAAGCCTTCTGGAAGTCCACTTTGAAAATCATCAACTTCTTTTTAGATTTTTTAGCCCAAGCAACGATCTCATTTAACATAAGAGGGCTATCGAGGATATTACGGCCTCCCACAAAAGCTGATTGAGACTGAGAAATAATATCATTCATAATAGGTTTTAATCTATTCGCTAAAACCTTGGCTAAAATTTTATACACCGAGCCCACAAGAGAAATAGGACGGAAATTGGCTAATTCCAGGGGATCCTTCACTTTAGGGACTAAAGCAATGAAAGAGGAATTATAACCGCCTGTTAGGGAACCATTTTCGAAGAAGTCATTAAAGAAATTCATGAAAAAGACTTTAAACTTGACCCAGAAAACCTTGAAAAATTTTAAGGTGAATCCGTCCGGACCCGGGGCTTTCCCCCCATCACAGCTCTTAATTGCCATAAACACTTCCTTTTCCGAAAAACTTTCACAGAGCAACGAATTGTGCTGATCGGAAATAGTAGGGAGACCAAGCCCGTCAAAATCTGGCCTCCGCCTGATCGGTTCAGAAAACTGATGTTTAAACCACTTCATAATCTCAGCTTTCAAAGACACTGGGTCGGATATAAAACTATCCTGAAACATAAGGCCATTGATCCTGTTTCTAGACGCATTAATAGCAACAACTCTGTGAAAGTATGAACTATTTTCGTCACCAAATTTTGCCCAGTTAATTCTAGCCTTTTGAAGAATATCTTTAGCGAAGTTAGACCGCAGCTGGTCCACTTTAGCACGAAGGGCAGCTCTATTTTCCTTTTCATCAGCAGTCAGACGACTGACTAAAGCCTTTGATTCAATGGATTCAATGGATTTCTCCATTTCCGATAATTCTCTGTTTCTCTCGGCCAAGGCTTTTTTCCTCCAACTCTTGATATTAATTTTGAGGCTTTTAAGGATCTCAACAATAGATAAGACCGGCTCGGACTCCGATCCCCCAGGATTGACAGACCGCTGAGTGGCGGAATCCACCAACTCCGAGAGAATTGGATTACCAATCCACGAATTAAAGAATTTAAAAGGTATGGGCCCAAAATCCAAAGACGAACAAGACAGGGAAATTGGGCAGTGATCCGACATACCTTTTTTGTGAACTTCTACAGACGCATTCGGCCAAGAATTCAAGAACGAATCATTCACTAAGAATCTGTCAAGCTTGCTCATCTTGACATCCAAATGGCCAGAATAATAAGTGAACTTACCCCTGCATGGCGAATATTCCATAAGACCAGCAGGCGAGATAAAGCCATTGAAGGCTTCTGAAGACCCACGGTCGAAACAGGAATTAACCCGTTCATCTTCGGATCGGACTTCATTGAAATCTCCTAAAAGAACCCACGCACCGTCGTCATGATTAATGAGAGCAACCAGCTCGTTCCAAAGAGACCTCCTGAGAATAGGATCATTAGGGGCATGGAGATTAACAACATTGACCCTACCAGCCCCTTCCCCCAAAATACCGGAAACGATCAGAAATTTGGGATTTTTATGAATCTGGTCCACCTTAAACACGTCGGGGTTCCACAAGGAAATCAATCCCCCAGATCTACCAATAGAATCCACTGTCTCCGCCCCCATCGGAGACATGTCCCAAAAGCGGCGAACATCTATCTCCGACAACCCCATTTTATGCGATTCCTGAATGCCAATAAAATCCATGTTACCCTTTCTTTTTAGGTCACGGATCCACATACCTTTCCGACAATCCGACACCCCATTAATATTGATGGACAAAAAATTCATTGCTTACTTATTGATTCCCATCTCCCCACATATTAAATTGTTCACATGGTTGTTGAAGCCATCCACATCAATGCCCAATCGGATCCCAAAATCCAAAGTTGCAGCAGCTTCCTCGTCCACTACAGAACGAATCTTCTCCACAACAGGAGAAGGCACCGGAGAATTGCGTTGGGCATCCAAGCTGGTAACACGATTATTAGCTCTCATCTCTTCGTTCTCCTGCCTGAAGATTTCCTCCAGGTTAAAAGGATCCGAACAACCGTCATGATCGAGGTTCTGATTAAGGTCAGGAATAACTAAGTCTTGGGCTGGGGCCGTGGGCTTACTAGCTTTTTTAGATCTAGTAGTAATGTAACTGGGCCTGATATCTTCACTCCTCGGCCCACCAGACTTATAAAATTCTGGGTCCACTCTGACAGCCGGATCCACTTCTTCTCTCTCCTCGATAACAGCTGTATTGGGAGATGTAAAGACATTCTGCATGCTGGCGGCTGCGTTGGGAGAAGGGGCTACAAACGTATTTTCCATGCAAGGAGAAGTAATTATAACAGAGGGACTTTTCGATTCTCCAGACGAAACGGACGGAGACTTTTCGAATTCAGAAGACTTCGCCGGAGACCCAGATACACACTCCGTATCCGATGGCTTGAGAAAATCTGGAACCCACTGACCCGGAATTTCCTCGACCCACACCATTATGGAATGATCATTCCAGAGTAAGGACAGTTCCAAAGAGACCCTTTTTCCTGAGTTAGTAAGAATAGCCAATCTATCTTCTGCCATATTCCCGTCCGTCGCCTCCACATCTGAATTGACCAGAACCCTACCACAACGTTCACCTATCTTATTAAAAACGTGACGGTCCCAAAGAGAGATGGGGACACCCGTGACTTTTATCCAGGCTACTCTCTCAAAAACGGGGGGAATACCTTCCCAAATGTATAACCGAGAAAACCACTTTTCCCACGAATCGACTTTGTCATTACGGAACTCTTCGGCTAAATCAGGATGATCAAAACATAATAAGACTTTTAACCCTCCCAAGTATCTAAGTTCCAGACCTTCCTCTATAATACCTGAAAGGTGAGATTTTAGCTCATTGAGAATGAACAAATCTTTCGCTTCCCTAATAAGAGATTTGAACTCCCATTTCCGTTTAGTATCCGAGACCAAAGGTGGGAGTTCAATTCTGATCTCTGCCGCATCTTGGCCTAAAGGATTAACCACCGAACTGAAAGATTTCGCAAATTTCTGCATACCTGGGACAGGGCCAAGAGGCCTCCCGGATGACGGAGCATGCATAGACTTCCCAGCGGCCTGGGCATGCACAGGAGGTTGGAGCCTTGGAAACACCGAAGGTCTTTTTACTACCTTATTTAGCTCAGATTTAGAGCCGAATCTGTCGAACTTAGCCAAACACACATCAATCACAGCACCATCGATACGGACATCCTTAACTGAAGCACACCAATCGGCTGGGTTGTTCACATTTGACAACTTCAGAAAGCCAAACTTATTACCAGCTGATCCTTCTTGAAAGGGACATAAATGTCTTCCAAACTCTCCACATGTTCGAAAGCTTTCCACACCATATCACGAGTACAGGATTCGGGGAGATTAGAAATGAAAAAGGAGGTTGTATTGCGTAACCTGTGTTCCCTGTTATTAAACACCTTTTCCTTTCTAGCATCCTTTTTGCTAATAACCGTATTCCATCTATCGCCCTTCTGGACATAAAATCTGCCACCGCGTCCCATGTAAAACAGCGCTATGAAAGTTTAACGGGATCGAATCAGGTCTAGCTAAGCTATAAAAATAGACGCGACCGATATCAGATCCGCTAAACAATCTAGGACTGAGAAAGAATGAGAGCATGAAGAAAACAAAGAGAACAAAACAAGAAGAAACCAAAACTGAATCAACTCGGAGCTCTGCTAACAATCTCGTTATGCTCGGCCGGAGAAATCTCCACTGGAACAATGACAGGCTGTTATACAGAGCTTGAGAAGGGACGGAAATGGCGGAAGACTTTTCAGCTTCTAGAGAGCATGACTAGGAAGCTGTGTGTGCCTCCATTAGAACATAAGTAGATAAAGAAGACATGCATGAAAGATATTACGGCCTCCCACAAAAGCTGATTGTGCCTCCCACTAGTGAACTATTTAGTTTTTGTTTTCTATTGTGCACTCTAAAAGGGTTTTGTTTTCTTAAAGACTAGTGAACTATTTAGTTTTTTTTAATTGAATTCATCTAGTTGTTGAAAACATTTTATCAATCCTCTAATTATGAACTTCAATGTACTACCTCCGTCCCACTAAAAGTGTCATATTTTGAATTTTCAAAGTCTTTATTTATAAACTTTGACTTTAATTATATATTTTTGTGTTATATAAAACTTGATGAAAATTAACCCGATAAAAACATTTGTAAAACACACTCAAATCATATAACTTTCATCAAGTATTATCTAACACAAACAAAATTATTTAAGGTCAAAGTTTATAAATAAAGACTTTGAAAATTCAAAATAGGACACTTTTAATGTGACGGAGGGAGTAGTTTAATATATGTTGAATCTAGATTGGGTATCGAGTCGGCTGTCATAGCAGTATATTGATTGAGTTGATTCTTGATAATGTCATAGCTTATTTGAAAGGTATATACCCGTCATAGCAGTATACTGATTGAGTTGATTCTTGATAATGTCATAGCTTATTTAAAAGGTATATACGCACGATAGTTTAAAACGAAATATGAAACTATTTTATCTTTGAAACGAATTTGCATCGGCAACAAAATATGAAATACTGATTGAGTTGATTCTTGATAATGTCATAGCTTATTTAAAAGGTATATACGCACGATAGTTTAAAACGAAATATGAAACTATTTTATCTTTGAAACGAATTTGCATCGGCAACAAAATATGAACGTTTAAGTAAACAAAATGTCATATGAACGTCAGCCCTTAATAGATACATGAGTTCAATTAAAAAAAGAGTAAACTGCTAAAATCATCCCTGAGGTTTGACTCAAATTGCTAGACCAGTCCAAAATCAACTTTTTTTGCTAAAACAGTCCATAAGCCTAGTTTCTGTTGCTATTTCAGTCCAATAAATTAACACCGTTAGAACCTCCGTTAATGAATAGGTAAAACTGCTAAATTCGTCCCTGAGGTTTGATTCAAGTTGCTAGATCAGTCCAAAATCAAGTTTTTTGAATTTGTTAATTATAAACTTATTTAGGTATATAATTTTTCTAGACTTGCATTAATTTTTTGAATTTGTTAATTATAAACTTATTTAGGTATATAATTTTTCTAGACTTGCATTAATTTTTTGAATTTGTTAATTATAAACTTATGTAGATTATAAACTTATTTAGGTATATAAATCATTAATATCACAAGATTATAAACTTATTTAAGGCGGGTCCAGTTATATTTATGTTCGTTGAATAAATCATTAATATCACAAGAGAAAAAAAATGGTAAATGACAGGTTCTTAATGCATCAATACTTGTACCAAATGCATTATATATTTTCTTAAATGTCTTAAAATTTAAGATAAATTACAAGTCTACCCTAAATATATAATTTAAATTTGTGTTTAGTTATAAAAATATAAACAGAATGTAGCTCTTTTGGAGAGCGCAATTTTATTTGACCTGTCTTAAACACTGGTTTGACCCGAACCCGTTTTGACTCAAACCAAAATAATCCTTTTTATGAGACTTGTTCTGGCACGACATGTTGTCCGACCTCACCTAAATGATAAGTATTATTAAATAAGAAACCACTTAATTAAGTAGAAAAAATGAATAAAAGAACTTTATAATACAAATATTAAATTAAAATAATTGATAAATATTAAACATTAAATATTACGATTTAAATAAAAACAAATAAAAATTATGTTAATTTCTTATTATTTAAATTTACATATAATGTTTGTATTTTTCATAACTAAATATTGTTTAAATTAACTGTTGTCTTATTTAAATCCTTAAATAAATACTAAATATTTACATGGTAACAACAACAACAACATCAAAATAAAATCAGTATTTAAGGCTGGGCCGGTTAAATTACGCTCTTCAAAAAAGCTACATTTATATTTTTAAAACTAATTTTATTTAAATTAAATTAAGTATTATCTTATTTAAATACTTAAGTATATAATTAGTAAACATTTAATGATAATAATAATAATAATAATAATAATAATAATAATAATAATCAAAATAACTAACAAATATTTTTTCAAAATAACTAACAAAAGGATTTTTTCTCTTGTGATATTAATGATTTATATACCTAAATAAGTTTATAATCTAAATAAGTTTATAATTAACAAATTCAAAAAATTAATGCAAGTCTAGAAAAATTATATACCTAAATAAGTTTATAATTAACAAATTCAAAAAACTTGATTTTGGACTGATCTAGCAACTTGAATCATATCTCAGGGACGAATTTAGCAGTTTTACCCATTCATTAACGGAGGTTCTAACGGTGTTAATTTATTGGACTGAAATAGCAACAGAAACTAGGCTCAGGGACTGTTTTAGCAAAAAAAGTTGATTTTGGACTGATCTAGCAATTTGAGTCAAACCACAGGGACGATTTTAGCAGTTTACTCTTAAAAAAACTTAAATAGTTTCTGAAACTCCTTATATATGAATACTCACTTACTTACCCGTGTTATTATACATGCTACAGTGTCCAATAAATTTTATATACTATCTTTTTAATCAACTTATTTAATTTTAAAAATCAAAACTATTTTTCTCTTCTTTTTTACATGTGTTTGTTATTAACGAGTTGACGCTATCCGCGCGTTGCGGTGGGATGTTGATTATGAATGTTTATTATTACTATGTCAGATAGAAGCGAAAATTCTTTGATTTTGTTCTCTAAGCAAGATGGTATTTGAAGACGATGCCATCTGTGGTTTAGATTAGAGTTGCGATTTTCATTCTAAATAGTCGCGACTCACGAATCATGTCAGTCGATTGCAAAAAAAAAAGTGACGCACCGTTTGAAGAAAGTGTTGATGAATTAATTATCATATAAATCATTTGTTATGCATGTCGGTTGCAATATATATATATATATATATATATATATATATATATATATATATATATAGGGTCAGGATTTAGAGAAAACGGTGAAAAGTGTGAGAACGGTGAGAACGCTAATGAATCGTCCGATGAAAACAATCTATGGACTAGATTGGCGCGGTGGCTTTTTCGTAAATAACACGAATTCTATTGAGTGGACGCGCTTCATTAAGGGTAAAAAGGTATTTACATTTCTATACCAAAATGCCAAAGTAATGAATAAAACGCCATTGTTGGCCAAAACACATCCCTATATAAACAAAACATTCTCATACATAAGAACACAGCTCCCCCAACCTGAAAACGCCATATTTTCAACTATATAACATTCATCTTACAACGCCAAAAATTCCAAAACATCAAACACACTTACTCAAAAAACGCCATATTTTACTATATACCAATCATCTTAGAAAACGCCAAATCTCTCAAATATCAAAAATTTCCAAAAAATGGACGTTTCTTTCAGATACACTATTTCCTCAGTAAAACGCCAAAAATGCCAAAAATCGTTTCTTGTATATTCAATATTGTTCTACGCGAAGTTTCGGGGAATGCATTCTTTCCTGAGGTGTTGTGACTCAAATAACATTTTACTGAATGAGATGGACAAAACTTCAAGAAAAAAATACTGGTGTCAGACTTATATCAGTTTTTGTGTTTTGTTATTGATGAATAATATAGTGACATGAATAGACGAATGACACTGATGAGTGGTTTGAAGATACATATTCAAACAAAAAACTCATGTCATATTGTCTTTCCAAACGGCCACAAAAACACAAGCATGACAAAGCCAAACCACCAGTGAACATGTTTCAAAGAAGAAAGAGACTGATGACAGTGAAGATTTGGAAGATGAATTGTTTCTATTTTTAGTTTTTTAATTTTCCTTTTCTGTTGTTTGTTATGTATTTTTCGACTAAGAATAAAAAAGTTTAATAAAGAGCCAAAAAGATTGGGAAACGCCATAATGCAGTAAAACGCCAAAAACTCCCAACCTATAATAAAAGTAATTTGGAGAAGAATTATTAAAAAAAAAAACGCCAAAGTTGGAAGATGGAATGTCTATAACCATAAAAGTTCATAAAAAGCTGAACAAAAATGGTAAAAAATACACACAGTAACTGAAAAGACGGCTACTTTATTAATATCATTTATTATAAATAAAAATCCGACCTAAACTACGCGCCAAAAACATCCTATAAGAGAGACGTCTCTGCACAATCAACTGATCACACCACAAAAAACAAACGCCATCTTTCCAAGAAACCATTCACTTTAAAACGCCAAAAAAGATACATAAAAAAGCCACAGATGCGGAACCTCATTTCTTCTTCTATATTGAGTATTGTTCTGAATGAAGATTCACTGAATGGATTCTACTCTGAGGTGGGTATATCTATAAGCTTTTGCTGAATGAGATGGACAAATATTCATGAAAAAACGAAGTAAAAGACACTTTTACCCCTTAATGAAGACGGGCGTTATGTAGGAAAATAAGGATCTACATAAGGTAATCAAAACAGGTTCAAAACGCCAAAAAGGTTAAAGTAGAAGATGCTGATGACAATGAAGATTTGGAAGAGAAATTAGATTATATTTTTTTTTCAATTTCTATTGTTTGTTATCTAATTCTCTGATTTTATTATCTAATTCTCTACTTACAAAAAAAATTAATATAAAACGCCAAAAACACCAAAACGCCTGATAGTGTGAAAACTGAGAGAACGGATGCTAGCAAAGCACGATGTTGCTATAAAACGCCAAAAAAGCCAAACAAGGTATTACTGAAAAATCAACACTAATTCACAGATGAAATTGAACGAAACATTAATTGCTAAACAGTAAAATGAAAAGACGGTAACATTATTGCCAAACATTTATTATATTAAAAGCCACTATATGGAAAACTGAATTTATGTATCTTTTCAAAACGCCATAATTGTCTGTCACATAATAGACCTGTATCCTACTTGATATAATAAACATCAAGAAAATTACTGATGTTTTTTACATCATAGACATGCATCGTGATTTAAAAACAATAAAAACGCCAAAACATACTTAAAACGCCAAAATGTTTACTATGATCCTGATCTACAAATAATAAAACGCCGCGTATTTATTAAACGCTAAAAAAATGGAAACGGGATGTGACACACGTTTAAAAAAAGAAATATGAAAGGACAAAAAAGCCCATCCGCCCTTCTCTATGACGCGTGACACGTGTTGGGCCAGGATGCGTTCTCACACTTTTGAGCGTTTTCTCCTGATGCCGTTTCTATATATATATATATATATATATATATATATATGTATATGTATATATATATATATGTATATATATATATATATAGGGAAATGATAAATCGAAAACCCACTCCGGTTGACTAAACCCAAGAAACCCAACATCTACCATTGATTAGAAGAGATGGATGGTTGTGATGTGTTTGGATATTATCTCTCCTACTTTTTATTATATTAATCAATAAATGGTACATCTAAGGGTAAAATGGGGATAGAATCATCTGTCCATCTGACTTCCTTTGATGTGTCCCATTTTTCAATGTGTCCCCTTTTCCAAAGTGTCCCAATTCTCGTGCATCATTTTTAACATATAATTCAAAAATACATATTAAAAAAAAGGCTCTGACAAATTCTTTTTCCAATGTGTTCTCTTTCTCTTGCATCTTTTTCTTATTAAAAAACACTAAATGCAAAAGTGTCAACTTCTTCATGAAATGAAATGATGGTTTTTTTTAATTCATATATATTAACGAAAAAAAGTGTCAACTTCTTCATACAGTTGTTTTGGGCCACTTGTGTAGTATATAACAAAATAAATGCAAAAGCATTAAGTGAAAAACTGGATATACACGTTGAATAAGGTTACATTATATGTACCATCTTATTAATGTTACATTCTACAAATAACGTTACATTTTCTGTATAATTTCAAAAAATGTACAAAAACGTTACCATTTAAAGGATATCGCCGATATCCACATACATAAAAGTGTAACGCGTTTTCTTTTCTTTCTCGTCCGACACAAAGTGTTATATTACATCACATGTTTACAAAAGTCGTCTTCCTACTAAAAGATGTTACATGTTGGTACGTACACTACAATTTTTACATGATCAAATTTACGTCACATATGTAACACTTTTTTTGTTACATGTAAATGACATTATTTCTGTAACACAAAAAAAATGTAACAACCATTTTTTTACAGTAATTTAAAAAAGTGTATATGATAATCTATTTTTGTAACATATTTTTTTTTTGGTTTTGTTACATGTGTTACATAGAAACGTAACATATAACCTGGAAAAAAATGTACCAACAGACTTTATTTTTTAAGTAATTTAAAAAAGTGTAACAATGCACTTTATTTTCTTTAACGTGTATTATTTCTGTAACACAAAAAATGTAACAGACATTTTTGATTTGATTGTTACAAAAAATGTAACGGGCATTATTTATGTAACACAAAAAAACGTAACTGGCATTATTTAGGTAACACAAAAAATATAACATGCTTTTTTTCTTCGATTGTTACATTTCTAACACCCGGTTACATAGTGTTACATAAAAAAAGCCTAGATCTTGGAGTTTTATAACTAAGACGCATAAAATTGTTATGAGAATTGTTACATCAAAAATATAACATGCATATAAAAATATAACTTTATTAACAAGAATCAAACAACAACAGATTTTTTAGATTCAATCATCATAACAATAAACAAGAAAGTAACTTAGATTTTAATCCAATACATAAGAACTTAGAATCAAATTGTTTCCATTTGTTTCGATCTGAAAAAAAAATCAAATTGTTTACATAAGAACAAATTTTACACAAAAAAAAAATTGAAAAATCAGTAATAAAAAACAACATATCCAGAAAACAAGAACTAAAAAACATTCAGCTTCTTGAACAAAAAAATAAAAAAAGTTGCAGATCTACAAATCACAAAAAAATGAAGATCTATAAAACACAAAAAAATGCAAATCTGAAAAAAAACCCTGAAAACAAACATACTTATGGATCTGGAGGATCTTTTAGATATGGAACCACCGCCGGATCTTGAAACCACCATCGGATCTTGAAACCCTTGTCGAGGAACTACCCGAGCCCACCTTACAAATCTATTGAACCACTCAAAGAACTAAATCCGCAAAGAAAAACAATGGTTTTGGTGATGATTTATGGTGGATCGATGAATATTTCGTTTGCCAAGAAACCGGATCTTGAACTACACCGTCACCGGGTTGTTACGCTTGTAGATCTAGAGTTTTGGTGGTTGATTATGAATGATTTTGATAAGAAGAAGAATTTTGGTGGTTGATTTAGATCTGGAAGTGTGTGTGATTTAAGAGAGATAAAGAGAAGTGTGTGTGATTTAAGAGAGAGAGAGAGAGAGGTGTGTATGATTTAAGAAGAAATGCCTGCACAAAAAAGCTGGAAAATGGTTATGAGGAAAGAAGAATGAGGGGCAAATACAATTCATAATTAATACTCCAGAGGAGAAAAGAAGCAAACACCAAACATTGTGCCGTCTCTCATACACATCTAGTCAACATTAGGGGAAAATGACGAAATTACCATTGTCTCATTTTTATACATAAGGTGATGTGGCTCAATCCTAGCCATATGTGTGAGTTTTCAGGGTTTAGTCAACTGGAGTGGGTTTTCTCCTTATAATTAGCCTATATATATATATATATATATATATATATATATATATATATATATATATATATATATATATATATATATATATATATATATATAACAATGAGTGATGCACCGTTTAACGAAAGTGTTCGTAATTTAATTACTATATACATTGTTTCATTCTAAATATGTCGGTTGCAAAAAAGTTATGCATCGTTTGAAGAAAGTATTGTTACATCATTTGTTGTGCATGTCGGTTGAAAAAAAAATTCGCAGCTTTTGATTTGATGCATCAACAAAAATAAGAATGTGGCGTATTAATTATGTATTTGATATACAATTGCACTGTAGTTATAATATTATAATGTATCATATTTAATTAAAATTTCCTGCTAACCATCATTTCGGTAAAGGATATTATGTATTTGATGTACAATTGCAATGTAGTTATAATATTATAATGTATCATGTTTAATTAAAATTTACTACTAAACATCCTTTCGGTAAAGGATATAACGGTTTGGATAGGTGCACGGTAACATATATATACATAGTCGCTCATTTCATAGGAAATTTTATTGCATTTGTGTGTGTGTATATATGAAGGGTTGCGACTTTTGTAAGGGGTGTGATATATTTAAAAGTAGTTTAAACGTTTGAGACTTTTTGAAGGGTGTGATATATAAAGAGTTGTGACTTTTTGTAAGAGGTGTGATATATTTATTTAAAATTAATTTGAAATGTTGTGACTTTTTGTAAGAGGTGTGATATAAGAGGGGTTTTTTTTTATTGTAAGGGACGTGATATATTTAAAAGTAGTTTAAAGGGGTGTGACTTTTTGAAAGGGTGTGATATATTTAAAAGTTGTAACTTTTTGTAACAAGGTGTGATATATTTAAAACTTATGACTTTTTGTAAGGGGTGTGATATATTTAAAAGTAGTTTGAAAGGTTGTAATTTTTTTGAAGGGTGTGATATATTTAAAACATTTCATCCAAACCATTATGTCTATATCCAAACCATTGGTATATGTGTGGTTTTTTTAAAAGTCACAACTTTTCATTCTAGAGAGGCAACCCACGTTATTTTTTGTAGGGTTATATAATTATCTATGTTTTTAGCTCCTTTTTACTGCTGTTCTATATTTCAATTATAAGAAAATTATTCATTCGATAAAAAAAACACTAGCAAAGTAATGATTTATAAAACTAACACATATTTGTTCATGGTCTGACTTTAAACAGCTAGATTGTTATCACTAAATTTTCATTTTATATCACATAACAAAAATACCATGGTTTTAATCCCACATCGTTTTCCTTAAAAAAAGCCTTCTTAAAAAAGTATTCGTTGAATGGTTGAACTTTTAAGTCAAAAAATATGAAAATAACAAAAAAAAAAAAAAAAGGAAAAAAAGTTATGTGGAATAAGGGTGAAGGGGGTGCACACCTAATAGGTTAGTGCCCTCTCTTACGCCAAACCAATCCCCGTGTGCCACGTCAACTCCCCTCTTAAACTCCCCTAACACCCCCATTTGATGGCGCCACTCCCCTATTAGGTGAATTGGTTTTTTTTAAAAAAAAAAAAAAAAAAAAAAGAAAGAAAAGCTGTGATTGGTCCCCTCTCTCCTCTCTCTCTCCTCCCCCTCTCTTCGGTGCCTCCACCCCCATTTGCTTCCCCCATTTCATACCCCGCCTTAATGGCGGCACACCCCTAACCGGTAAAACCCTTCCCCGATTCCATCCCCCGAAGACGCCCCCTTCACCCTTTGGTGGAGTGGAGTAGGGGCCAGGGGTGTCTGCTTTTATATAGCTTTCTAATTTTAGATCTGTTTAAAAGTTAGTTCATGATTTAGGTGTAGACCATTATAGCCTTATAGCCTAGTGGTATCTTGGTGGTGGGATAAGGCTTATGACCATTAGGTCATGAGTTCGATTCCCACAAAGGGGGTTTTCCCAGATTTATTGGGTTTCCTCCTGAATTGGTGTATAGGCATTATTGCCTAGTGGAGATGGATATGATCGGGTGGTTCTGCTGGTGGCACGATGATACTCCAGTGATCCGTCAGTGATCCAAATTTGCCGTTCAAAAAAAAAATTTAGGTGTAGAAGAAAAAGAAATAAATAAATATTTTTACAAGATAAATATATTAGAAATGTGTCTAATTTAAAGGTTAGGTTAGTATAATATAATAGGTGCATATAACGATATCATTTTAACTACGTACATGTCAACATATAACAGCTCTAGCTCTATGCAGTGGCGGACTCAGGAATTTTTTCATAGGGGTGCGGAACATTTTTAAAATTTTTAGGCCCCAAGGTATATAAGTAAAAAAAAAAATTGGTTCGTATCGGGTCGGTTCGAGTCGGGTCGGGTCATGTAAAACAAAAGAATATCGAACTAAATTTACCTCGTTAAAACGATTCCCAAATTCTTGAATTTGAAAATCTACATCAACGAATTCGGAAGATGTATCAACTTTCCTCTTTAGAAATCGCGCCATAACGTCCCTACTCATGGTTCCTATCGGCTATTACAAACAAATTGATCTATAAGTTCATGGCTCCATAACATATATTACATAATGTATCAAGTATTCAAGCCCTAGAAATCATAATGTAAATCACACTAAAAATCATCTAAACATCATATACACCATTATAAAAAAAACCCCAAACATCAGGTCTGATCGTATATAACCCACCACAAAAAGACAATATCATCATCATCACTAACAAAATATAAATATATAACCCACCACAAAATCAAATATCATCACTAACAAGAAGCACATGTCTCCTGTCATCGAAAAATCACTTCCGGTGGCTACCGATTCCGTCCCACCCCACCAAAAATCAACCAAAATCATCAAAAAAATCAACCAAAAATCATCAAAAATAACAAAGAAACTTACCTGTGTTCGATCGGCAGTGATATGATGACTAACGTGCGTGCAGGGAGGATAGAGAGCGGGAGAGAATATTGAAGGGTTTTGGGCTTGTTGATTCTATTTTAATTTGAAATGTTGTTGATTTGTTGAGTTTGTTTATTGGGCTAAGACTTAGTAGTGAGCTAGTTAAAGGTATTGGGTATTTGGGTTTAGTTATTTAGGTATTAAAAGGTATCTAATTTAGGTAGTGTTTTAAAAAAAAATAAGAGTTTACTAAAAAAATTAAAATATAAATTGATAACACTTTTTACCTAAGGGGTGCGGACGAAAAATTCGAATGGGTGCGGACAGAAAATTCCACGGGGTGCGGACAAAAAATTTCAAGGGGTACGGACGGGATTTTCGACAGAACTTAGCACTAATTTTTTTTTCCCGGGGGTGCGCCCGCCCACCTTAGGCCAAGCATAAGTCCGCCCCTGGCTCTATGCTATGACAACATGAGTCCCGCACTCACCTTCACTCTCACGCCTCTTATCCCTCTCACGAAGGTGCCATTGCGCCTCCCCCCCCCACCCCCCACACCGGCGGTGTTCCTGTGGTTAACTAACTAGCCTACGTGGTGGAAACGTCAATCCACACCGCATAGCCTAACCATAAGCTGTGATGGGTTTTTGTCGTTTGCATGCATGTCATTCATCTACGTGTTTTTCTATGCATCATCAATCAATATCAACTTATATAAAAGTAGTATACTATTTTTCTTAGCCAAATATATATTGTATACATGCTTTTTAATACTAATAATGTATTAAAATATCTTTTCTGGCAAGAATTAAATTAATATATGTAACAAGATAAAATGTCGGTTTATAGTGGCAGTTCACTATTTAATATGTATTCAATATAGGAACTATGTTCACTTTTTAATAAAATATATTATAAAATATATAATAACGAGACTCTCGTTATTTGTGGAAAATTCAACTAGTACAATACCAGTTACAAAAATTAAATAAATGAATATAAAATACAATATAATTGTACCAATCTTGATTCAAGCAAGCGTCTTTGGTAACTTCAACCGCACCTTCCAGATAGAAACTCCGCCGCAAGACAAGCAAAATTGTTGACGGTTTTGGCTGAGGCACGTGTTCAACACGCTTCCCTTAAAACAGATTCCGCGCCTCCTCTCAGACGGTTCTGTCTCCCAGGGTACAACAACCGGAACAGTATGTGTACTGCCGGAGATGGCTCTCACGCCCAAGATTCCACCGGGTATAGTGGTGTTCTAATTTAGTAGAAAAATGTGAAGTTGTTTAGTTTGAGAGTTCTCCTCTCAATGTGACAGAAACTCGTTTCTAGCACTTTTGAGCTATTAAGATTCTCTAGTATTTCTCATGCAATATGAACCTAACGTTCATATATGTGTATACTTACAAAAGATGAAACATATTAACCATTAATATTGTAATTAACAAGATCATCAATCTAGTAATAAACAATATTAATTTGTAATAAAATGTACCATTAATATTGTAATTAACAAGATCATCAATCTAGTAATAAACAATATTAATTTGTAATAAAATGTACCATTAAAATTGTAATTAACAAGATCATCAATCTAGTAATAAACAATATTGATTTGCAATAAAATGGAATTGATGTGGTAAAATGAAATCGTCATATCAATTCATTACATTCTAGTAACTAGTGAAGACCGGATTGACTGACTTAACTGAGTCGCACGCCACACGGATGCCACTACGCATACCGGGACGCCACCTGATCATGCGTCATCCAAACTCGTGCGCCATTTGCAGTCTTCACCATAGCCAATAGCGTGCGCATGCGCCTAAGAAGCTTGTGCCGCATCGTCATGTGCCATGCCATGGCGTCCACCTACGCCACCCAAATGTGCGCTATACGCGGACCCGCCATGTATCTGACCACACGCTCATGGGCAAAAATACAATGGCGGTGTGCGAAGTTCAAAGCGCACCACATTGGGCTTATAGCCCAGTCACGCGTGCATATGTGCGGGTGCGGCGCACCCTTTGGTCCCCACTAGTGTTTGCCTTTAAGGAAAACAATTTACAAGGAGTGCTCCTCCTTATATATCACTTTGAGTTTTGTCATTCCACCTATGTGGGACAGGTGACAAATCTCAATCCATTTTTCTCATCTTTGTTTGTTCCAAACATACAACTTCAAGCTTCGATATCTCATTCATCTTAGCTCTATTTGGACATAGTTTGAACACAAATCCATAAATAATTATTTATATGTCACACCCCCAATTTCCACGTGTCACCGGTGGGCCCGGTGTGGGGTATGGTGACGTAGTTGGCGTCATCATAGACAACCAACACAATATAATAATGCACAGCGGAAGCAGAAATAGATTCATTTCAACTTTAAATAAAATGTAATATTAAATATCACGAGTAGTTGAAACGGATCCACATGCGGATCAAATAAAATAAGATAATTGTTCAACAGTTTTATTGTCGTCCGAGCTTGCGAGACTATTGTGGACGCTCTAGGAGACAGCCAGCCTAGTACGTGTAGTACCTGCACTTAACCTTTTGGGAAAATACGTCAGTTTACACTGGTAAATACAAATTAACTGACTCATTTTGAAAATGATTGAAAATTGATTTAAATGCACATGGCATAAAAATATTTTTATAACTTGGGATAATTATGCAATATAATCTTGTGAACGAATTACATGTTACTCGTGCGTTCAGTAGCCCGATTCACAGACCGGGTTAAAGATTAATAGACACACCACGATATAGAGTTATACACTGACGGGTGTACGCCTACACCCCGTGCTCTGGTCGTGGCCATCTCGTAAGATAATGCCAAGGATATCCGGGACATGGTCATTAACCCCCCAAAGGCTTTAAGTAAAACAAGACTGTTTAAACGAGCCGATCAAATTATTCAATTGAACACCCAAGGGTGCAAGATTTGTACGCTCGATCAAGCGGTATTCTATATACCGTAACCCAAGCCCGTATAGGGAAAATAAGTTAAAAGTATTTACCTGAGTAAGTATGAATCACAATTGGCAAGTGAGGGTAGCTTTTACTGGGCCTCATATTCTGGAACAAAGGTTTATAATAACCTATTAGATTCCTAACGGGTCTTTTATTTAAGCCTAAGCTTGACCGGTTAGTTTTAAGGACGATACGGTTCAAGCGCACGATTAAGCGAAGACCGGATAGAATGTGATTTAGACCCGACAAGTTTGATTACTTGTATAATTTGGGTATGCTAAATACATTCTGGATTTTGAGACAAAAATGATAATGTTTGACCCGTTTCGGTCAATTTATGCAAACTAGTTACATAAACCGAACCGAGCGCTAAAAGAGCGTTACGGGTAGCCAAAAGAGTCATATGCAAGTTCCCTGTGATAATATGCTTTAAATATGTTATAATATCAGCAAGTTATGTTCTATTATGCCCCGAATGAATTTAAACTTAATTTATGCCTTATAAGGGCATTTTGGTCATTTAAAAGATTATAAAAGGGTTAAATTGGAAATCTGAGTTACAGGTCTGATTTATACAGTAAATATACTTAATTTGACATATTATAACAGTAGGGTATGACCCATATACAAAACTTATCATTTAAAATCAAACTATGCACCGTAGGGGTATTTTAGTAATTTCACAAGGGCTAAAACTGTCAAAACTGGAAATCTGAGTGCAACAATTTATACTTACTGTTATTTTATAAAAATATGCTAAATACATCAGTAGGTATAATCCTTAGATGTTTAATATGGGTACAACGCATACTATGCGTTAAAAACGCTTAGAAAGGCGATTTAGAGCCGTTTCCGGGTTTTCAAAAGAAAGCTAAGATTTTTATAGTTCCAGAATGCTCAAAATGATTTATTTAACAAATAAAATCAGTAGAAAAAGGTTTGGGGTCAAAAGGATGTATAAAACTCATTTTATGGCTTAAAAGGTCAAAACCGGTATTAACCGAATCAAACTTAGAGACCTATGATACGATCAGCCAAAAATTAAATAAAAATCTTCAAAAATCCCAAAATATTATATAACATCAGTGGGTAAAAAGTTTTATATCAAAAAGTGGCCTTAAATAGGTTATACGCTAAATGCGCCGAAACTGGAAATCTGAGTTCAACAATTTATACTTACTGTTATTTTATAAAAATATGCTAAATACATCAGTAGGTATAATCCTTAGATGTTTAATATGGGTACAACGCATACTATGCGTTAAAAACGCTTAGAAAGGCGATTTAGAGCCGTTTCCGGGTTTTCAAAAGAAAGCTGAGATTTTTATAGTTCCAGAATGCTCAAAATGATTTATTTAACAAATAAAATCAGTAGAAAAAGGTTTGGGGTCAAAAGGATGTATAAAACTCACTTTATGGCTTAAAAGGTCAAAACCGGTATTAACCGAATCAAACTTAGAGACCTATGATACGATCAGCCAAAAATTAAATAAAAATATTCAAAAATCCCAAAATATTATATAACATCAGTGGGTAAAAAGTTTTATATCAAAAAGTGGCCTTAAATAGGTTATACGCTAAATGCGCCGTTTATTTAACAAAAAGCTATAGTTTTACGATATCGGCCATAACTCAAAATCTGGACCTCCAACTGATCTCAAATTTTCGGTGCAAGTTTATAAATCAGAAATAAAGGTTTCTACTCTTTCACTTTTCCAAAAATCACGTTTTATATCGAAAAGGGCAAAATAGTCAACTTTTAAGCATAAATCGGAAACATGCATATGAATCGGTTAAGCATAGACTCAAGTTGTAAAAATTCCAGAGAGTTAAACTTAAATATAAATGGTCAAAAATAAGCTCCAATGCAGATCTCAAACATGCATGCACGGATCCGAATCGAAAGTCAAAGAAAAAGTCATTTTGTAAGACTTTCGGTTCCAATCCGGGCTTATACTAAAGATTGTCGAGTTGATCATGGTAAAACATATTCTTACATTCATTATAAAGTTATTTTTGATGATCAAACTGATTGCATGTCATCTACATTACCATTTATGCTAGATTTTACAAAAACAAGTTCTGTTGACTTTTTAAGAACAACTTTGACTCGACAAATAGCATGCTTAGAGTGGGAATCAGAGAATACCCTTTTGAGGGTTTGTTTCCCACATAAATACCAACTTGTAAGTAGTTTCAATTTGAGAAATGACAGAGCCATCTTCGTTTAATCGAAAAGTCAAACTATATTCACTACAGATTGACTTTTGGCTAATAATCTATGCTAGAACGAATTAGAGGAAGTTATGGATGCTTACAAGAGTCCTAATGAAGCTTAGATAGCACTTTGAAGTTGCCTTGCCGATCAGAAAGCTCCAGAATATCTCTTGTGAATTTTTGTAGTTTGCTAGTGTTCTTGGTTACTACTCAAGATCTCAAATTGTGATGAATTGATCTGATTATATGGGTGTTTCAGATGTTTGGAGAGGCTCCCAGGTGTCCTTACATGCATGGCATTCGATTGGTGCAAATGGGAGGTGCTGAAAGCTGTCAAGCACTCACAAAACAGACCCAAAAACAACAATTCGCGATTTTCTGTTATTGGCAGGGGCACGCGGCCCGCTTAAGGCAGCCCAGGCGGGCCGCCTGAGGTCTGCAGCTCCCAAACTTTTGTCCAATGTTGCAGTTTTGGTCCCTGTTCTTCGTAAACGAGATTTTGGCCAATTATCTTGACCCGTAAACCCTCAAACTTTATTTTTAGGAACCTTGGGACTTTTACCAACATGCTAATGTCCTCGGTTAACTTTGCGCTCACCCGAAAAGCCATGAAATTCGACGTTGACGCTTTTAACCCCTCAAGTACGGTTTTGGCCATAACTTTCTCATACGATAACGAAACTTCGTGAAATTTTTACCACATATTCTAGTGAGTATATTCTAGCATTACAAAGCTTCGGGGCTGCCAAAACATCACTCAGAGGTATAAATTCAACTTGTTGACACTTTTAGTCCCTGTAGTTTGTAATTCCTCACTTTCGTGCATTTTCCGCTTCGTATGATCCATGATCTATCCGTTTAGGGTTATAAACACCATGTAGGGTTATTATAGAGTCTATTTATCCATCGTTGACACTTTGGACCCTTATATTCCATAGTTTTCACCGTTTGTCAACTTTAGTCCCTCTAAAGTATGTTTTCGCATATGCAAAGCCTATGACACGTGTCAATGCATTATTGGACGTAAATTTTCGAGGTGTTACATCCTCACCCCCTTAAAAGAAATCTCGACCTTGAGATTTACTGAAACAAATGAGGGTATTTTTCCTTCATCGTGGATTCCACTTCCCACGTGTATTCGGGACCTCTACGGGCATCCCATTTAACCTTAACAATAGGTATATACTTCCTTCGAAGCTTCTTCACCTGTCGATCCTCGATCAACAATGGTTTTTCCACGAACTTCAAACTCTCATCTATGTGTATATCCGTATGCGGTATGACCAGTGATTCGTCAGCGAAACACTTCTTCAGATTACAGATGTGGAACACATTATGTATAGCGCTAAGTTCTTCAGGCAAGTTTAACTTATAAGCAACTGACCCGACACGTTCGACAATCTCGAAAGGTCCTATATATCTTGGGCTTAGCTTGCCTTTCTTACCAAATCGCATCACCCCCTTCCAGGGCGATACCTTAAGTAACACTTTGTCACCTACATCAAAGTGAAAATCTTTGCTCTTCGGATCCGCATAACTTTTCTGCCTATCCCTGGCAGCTTTCAAACGATCGCGGATCTGAACGATCTTGTCCGTCGTCTCAAAAGGCGCAGACTTTTATGCTGTAATGGTAGTTATTGTTGTAGGAGAATTCAATTAGTGGTAGGTTCTTATCCCAACTACCACCCAAATCGATCGCACATGCACGAAGCATGTCTTCCAGAGTTTGAATAGTACGCTCACTCTGACCATCAGTCTGAGGGTGATAGGCTGTACTAAAATTCAAACGAGTGCCCAATGATTGTTGGAAACTCTTCCAAAAATGTGACGTATACCTAGTATCTCTATCGGAGATAATAGATACAGGTATACCATGCAACGCTACAATCTTATCAACGTATAATTGAGCTAACATATCGGAGCTATACGTCTCCTTGATGGGTAGAAAATGAGCTGACTTCGTCAGTCTATCTACTATGACCCATATGGTATCATTTCTTTTTCTCGTCTTTGGTAACTTGGTGATGAAATCCATTGTCACCATTTCCCATTTCCACTTGGGAATTTCAGGTTGTTGAAGCAAACCTGACGGCTTCTGGTGCTCAGCTTTGACTTGCGCACAAGTCAGACATTTAGCTACATGCTCAAGTACAGACTTTTTCAAACCGATCCACCAATAGTTTGCTTTTAGGTCCTGGTACATCTTATCAGCTCCAGGATGAACGGAATATTTAGAGCTGTGGGCTTCCTGGAGGATAACATCCCGAAGTCCTCCATAAACTGGAACCCATATTCGTCCGTTTAGTCTTAGCATTCCATCTTTGTCGTAGGATAACTGCTCCTCAGTTACTCCCAACTTCTCTTCAGGATAGTTGGCTTCCAACAAAGCTTCCTTCTGTGCAGCTAACACCCTTTCGTTCAAATTATTCCTTATTTCAATGCGCTTGGCATTGATTCTGATTGGTTTCACTCTTTCTTTCCTGCTTAAGGCGTCGGCAACTACATTTGCCTTGCCTGGATGGTATCTTATCTCACAGTCGTAATCATTTAAAGTTTCCATCCATCGCCTTTGTCGCATGTTCAATTCCTTCTGATTGAACAAATGTTGAAGGCTCTTGTGGTCCGAATAAATCACGCACTTGGTTCCGTACAAGTAGTGTCTCCACAGTTTCAATGCAAATACAACGGCACCCAATTCCAAGTCGTGGGTGGTGTAGTTC
Organism: Helianthus annuus; assembly: GCF_002127325.2. Lineage (NCBI taxonomy): Eukaryota > Viridiplantae > Streptophyta > Magnoliopsida > Asterales > Asteraceae > Helianthus > Helianthus annuus. The sequence continues at coordinate 67,817,403 of NC_035447.2, forward strand.
TTCTCGTGCACCTTTAATTGGCGCGAAGCGTAGGCAATGACCTTGCCTCTCTGCATGAGTACACAGCCCATACCAGTGTGTGACGCATCACAATACACCACGAATTCTTCTATACCATCAGGCAATGTTAACACTGGTGCATTGCTCAACTTCTTCTTCAGAACGTCAAAGGATTCCTGCTTCTTAGGGCCCCAATCAAACTTAATCTTCTTACGAGTCAACGAAGTTAGGGGCGCAGCAATCCTTGAAAAATTCTCGATGAATCGCCTATAGTATCCTGCTAATCCTAGGAAACTGCGGATCTCGGTAGGCGTCTTTGGCTCCTGCCAATTCATAACTGCTTCTACCTTAGCGGGATCTACTTGGATACCACGCTCGCTTACCACATGTCTAAGAAACTAGACCTCTCGAAGCCAAAATTCACACTTTGAGAATTTGGCATAGAGTTTCTCATGATGTAGAAGTTTGAGAATACAACGAAGGTGTTTCTCGTGGTCAGCCTGGTTCTTTGAGTAAATAAGGATGTTGTCAATAAAGACGATAACGAATTTATCTAGATAAGGCTTGCAAACGCGATTCATGAGATCCATGAATGCGGCTGGTGCGTTAGTGAGCCCAAAAGGCATCACTAGGAACTCGTAATGTCCATAACGAGTCCTAAATGCTGTTTTGTGTACATCTTCATCCTTGACCTTCAACTGGTGATAGCCTGACCTCAAGTCGATCTTTGAAAAGTAGCTTGCTCCTTGCAACTGATCGAACAGATCGTCGATCCTGGGTAATGGATATCTATTCTTGATAGTGACTTTCTTAAGCTCACGGTAATCGATGCACAGATGCATCGATCCATCCTTCTTTTTAACGAACAAGATTGGTGCTCCCCAAGGAGACGAGCTAGGTCTAATAAAACCTTTAGCTAACAGATCATCTAACTGCGTCCTTAACTCCTTCATCTCCGTTGGTGCCAACCTATATGGCGCTCTCGCTACAGGCGCTGCACCTGGAATGATGTCTATTCGAAACTCCACTTGCCTATCCGGTGGCAAACCGGGGAGTTCTTCAGGAAATACTTCAGGGTATTCTGAGATGACAGGGATGTCTTCGATCTTTGGCTTTGGCTCATCAATAGTAACTTGTGCCATATAAATGACACAACCCTTCTGCAGGCATCTGGATGCTTTGAGCATGGACACTTGCTCCGGCAATCCATGCTGGGTATCTCCCTGGATAGTGAGTGACTCACCAGACGGAGTCTTAACTACCACTTGCTTTCTGTTGCACACAATCTGGGCTTGGTTACGCGATAACCAATCCATGCCTATCACTATGTCGAATCCAGCTAGCTTAAAGGGAAGCAAGGATAACGGGAAAGAATGATTCCTAATGGATATAACACACCCATCTAGGACAGTCGAGGCGGTTTCTATGGTTCCATCGGCTAATTCCACCTCATACTTCACACTTAAGGTTTTAACAGGTAGGTTTAACAACTTACAGAACTTATCATCTACAAATGACTTATCTGCTCCTGAATCAAATAGAACTCTAGCAAAAACATCATTTACAAGAAAAGTACCTGTAATGACGTTGTCATCCTGAACTGCTTCCTTAGCGTCCATTTTGAAGACTCTTGCATTGGTCTTCTTTCCATCATCGGCCTTCTTAGCATTCTTTGGGCAATTAGGTCGGATGTTCCCTTTCTCATTGCAACCATAACAAGTTGCATCCTTTAGCTTCTTGCATTCCAAGGCTTTATGGTCCGTGGATTTGCAGATTCCACATTGTTTTGCGTGAGACTGGGATTTTGATTCTAAACGACACTTCCCAAAATGGTGTTTCTTGCAGGTCTTGCATCGGGGCTTATCCCCTGATGGTTGCCAATCTCTCTTAGATCCCGACCCTTTCCTGTGGTCGTTGTTCCCTCGGTGTCTTTTCTCCGATCTTTGTGAGGTGTCATCCTCACGTTTCCTCTTATTCTCCTCCGAGTTCTTAAGAGCTCTCAACCTGACTACATCTTGGGTGAGAGAGAGAGATAGATCAGCTACTGATCTGAACGTTGTAGGCCTCGATGCCTTAACGCTCGCCTTGATCTCTGGTGCCAAACCCCCAATAAAACGGGCGATCCTTCTCGGCTCTGGGGTTACCAGGTATGGCACTAGTCGAGATAGAGTGTTGAAAGTGGTAAGGTATGCCTGGCAGTCGAGGTTCTTCATCACTAGGGATACGAAATCTGATTCGATCCTTTCCACCTCATGTTGTGGGCAGAAATTTTCTTTGATCAGGGCTACAAACTGATCCCATGACATACTATAAAGTGTGGCCTTACCGGCAGCTTGCAAGAGAGATTTCCACCATGCCAGTGCGTCCCCCTTGAATGATTGGGACACGTACTTCACTACGTCCCGATCAGCACACCTGCTGATATCTACAACCGTATCCATCTCATCTAACCAGGTCATACAGTCGACCGCTCCTTTCTCCCCAGTAAAATCTCTGGGTTTGCATGAAACTAAATATTTATACGTACAGGACTTGCTGTGCGTTTCATGTTTCTGCTTGATCTCCTGTTTCGGGATACTGCTGTGGTTGGAGGAGTGATTATCCTCGTCATTCTTCTTTGGCTCATCTTTCTTTGTTACATCATTCTTAGAGGGCGGCTTGCTATGAGCCTCTGAATGATTCTTGGATTTGGAACGAGGTACAGTTCGGGTCCTACTTCGAGTCCCGCTCGATTCCCTAAATTGCCTATCAATAGCCTTGGCAACAACATTTTCTACCAGTGCTTGTAGCTCCGCACCAGTTACATGAATCTTAGTATTATCTGGGTTTTCCTCAGAATGACTGTTTGTTTCTTCCGACTTGGCCATGTAGCTTTAGGAGCTACATAAAAGTAAGGACAAGGTCTATTTAGAAACCTAACAGTATTATCGTTCTTGACGATTTATCAACCATGGTAATAAAAGCCATATTAGTTAATTTATTTAATTTCATTCAGCACTTTTATTAGCATCTTTATCATAGAATGAAATATATATATTGGCACAAAAGGCCTAGTCACTTGGACAAACTTCTAAATTTTAAATTTAGAATTTTTATAGGATTAGAATTGTATAATTAAAACAATTAATCCTTTGCTTGGCAGGGAGTCTATAAACCACGGCTGCCTTTTTGTTTTATATGACATTAGTCATAACCCGTAGGCATCAAGTCATAATCAGACATGTGTACAATATAATTTTGGATACTTTATTAAAAGGGTGACTTGTGTGATTTTACAGATCACGCTAGCCAAGAATGTTAACATGTTTACAGATGTTAACAGAGATTTGAATCTTTTTAACCAGGTTTTACCATATTGGCCAGGCCTTTTAATAAGACATTCAAGCTAGGTTTTACCTTCTTAAGATTCTTATTAAAATGGTAAATTAAAATAATGATTGATATTTTTCATTTATTTGTATATTATGTTCATGCATATAGATAAAATGAAAAACTTAAATTAACCATTTTAAATAAAGTAGACTAGTACAACTTTGCCCTAAACGGGACTTTTACTCAAATAACATGCCCACGCAGGGGCTAAACCACATAACAAACGAACAAACCCACGCAGGGGTTAAACAGAAACAACATACCCACGCAGGGGTAGAACAAGAGAAATATGCCCACGCAGAGGCAGAGTACAGAATAAATGTCCTCGCAGGGATATGAGTAAATAAGCTAACAAACAAAGGATTTAATAATCCTTCTTGCCTTTCCCCTTGATCAAATCAATCATCTTCTTAAACATTCCGCGGTTATGTCGGCGATCTTCCCGCATTTCATGTCGCAATTCACGTCGCACATCGTTTATCCGCTGAAGGATTTCTTGAACTTGCGGTGGCGACATCATCGGCGCCTGCGGCGGTGGCGGATACTGCGGTGGTTGAGGAGGCTGCGGCTGCTGGTATCCATGCGATAAGTATCCAAAAGCTGATTGTCCCGTAGCCCAGGGACCTCCAAAAGCACTCTCCTGATTGAGAGGGTTGTAGCCCGAAGCTATCCAGTAAGGATCCCCTGTATAGTCATAACCTGGGGGAAAAGTCGGCTTAAAGGGATTGAACTGTGCTGCGCTAGCATACGCAGGGATTGGCTCTCCAAAGTTCTGCGGTGGCAGTGGCGCAATAGGCGCAGAAGTAACTTCTGAGATGGGATGCGAAGATTCTCCCATCTCTGGCTCCTCATGAAGAGGCGAATATCGGCTGCTACCAGAATGCGGAGGGGTGCCGATGCGTATCCCTCCTCGTGTGGACATCCGGGTGTTCCTTCCCCTTCGCCTCTGAGGCGGAGGAGGCAAAACCGGAGGTGGTGGCGGCGGCGGAGTGAGCACGTCGCGCCAGAAACCCTCTGAAGGATCCTGCTGCTGAGGCTGCTGCTGGGAGTGATGCTGGGAGTGCACGGGAGAGCTGTGGTAGGACTGGTGCATGGGAGAGTTATGGTAACTAGGGGTATAAACCCAGTTGTGCTGCTTGAATCTCTCCTCGAAGCTGTCGGGACCATTGTAAGGTGATCCCAAAAACGGTGACCCATCAGAGATCTCGATGGGGTGGTTCGGTGTACCGGACGGTGGCATGGAAGGATCGGTATCCTCATCGACCTCCATCTCGTTGCCACCCGGGAAGTGGTCTTCAGGTCCAAGTGGGTTATGACCCACTGGTTCTCCCAAGTAATCATCAGGGTTGTACAGGCCCTGATAGACAGGTGCTGGGTAATCATAAGGTGACTGGTGAAGAGGAATGTAGGATTGGTGGGAGTTGTGGGGCTCATTTTCAGAATGAGGCCCAAAAGAGTGTGGTAGGGAAGGTGTGGTACTCAGTGATGCTGAGTGCCTGGCGGGTTCAGCGAACGATCTCCAAAGATCTCGGGCATCAGTGTTTTGGGGTCCTGAAGGGGTTCGCCTATGCGAAGGCCCTGCTTCATGGTCATGAGAGGTGGCGAATGCTCCTCGTCCCCTTCCTCGTACACGTGGCGGCATCTTGAACCTGTCAAAAATCAAACAAGTGGCACAACATAATATATTAAGACAAAGTTAGAAAATAAAAGAAATTTGAACATTTCCTAGGTTCTTTGTCTAGACTAGAAAATCGAGGAATGTGCAATTGTGTAACTGAGATTAAACACAAAGGCTAGTGTTTAATTCACTCAGAGTTGGCTCTGATACCAACCTGTCACACCCCCAATTTCCACGTGTCACCGGTGGGCCCGGTGTGGGGTATGGTGACGTAGTTGGCGTCATCATAGACAAACAACACAATATAATAATGCACAGCGGAAGCAGAAATAGATTCATTTCAACTTTAAATAAAATGTAATATTAAATATCACGAGTAGTTGAAACGGATCCACAGGCGGATCAAATAAAATAAGATAATTGTTCAACAGTTTTATTGTCGTCCGAGCTTGCGAGACTATTGTGGACGCTCTAGGAGACAGCCAGCCTAGTACGTGTAGTACCTGCACTTAACCTTTTGGGAAAATACGTCAGTTTACACTGGTAAATACAAATTAACTGACTCATTTTGAAAATGATTGAAAATTGATTTAAATGCACATGGCATAAAAATATTTTTATAACTTGGGATAATTATGCAATATAATCTTGTGAACGAATTACATGTTACTCGTGCGTTCAGTAGCCCGATTCACAGACCGGGTTAAAGATTAATAGGCACACCACAATATAGAGTTATACACTGACGGGTGTACGCCTACACCCCGTGCTCTGGTCGTGGCCATCTCGTAAGATAATGCCAAGGATATCCGGGACATGGTCATTAACCCCCCAAAGGCTTTAAGTAAAACAAGACTGTTTAAACGAGCCGATCAAATTATTCAATTGAACACCCAAGGGTGCAAGATTTGTACGCTCGATCAAGCGGTATTCTATATACCGTAACCCAAGCCCGTATAGGGAAAATAAGTTAAAAAGTATTTACCTGAGTAAGTATGAATCACAATTGGCAAGTGAGGGTAGCTTTTACTGGGCCTCCTATTCTGGAACAAAGGTTTATAATAACCTATTAGATTCCTAACGGGTCTTTTATTTAAGCCTAAGCTTGACCGGTTAGTTTTAAGGACGATACGGTTCAAGCGCACGATTAAGCGAAGACCAGATAGAATGTGATTTAGACCCAACAAGTTTGATTACTTGTATAATTTGGGTATGCTAAATACATTCTGGATTTTGAGACAAAAATGATAATGTTTGACCCGTTTCGGTCAATTTATGCAAACTAGTTACATAAACCGAACCGAGCGCTAAAAGAGCGTTACGGGTAGCCAAAAGAGTCATATGCAAGTTCCCTGTGATAATATGCTTTAAATATGTTATAATATCAGCAAGTTATGTTCTATTATGCCCCGAATGAATTTAAACTCAATTTATGCCTTATAAGGGCATTTTGGTCATTTAAAAGATTATAAAAGGGTTAAATTGGAAATCTGAGTTACAGGTCTGATTTATACAGTAAATATACTTAATTTGACATATTATAACAGTAGGGTATGACCCATATAAAAAACTTATCATTTAAAATCAAACTATGCACCGTAGGGGTATTTTAGTAATTTCACAAGGGCTAAAACTGTCAAAACTGGAAATCTGAGTTCAACAATTTATACTTACTGTTATTTTATAAAAATATGCTAAATACATTAGTAGGTATAATCCTTAGATGTTTAATATGGGTACAACGCATACTATGCGTTAAAAACGCTTAGAAAGGCGATTTAGAGCCGTTTCCGGGTTTTCAAAAGAAAGCTGAGATTTTTATAGTTCTAGAATGCTCAAAATGATTTATTTAACAAATAAAATCAGTAGAAAAAGGTTTGGGGTCAAAAGGATGTATAAAACTCATTTTATGGCTTAAAAGGTCAAAACCGGTATTAACCGAATCAAACTTAGAGACCTATGATACGATCAGCCAAAAATTAAATAAAAATCTTCAAAAATCCCAAAATATTATATAACATCAGTGGGTAAAAAGTTTTATATCAAAAAGTGGCCTTAAATAGGTTATACGCTAAATGCGCCGTTTATTTAACATAAAGCTATAGTTTTACGATATCGGCCATAACTCAAAATCTGGACCTCCAACTGATCTCAAATTTTCGGTGCAAGTTTATAAATCAGAAATAAAGGTTTCTACTCTTTCACTTTTCCAAGAATCACGTTTTATATCGAAAAGGGCAAAATAGTCAACTTTTAAGCATAAATCGGAAACATGCATATGAATCGGTTAAGCATAGACTCAAGTTGTAAAAATTCCAGAGAGTTAAACTTAAATATAAATGGTCAAAAATAAGCTCCAATGCAGATCTCAAACATGCATGCACGGATCCGAATCGAAAGTCAAAGAAAAAGTCATTTTGTAAGACTTTCGGTTCCAATCCGGGCTTATACTAAAGATTGTCGAGTTGATCATGGTAAAACATATTCTTACATTCATTATAAAGTTATTTTTGATGATCAAACTGATTGCATGTCATCTACATTACCATTTATGCTAGATTTTACAAAAACAAGTTCTGTTGACTTTTTAAGAACAACTTTGACTCGACAAATAGCATGCTTAGAGTGGGAATCAGAGAATACCCTTTTGAGGGTTTGTTTCCCACATAAATACCAACTTGTAAGTAGTTTCAATTTGAGAAATGACAGAGCCATCTTCGTTTAATCGAAAAGTCAAACTATATTCACTACAGATTGACTTTTGGCTAATAATCTATGCTAGAACGAATTAGAGGAAGTTATGGATGCTTACAAGAGTCCTAATGAAGCTTAGATAGCACTTTGAAGTTGCCTTGCCGATCAGAAAGCTCCAGAATATCTCTTGTGAATTTTTGTAGTTTGCTAGTGTTCTTGGTTACTACTCAAGATCTCAAATTGTGATGAATTGATCTGATTATATGGGTGTTTCAGATGTTTGGAGAGGCTCCCAGGTGTCCTTACATGCATGGCATTCGATTGGTGCAAATGGGAGGTGCTGAAAGCTGTCAAGCACTCACAAAACAGACCCAAAAACAACAATTCGCGATTTTCTGTTATTGGCAGGGGCACGCGGCCCGCTTAAGGCAGCCCAGGCGGGCCGCCTGAGGTCTGCAGCTCCCAAACTTTTGTCCAATGTTGCAGTTTTGGTCCCTGTTCTTCGTAAACGAGATTTTGGCCAATTATCTTGACCCGTAAACCCTCAAACTTTATTTTTAGGAACCTTGGGACTTTTACCAACATGCTAATGTCCTCGGTTAACTTTGCGCTCACCCGAAAAGCCATGAAATTCGACGTTGACGCTTTTAACCCCTCAAGTACGGTTTTGGCCATAACTTTCTCATACGATAACGAAACTTCGTGAAATTTTTACCACATATTCTAGTGAGTATATTCTAGCATTACAAAGCTTCGGGGCTGCCAAAAGATCACTCAGAGGTATAAATTCAACATGTTGACACTTTTAGTCCCTGTAGTTTGTAATTCCTCACTTTCGTGCATTTTCCGCTTCGTATGATCCATGATCTATCCGTTTAGGGTTATAAACACCATGTAGGGTTATTATAGAGTCTATTTATCCATTGTTGACACTTTGGACCCTTATATTCCATAGTTTTCACCGTTTGTCAACTTTAGTCCCTCTAAAGTATGTTTTCGCATATGCAAAGCCTATGACACGTGTCAATGCATTATTGGACGTAAATTTTCGAGGTGTTACATTATACAACACATGTATATATATTATTGATGTCCAAAATATTTAGTGAAAAACACATTTTCACTAAATTTCCAACAATCCCCCACATGAATGGAGATCGATTAAAACACCCAAAAATTCCCCGATAAAATCTCGACAGCCGAGTATTTGTAACGCCCCAAAATCTGAATGTTAATATTTGTCGGATGTTCCTTTATGACACGTCATGAAATAAATAACTAGGCTATTTAACATAGTTAAGGGTATGGTCAAAAGTATTAAGTAATGAAAGGTAGTGTCATTTATGTTTTAAAGGAAAACCCGAGGGGCTAAAGTGGAAACAAATGAAAGTTGTTTACTAATTAAAAGATCAACACACACACAAAAACACACATACGTGTGTGTTCGTGAAGCTTCAGGAGCTCTCAAGAACTCCAAACCCTAAACATGAAAGATCATCCAAATTGAAAGGCTAAATGATGCTTAAATCTATAACCGAGCATGGATTAATGATCACCAACATGAGGAGATCATAAGGTATGTTTTAAATTTAAGATTGGTGATCATGGGTGAAGTGGGTTATGCTCTAATCCGTGAGATAATATGAAATTGATTATGTATAAGGGTTAGAAACATCATATAGAACATGGGTTATGTAAGATTTGGGTTAATTTGATGTTTATATGTGAAACCCATTTGGTTATGGTGATGATAACAACTTGAATGATCACCCATGTCCAATTCTTGCTTAATATTGATGTATTTTGGCATGCATGGTAGATTCTTGTTAGAGGAATTGAAAGAAATGTGATTCTAGTATGTTTAATGATTATGTAGAAATGATTCATGATGATTAGAAGGAAGAATTTTGGTGAATTATGTATGAGGTTAGAAGGATATGCATGAATTAGTTGTACATTAAGCTTAGATGGTAGTACGCACACAAGGTGTTTGATGAAATGCCTAAATGACAATAATATGTGAAATTCGTACCATACGCTTGAATGATGTGATGAATATATATGGAATGTTTGATCGTATTAGTTTCAACTTAAGAATGGTTATGGAACGAATGAGAATCCTAGAAAAGAGTAAACTTAATTGATATTGGCGTTAACTATAAAGATGTTGATATGAACGGAATCGTATGTATATGTGTATGTGTAACTATTTGATTATGCGGCCAAATATGTCCTACAAAATGAGTATGAAGCATAGATGGCATAATGACTATATTCTAACATGTTAATTTGTGAATGAATGTGTGTCCAAGTTGGAAGTTGAAATGCTTGATAGTTGACTTTCTGGAAAGTCAACAATGGTAGGAATGTTGTGAGGTAGATCTCTTATCATAAACGTACGGTTTAGGAAGTCAAAGTGATGCACGAAATATTTATAGCAAGATATGTAATGGCGTGTTTATATTATGCGAGTAGAAAGGATCTCATTGTTAATCTATGCTATGAGTTGCAAGAAATCCATTAATGAAAGTCAATTGTTGAGCATAGATTTATTGTGATTGATGCTTTGTGTGGCCTTGTTTACTAACAAGGGTATCAATGTATGGTCATGTAAGGATAGATAGCATGTCTACGGGCTCAAGCACGGAGGCTAATGGGTCAAAAGAAAGCATGGAACCTATGCTTGAACTTGGACGCTCAAGGTAAGTGATTTCCGTAATCACTTCTTAGTTCAAGTAAGTAATAAAGTGTTGAAATTAATTAAACATGATGTTTGAGGTTAAATATGTAGGAAAGGCTTTCGTCGTAAATGATGGGATTAAAGTTGACCAAAATGCCCTTGATGGGTATTTTGGGCAAACGATCTTAATAAGTAGTTTAGAAGCAAGTTATTGATTAGTGTAATGTCTTGGACAAGTATGGAAGCGAAGAGTATGGTCTTGGTATGTCATAAACCATTTAACGCGCAAATACCCTTAACGGGTCAAAACTAAGTATATGAACGATAATGTGTTAAGAGGATGCAAAATGTCTAAGAACTTATTATTTTATGATAGATGTCACTGATATTATTAGGTTTATAAGAGTTTATGGTAAAACAAACAAGTTACGTTGATGAATGCATGAACGGGTTGAATTGTGGGTAAGAGGGTAATAAGCCGATAGCATGTAAGTTAAGATTTTCCTTAAGGCGGTTATGGGATTTTAAGTTCATTCGATAGGATGTGAATTTACAAGCATGTAGGAAGAAACGGGAGGTTAAACGGGTAAACGGTTCGAAAGTTACGTGCGTTTTAGTGCGTACGGACGACGAAACGAACCTGCAGAAAACTGCAAATAAAGAAACTAGAGGGCGTCGCCGACGGGTAGGGGGCCTAAATGTGGGATCCTAAAGAATATGTAGTAATATGGTACCTAAATGTGGGATCCTAAAGAATATGTAGTAATATGGTACCTAAATGTGGGATCCTAAAGAATATGTAGTAATATGGTACCTAAAGGTGAGATCCTAAAGAGTATGTAGTAATATGGTACCTAAATGTGGGATCCTAAAGAATATGTAGTAATATGGTACCTAAAGGTGGGATCCTAAAGAGTATGTAGTAATATGGTACCTAAATGTGGGATCCTAAAGAATATGTAGTAATATGGTACCTAAATGTGGGATCCTAAAGAATATGTAGTAATATGGTACCTAAATGTGGGATCCTAAAGAATATGTAGTAATATGGTACCTAAATGTGGGATCCTAAAGAATATGTAGTAATATGGTACCTAAATGTGGGATTCTAAGTTAAGAATTTCCTTAAGTAGATACGTATGAAGGTATGTATGTATGTATGTGTGAATATAAGTGGTATGTATGAATGAATGTATGTATGTATGTATGTAGGTGTGTATGTAGGTAGTATGTGCAGGTGTATATATATATATATCCAAGTGAGTATGTACGAAAGTGTGTGCACGTATGTAGGGTTGTGAGAAGGCATGTAATAGGTATGTATGTAGACATGTATGCGTGTATGTATGTAGGTATGCACGTATGTAGGAACGTACGTATGAATGTAGGTACGTAGATTTGTAAGTAGTTATGTGTGAACGGATGCACATATGTAAGTATGTATGAAAGTATATACGCATGTATTCAATGAAATTGAGTATTGACGATAATAATAGTGTGCCTTGTGAACGAAGTGTAACGCAGGTACAATGAGAAAGTCTCACCACGGAATGTACGATCAGATGGAAAGCTGGGATGTAAAGAGTTAACGGAACAAAAAGTAAACGTGAATAAATCTTGTATGTTTATAATGCGTACTAATGTTATGAATTTAATGTGGTGAGCGCAGGTAGTACGAGTCACGCGGATCATCAAGGAACAGAGATCGAGGATCGAGTCACTAGTGAGATTGTACGGGAACGTTGATGTATATAATGTAGTAAACATAAGCTATGTTTTTACTTAGTAAATAAGTCGATTGATGGATTTATGTGAAAGAGTTATGTTAAAGTTAATTTTTAAATAAGTTAAGGTGTTTATAATGAAAGAAAGTTTATGGCTTGAACTTCCGCTGCGACTTTTAGTCAAATACGTATTAGGGTCTTACAAGTTGGTATCAAAGCCCTGGTTTGAGGGAATCAAGTACGAGAAGGTAGGTACTTGAACTCAAACCTATGTGCTCTTGTGATAAGGAACCTGTACAATCCATGACTCGATCAAGATCTAAAGGTAGAAATGGTATGAAAACGTATATGTATGTATTCATATGAAGAAGCTAACGGTTTGCTATGTGCAAGGTAAGCTTAAAAGTTTGGAGAGGATGATCCGTGAATGCAGTCTAAGGTGGATGCTAAGGCAGTCAAGGATGCGAATGGACAGACGGACCCCAGGTACACAATGTTGATATGTATGGGTACCGTTGTTAAAAGAAAAAGGAAGAAGTCTCCTTGGGAGGGTAAGTACTAAACGGAAGACAACGATATTGTCTTGGTAAAATTGTAAAAATGTAGCACTAACTGAGACCCACTAATGCGGACATAAGGTGATGATTACCTGAAGGCACGGAATTAGTATGTGAATTGCGCACCTGGCCAGTACGCAAGAAGCATATGACGTTCGTGAGACCGTGGTAATTATCGCAGGTATGTCCGTTAGAATTGGGTAGCAGGTGGGCGTGCGGGTGAAGTGGGTAGTAAGGCTCTCGGGAAATTGAGAGTACTATCTAAGAGTGAAAAGTATGAGTGATAAGAATGAAGAATGTTGAATCCGTAAGACAGTACGGGTCAGCAATGTATGAATGAAATGTTTGAATCCGCGAGACGGATTCAAAGAATGAAAGATGCGAATGCAATGTTTGAATCCGCAAGACGGATTCAAAACATAGAAGGTACGAAAGGTATGAATAATGCATTCGAATCCGCGAAACATATTTAAGGTATAAAAGACGAAACTAGTCTACATAAGAAGTGTCGATAGTCTGACCGTGATTGTGTTAAATGAGTCATATGGGCAAATGTAAAGTAAAGAAACAAAAGAATGATCGTAATGAGCATGCAGACCTAAGTTATAAAACGAAAGAAGGAAGTTTTGAACAAGGTATGTGTTAAATGTGTTAGAAATCGACTCTTAGAAGTCAGAATGAATGACGGGCTATGACCCAGACAATGGTTTAAGTATGAACAAAAAGGGTAAGTTTGTTAAGAATACTAAAACGATGTAATGAATGTCTTTGTAAGTAAGCATGAATGGAAGGAAGCACGAATGTGTACTTCAATGCATCTATGATAAGTAAGAAAATTCAGTTTAACCCTAAAAGGTCAAACTGCAAAGGTTGACGAAATAAGTAACTAAAATGAAAGAATTGCGTGTAAGAAATGGAATGTAAGATATGTTATAGCATGTACGCAGGAAATATGTAACAGAATTATAGGTGTGTAATCACCTAGTGTTATGAATGTTTGAATGACATATGCTAACCGCCGATGTTGTTGGTGATAATGTTAGAACTATTGATGCGATGAAACCAATCGTATTGGTGAAAGGACGTGCACGAGCGGAAGCTCATAACACGAAGGAATGAAACTTGGCCTGTACGGCTAGTGCACGAGGAGAAGACGATCGATCAGGGTTGCGGATCGTGGTTGGGAAATGAAAAAGAGGTTAGTAAAATGTCTAACTCATGATTGGAGAGATATGAACTGTCTATACACGTGAATTAAGTAATGCATGAAGTGAAAGCGATAGTAATGTGAAATGAACGGAATGATTTAAAGATACTATAAAGGTATGCAAGGTATACGTAAATGTAGAAAAGGTAGAATAAGGTTAACGTTAAAGTTAAGCATATATGAGTATGTATAGATTTCGGGTAATGGTTAAATTCTCGTAAGATGAACTACATGATACACATACGTATGTAAACTAAATAATGCACGAAGTGAGAATAATTGTAAAGTGAAATGAAAATGATGGTTAGAAAGTAACGTAAAGGTATGCATGGTACAAGTAATTGTAGAAAACGTAGAAGGATGATCACGTTAGAGTTAAGTACATAGGTGTGTGTGATTACAAGTCAAAGAAGTATGTATATTGAACCGTGGTTGTCAGACCAAGGAAATGAAAATGATATGCGAAATTATGATAAGGAAGGTATGGAATTGTTAGGGAGAAGTCAATGATATGAATAATGAAATAAACATGAAAGAAACATTAATAGGAATGTTTTTGAAATTGAATGATAGTCATTGTGATGAGCTTGTGGTTGTGTCGAGTGTATGTAGAGAAGGAATAATTAGTGTTAAATAAAGGTAAGAAAGGTTTCGGGGACGAAACCTCAATTAAGGGTGGTAGACTTGTAACGCCCCAAAATCTGAATGTTAATATTTGTCGGATGTTCCTTTATGACACGTCATGAAATAAATAACTAGGCTATTTAACATAGTTAAGGGTATGGTCAAAAGTATTAAGTAATGAAAGGTAGTGTCATTTATGTTTTAAAGGAAAACCCGAGGGGCTAAAGTGGAAACAAATGAAAGTTGTTTACTAATTAAAAGATCAACACACACACACAAACACACATACGTGTGTGTTCGTGAAGCTTCAGGAGCTCTCAAGAACTCCAAACCCTAAACATGAAAGATCATCCAAATTGAAAGGCTAAATGATGCTTAAATCTATAACCGAGCATGGATTAATGATCACCAACATGAGGAGATCATAAGGTATGTTTTAAATTTAAGATTGGTGATCATGGGTGAAGTGGGTTATGCTCTAATCCGTGAGATAATATGAAACTGATTATGTATAAGGGTTAGAAACATCATATAGAACATGGGTTATGTAAGATTTGGGTTAATTTGATGTTTATATGTGAAACCCATTTGGTTATGGTGATGATAACAACTTGAATGATCACCCATGTCCAATTCTTGCTTAATATTGATGTATTTTGGCATGCATGGTAGATTCTTGTTAGAGGAATTGAAAGAAATGTGATTCTAGTATGTTTAATGATTATGTAGAAATGATTCATGATGATTAGAAGGAAGAATTTTGGTGAATTATGTATGAGGTTAGAAGGATATGCATGAATTAGTTGTACATTAAGCTTAGATGGTAGTACGCACACAAGGTGTTTGATGAAATGCCTAAATGACAATAATATGTGAAATTCGTACCATACGCTTGAATGATGTGATGAATATATATGGAATGTTTGATCGTATTAGTTTCAACTTAAGAATGGTTATGGAACGAATGAGAATCCTAGAAAAGAGTAAACTTAATTGATATTGGCGTTAACTATAAAGATGTTGATATGAACGGAATCGTATGTATATGTGTATGTGTAACTATTTGATTATGCGGCCAAATATGTCCTACAAAATGAGTATGAAGCATAGATGGCATAATGACTATATTCTAACATGTTAATTTGTGAATGAATGTGTGTCCAAGTTGGAAGTTGAAATGCTTGATAGTTGACTTTCTGGAAAGTCAACAATGGTAGGAATGTTGTGAGGTAGATCTCTTATCATAAACGTACGGTTTAGGAAGTCAAAGTGATGCACGAAATATTTATAGCAAGATATGTAATGGCGTGTTTATATTATGCGAGTAGAAAGGATCTCATTGTTAATCTATGCTATGAGTTGCAAGAAATCCATTAATGAAAGTCAATTGTTGAGCATAGATTTATTGTGATTGATGCTTTGTGTGGCCTTGTTTACTAACAAGGGTATCAATGTATGGTCATGTAAGGATAGATAGCATGTCTACGGGCTCAAGCACGGAGGCTAATGGGTCAAAAGAAAGCATGGAACCTATGCTTGAACTTGGACGCTCAAGGTAAGTGATTTCCGTAATCACTTCTTAGTTCAAGTAAGTAATAAAGTGTTGAAATTAATTAAACATGATGTTTGAGGTTAAATATGTAGGAAAGGCTTTCGTCGTAAATGATGGGATTAAAGTTGACCAAAATGCCCTTGATGGGTATTTTGGGCAAACGATCTTAATAAGTAGTTTAGAAGCAAGTTATTGATTAGTGTAATGTCTTGGACAAGTATGGAAGCGAAGAGTATGGTCTTGGTATGTCATAAACCATTTAACGCGCAAATACCCTTAACGGGTCAAAACTAAGTATATGAACGATAATGTGTTAAGAGGATGCAAAATGTCTAAGAACTTATTATTTTATGATAGATGTCACTGATATTATTAGGTTTATAAGAGTTTATGGTAAAACAAACAAGTTACGTTGATGAATGCATGAACGGGTCGAATTGTGGGTAAGAGGGTAATAAGCCGATAGCGTGTAAGTTAAGATTTCCCTTAAGGCGGTTATGGGATTTTAAGTTCATTCGACAGGATGTGAATTTACAAGCATGTAGGAAGAAACGGGAGGTTAAACGGGTAAACGGTTCGAAAGTTACGTGCGTTTTAGTGCGTACGGACGACGAAACGAACCTGCAGAAAACTGCAAATAAAGAAACTAGAGGGCGTCGCCGACGGGTAGGGGGCCTAAATGTGGGATCCTAAAGAATATGTAGTAATATGGTACCTAAATGTGGGATCCTAAAGAATATGTAGTAATATGGTACCTAAATGTGGGATCCTAAAGAATATGTAGTAATATGGTACCTAAAGGTGGGATCCTAAAGAGTATGTAGTAATATGGTACCTAAATGTGGGATCCTAAAGAATATGTAGTAATATGGTACCTAAATGTGGGATCCTAAAGAATATGTAGTAATATGGTACCTAAAGGTGGGATCCTAAAGAGTATGTAGTAATATGGTACCTAAATGTGGGATCCTAAAGAATATGTAGTAATATGGTACCTAAATGTGGGATCCTAAAGAATATGTAGTAATATGGTACCTAAATGTGGGATCCTAAAGAATATGTAGTAATATGGTACCTAAATGTGGGATCCTAAAGAATATGTAGTAATATGGTATCTAAATGTGGGATTCTAAGTTAAGAATTTCCTTAAGTAGATACGTATGAAGGTATGTATGTATGTATGTGTGAATATAAGTGGTATGTATGAATGAATGTATGTATGTATGTATGTAGGTGTGTATGTAGGTAGTATGTGCAGGTGTATATATATATATCCAAGTGAGTATGTACGAAAGTGTGTGCACGTATGTAGGGTTGTGAGAAGGCATGTAATAGGTATGTATGTAGACATGTATGCGTGTATGTATGTAGGTATGCACGTATGTAGGAACGTACGTATGAATGTAGGTACGTAGATTTGTAAGTAGTTATGTGTGAACGGATGCACATATGTAAGTATGTATGAAAGTATATACGCATGTATTCAATGAAATTGAGTATTGACGATAATAATAGTGTGCCTTGTGAACGAAGTGTAACGCAGGTACAATGAGAAAGTCTCACCACGGAATGTACGATCAGATGGAAAGCTGGGATGTAAAGAGTTAACGGAACAAAAAGTAAACGTGAATAAATCTTGTATGTTTATAATGCGTACTAATGTTATGAATTTAATGTGGTGAGCGCAGGTAGTACGAGTCACGCGGATCATCAAGGAACAGAGATCGAGGATCGAGTCACTAGTGAGATTGTACGGGAACGTTGATGTATATAATGTAGTAAACATAAGCTATGTTTTTACTTAGTAAATAAGTCGATTGATGGATTTATGTGAAAGAGTTATGTTAAAGTTAATTTTTAAATAAGTTAAGGTGTTTATAATGAAAGAAAGTTTATGGCTTGAACTTCCGCTGCGACTTTTAGTCAAATACGTATTAGGGTCTTACAGTATTGCAGGATAGGTAGGTTTTGCCTTTAAACCTTCCTTTGTGAAGCATACTTAGTCTACTAGGGTTTTGTAGACGTGATGTCCTTGAACAACCCCCCATTTGTGTAAACGACAATATACATTCACACAATACTTTCCCTAGCCGGGCCATCCCCTCACTATCGTGTCCTGTTATGGTCCTGGAACACTAGCCTGGTTCTGCGAGAGCTCTAGGATTGCGCACCCCACAATGTCATTCGAAGCGACCCTACTTCTCTCTCACATAGGTGATTCATCTGAATCATTAAAAGCATTATGGCTTACTATGATTTTCACAAATCAATTAGCTATATATTATGCTTAGCCTCACAACAATGTCACTGAATAATATTGGAATGGACTAGGACGTATTTAAACACCCTTTTATAGTTTTAGGGGGATATATGAGCATATACACTAACTTATATATAAACATATATATTAGCTATGCCCCCACAGTGAATACCATTCGGTTCATGATTAAGTTGTCCTATTGAACCTAGATCTTGGGATCTCCAGTCAACTAGGTTAGGTTTCCCTCATGTCCCTTTTCCATGGGCTTTAGTCTCATTCCACAACTTGATCTCTTATCAACCCACTGGTTGTTGGATCCAAAATTACTTGTTGACTTCGCTAAGTCATCAACAATAATTTTCAGTTTAGATCAGTTGTTCTAACGTGTTCTTGACTCGCTAGTCACTTTTTCCTTTTAGTCGATTCATAAGACTTATAACTCTTGATCTCAACCTGGATCCAGTTATGTACCTTGTCTTTAGAATGACATGAAACTCAATTCATGGCTAGACACGTTTTCACCATGCCTTTGGTGTGTCATGACTGACATCTTACTAGATTTTGAATCTAACCAATTGGCATTCGAGTCCAATCTACTCGATTGACTCCATATAACCATTGTGTACTCCACTTGGTCATGCGTTTGCAATATATGCAAGTCACCCCCAAATTTAAGTGTAATTGGATAGCATCCAAATGGGGCGATGAAAGGTTCTCCCTTTCATTTCGAGTTTGAGAAAACTTCTCAACTCCCATTTCCACATTCAAATGCAAGTCACCCCCACATTTAAGTGTAATTGGATAACATCCAAATGGGGCGATGAAAGGTTCTCCCTTTCATTTTGAGTTTGAGAAAACTTCTCAACTACCATTTCTTCATACCCTAAAGGGTTTGTTTCTTAAATGGTTCCTCCCCCCACATTACTTGCATTTTAATTAACTATCCTTTAGGACTAAAATGAATTTATCTTTATAGTTTTGTTTTAGCACAAAATTCGTTCTTGTGTCATCCCATATTTTGAATGTTTAAAGTTAATTTAATCTCCGTCGAGCATATAAATTAACAAGTATTAGTCTAGCATGCTTTAGACCACAATACTTTAGCATGTGAATAGAAGATGCATAATTCTGATTCTTCACAGCCTTAAGAGATAACACACTATCTCTTCCGAACATTCGTTTCTTAGTTTAGACACAATAATGAAATTTTATTTCACCATTCCATACCCATCGGTTTTTAGGAAGGCCTCAAAACCATAGTTAACTTCATCCATTAGGATCATAACTCGTTTGCCTTTTTATCTCCAAGGCTTCACCATTGACTTCCTAAAGACTTAAACATAAGTCTTAATCCAAGTCACTTTGATGAAAGATGTTTGTATAAAATCACTCGAGTCTTGAGATATAGTCAATTAGATTGACTCTCAACAACAAGACATTCACGTATGCCTATCTATTATATATAATAAACATAAAGATTTGGGCTGATGTGGCATTAGATTAGAGCCTCTAGGAATGGGTTTTGGCGGGAAAACGAAAATGCAGTCCAAATGTTTCACGCAGATCCCGTTTTGAGCAACCCGAACCCATGTATTCGAACCCTATATAATTATCTATTGTCACAAGAAACCCTAACAGCCACAAATTTCCAATCCATCCCTCTTTCAATCCCCATCATCAATTGCAAAAATTCTTCTCTGAATCCTCATCATTAATACGAATTCGGTCCTCATCTCAATGCGATTCTTCATCTTTCCTCCATCCATTCATCGTTGTCTTCTACCACATATCGGTCATATCAATTGGATCCTATATATCCATTAACGCTTCCTTCTTTCTCACAATTCCATTTTCTCACAAACCCTAAATCCAAACCTCTTCATCTATGATGTGTGTCGGTGTGTATATAATTTTGATATATATTTAAGCCCTTTTTACACTTTTAGCCAAGTTTTAAATTTATAAAACACGATATTTACTAACACTAAACACACATATGGGCAAGTGCACCCATCGTGGACGTAGTATAGTGTTGGTAAGATACCGAGGTCGTCCAAGGACACAAGAGCTTTTAATACCGGTTTATCCTCAACGTCTAATCAAATCAAAAAGTTAGAAAAATGTTTTAAACTAAGAAAAATAAAAACTAACTAAATGCTGAAAATAAAAATAAAATAAAAACAGATAGACAAGATGAATCACTTGGATCCGACACGTGTATTAGTATAACCTTTGATTATTTTCGCACTTTTGCACTTGTTTAAGAGATTATCATAGTTATTGTAGTAGGCCCCTCTTTTGAAGGTGACGTTACCCTCAACCCAGTAGTTTGAGTCAGCAAGGATACAATCCTAAAGGGTCGGATTATTGAAAGATAATGAATTAAGTTATTAATGCAAATTGTGGTAGGCCCCGCTTCTGGCGGTGACGTTACCCTCGGCTAAGTAGTCTGAGTCAGCAGGGATACAGTCCTAAATAACCGGGTTATAGTATTAATAGTAGTTAACTTATGAGGGGGTCAAAGAGTTTGGATCCCCACCATCCAATACCTATGGGCATTGAAGGAGATCCTACTAAATTTGACCCAGGTCCCAAGCAGGACCTCTAAACGCTGAACAAGGGCAAGACCCTTACCAAACCGTTCCCTTAACCCCCGACCAGGTAGCCAACATACCTCCATATAGACCGTGGAGATATGAATGGTGAAAATCTTTTATTTTATATAGACAGTAAAATAACGCCAAGACACCACGGACAAACGATAAGGAAAGATCACCTTCAACATAAGTAACTAGTTATTAAAGTCATTAATACAAAACCAAATAAAAAGTGCAAAAGATTAAAAATAAAAAGTATTATACTAAACACTTGTCTTCACCAAGTGATGTAAGAGACTTAGGCAAACATGGCCTTGATTGTCAAGAACTCTTACGATCAATCTTGGATCCCGAGACGACTCACACACTCTATGATGGACAATGGATGATGGTGGTGGATGATGGTGTTATGGTGGTGGTGGGTGGTGGATGAAGTGTGAGAGAGGTGGCGTGCCAAGGGATGAGAGAGAATGAAGCCAAGCTCTTCTATTTATAGGCTGAACAGAAGGCTGGACACGGCCCCGTGTCCGCTGGACACGGCCCCGTGCCCGCCTGACACTCTCTCTCCTCATTAATTGTAATTGCGAATTACAATTAATGCGCCTGCTGTACTTTCACCACGCCCCCGTGCTCGCTGGACACGGCCCCGTGGTGGGCAATGGAAGCTTCTACTGGTTTGTCTTTTCTGCTGCTTCCTGGGCACGCCCCCGTGTTCGCTGGACACGGGGCGTGTTCAGACTCTGTTTCTTCCTTTTTGCTTTGGGAGGTGCCGTTGAGGGTCCGGGCAGTCTACTTTTGTTCCTTTTCTTGTATTTATGGTAGAATTAGTGGTCTTTTTGCTTCTTTTGTGATTTTGAGCTCATTTCATCCTGAAAATTCAAAAGGAAGACAAAAACACTCTTTTTCCAACATTAGTACTAAAAAAGGGTTAGTTTTATGCCTTAATTGATGTGTTTTATATGTTGCATTTTACACACATCAAATACCCCCACACTTGAACTTTTGCTTGTCCTCAAGCAAAACTCTTTAAATGTGGCTTACACTCCCAAATGGAATAGGTAGAAGAGAAGTTTTTTAGCTTGTCCTAGAGTGTCGGGAATCCAAGGTTTTTATAGGCTTTATTTTTATTTATTTACAATCCTATTCGTTATGATTTATTTTGAACTTTTCATAAGATAAATTACTTATTTGGGCATAGCATACCTTATTAAAATTCCATTTATATACAAGTTCACATACCTCACGGGAGATCACTCAACACTCGGCCGAAGGTGTATATTTTAGTGAATCACTCGAGAGCGGCACGGAACTTACGTCTTTCCATAGGCTTGCCAAGCAATCAATCCTCCTCCTTTTTAACTTTTTACCTTTGTAAATATCAAGAGGACTTTTTGGGTGAAGGCTTGGGTTTAAAGGTGGGTGGTTGGTTAGTGGTTAGTAAAAAGGGCGAAAATCGTAACAAGCGTCGGTTTTCGTGAAGTACCTTATTTTTAGTGACTTTTTATTTTGAAGTATTTCTCCAAACAAGCTTTTATAGCTTTTGTTTGTTTTTGACTTCATCAAAATTTTTTTTTTTTCGTCACATAAAAAGGCGATTTTTACGAAAAAGCGAACTTGTTACTAAAAAAAAATAAAAAGGTTTTTGGTGGGTAAAAAGGGTTTTGGGGTAATGAAATGAAAGGTTTAGGCTCAAAGGGGCTATCTAGGGGGATTTTGGGTAGGTAAAAAAAATGAAAAATAATGGTTTTGAAAGAAAAATGGTTAGTCCTAATGCCTCCATCATTTACTTACTTGGGTTTAAGTTGGTAAGGACCGGGAATGTATCGTCGTGGCAAGTTCTAGATTTGTAAGGACCGAGCGGCTATTCACACAAGAAACGAAAAATGAGCATTTAATCTAAATATGTGTATTTTTATGCTCAATAAAGGCTCAAAACTCACTTTTGTGGGAATGGGTTTTTAATGTGACCAAGCATATATAATCGAATTTTAAACTAGACTTGTTATGCCGTTTCATAATTTTCTTATGTTGGTTCCTTTTTTATCACGACGCTATCGGTTGTAAACTTGTAAAAAAATATAACCTTTTTAGATCTTGTTATTCCCAACTTAAACTAAGACAAGTAAATAAATAAATAAAAATGAAAAAGTTTTGAAAAATTTGGGGTGTTTAGCGGTTCCAATAGAGTTTTGTGTAAGGCTTGTGTTTAGGATTTTGCAAAATTTCAAGGTTTTATCATCCCCCCCACACTTAAATTACACATTGTCCTCAATGTGTCCAAAAATAATATTTTTGGTTGATTAGAATGTATAAAAGTGTGTTAAAAAGCAAAGATTTATGTTACTGGCATTCTGGACACGGCCCCGTGTTCACCGGGCACGGCCCCGTGGTCAAGTGCCAGTAACAAAAAATTACAGAATTAAAACAGAAGCCTGGACACGGGGGCGTGTCCGCTGAACACGGCCCGTGTCCAGTTACCTGAACTGGGTGATTTTCTGCAGGGGCTCAGCACGGGGCCGTGTTGGTTGGGCACGGCCCGTGTTGAGCCTTCTGTGATGGAGATTTTTGTCGGGTTGCTCTGTTCTTCGTGCATGGTTCCATTTTTTCTCGTTCCCTTTTTCACCCATTACCACCATGAGTGTGTTTTATTCTGCAAAAATTAAAAGATTAAATTAAACTAAACTAAGGATAGATCCGCGGAATGCCTCCGTGGTGCGCCACGTTTATAAGGGTCCTTGGCTAGACCCGATTCCTAGTTATATATCTTCTGAGTGGAGTGCCTTGCTTCCTAAGTTACACCGTCGGAGAGCGGCATCCAAGCTTGAATCAATAACCTTCATGTAATTGACTGGGTCGTCGTCCTCTATTTTCTTCCCAACTCCGAACTTCACCTCATCGTCCCCATACTTCAAAGTCAGTGTCCCTTCATTCATGTCTACCACTGCTTGTGCTGTGGCAAGGAAGGGTCTCCCTAGGATAAGGGGGACCTCGGTGTCTTCCTCCATGTCGAGTATGACAAAGTCAACGGGATAAACGAATTTGCTTACCCTTACCAAGACATTCTCGATGACACCTTGTGGGAACTTGACTGATCGATCAGCGAGTTGTATGCTTATTTTTATAGGGCTCGTGGTTCCCAAGCCAAGCCTTTTGAACATCGATGAGGGCATGAGGTTAATGCTAGCCCCCAAGTCGGCCAAGGCATTGCGAACGGGTGATTCCCCTATTGAACATGGAATCGTGAAACTTCCGGGATCGATTTTCTTTTGGGGTAGTTTATTGAGTACGAGGGCAGAGCATTCTTCGCCTAAATTAACTAATTGCAAATTTTCAATTTTCTTTTTATGTGTAAGGAAGTCCCTCATAAATTTAGAGTATTTGGGCATTTGGGTTAGGACTTCGATAAAAGGAATATTGACATGCAATTGTTTTAACAGACTTTCGAATTTTGCGAATTGCTCATTGGTCTTTTGGCGAATTAACCTACCGGGGTATGGAACTCGAGGAGCCTTGGTAGGCTCTGGTGATGGGGGAGAGTTCTTTTCCTGCAGATGTGTTGGCATTGTTTCTTCCGTTGGTGGAGGTACTTCTGCAGGCCCTACGGTGCGGTTTCGTAGTGTGATGAGGTGAACTTGCGCTTTTGGGTTTGTTTCGGTATTGCTAGGTAATGCGCCTTGTGGTCTCTCGGAAAAATTTTGTGCTAGTTGATTTATTTGTTTTTCTATGTTTTGAATGCTAGCTTGTTGATTCCTAAAATTAGATTCTAATTGTAGAAATCTTTCCGAGTTTTTCTTTTCAGTGTCGGAGACGAGGCGAGATATAGTATCTTCGAGCCTTTCTCGTCCACCTTGTTGTTGAGTGAAATTTTGTGACTCATTTCTTGATTGCTGAAAGTTTGTTCGTTGGGTTTGTTGGTTACTACTATTGTCGGGTTCCCTCCAACCAAGGTTTGGGTGGTTTCGCCATCCTTGGTTGTAAGTTCCCGTTGGAGGACCCGACGGCCTAGGTCTATTATCAATGTAGTTTACCATTTCTTGTTGATCGTCCGTTTCTTTCATGCAACTCCAATTTTCATGTGACCCACCACACCCTTCACAAGCCATAACCGAGACTGTTTTTGTCATTTCTAATTTTTTTTATTTTTGAAGAAAGGGCCTCGATTTGGGCTTGTAAAGAGGTGCTTTCGTCGACCTTATGGGCGCCCGGGGCGATAGACTTATTTCCCCGGGGAGTGTGCCATTGAAAATTGGTTTGAGCAATTTCCTCAATCTGATTATATATTTCGTGTGGGCGTCGATTACCTAAAAGTCCCCCGGAGCTAGAATCAAGTGTCTGCCTAGTGTGTGGCAACAATCCATTGTAGAAAGTGGATACTTGTTGCCATATTGCGAGGCCATGATGGGGACACTTGCGTAATAGCTCCTTGAACCTTTCCCATGTTTCATATAAGGATTCCCCGTCCTCTTGTGAGTATGTGTTAATTTCAGCCATTAATTTAGCAGTTTTAGAAGGAGGGAAATACTTATATAGAAACTTTTGGGCTAGTTCATCCCAGGTGTTTACCGATCCAGCTGGGAGGGTGTTGAGCCAAGCTTTCGCTCGGTCTTTTAGTGAGAACGGAAACATACGGAGGCGTATGGCGCCGTTTGATGCTCCATTGATCCGAAAGGTATCACATATTTCTAAGAAATTAGTTATATGTAGATGAGGATCCTCGTCCGCAAGCCCGTGGAAGGTTGCGGAGTTTTGGAGCATTTGTATCAAATGCGGTCGAAGCTCGAAGTTATTGGCTTCGACATTCGGAGCATTGATAGCGGCGCCTAGATTACCTACGGTGGGCCGTAGATAATCCATAAGGGTGCGTTGGTCCGCCATTGGGGGTGGATCACCCGAAACCTTCTCTTGGTTTTTGGCTTTTAACCTTTTTCTGAGAAAGCGTTCGGGTTCTTCTAGCGGTTCTTTTATGTCTTTATTGGAACTGGAGCTCATACACTACGTGAGGATGGTGTCGGGTTCCAAGTCCTGCAATAAAAACAAAAAAGAATGTCGGTCAGAAGGTTCACCACGGCCCCGTGTTGAGCGAACACGGCCCCGTGGTCGGAAATACAGTGATTATTTTCCAGATCCCAGTTACTGGAAGTTGGACACGGCCCCGTGTTGCACCGGCACGGCCCCGTGGTCAGCCTTCTGTAACTTGAAAAACAAAAACTGCCAGTAACTTTGCTGAGCACGGCCCGTGTCCGACCAGGCACGGCCCCGTGCTGAGCTCTGCAGAAGCTAAAAATCTAAGAATAAATCCTAAAAAATTAAAGAAAAATAAAAATATGATTAGGCCGTTGATTCCTAACTTTCTTAAAATCCTTGTGTCCCCGGCAACGGCGCCAAAAACTTGATGTGTGTCGGTGTGTATATAATTTTGATATATATTTAAGCCCTTTTTACACTTTTAGCCAAGTTTTAAATTTATAAAACACGATATTTACTAACACTAAACACACATATGGGCAAGTGCACCCATCGTGGACGTAGTATAGTGTTGGTAAGATACCGAGGTCGTCCAAGGACACAAGAGCTTTTAATACCGGTTTATCCTCAACGTCTAATCAAATCAAAAAGTTAGAAAAATGTTTTAAACTAAGAAAAATAAAAACTAACTAAATGCTGAAAATAAAAATAAAATAAAAACAGATAGACAAGATGAATCACTTGGATCCGACACGTGTATTAGTATAACCTTTGATTATTTTCGCACTTTTGCACTTGTTTAAGAGATTATCTTAGTTATTGTAGTAGGCCCCTCTTTTGAAGGTGACGTTACCCTCAACCCAGTAGTTTGAGTCAGCAAGGATACAATCCTAAAGGGTCGGATTATTGAAAGATAATGAATTAAGTTATTAATGCAAATTGTGGTAGGCCCCGCTTCTGGCGGTGACGTTACCCTCGGCTAAGTAGTCTGAGTCAGCAGGGATACAGTCCTAAATAACCGGGTTATAGTATTAATAGTAGTTAACTTATGAGGGGGTCAAAGAGTTTGGATCCCCGCCATCCAATACCTATGGGCATTGAAGGAGATCCTACTAAATTTGACCCAGGTCCCAAGCAGGACCTCTAAACGCTGAACAAGGGCAAGACCCTTACCAAACCGTTCCCTTAACCCCCGACCAGGTAGCCAACATACCTCCATATAGACCGTGGAGATATGAATGGTGAAAATCTTTTATTTTATATAGACAGTAAAATAACGCCAAGACACCACGGACAAATGATAAGGAAAGATCACCTTCAACATAAGTAACTAGTTATTAAAGTCATTAATACAAAACCAAATAAAAAGTGCAAAAGATTAAAAATAAAAAGTATTATACTAAACACTTGTCTTCACCAAGTGATGTAAGAGACTTAGGCAAACATGGCCTTGATTGTCAAGAACTCTTACGATCAATCTTGGATCCCGAGACGACTCACACACTCTATGATGGACAATGGATGATGGTGGTGGATGATGGTGTTATGGTGGTGGTGGGTGGTGGATGAAGTGTGAGAGAGGTGGCGTGCCAAGGGATGAGAGAGAATGAAGCCAAGCTCTTCTATTTATAGGCTGAACAGAAGGCTGGACACGGCCCCGTGTCCGCTGGACACGGCCCCGTGCCCGCCTGACACTCTCTCTCCTCATTAATTGTAATTGCGAATTACAATTAATGCGCCTGCTGTACTTTCACCACGCCCCCGTGCTCGCTGGACACGGCCCCGTGGTGGGCAATGGAAGCTTCTACTGGTTTGTCTTTTCTGCTGCTTCCTGGGCACGCCCCCGTGTTCGCTGGACACGGGGCGTGTTCAGACTCTGTTTCTTACTTTTTGCTTTGGGAGGTGCCGTTGAGGGTCCGGGCAGTCTACTTTTGTTCCTTTTCTTGTATTTATGGTAGAATTAGTGGTCTTTTTGCTTCTTTTGTGATTTTGAGCTCATTTCATCCTGAAAATTCAAAAGGAAGACAAAAACACTCTTTTTCCAACATTAGTACTAAAAAAGGGTTAGTTTTATGCCTTAATTGATGTGTTTTATATGTTGCATTTTACACACATCAATCTACATCTATCTTCTTAATGCACCAAACGGTCACTGGTGTCAGGTTCCGGGGGCAACGATGGTGATTCAGTTCGTTGATTGTTGTGTAGGTATGTTTCTATTCGTTGATCGAATCAATTGATTCAATTCGCTGATTGTTGTTTGGTAATCTGTTTGTTTCGTTTGAGATGTTGTTTGGCGTTTAGGGTTCTTAATTATGAGTTTCTTAATGTGTAAAAGAATTTAAGATATAATACTTTTCTAAGCCTTTGCTTCTTGATATCAACCACCCTTTGAATTTGGGAATAAAGAATGCATATGTACTTAAAATACGTTGAGTGTATATAGTGTGTTTGTCAAACTTGATTTCTAAAACCAGTTTATGGAAATCCTATATTTTTGAGGCATTATTCAGATTTTCTTGATAGTGAATATGAATTTTTGTTGCTCTATAGATTTCAGTACCAAAAAACTTTAACATTTTATGAGAAAAAGTATTAACTTTTAAGGCCTAGGTGCTTTAAACCTTGAAACCTCAATTTTTTTTTATAACCGGAGGTTATTAATTACTATTATTACATTTTTTTTCTGTGGGCATGCAGTGGGTCAGGTGGAGGCGAGGACGACAATGGATGACGACGAAGAGATAGGCTGCGATTGGTGAGGTTGTGGTATGGTATCTTCTACATTAGATCAAGTGTGTTTTCATCTCACTAGGAACAATTAGTTTTTAGTTTCGTGATTGCATTTAGACCCGTGATTGAATTTAAATTTCATAGGAAATACCATTTTCATGTAATGAACTTTAACTCTTCATTTTTTTCTAGCATCAACATTAAAAACCAAGAGCAACGGAGAACTAAAACTTCAAAGCTTTTAGAATTGTCAAATTATGATTCTCACATGCAGTGGCGGACCCAGAAATTTTTTTCATGGGGTGCGGATTTTTTGTAAGGTTCATTTATTTATTGCTATACAATAATTTTTTCCGGTCCGACTCGGGTCGGGTCGGAGGCAAAAATTCTTACCTATAAGTTAATTTTCTTCAAAAACTCATATTTTTATTTTTGCTTGCTTGAGTATCAAAATTCTTAGAATTCAAAAAATATGGTGAAAACTCAACTACTGTTTTATGTTTTGTGTACCGAATATCTTTTTAGAGAATCATTTCAAAAAATAATTGATATACCTTAATTAGAAAATTAGAACAAATCAACTATATATTACGATATAACACATAAATATATTAATACTTTGATTTATATTAATAAGTCTAGGATGTAAATTAAATATATAAACTACATACCTAAATGGAAATCCTAATAATCTAAGTTATATAGAAAATTCATTTGTTTTGTTGATTTTTTTTTTGTATTTTGACTGTTTAGTATAAATGGAAGTTTTAAAATGCCATTTACAACCAATTTGATATTTTAATGATCATAAAGACGATCAATTTTCCTTTTCAAATTGTAACTGACTTCCAAGATTATAGTTTATTGAGTCATCTTTTGGTAAGCATTCATTTGATATTTCATTTTCCACCAATTCCTTCACCTGCTACTTCTCTTAGCTATCTCTCTCTCTCTCTCTCTCTCTCTCTCTCTCTCTCGGCTCTTTGTGTTTCAATTTTAATGTTTCTATGTTATTTCCTTTATCTTCCCATGTCTTCTTCTCCTTCTCTAATCATAACACAATCTGGTAGGCGCTAATGAATCATTCTACATTGAGACCAAGTCTAGATCACAACCACACACTTTTAGTTTTTAGAAATGTAAGTGACCCATGACCGTCTTTCCAACTAGCTCACATTTTAATCTCTGTTATATTCTTGATTCGTAACCAGGTAACGATCTGAATCAACTCTTGGTTTTATTTGAGATCGTTGTGTGAGTTTGGTTTTGAATGCTCAAGGGGTGCGATTGTAAAATTTCAAGGGGGCGCTAAGAATTTTCACTGTATGTGTACCACTAACTTTTTTTTTCAAGGGGGGGCGCCCGCACCCCCTGGCTAATGAATAAGTCCGCCCCTGCTCACATGCATGTTTTTTTTGGCTTATTGTATCAGACAATTAAGTTTTGTCAATGGTTCCGGTACCCAAGCTTGCATTGAGGTTATATTTGGAATGTGCTAAGGTATGTCTATGAATTAAAGTTTTTAATATATTCATATTTTCTCTGACCTTTTCTGGCTCTACATGATACAGGCTGTCAATGACTGTGATCTTGAACCTGTAGCATACGAGTTTTTCACCATATTGATTACATGCTTGATAACGTGTTCATGACAATTACAGTTGTGTTGATATTAACTTTTTGTTGGATTTGTTATGTGCTCTGTGAAATATACGATTTATGTAGGGTTCCATGGTGATTCCGGCAAGAAGGATCTTCCGATATGATTTTTGAATCAGCAATTACGAGTCGATTCTCCAATATAGGTAAGTTCTAACCATTTTAATTTTGCCTCCCGGTGATATGTTTCTTAATCGGTCTCCCATGTCCAGATCCGACGGTTTCTCACATGTTTACGGCTGTATAGGGGCTGCAGAGACCACTAGCGGCGTGATTTGTGAACGTTTCGCGTGAAAGCAAGATTTCTTTCATCTAGGTTGTTGTCTGTTCGTTCTTTTCGAGCCACAAATGTTTAGAGGTCATGTAAGACTTGATACTATGACTCATATAAGTTGTCAACCATGTGAGTACCCTTCTTATAAATGTTGAATAAGTGGATCTTATCGATCTGGTTAACGTGTAATACCATAAAATATTTCAATTTTCATGAGACATAAAGAGGACTAAAAATGACTAAATTATCCTTGCCAATGTAAAGTGTGTTACCAGGCAACATCTACATACAGAAATGAGGAAGGATGATACGTATTATCATATAAAAGACGTTGTTGGGGACAAGATGGCGTGGGACCCATTCAGCCACCAAATCTTGATGTTCAAAATGATTAAATGTGGCTCAAGAAGACAAGCCAGCTAGCAACAGAGAACCTAATCTAAAGCTGGACAAGGTAATAGCTCATAAACCATGATTTGATCGTTCATCTTTGTTAAAACGAGTTGTTTAAGTTTGACCCAAAATATTTTTTACCATTTTTACAGTTCCTTCATCTATGTTGAAATGGGCTGGTTTGGTTTGACCAAAAATACTTTTGTCTATTTTAAAATTTTAAAAATAATCAACAACCTAGAATAGTTACATTGATAATCTATTTAAATCAATTCAGGAGTTATGTATGCATTAAAGTTATGTTTAGGCAATTTTCTACAAGTTTGGCCTTTAGGAATATTACATGACCCAGATTAACCCTTCATAAGTAAACTACTTCAAACTGTGAGCTCTATTATTTTTTTTCCTAATGTTTGTTTTCTAGGGAAAATGTTGGTGTAAAGCACTAGCATATTCACCTTGGTAGTATTTTAAATTGTATTTACAACTTGCTGAGTGTACATTATATTAGTCTAATGAACTAGCATATTCACCTTGGTGGATAGAAAATAATTTTTTGGTATGAGAAAATTTGTTATTCTTTAGAATTGTGGGGTTGTCAAATGCTACTGTAATATGAGGAAAGGTCGAATTGAATGTGTGGATAATTGGAGTATAGGTTATGATTGTAAAAACATTTGGGTATTTTAATCAAGTGGAAAGAGGCCATGGTAACATGTTGTTTAGGAAACGTAATAAGCATTATATGAATATAAACCCCACACATTGCCTCTAAATGGTCTAAAGTTTTAATTTACAAATTGGATATTTTAGAAAAGAAACCAACAACAAATGGATTTTTACTTATGTATTTGAGTTCACAAGTTTGCTCACAAACTGACATATAGCATGTAAATCCTTTTCTTGTAAAAAGTTTAGTATATAATTAAAGGGTGCCACATTTATACGGACCTGAAGCAAATAAAAAGGGGTTTGAAAGACGCGTTAAATTAACGTTAAAATAAATTTGCACTAACATTTCGAAAATACTTGAAGTTGAGAAACCTTATTTTCTAATTGGTATTATTCATTACAAATTGCTTTATTAGAAATTTCAGTCATTATTTAGAAACGTAGTTTTTACCATTCTTATTTAATAAGTTTATTAACAATAAGGTGTCAATGGCCGGTTGGCCTGGCCCGTTTGAACCCACACTAACTACACAGTTGGCCCGAAGTTGTTCTGGCCCGGTAACCAATCTGAACGATCTATCCCAACACCAATATGTAATTTTTTTTAAGGAAAATGATTAAGAATTGGTTATTGGAAAAGCGGCAGAGGCTATTGCGGATGCTTCAGTTAGTTAGCATATGAGGACTTCGTTTAAGGAAGCGGGTGTCGTCAAGAATCTTTTTCGGCTTCTTGATTATGACAGCGAACCCATTCGATTAGGCGTTATTCGCGCTTTAGAAAGGCTTTCAGTTAGGTGGAATCTCTTTCTTTCTGATTAAACTTTTTTTTGTCAAAGTTTACGAGTATAGTTTCATTTATAAGCACGTTTTTTTTGTGTAAATGCAACAATGATGTTTGCCAGAAAATTCAAGCTGAGGGTGTTTTGAAGCCGTTAATAAGATCACTGAAGAATTCGGATGCTTCAGAAAGTTCAACTCGTATGGTATAACAAATATTGTATTTTACCTTTATATGCGTTTATTTTGTGGTATTAATGATTCTATGAAAAATGCAGATCCTGAATATTCTTGGTCGGATATTAGATCCCAGTAAAGAAATGAAATCAAAGGTCAGCATCTTGTGATCAGTTATAAATGTTGGAATGAAAAAAGTTGCAATAAAAATAAATTTCATTTGTGGTCAGTTTGAGTTAAAACTAGGTATTTACACTTTAATGTTAATATATAAAGAGAATCTTTCATGTAAAATGTAACAGGCCTTTGCATCCTAATTTGTATATTGTTAAGAAGATCTAAAGCTGGTTTGAAACATTTAAAAATGGCATGGAACCGACTTTAACAAGTATAAACTACCCTAAAACAGCTAAAGTGGTATGTTTATGTCGTGTGCCTTGCTTATCTTGGGCCCTCACTTTGTAAGCGTCTTCGCCTAGGCGATAATCATCTGATATGCAACTGCTAAAGGAAACACTTAAGGTAAATGCCTTTCATCACCTTAACTCGACCCATTTAACTATAAGTCGGATGATTTTGGTTTTTTTCGTTATTTTTTTATAAGTTCTATCTGAAAATGATGCAAATACCCATGACAACTGAATGATGCAAATACCCATTTAACTTATTATCAGTCTTAGAATAATATATATATGTTACGAATCTTTAACGCGTGCATTTCTGTTATATAGGGAACTGAATGATAATCAGCTTACATGTCATATTCCACCGGAGCTTGGAAAACTCACCGACCTGTTTGACCTGTAAATTCTGCAATTCCCAATTATTTAACCTGATTCTGTTTTTTTCTTTCGGAAGTTAATTATGGTGTGTGATTGTAGTAATGTTGCCGGGAATAAACTCGAGGGGCACGTACCTCAGAATCTGAGCTCTTGCACTAATCTCAACAGCCTGTAAAAGATTAGTTTTAATACTAAAACACGAAACCACATCCTTCTTTGTATTTTTTTTCTGTCAGTAATGGTGATCGGTAATGATTGGCAGACGACGAGGTGTTGTGGTTGTGGCCGGTGGCGTTTAATGTTGGACAGTTTATAGTGGTCGGTTGTTGCATTGTGTTTGTATAAAAAGTGGTAGCTCTGATTGAATCAGGTATAAATATAAAATAAGGGCTGTTATGTGCATTTTGCTTATTATTTCTTGATTCTAGGAAGAAAAAATTAGGAAACTTTAAACATGATGAGTTAGGCTTGAACTTCGGTGAAGAGGATTATGGTATATGATGGTTATGGCGATGGTTTTCTTCATATGTCATATTTAGTTAATCTGATTATTATTTATTATTTTGATTCATGTTAATCTGAATTCGCGTTTCGTTTCGTTCTTTGATGCTTTGATTGATTTGATGTCGGTAGATGTTTTTTTCAATGATTTTGTGGTATGCTATTATTAATTTTATGATGATTGAATGACATTATTTACTTAAGTTGTTATTGTTAACATCTATGAAGACATTTTTTAATTTATTATTGTACTAGAATTATCACCCACCACAATGCGGCGGGGATTCATTAGTTATATATCATGTTAGATGAAAGGCAAATGTTCTTTCATGACCACGAGCCTGTGTGTAAAACCGAGAAAAAAATAACTAAGTCGATCTCTGACTCGCACGCTACAACAGACCTATCAAACGGGGAAAAATAGACGCATTGCGACGTACATGTCAAACAGGAAAAAAATAGATGAAAAAACGTTGAACCCCACACGCACGTTGCGGCGTGTTAAGTCGGAAATTTAGAACGACACGTTAAACGGAGAAATTATGAAAGATGAAAAGTATATAAGAGACTAAAGTTGAAAGTAAAAAAAGTGTTGAGATTAAATTGCAAAAGATGAAAAGCTTTGGGTTGAAAATAAAAAAATTAAAGGGGTTAAATTGCAAAAGATGAAAACTTTTGAATTAGAAGTGAAAAATCAAATTAATCAAATGGGTTAAAATACCAAAGATTAGAACTTTAGATTTAAATTGCCAAAGATTGAAATTTTAGAGTTAAAAAAGAGATCAATAAAAAAAAAAAGAGATAAATAGATTTAGTTAAATTGATGTTTAATATTATTATTATTATTTAATAAAAGAGATAAATAAAAAATAAGGGTGAGAAATTACCAGAGAATGACACGTGTACAAAAAGGATTTTTGTTTATTAGTACAGAAAGATTAACAATTAATCAACGTCGAGTAAAAGTTTAATGAAATAATATGTTACATTTTAATAAAAAAAAACATGTTTACTAACTAATAAAAATAAACAACCCGGGAAGCATTCCCGGGTAATAACCTAGTAGTGATATATACATTTACGTTGTTGTTTCATTAATACCATGTATTGGGATACTCTCCCAAATTGAGGACCAAGCCTCCACATAGTTTAAACAACACTGATGGTGGTAGAAACATCTACAAGTCCATCACTATTGTAAATTTCCATTAATAAATTTTCTAAATTTATTAAAATCATTTACAATAGTAACATATATTTCTTTCATATAACATATTCTATGAAAAACTTACATGTGCATTTCCATGTTGATGCTCTCAACATTAGATGACATATCTCGTTTTCGTGTATTTCATCTCAAACCATTCACCACGTTTCTTACGACGCCGTTATGCATTTGATGTTTGATTTGTGAATAAGTCATGATCACAAACCGCTCATTGTGTTTGTGTAAATTACTTTTTACACTTTGTACCAAAATGTGTATCCTTTTGACAAATTCTTAGTAATCCAAAATAAATATTTATCTTTTATTATATTTAAACCATTTGTTTATGTGAAATAAACATAAATGTTAGTCTACCATTTATAATAAACTAAAAGTGGACAAAAGTAAAACGGATACACTAAATATGTCTAAACATCAAATGCCAAAGTGTTATTATCTTCAACACTTTGACCGAAATAAGCACATTTATATCGTTTGGTGTCATGTTTTGAGGTACTCCCTCATCTTGGAACTCTAAACTTGAATAATCACAAGTTGTCCAAAATATAAAGTTGTTTACAATTAACCACTCGCAAGTAGTTAAGCAACTTATTATGTCTATAACAACATCGAGTTGTTTTTCACAAAATAGTCTTTCCAAGACCATTATATGGTTGAAGACGTTATGCTTCTCGTGGAAGTATCGAATCATTTATAATTCGCAAAGGCATGTTTTATTCGTTCAAAACATTTCTCGTTTTTGCAAGTGTTTTAATATTAAACTATATATTTATGTTTTGATTACAAATAAAGACAATAAACCTTATAATAGTTTAATAAATAAAACAATTTCAAACTCACTCGTTTGAAAATAAAACGAATACACATCGTTTTAATAAATGGTTTATCATATTCAAACCATTTCTATCCCTTGTTAGATAATAACGATCATCAATCGTTAAAATGAGTGGTTTGTATGATAACCAATTCTAATATGCTAATTAGAATTTAAATGTTGAACAAACATTCCAAAAATATTTGGTTGTTATAAAGTAGACCGCTTCTAACGCGCTCGTTAGAAATGAAACGAATACAATTATTCACTTTTGGTTTATTTAAATGAACGTTTTCTAACACGCTTGTTAGAAATGAACACAAATCTTTTCTAACACGCTCGTTAGAAAATATATAAAACGATTACAAATCATCTTAAATAGTTTATCATAGTTAACCCTTTCTCACCCGCTCGTTAGAAATTAACGATTGCAAATCGTTAAAATAGTTGGTTATAAGATAAAGTAATTCTAATATGCCCGTTAGAAAATTAAACGATTATTTACTGCCATAAGCCGTTTTTGGTTTATATAAAATAAACGTTTTCTAACCCGCTTGTTAGAAATAAACAATTGACAAAGTCGTTAAATCGTTTCTAACACGCTCGCTAGAAAATAAACAACTATTAAACTCTTTAAATCATTTCTAACACACTCGTTAGAAATAATCGATTACAAAATTTGTTTCAAAGTTTATAAAAAAATATAAACTATTTCTAATACGCTCATTAGAAATAAACAAATAAAAATCGTTTAAACATATGTGGGGAAAAAAATCCAATTCTAACTCGCTCGTTAGAAATTTAATAGTTTAGACGAAACCGTTACAAGGTTTATTATCCAAAATAATTGTCTCCAACACGCCCGTCGGTAATTATTTGAAATAATAATCTTTTCTAACATGCTCGTTAGAAATTCTACACGTATATTTTCTAGCACGCTCGCTAGAAAATCTAATCGTCTTTTAACAAGTTTGTTTTACACAATCATCGTATCTAACACGCTCATTAGATATAAATGATGATATTAAAACTTATTATTCTATAAAATTCTAACACGCTCGTTAGAGATAAAAAGTTCTAATCTTGTTATTCTTCCAACAACGTTTCTAACACGCTCGTTAGAAAAGATTAAAACTAGTTAATTTATAAAATAATTACTTTCTAATATGCTCATTGGAAAATATAAAAATTTCAAGACTTTTAAAGACCAACATTAATCTCTCAATTATGGTTACTAAAAGCTTATTATAAATAAATTAAACGTTACAAACATTTAATTTGAAAGGGGTTACAAAATAAAATTTTCTAATGCGCTCATTAGAAAATTTAGTATTTCAAAACATATTGAAATACATATTATTTTGTATATGGTTCAGTTTATCTAAACACGAACAAAACCCATGAACTCCAAACAATCTTGAATCAAATTGTACGGTTTTATAGCACGGTATTCGGATTAAAGATTGTACTCCAATCATCAAAATTAATCCGACTCATTGTACTAAATAAATATTTCCCAAAAAATTTATAAGATTTTAGCAAAATCTCAATTAAAATTTTAACTTTCGTGAACCTAAATCCTTGTAGAGAAGGGATTTAAAAATTGTAGTAACAATCATCACGAAAGTCTGTTTTAAGATTGTAGGAACTAGGTTCACTTTTTAATAAAATATATTACAAAATATATAATAACAAGACTCTCGTTATTTGTGGGAAATTCGACTAGTACAATACCGGTTAGAAAAATTAAATAAACGAATATAAAATACAATATAATTGTACCAATCTTGATTCAAGCAAGCGCCTTTGGTAACTTCAAACGCACCTTCCAGATCGAAACTCCGCTGCAAAACAAGCAAAATTGTTGACGGTTTTGGCTGAGGCACGTGTTCAACACGCTTCCCTTAAAACAGATTTCGCGCCTCCTCTCAGACGGTTTTGTCTCCCAGGGTACAACAACCGGAACAGTATGTGTACTATCAGAGATGGCTCTCACGCCCAAGATTCCACCGGGTATAATGGTGTTCTAATTTAATAGAAAAATGTGAAGTTGTTTAGTTTGAGAGTTCTCCTCTCAATGTGACAGAAACTTGTTTCTAGCACTTTTGAGTTATTGAGATTCTCTAGTATTTCTCATGCAATATGAACCTAACGTTCATATATGTGTATACTTACAAAAGATGAAACATATTAACCATTAATATTGTAATTAACAAGATCATCAATCTAGTAATAAACAATATTAATTTGTAATAAAATGTACCATTAATATTGTAATTAACAAGATCATCAATCTAGTAATAAACAATATTGATTTGCAATAAAATGGAATTGATGTGGTCAAATGAAACCGTCATATCAATTCATTACATTCTAGTAACTAGTGAAGACCGGATTGACTGACTTAACTAAGTCGCACGCCACACGGATGCCACTACGCATACCGGGACGCCACCTGATCATGCGCCATCCAAACTCGTGCGCCATTTGCAGTCTTCGCCATACCCAATGACGTGCGCATGCGCCTAAGAAGCTTGTGCCGCATCGTCATGTGCCATGCCATGGCGTCCACCTACGCCACCCAAATGTGCGCCATACGCGGACCCGCCATGTATCTGACCACGCACTCATGGGCAAAAATACAATGGCGGCGTGCGAAGTTCAAAGCGCACCACATTGGGCTTATAGCCTAGCCACGCGTGCATATGTGCGGGTGGGGCGCACCCTTTGGTCCCCACTAGTGTTTGCCTTTAAGGAAAACAATTTACAAGGAGTGCTCCTCCTTATATATCACTTTGAGTTTTGTCATTCCACCTATGTGGGATAAGGTGACAAATCTCAATCCATTTTTCTCATCTTTGTTTGTTCCAAACATACAACTTCAAGCTTCGATATCTCATTCATCTTATTAGCTCTATTTGGACATAGTTTGAACACAAACCCATAAATAATTATTTATACGACACATATATAAATATTGTTGATGTCCAAAATATTTAGTGAAAAACTCATTTTTACTAAATTTCCAACATTCAACATTTTGTGATTGAGTAAATTACGATTTTGGCTACTCTGGTTATATCACTTTTACCCTTTTAGCCTAAAAAAAGAATTTTTTTAACATATGAGTCCCCAACGTATTTTTTTTTAAACCATTTTGGCCCCTAAAATTTAATGGATAATGTTAGTGTTAGGGGCCCAAAAGGGTTAGAAAAAAAGACGTTGGGGGCTCAGATGATAAAAAATTCTTTTGGGTTAAAAGGGTAAAAGTGTATAACCACAGGGGCCAAAATCGTAATTTACTCTTTTGTGATTTGAAATCAATGAAAAGGAATAAAAGATGTTTAATTTGATGCCGGTAAAAGATCAAACATCATGTTCTTTGTTGGTTTGGGGTTATGCACAAAATGGGTATGTTGGCTATTCACTGGTCATGATGTACTCAAAATATGGAAATTTTGATTATGGTTTAAAAGGGTTTAATCAGATAACAGAACCTAATGTAATCAGGTGGACCGCGATGATTAACAACTATGCTCAACACGGATATGAATTACAAGGATTACGAGTGTATGAACTCATGAAGAAATCCGAACCAAACCAGATTCAGTGACGTTTGTCATGATTTGTTGGTTCTCATTATTTCATGACATTCTACTTCATGAATCGCGATCGTCCCTCATTTGTCATGATTTGTTGGTTCTCATTATTTCAATTGTTGAATGAGATCTCAAATGACAAAGTTTAATGACACTTTTTGGATTACTAATTCATGGTATTTGAACCTTTTTCTTTAAAAGTTTCTTATCTCTTACACCATCATACAAAAGTTCATATGCATAATAAGTAATATGACTCTTCCTTAACAAGTCTTCCACAACAATCTTTGGAGCTGCCACCACCCTTTTATCTGCTTCAAATATCGTCTTTACGGCAACCGGGACTACATCTTTACCCACCATGATGCGAACAATACCAACCGCTTCATCCACCCTGTGCTTCACACACAGACAATTTATCACCTGCCCGAATGTCGCAAGTGTCGGTATGAACCCACGTTTAATTTTCTCAAGAAGAAACTTGTAACCCGCATCAACATCTCCGGTTTTGCAAAACCCATCAATCATGCAGCGGAATGTGTAGTCATCTGGTGTGCAGCATTGGTCAGGCATTTCATCGAACAGGTTGTGTGCGATATCCATCTTTTGCTTCTCACTAAAACCTTTGATCATAATATTGAAAGTGGGAGTCGTGTGCGAAATATGATGTCGGTTTTGTTCTCGAAACAGCTCATACGCACGTTCAACATCTCCATTCTCGCAAAATCCATTGATCAATGTAGCATAGCTAACTTCATCCGGAATTACACCGCTTTTCTCCATTTCTCTAAAGATTTCAATCGCGTTTTCTAATTTTCGACCTTTACATAGGCTTTCAATCAACGAGTTGTAAGTAATCACGTTCGGAACAAAACCCTTGTCCACCATTTCCCGAAACGTTCCAATCACATCTTCAAATCTTGATGTCTTACAAAGCCCGTTTAACACTGTGTTATACGTGATCGCGTCGGAGGGCACGTTATAATCCCACATGTTGTTCATAACTTCAATCGCGTCGTTCATCTTTAACTGCTTACAGTAACCGTCAATCATGGTATTAAACGTGTAAATATCGGGGATGAAACCTTTAGCCAATGCATTATCCATTAAGATACTCGCATCCGACACGCAACCCATCTTGCATAGCCCGTCGATCAGTAGGTTATACGTCCATATATCGGGATAACATCCATTTTTCGGCATTTCTTCCATGAGCTCCATTGCTTGTATAATAAGCCCCTGTTTGGATAAACCTTTGATCAAAGTGTTGTACATGAATGTCGTGGGCTCCACACCTTTACGCAAACCGTCTCGAAAAGCACCCATTGCCCTATCTATATCACCGTCTTCGCAAGATCCGTAGATCAACGAGCAATAAGTAAACTTATCCGGTTTAAACCCCTTGAAAACCGCATCGTTTAAAATCTTGCACGCGTTTTCCATCATGCCAAGTTTGCAAA
The DNA here is from genome assembly GCF_002127325.2 of Helianthus annuus. Lineage (NCBI taxonomy): Eukaryota > Viridiplantae > Streptophyta > Magnoliopsida > Asterales > Asteraceae > Helianthus > Helianthus annuus. The sequence goes on from NC_035447.2 coordinate 67,858,322, forward strand.
AACCGTCGATGATTGTGTTATATGTGAAATCGTCAGGCTCGAGCCCCTGATTGATCATGTTTTTCAACCACTGTTCGGCCTCGACTACCTTCGAGTTCTTGCATAAACCGCGTATAACTGTGTTAAACGTCACAACGTCGGGCGTTAAATTATCTCTATTCGCACAGTCGAACATTCTTACAGCCTCGGTGATCCGTTTCGTTTTACACAAACCTTGAACAAAGATGTTAATCGTGTAAACGTTCGGCGACAAACCCCGTTTCAACACCTTGCCAAACAGCCTCTCGCTTTCTCCAACATCTCCCATCTTGGAAAGGGTATGCAAAAGCTTATTAAAAGTAACAACATTCGGAAAAATAGTTCTCTCAAGCATTTCATCAAACACCTTACGTGCATCCGCTTGATTACCTTCTTCGTACAACCCAGCGATCACCGTACAATACGCAACCGGATTAAACTCACATCCGAACGCATTCATGTTGTTCAAAAGCCTAACCGCAGCAACCGAACGTTTCCGTCTACAAAACGACTTGATCCGGATCGTAAAAGTATAAACATCAGGAACAATTCCTCTATCTTTCATCCGCATATAAACCTTATGCGCTTGATCAAAGTACCCAAACTCAACCAATATGTTCATGATCGCGTTATACGAATGAACTCCCGGATCACAGTTATAGAAATCCATACGTTCGAAAACGTTAACAGCTTCTTGAATCTTTCCGTTTCTGCCGTAACTTTTCATGGCGAATATGTAAGCTTGTTCTAGTAATCGGTTATCGATGTGGGATCTCATTTGTTTGAACATGTCTTCCATTGCTGCAAACTCACTGTGGTTGGCGAGGTTTTGGATTATAGAGTTGTAGGTTGTGAGATTGTGAGTGAACCCATCTTTGGTTTTGACGGAATTGAAGATTTGTAGGGCTTTGATTGGGTCTTTTTGGTGTTTTAGAACAGTGGCTACATGTTTCGTGAGTAGATTGCGACTCATTGGTGGGATTTGAATTAGCTCATTGGGTGCAGAATCATCTTCTTCATGGTTTGCTACATCTGTGACAAAGAAAGTAAATTCATTGAGACAAAACGTCCAACACTTGGTGGTGAATAACAACACAAGGAAAATGATATTGTAACCAACTAAAACAAAAAGGACTCACCACAAAATCTATAACTGTTTAAACAAGAAAACATATAATGCATCAAACAACAGCAAGATTCAATATTTAAGAATAAAAAGCAAGATTAGTCAGCAAGGGTGAGGGTTTTTTTGACAATTAAGCTCAAAATCCTCAATCAGGACTTTGATCGAACACCTTACGTGCACAACTCTCCCCATAAAACATGAAGACATTACAACTGTTACCTGGTCATTGTGAAGTGAAATTGGAGCACTAATCATCGCCTAGCTGCGATTGGAGTAGCAAATGGTTTTGGAGATTGTGATCAAGGGCGTACTGATGCAGAATAACCGTTGGGTTTGATAAACGATTTTATTGGTGTGAGGAGGATATGCAAAATAAATTCGTCAAAGCAAAACAAATTTATACGTTTAGTTTGTATTTGCCGTTTAGACCAAACCAAACATTTATACAACGCAAGAAAACGGAACCGGAACCAGACCCCCAAAAAACCCCACCCATGTATTTTATACTCGTAACTGTACACGTAGGGTATGGATAAGTAGACCTGGCAAACGGGTCGGGTCGGGCCGGGTTGGGTCATGGGTCAAAACGGATTCGGGTCAAAGCGGGTTCGGGTCAAAACGGGTCAATTATAAAAAAGGGTTGTTTTGGTTCGGGTTGAAACGGGTCCGGATCAGAACGGGTCCGGGTCGGAACGGGTCCGCGTCAGAATGGGTCCGGGTCAGAACGGGTTTCGGGTCGGGTCGGGTCAGGTTTTGCTTTTTTTTTTTTTACAATATAACTTTGGTGTTTATACGGCCCGTAAATACTGTTATTACATGCTTAGTTGCTTAGTTGTTATACAGATGTCATTTGATTTCAAAACGATTCTATAGGCCTATACAGTGAAATTCCATTATATGTCTACACATATGCGTTGTGTTCGATGATTTAATTGTTCACAGTTGACTGTGCAATACTCAGTTCAATTGATTTCACAACAATTCACATTTTCCTACAATTACAAGTTGTGAAACCGAAGTGAAACGAAACAAAAAAAATTGAAAATATTGAAACCGTGTCGGCCTGAAACCCGTTGCGATCCGAAACCCGTCCTGTGCAGAAACTCGTGTCGGCCTAAAACCGGTTGCAATCCGAAACCTGTCCCGTGTGGAAACTCGTGTTGGCCTAAAACCTGTCCCGTGTGGAAACTCGTGTCGACCTAAAACCCGTTGCGATCCGAAACCCGTTCCGTGCGGAAACCCATGTCGACCTAAAACCTCCTGTTGAGATCCGAAAGCTGTCCCGTGCGGAAACTTGTGTCGGCCTAAAACCCGTCCCGTGCCGAATCTCGTGTCGGCCTAAAACCCGTTGCGATCCAAAATCCGTCCCGTGCGGAAACTCGTGTCGGCCTAAAACCCATTGCGATCTGAAATCCGTCCCGTGCGAAAACTCGTTGCGATCCGAAATCCATCTCGTGCGGAAACTCGTGTCGGCCTAAACCCGTCCCGTGCGGAAACTCATGTGGCCTAAAACTCGTTGCGATCCGAAACCCGTCCCATACGGAAACCCGTGTCGGTCTGAACCCGATCCGAACCGACCCGTTCCGATCCAAAACAAGCCGCGTGCCAAAACCCGTCTCGGTCCGAAACTCAATTCGAACTGAAACCGTTCCGATCCAAAACCTATTTCGTGCCGTAACCCGTCTTGTGCGGATACTTGTGCCGGCTCGAAACCCATTCTGATCCGAAATCTAACCCGTTTCTTTAAGGTGCTAACCCACATCGACCCATTTCTTTAAAGTTGTCAACCCGCTTTGACCCGAAAATAACAAGATGAAATTTCAATTGACCCGTTGTGACCCGTTTAGTTAAAATATCTTACCCATATAATTTTAAAAGCAACCCAAACTAACCCACTTGAAAGCCTTTGGGTCAAGATTGCCACCTCTATGGATAAGGTATATACTTTGAGCTCAATACTCATATCCGAAACCGTACCTGATTTATACCTGGAACCGGTTATGTCCTATACCCGATACCGGGTTTGTTAATACCTGGTAGAATACCTGAATTTTAAAGTATGTTTTTATGTTTACTTTACAACTTTTATATTTAAGTTTATAAAAATGCATATTATAAAGCAAATAATTTGTACTTGAGTGGAATTATGTTATTGTAATTTATTTTAATTATTTTTACAAATTACAAACCAAATTTAATTTTTAAATGAATTTACTTCTGTGTAAAATAATAAGAAAAAAAACCTTTTTAAACCAATACCCAGTGATACCTGAAACCGATCATACCCTACCCGGGTACATAATGTGTGGTTTCTTTCAATACTCGATTTCCAATACCAATAATACTTGGTGCCGGTTCCATACTGGTAACAGGGTATTAAAAAACACTATTTGTACTTTGTAGCTAGGTGGTGCAAGTGGACTCCAAAAATATCATATTGGGCTGCATTTAAAAAATGATTTGGGTTGCATTTAAAAGTTAGCTGAGGCCCACAACAGAATGTGAAACCTGCAGGCTGTAGATAATTAAACTAGAAAAACAACGGTAGTTTCGGATGAGGTTGCAAACGAACCAAACGTTTGACGAACAGTTCGTAAATTGTTCGGCGGGAAGTTTGTTCGAATTCGCTCATTTATTAAACAAACAACACGAACAAGAAATTTTGTTCATTTATGTTCGTAAACGTTCGGTAACGTGTTTGTTTGTGTTTGATTGTTCATTAGTGCTTTTAGTTTTATATTTTATTTAGAGCTAATTGCTAAAATCGTCCTTGAGGTTTGGGCAGGTTTGCCATTTTCGTCCAAAATGACACTTTTGTACCAAACTGCCCCCAACGTTTGTAACTTTTTGCTATTTTCATTCAAACCACTAACTTAGTTTATTTTTTCTGTTAAGTTGAGGATATTTGGATGAAACTGGCAAATATAAAACTACAAGGACAATTTTGGCAATTTACTCAAACTCTTTTAAATTTCTTTTATTTAATTAATTTTGTTACATATATAATAAAAAAGAATATACATGCAATTTTTATATGAAAAAAATAATAGCTTTGTCGCATAATTTTTATAAATTTTCATCCAACCACTAACTAAGTTAATTTTTCTATTAGGCTGGAGGGTGTGGTTGGAGCCCCCTAGGGGCTTTATCAGGCCATGTAAGCGACACGTGGGATCCATGGTGTGGATGGAGCCCCCTTTTATTTGCATAGTGTGGATGAAGCCCCCTATTAAACAAAATTAAAAAGAAAAGATTTCTATTAGACTGGAGGGTGTGTATTGTACCCGTATCCGTAGGATATGGATAGGGTACACATTTTGAGCTCAATACCCATATCCGAAACCATACCTGATTTATACGCGGAACAATTTTGCCCTATACCCGATACCGGGTTTTTTAATACCTGGTAGAATACCTGAATTTTAAAGTATATTTTTATGTTTACTTTACAACTTTTATATTTAAGTTTATAAAAAATGCATATTATAAAGCAAATAATTTGTACTTGAGTGAAATTATGTTATTGTAATTTATTTTAATTACTTTTACAAATTACAAACCAAATTTAATTTTTAAATGAATTTACTTTTGTGTAAAATAATAAGAAAAAAAAAACTTTTTTAAACCAATACCCGGTTATACCCGAGACCGATCATACCCTATCAGGGTACATAAGGTGTGGTTTCTCTCAATACTCGATTTCCAATAGTAATCATACTCGGTGTCGGTTCCATACTTGGAACTGGGTATTACAAAAAACACTATATGTGTTGTGAAACTAGCCTAATAGCAAATAAAGAAGAAGAAAATAATAGGGAGAAGAGATATAATATTTCATTGACTGAGAGGTATATTACCAAGAGATATAAAAGACTATATATAATTGAGGAAAACTTGTGGAACAAGCCTAATCTATTTTAGGTGTTGATAACCACATTAATAATAAATATATTCATAACATTCCCCATTGGTTATCAACATAATACGCTTGATGCTAGCTCGTTAAAAACCTTGCTAGGAAAACCCGGTGGGACAAAACCATAGCTAAGGGAAAAAGAGTGCAGCGTGTAATACGCATTATCTCCCCCTGATACTTCTGGATCAGGTATGTTGCCTCATTAAAAAACCTTACTAAGAAAACCCATTGGGATAAAACTTAGTTAAGGGAAAAAGAGTGCAACTTGAATAAATCTCCCCATCATTATAATATGTATCTTTTAAGTAAAGTGTGTCCATCATCCTCGAAAGTTGCTCAAAACTTTTGTAGAATGATTTGTCGTTTGATGCCTTGAAGTGCAATCCTTTATATTGAGTAATGCTGTAAAATCTTCTTGTGAGACTTCTAGTGCTTCCTCTTGCGAACAAATACCATATGATCCAAGACTATTTGTGTTACATTCTTTATATCTACAAGAATAACAGAACTAGCTTTCATGGGTTAGTAAAATATAGCACATATTATTCTTACCTTTAGGGTATCGACATATCTGCTTTACCATTCAGATGTCTCCTCATTGGACATGTGCAATATCATGTTGATAAATTCAAATAAAAATTTATATTATCATGCATAACTAGAAAGTTAAGTTAATGCACAATTGCACTTTAGCCATGGTACTTTTGAAATGAGAATCTCTACTTTGGTAGGAGATGATAATAATCATTTCTTATAAAAAGTATCTGAACAACCTTTAACATACTATAAAGTTGAGCTCTCTACATACTAAAATGTCCCACCAACATCTTCTAGATGTAGTTTGATAGATGAATAAAAGTATGATTACAAATATACTCGAACTGCAAGCCGAGTAATAGTTAGGCTGTGCTTGGGTCATTAAAAAAATTCCCCTTCTAAAAGCTCGTCAGTTTCTCTTGATGATGCTCAGACATTATCACTGTAAATTGCGATTATAGTGAACTTTTAAGAAAGAACATTTGATAAAGATGGATAATATTATCAAACTTATATTGCTCTTTATCAGAATATATCATGAGTTGTACAACACTCAACTTGACTATTTTAGTTCATACTATCTTTAACTTTATAAAGATACATTCTTGAGGACTTGAAATCAATGCTTTAGGCATTTGCAATCATATACATACTTCTTATACATTGTACATTAAGATGCCATAATAACCAGGCACTAGTTTTCTATGTATAGTTATTGGTGCACAAGAATTACATCCTTGAGATGTTTTAACTAACCTTATAAACACTTAAATGCTTTACTATACTCATCAGGGGCTCCAATTATATTCAACGTATTTAAATATGAATTTGTATACAACGATCATATCGTTCTCGAGAACTCATTTTACATGATTTTTGATAATTCAAATACTTGAGGGACTTTCATGTAAACTTTTAGTATCAAGTGATACATAACATTCATAAGACGCATATCAATTCTCTCTTTATATTACCAAACTAATAAAATATTGGAAAGTTATTACATCCACCACTAGAGAATGTGTCTCATTATAATCAATCATGGGTTTTTGTGAAAATCCTTGTGCACCATATTTGCCTTATCTCATTCAATTTGATTTTCACATGATTCGCATAAAAGCCCCATTAATATCCAACATACTTTACAAATTCAGTTGTATGGACTGTTGGTCCGAAAACTTTCCATTTCATTAGATAATTTAAATCTGCCATACTTTGCGTCTTTCCATTTTGGCCAATCATTTATGTATTTTCATTCATAGGCAGATCTTAAATCTTGATCCTCGTCATTTCATCATTTCAAGCGCTATATTATATACAAAAGTATAACGACGTTGATTTTGTTTCGATTCCATATATATCTTAGACATGACACAGTTTATCGAGATCTCTTTATTTTCAGGTACCTATGGTTCTTCTTGAACCATCATGTCTACTGTCTTTCCAGAAGATTTTATTATTGTAACCTCGACTTGACCATCTTAATTACTTGCTCCAATTTGTGAGGAATTGTATTACTGGAATTGACTAGTCTACCCCGCTTCAGGCGTGCAATAGACTCATTAGAAAACATGTGGTTGTCCTCTTGGGACACAAATATGACTGGAGCATAAGCAGTTGATTATGTGACTTACTTAGTCACTCTATTTAGGTCAGTGAATTTGTCTGCTAATTTGTTCTTTAATATTGGTAAATGAATTATCCTTTGAACTTTTGGTTCACCGTTTATAGTCTGAGGATCAAGATGACATGATAATTCATTCCACTTTTCACTTTCCAACTGCGTGTTATCTCCCCCTAATGTTGGGAACATTCATTCACAAAAGTGAAAACCAATGAGCCGTAAGCAAATCTTTCACCAATGGCTTTAACTATTTAATCATAGACAATTATTTTTTACCCAACATATATTCTCATCCCTTTTAGAAGTTCCATCTTTGTGCGGTGTGGTGGATGAGTTTCAATATATGTCACACAACCAAAATCTTTGATGAGACATCTTTGGTTCTTGACCAAAAACCAACTGTATGGGGAGAACTATAACTTATTGGCTTGATGTCAATTAATGGTACTATATGTAAAATTACATGTACCTAAATGAACTTTTGCTCCTCTCATGATCATTGGCTTTGTAATCAATAGTAGTCGTTTAGTGATCATCTCAACAGTAACACTTATTCCAATGATCGTTAATAACTTGGGATCAAATTCATTATTACCAAATAGATATACTAATCTAGATTAATATGCTTGCTATCACATTAGATAAGCCACAATTGCACAAAGTTCAGGTTGTGGATTTGATAACCATTTAAACGATGCATCGATTTAAAACACTAAATGGTATCATATTTGGATATACGTGTCCTTTCTTTATTCCAGAATATTTAGGGATTCACATCCTATCTTGGTTGGTCAATAATTAATTTCTTCTTGAGAGCAAAGACATCTTTAATTGTCAGGAAGAATCTTCCAGTTCTTCATTGTGTTTCACATCATCATTGATTCAGCGTGGTCTAACCGGTCATGCCAATCAAATATCATGATCCATAAATGTCTAGTTTATGATCGTAGATGTATTACTAGCACATATGTAATACAAAAGTAAGATAAGAGAGAATATATTATAACTTCAAAGTTCAAACAATATGTTATAATTAGTCTCTTTATTTGCCACTTGTGGTGTTCAATCTCATTATTTACATAATCACGTTGCATTTCTGATGGTCGGTCTCATTTTAATATGACCATCATTACAATTTTCTCAATTATTGTCACAGCCCCTGATCCCGCCTTGGTAGCGGGAGCCGTGAGCCAGTTTCGGTGGTATCCTGTTATTGTCTAATTTGACAGCGGAAATTACATCAGGACCGTAGTTAGGAAATATTTTATCAGAGTAAAATACCACATTTTCATAACATTAAACATATGGGTAAAACCCAAGTTCTCAGTACACATATCTTCATAGGGATACACCCTATTTTATTTAAGAAAAACATCTATTTCTTTTTTTTTATTTAGGTAACTTTATTGCCACTTTTCCAAGCCTTCAGTGCTGTCCAGCTGGCTTCTATTTGGCTTTCACATTTTGTTACCTGAAACGCGTTTTAAAAATATTTTGTCAGTGGGAAATACTGGTGAGTGAATCCCAGTTTAATCAAGTTTTAATAAAAATCATTGTACAGTATTGAGGGCGCATCCGCAATTACATTTGTTTCCAAGTCATATCAATTACCACCACACGGTACTGTCGTTCCGACTTATGGTCATGTTACTCCTTTACCAGGTGGTAACAAATTTTGTATACAAAACCCCAAATTTACCGACTGTAATTGTATCCTTACAAATACTCAATAATTGTTTAATGTATAATTAAATTAAGTGAGGTTTTGTAAAAACAGTTAACAAAAAGAGGATTACTCACATTGCTGTCTTAGATTATCCATAAGGGTTTCCTGATGACAATATATAAATTACACAAATGCACGCGTTTTAGATTACCCATTTTAACATTAGTAATACCCTCCCCGAGATGGCATTCCAACGACTACGTCGGGCAGAACCACGACAGCCGTTACGGAACCCTAGATCAATCAGGCAGAGTATCTAATACGTCTCCAGGGGTTATGATACTTACATCGTAGCAGAACCTTGCTAATAAGGGGGTATAATACCCGTGTATAAAGCCTACTATTCTGATTTTGAGATTGAGAAAAGAAAATGGGACGAACAGACTGAAGATCCGATGCATTCTATTTATAGTTGCTGAGTCTGGTTCTCTCGCAGCCCGCGTAACACAAAAGAAGGGCCTACGCAGCCCGCGTTGACCCCCGGTCAATGCGTAGCTTAGCTGGGTCACTATGTAGGCTCGCCAGATGTTGGGCCACGTGGTGGCCCAGGGCCGTGCCAGGCCTTAAGTTGACGCGGCCTGCGTCAGGCTTGGGGTGGGGCTTACGCGGCCCGCCTCAGCCCAAAAATTCAATTTTTAATTATTTTTAATACTATTTAATATATTTGAGGCCCGTTTTCGCGTATGGGGTGTATTTTGGGACATATCGGGATATTTTAAAATATATTAGGGTGTCGGAAAAATTATGAGGGTGTCGGTTTTATTTAGAATTGTTACATCCTCCCCACCTTGTTTTAGAGCTCGTCCTCGAGATCTACTAGAACAAGTGCGGATATTTCTTTTGCATTTCAGATTCAAGCTCCCATGTGTACTCAGGTCCTCTTTTGGAGTCCCACTTCACTTTGACCAGAACTAATCTCTTATGCTTGAGGTTCTTGACTTTCCTGTCTTTGATCTGTAGAGGCCTCTCTACAAGCTTGAGTTGTTCATTTACCTCTATATCCTTAAGAGGTACTATAAGTGATTCATCGGCTAGGCATTTCTTGAGATTTGATACATGAAATACATCATGTATTCCTGCCATTTCCTCTGGCAGTTGTAGCTGATAGGCTACAGGTCCTATTCTTCTAATAATCTTAAAAGGTCCAACATACCTGGGATTTAGCTTTACTCGTTTGATGAATCTTACCACTCCTTTCTAAGGAAAGACTTTTAACAATACCTTGTCACCTACCTGGAATTCTAACGGCTTACACCCGTTATCGGCATAACTCTTCTGTCAATCACGTACTGCTTTCAGTCGTTCCTTGACTTGAATGATCTTATCGATTGTTTCCCGCACTATCTCAGGTCCAGATAGTTGCTTTTCCCCAATTTCTGCCCAACAGACTGGGGTTCGGCATTTTCGTCCATAAAGTGCTTCGAATGGTGCAGCATCGATACTTGTGTGATAACTATTATTATAAGAAAATTATATTAAAGGTAAGTGATCGTCCCAATTACCTCCGAAATCAATTACACAAGCTCTAAGCATGTCCTCCATCGTCTGGATTGTCCCTTCGCTTTGTCCGTCCGTTTGAGGATGATAAGCTGTGCTTAGATTCAGCTTGGTTCCCATTGCTTTTTGGAAACTTGACCAAAAATGAGAGTTAAAACGGCTATCCCTATCAGAAACAATTGATAAAGGTATTCCATGTAATGAAATAATTTCATTTACATACAATTTGGCTAATTGTTCCATGCTAAAAGTTTCCTTCATTGGTAGGAAATGAGCTGACTTGGTTAGCCTATCTACAATCACCCAGATTGTATCATTACCTTTTCTTGTTTTGGGTAATTTGGTAACAAAATCCATTGTTATTAATTCCCATTTCCACACTGGTATTTCTAACTGTTGCAGCAATCCTGAGGGTTTCTGATGTTCAGCTTTAACTTGTGAACAGGTTAAACATTTAGAAACGTAGGCTGCTATATCCTTTTTTATTCCTATCCACCAGAAATTTTTCCTTACATCCTGATACATCTTATCACTTCCTGGATGCATCGTATACTTAGACTTATGGGCTTCTTCTAATATATGATGACGTAGATTTCCTAATTTAGGTATCCACGTTCTCTTTTCATGGAATCTCCAAATTCCATCTGTTCCTTGTTCTAATTCCTTAATCATACCTTTCAATTTTTCAGTATCATCCTTGATTACTGATTCTTGTGCTTCTCTTATTTGATCATTTAAATTTACTTGTAGATTTAATTTAAGAGAACGTATCCTTTTTGGCTTTTCGTGATATTTTCGGCTTAAAGCATCTGTTACTACATTCGCCTTTCCTTCATGATACTGGATATCACAATCATAATCACTAAGCAATTCCATCCAACGTCTTTGTCTCATATTCAACTCCTTTTGCCGAAAACATACCTTAAACTTTTATGATCAGTGAATATGGTAAACTTACTACATTAAAGATAATGTCTCCAAATCTTAAGGGCAAAAATTATAGCTCCTAACTCAAGATCATGGGTTGAATAATTCTCTTCATGATTCTTAAGTTGTCTAGAGGCGTAAGCAATAACCTTTTGACGTTGCATTAATACACATCCATAACCTAACTTAGAAGTGTCACAATAGACTACAAAGTCTTAAGTTCCTTATGGTAACACTAGTATGGGTGTATGGGTTAATCTTTGCTTAAGAATTCTAAATGCTTCTTCTTGTTTTGGTCCCCATTCAAACTTAATGGATTTACAGGTTAACTTAGTCAAAGGAATGGCTATTCTAGAGAAATCTCGAATAAATCTTCTATAATAACCGGCCAATCCTAAGAAACTTCTAACCTCGGTTGGTGATTCAGGGGTTTTCCATTTGGTAATTGCCTCGATCTTTGTTGGATCCACATGAATTCCTTCATGATCGACTAAGTGTCCAAGAAACTGTACCTGTTCTAACCAAAACTCGCAATTTGAAAACTTAGCGCAAAGCTTTTCCTTTCTTAATAGACTTAAAAGTGCGTGCAAATGCTTTGCATGATCCTCTTTACTCTTAGAGTAAATTAGAATATCATCTATGAAGACAATTATGAATTTATCCAAATATGGCTTACATATTCGGTTCATCATGTCCATAAATGGAGCTGGGGCATTGGTTAAACCAAATGGCATGACAGTAAATTCATAATGACCATACCTTGTTCTGAATGCGGTCTTAGGAATATCCTCTTCCTATACCTTTAATTGATGATATCCTGACCTTAAATCGATTTTTGAGAAAAATCGAGAACAGATCATCGATCCTCGGTAATGGGTACCGATTCTTAATCGTGACTTTGTTCAATTCACGGTAGTCAATGCACATACGCATTGATCCGTCCTTCTTTTTAACGAACAAAATCGGCGCTCCCCATGGTGATGAGCTTGGTTGTATGAATCCTTTTTTCAGTAATTCATCTAATTGTTTCTTCAGTTGTGCCAAACGGTAAGGTGCTTTGGCAATCGGTGCTGTTCCTGGTAGCAGGTTGTAACAACTGTCACTAAAATCGATAATTAGGATGATAATTAGTCAATAAGAAAACCCTAACTGAGACACCCAAGTAATTCTGCATAAGCCCTAAAATTTTCAGGACAATCGGAATCAGGATCAGGACCCCTAAAACTCAAGGGGGTAAACCCTAGTTGGACGTTTATCTAAATTAAACGTTGTGTAGATCTAATTGGACCATTTTATCAACTCAGCATAGCTAGTCTCGAACCTAGGCACCCTATATTTAGACTGCTTCCCTTACGGATCGTAAGGGAAGTGGCATACGGTCCGTAAGCGATTCCAAATTCGTGTATAAATAGTAGACATTGGCACTTGATTTCTGTGCTTGAAACAACGGAAATTCCCTGAACGTACGTCGAGTTATATACAAATCAGTTCAATAACACACACAATTCACGAAGTGCTGCCGCAATCAGGGTAATAACTCGATCGCTATTACGATTCAACGTCCGATCGATTATAACTATCCAACGATTGACTGAGTGCTGCTCAAATTGAGCTTCTACTTTGATTATTCGTCGTGATTTCGACTTGAATATCTGAGTGCTGTTCAAATTCGGACTATGCTCTGTTATTCATTGTGAATCCGATTGAATTATTAAGTATTGCACTTATTAATCATTGTGAGGGTTTGATCTCGTGAATTGACGTAACTGCTGAATTAGTTACTAACCTATTGTGTGTGCATTATTATCAAATTAGGTTTAATCAAGGCTAATCAGTAGGCTTATACCTTGCCCGTTAAATCTGCAATGTGAGTCATTCTCTTTTTCTCAAACTATTTTACAATACCTCAAAGTATTTTCCAAACGTTATAATTACAGGGATTAAGTCGTGGTTATCTTGACCGCTGGTTAGTGGGGTATTGTGCACATTACTAATTTCTCACAGTTAGGAAATAAGCCCTGACACGGGTTAGGCTAATAAGACCTAACAGTGACAAAACGTCACTAATTGGGTGACTGGACCCAATAGTGGTATGACCATCGTCACACGGGTGGCAAGACCATATATTAATTAAGATACTGCCATCGTAATCGCTCTTATGCTGTAATTTATAACTATGTGTCATTTTATCAAAATGAATGATTCACTCAGTATTTCCCCGCTGACAAAACATTTTTACAACATGTTTCAGGTGACATACTGTGATTTCAGTACACGTGCTACGGAGCACCATCCAGCTTGAAATAGTGGCTCAAATAAATAAATAAACATGTTTGTAAAATAATGGAATTATGATATTTACGGGATTTATCCCAAAACGTAAATAAATAATACTCGGGCATTTTTCAAAGTTTAAAACGATCCTGTTAAGACTTCCACTGTAAATATAAGTACCACGGGATTTTCTGTCCCGCGGCTCCTGGACCGGGTCAAACCGGGTACGGGGGCCGTGACAGAAAAAGGTGATATCAGAGCCACTGATTTAAGCTTACTATTGATTTCAGCCTATTAAAGTAATTGAGAAATACTTAGGAAATTCTAATTGTTATTTGATGATTATGTGTTTTATTATCTGACTAATTATATACAGCATAGGGCAGATCTTTATATGCTAGCCAACATAGCAATTAATACAAATTTTAAATAAATTAGACCAAAGTTTTAGTACCTTTATTATTCATAGTCTAGAAGTCTTATTCAGTAAGTAAATAAACTTACAAATAAAACCTAGGGTATTTTAAATTTTAGTTGTTTTGATAGTTAAACAGTATAAAAGGATATTTCAAATTTTTCTATCAAATTTGTTATAACTTCTGACTTAGTAACTGTGTTATGTTAAACAGCATGAGTGACTTGTCTGACGCCCTTCAGAATTTAAATCTCTATCCAGTAAGAATAGAAGTTTCCAGAGATTTCAATAGATATATAGCAGAAAGGGAAGAACCTATAGAATTCAACGCTGTACCTCTCGAAAAACCCACCCCTAAGAAAATAGAAATCGGGAAAAGCTCTAGGCAAATTGAGGGGTTACCATCCCAGGAAGAATTTGATTTTTCATTGACAGATTATAATTCTATCAAGTCTGTTAATGAAAAACAACTAGTAATAGATGTAGAACCAGCTATTCCAAACCCTTCGATCCACCCGCAACCTTTAGGAATAGACGAATGGTTGACTAATGAAATACAGATTCAAAATTATCCCTATAAGCTTTTTCCTCAGTACGATCCAGAACCAAATCCACCAATAAGTAACCGAGAATATAGCTAGACTTCGCCACTTTGACTAAAGAATTAATGAATGTTGGGAATAGGATCCAAGAGATTGAGAAACAGATCTCCTGGAAATACGATCAGAAGAAACACCATTACTAGAATATTATTTGGCAAAAAGATAGGAGATTTATAAAAATGATTGTATAATAGTAATAGTAAAATTAGTATGTGTAAAATAAGTAATGGGACGGTTGTATATAGAAGTATAATACCATGAAAATTTTAGAAAATTTACAACTTTTGGCTGTTTACGTAATTATGTGCAATTAAGGGTGACATTGAAATTACTTCTGGTATACTAATTATTTATCTATAAATTAGTGATCCGATGGAAAACACTAATAATGAACCTGTCAACGAGGTCAATCAATCCGAGCAACAATCAGGGGATCAATATATGACTAGGCAGGATATAGAAAATATTGTTGCTCAAGGGATAGCTAACACTATTCCAACAATGATAGCTCAAGGGATAGCCAACGCTATTCCAGCAATCGTTGCTGCTGTTAAAAATCCAATAGAACCACAACAAATCATTCCTAGCAAACGTATTTCTGAAGATAACTTCAGTAATAGCGTAAACGGAGGCAATAATCATGTTAATCATGATGAGGAACTACGACAAGCTCCGCTCTCTAAGAAAAAGAAAGCTGCAACGCCTGGTTGCACTTACAAGGAGTTCCTTGCCTGTAAACCTGTAGAGTTCGCAGGCAATGAAGGGGCAACTGCGGCACTGCGTTGGTTAGAGAAAACCGAGGTAGTGATCAGAATAAGTAAATGTGTTGAGGAAGATAAGGTTATGTACGCTTCGCACCTTTTCAAGGAAGAAGCGTTAGAATGGTGGAATACAGTATTACAAGCTAAAGGAAGTGACGTGGCCTATGCCATGAGTTGGGAAGAATTTAAGCAAATAATAGAAAGAAAATTCTTTCCCGAATATGAAAAAGAGCAGATGGCGAATAATTTTTTAAGTCACCGAATGGTAGATGTAGATTGTCGAGGGTATACTTCAAAATTCTTTGAGTATGCCAGAATTGTACCTACTTTGGCTTCGCCAGAACCGGTACTTATCTCTCGCTATATCTGGGGTTTGATTAGTGAGATTCGTGACATTGTCAAAGCTGCGAGACCCCGCACGATTGACGATGCGGTAGAATTAGCTAACACTCTAACTGACGGACTGGTACGCACTCGGGAAGAAAATAGGAGAAAGGATTTGGCCCAGAAAATTTCCCAAGAATTTCATATAGGTACTAGTAACAATTTCAAGAAAAGAGAAAATGGGCGATTTTCCACTATTCCATTTTGCAATACCTGCAAGGGAAAACATTTTGGAAAATGCAGAGGATGCTGCAACTACTGCAAAATTCCAGGACATCAAGAAGAGGATTGCAGGAAAAAGAAGGCAATAATTTGCTACAATTGTGGAGAACCCGGACACTTCAGAATAAGCTACCCGAAATTAGGCAATCCAACAAACGAAAAGACTGCAGAAGGGAATACTAAGAAAAACGCAAGAGCTTTTCAATTAACTACTCAGGAAGCTGAACTAATTCCTGACATCATAGTTGGTACGTTTTAGTTCACAAACATTTATGCAAGTATTATTTGACTCTGGTGCAAACCAAAGTTTTATAAATACTTCATTCTGTCAAACTCTTAACCTATCATTAATCGAACTTAGGCAAATCTTTACAGTCGAAATAGGCAAAAAGGAAAATATAGAACTCTCAGGTCATAGAATTCTTCGCCAGTCTAATTCCTATAAAATTAGCCGAGTTTGATGTTGTGTTAGAAATAGATTGGTTAGTAGCCAACTGACGTGATGTCGTGGTCACGCAAATTTAATCCCAAAAACAACTATGTAAATAGTGGTAAGCGGGTATCGAACACAGGGAGTTTGTGGAAAATGTGTTATTTGAAAGTTGTCTAAGTTAACTAAAATTAAACTAATTGCAAGAAAAAGTAAAATTCAAGAGTTGTTTGGATTTTGATTGATTTTAAAAACTAAGATTAATTAACTACTTTGCAAACTGAAAATTTGAGATTGTAAACAATTGAGAAATAAACAACTATCTTGGGTATCCGGTTTGCTTCAACTTTTGTGTTAATCATTTAACTAGAAAGAACTACATAGACATAGTTCATGTATAAACATTTGCAGTGATGAAAGGGGACGAAGTACTCAGATTCCGAGAACGTGAGGTTATCACCCGATGATCAATCAAACCTTACCCAAACCCAACTATACCCATGATATCTCGATTGCCAACGGCACCAAGAACGTATGGTTTCTAATTAGTTTAAAATAAGATTCAACCTGTTACTAACAATCGATTACACACCATAACAATCAATTTAAATAAAAAGGATTGATATTCTAGAAATGCAAATAAGAACACAAAAGTCTAACAAACCTTCACCACAAGATAGTCATTAAAGTGTCTAGCCACTCATGGCTTTAGCTAACATCATGACAAACAAGAAATAAAAACCAAGTTCACAAGTATCACCAACAAAGACAAGAATATAGTGCAAAGATTGTTTCCCCAAATTCTAGTGAAAAGATCAAGCCAAAGATGTGTTCCAAGGCCTTCAAGACTCTAATTTATCCTCCCAAGTCGTGTTCCATTCAGGTGTAACCGAAGACCCATGATTAGAACCCTTAAAGCTCCATAAAACGGCCAATTAATGCAAGAGTTACAACTTTGGAACAATCGGCGCCGTAAGCTACGGCGCCTGCCGTAGCTTACGCCACCCAGCGAACAACAATCCTTCCATCAGCACCGTAAGGTACGGCAGGAGGCCGTAGCTTACGGTGAGTAGTGAACCTTTACGCTGCTTCGCTCCTGTCTTACGGCACTCATTTCTTGTATGTTATAGGGATCGTAAGCTACGGCCAGGTGGCGTAGCTTACGGCTCTGAGTGATATTTTGCTTCCAATTCCTTCATTTCCCTTTGTTTCCACACATCTTGATCACGCCAGCCTCTAACATCCTTCAAGCTTCCTTAAACCTTCATTTTGTACACTTTAGCACCTGCATCAATAGCATCTTGTGATTACCTAATTCACGCAAATAACCGGATAAAATGTAGAATGTGCGTTATGTTTAAGCCTTTTAAGGGTTGTCCTACGGACCACCCGTCACATCCCCACACTTACCCGTTGCTTGTCCCAAGCAACCACTTCAAAAACTGTTTTTAACTATAAGCAACCAATCATGCAAACCAAACCAAAGTGCCGTCCTTTTACTAGCTTTTTATCGAACCACAAGACACACCCCTCACAAAACTCTCGGTGACAAGAAAAATTAGCAAATTATGCTAAACCACTCAATGCGTATATGTGTGTGTGCGACAATAAGCTTGTATGAAAACCAAGTTGCCTCCTAACCAATGTCTAGCATGCTTTTGAATCAAAAAAACTTACGGGTTGTAATGGGGCTAGGTGCAAGGGTAGGAAAAGGAATATATATGTAGTAGCGAAGGATTTAACCCGGTCTTTTATTACACCATGAAACGAACAACTATCAAACTTAACTACTATATACAAACAACTAAACATTACCCTTTTTTTTTTTTTCATTGCTTTTTCTTTCTTTTTTTTTTTTTTTTTTTTTTTTTCAAATAACTAAATCACAAATTACTAAACAACCACTAATACTATAAGACCGGGTCAAATCGGGTAAATTTTTGGGTAACTAACTAGGGGGTAACAAATGATAGGCTTTAAGCACAAAATGGGCAACTAAATGTCCAAACCCCCACCCTTCTCGCAACCATGCTCATATATATAATTAATGAGGTCCAACCCCCCAAATCCCACACTCGCACTCATCTAGACGAGGCATCCTAGAAGTCCCCTATCATCTTCAAAAGCATGTTGACTCTAGGATTTAACAAGTATTCACACACAAGTTCTATTAACACACAACACACAACGCCACTCAAACAAGGTAATATCACTAACAATCATGCGTGGCTCAATTCTCACCAAGAAAGGATTAGAGATGGGTGTCGGTGTGTCAACTAGAACAATATCAAGTGTTCAAAATTTTACACTTTCGCTTGGATTTGCAAAAATTTTTGAATTTTCTCAAAAATTTCCCCCATCCCCACACTTGGGATACATTGTCCCAATGTATGGTTTTGAGGGAAAGATCGCTTTCAACAAAAACATCCCCAATGGCTTATATTCTCAAACCCAAATATTTTTTTTTTTTTTTTTTTTTTTTTTTAGAAACTCCACCGACTCTCACAACCCATCAACATATTAATACAAACACCACCCAACCTCCCAACCGCAACATAAACATAAACACATAAACATATATACAAAAATGTACAAAGGAGCGGAATACGACCTGGCTAGTAATACTTCGGCTGTGGAGGCCCAAAGATGGACGTCATCACATCCGTCCATTCACCAAAACCAAATGCTCCACCGCCACTACTGCTTCCTTGATCACTACTTGGATTTGCTTGTTGGTAACTCATAGCATGCGGATCCACCCATTGAGAGTGGTGCAATGGTGGGGTGGGGTATGACACACTACCATCATATGGTGGAAGTGTGGTGTAGTCCACAACGGGTGGATCTCCCACAACCGGTTGCCCCGCATGCCATTGATCATGCATGCGCCTTTGTCGATCATCCAAGTAACGGTTATTCATCTCTTCTTCATGGGCATATCTATGAGCGCGGTTCAATTGCTCATTCCTATCATAGCTTCTTTTGATAGCCCTTTCCGCACTAGCACCCAAAAAAGTTTGATGATCAAATAACACTTGGTTTGGTTCACTCCAATTGCCGAATGTGGGTGGTCGCCTTTGTTGAATGATTTGACCCATATCCCCCGAGTGGGCCCAATACGGGTCGTAAGCTTGTTGTGCATAGTCAAATGCACTTCCCACATAGCCAGATTGTACGCCGGCTCCTTGAACCCCCGCTTGACCAACACCTCTTACTTGAGCATCTACCGTGAATGTGTCTTCGCGGTAATCATCATCCCCGCTCACTTCATCATCCGTTGACTCGGGCTCCTCTTCCTCCCCCGGTCGTAACGGTCTCGCGTCTACTTTTAACGCTCTCCACCTTCTACCATCCGTTTTCAACTTATGAAACCTATCCGATTCGGTGTACGTCCAATCCGACCCAAGGTTCTTAAGGTCGAATGGTCTAAACCTCTTGTAAGAACCTCTTTCATCTCCTTTGATTGCCCCATACTTCTTGAGTAATGCCGTAATCAACCGGCAATGGGGTATAATCTTCCTTTCCCCGCTAATCTTGCTCAACCAGATGTTGTTTAGTACCAAAAATCGGAAAGGAACCTTTGGTGACCCATTCATCAACATATACAAAACTAGTACTTCTTGAAACCGCACCTCCATCTTGTCACCCCGCCTAGGCATGACATTGTACATGCACAACGTCAATATCAACTTTGCTTCCATCCTTAAATTTCTTCTATATAACTTCCCATGTGTTGTGCCCGGAAGGAAGAGGTAATCAAGCATGGCTTGCCATTGTTCATGTTTCGCGGGCTCATGATAAAGATCCCTAAGACTCGGGTAGATATATTCATTGGCCGGCCCATCATCGAACTTCGCCACCCGGCGCAAAGAATCATATGACATTTCCACTTTCACACCATTACACTTCCCAACTAACCGCATCTTGTTCGGAGCCTTGAATGGGGGACATTCGAGTGATGCCACCCACTCTTGAATTTGCTTGTCATACATTTTCTTCGTCTCACCATCATAGCATTTTGTGGCCGCTCCCCAACCCAACGCGTTAAACTTGGCGATGATCCCAAACGGGGCAAAATCCGCCTCCCGGATTTCTTTTTCACAAATAAACGCTTCTCCCCTTTGTTTTAACTTGTTCATTTGATCGTGAAAAAGTTCCTCTCTCCATTCCGCGGGTTGGTCTAACAATGAACCGGTTGTCCAATCCGGCTTTGGCCCCCTTGGCGGTGCATCCTCCTCCGAATCCGGGTCACCAATCCGAGCCAATTTCCTCCTTTTCTGTTGTGCCGCATCCCCTTGGGAAGAACTTGCAATTCCCTTTCCTTTCCTAGATGCCATACCTACACACATTCACAACCACGCAAACAATTCAAGTTAGTTATTTTTATCCCATCTTCCCCACACTTGCTTCATGTTATAGATATAAATGTGCAAAAACCCAAAATTTTTATTTTTTCAAACAAAATTTTGGCATGATGTCTCCTAAAATCAGAATTTTCCAACAAAGTTTTATAAAACATCAACACATTTATACTAATAACAATCAATGGTTTACAAATTCTATCATCTATCTCATACAAGCAAGTGTGTAAGTAAAAACATGATGGAAACTTACAAACCTCAATGTACTTCAAAGAATGAACAAAAATTGCATACCTTGGTGTTGTAGAAGATGAGAATCACTAAAGCTTGAAGTTCACACAAAAACCCACAAAAAGACCCAAATTTTCGGCACCTAGGGTTTGAAATTCGACCCAGAAAACTAAGGAATCTTCAATATTCAGTACTAAATCTGAATTCCTTGTGAAATTCCACCCAAAATAGACCCAAGAATCACTAAAATCGGGCTAGATTTGAGTAAGATATGGAAGTGTGAAATTAGGGTTCTTAAGGTTCTAGTGAAGAAGAAGAAGAATAAGAGAAGGTGTGGTTAAGAAGAATAAGAAAAAGTGTGGTTGGGGATAAGGGAAAAGGTGTGGTTGGGGTTAATAGAAGGGTTTATTATTATTTTCGGAATTTGTTGTTTTGTTTTGTTTTGTTTTTTTTTTTTTTTTTTATGAGTTTTCATAATTTTTAAGAAAAACATAAATTTTACCCTACCCCCCGTTAAAAACCCGTGTTGTCCTCAACACTATGTTCGGGAAATTCGTGAAAATTTCCCCACACTTGTTTCGAACACTGGTTTGAACGAGACTTATTTGAAATAAAATAAACTATCCTAAATATTTACAAATACCAAACCTGGGCCTCTTTCACGTTTCCTCTTCATCCACTGGGCGTAAAATGTAGCCCACTTTATCTAGCTCAAGGTTGTTGATATCATTCCCTTCCAAGTACGGTTTGAGGCGATGCCCGTTAACCGTTTGTTGCTTGTTTGTTCGTTCGTCTTGAATATCAACATCTCCGAACCTTCCCACTCTTCGGACAATGTAAGGACCCATCCACTTGCTTTTCAGTTTCCCCGCAAACAATTTCAGCCTTGAATTATACAACCACACCTTTTGACCCACTTCAAAGTTCTTTTTCTTTATTTTCGCATCATGAACTTTTTTAAGTTTGTCTTTGTACGCGGATGCACATTCATAGGCTTGATCTCTTATTTCCTCTATTTCATTCAATTGAAGCTTTCTCGCCCGACCCGCTTCATCATAGTTTGCATTCACCGTTTTAATTGCCCAATACGCCCGGTGTGCCAATTCCATGGGCAAATGACATCCTTTCCCATAAACCATCCGATAAGGAGTGGTATCAAGTGGAGTTTTGTAAGCCGTTCGATAGGCCCACAATGCATCGTCAAGCTTGCTTGACCAATCCTTCCGATCCGTTCTCACCGTCTTCATTAAAATCTCTTTAATTTGCCGGTTAGATACTTCGACTTGACCACTCGTTTGCGGGTGGTATGGTGTAGCAACGCGGTGGTTCACATTGTATCTCTTGAGCAACTTCCCAAAATTGAAATTCTTGAAATGCGACCCGCCATCACTTATTATCACCCTAGGCACACCAAAACGAGCAAAAATATTAGATTGCACAAACTTACATACAACGGAGTGATCATTGGTCCTTGTGGCAATAGCTTCAATCCATTTCGACACGTAATCGACCGCCACCAAAATGTATAAAAACCCAT
This sequence comes from Helianthus annuus, assembly GCF_002127325.2. Taxonomy (NCBI): domain Eukaryota; kingdom Viridiplantae; phylum Streptophyta; class Magnoliopsida; order Asterales; family Asteraceae; genus Helianthus; species Helianthus annuus. The sequence continues at coordinate 67,880,910 of NC_035447.2, forward strand.
TTGAGTTTGGGAAAGGACCCATAAAGTCAATTCCCCAAACATCAAATACTTCTACTACCAAAATCGGATTTAACGGCATTTCATCACGTTTCGAAATACTTCCCATTCTTTGACAATTGATGCAATTCCGGGCGTACTCACAAGAATCCTTGAAAATCGTGGGCCAATAAAACCCACTCGATAACACCCGATAACCCGTCTTGTTCCCACTAAAGTGCCCACCACACGCCGATGAATGAGCATGAATCAAGATCTCTAAAACTTCCGTTTCGGGAACACATCTCCGTATCATTTGATCGGCCCCGATTTTGAACAAGTCGGGTTCATCCCATATATATTGCTTCACTTGACTAAGGAATTGTTGTCGTCTCTTCCTAGTCCAATGACTTGGAATTGCACCTTTAGCCAAATAATTGACATAATGGGCATACCAAGGTGCAACATAAGTGGAGACGGCCAACAATTCTTCATCGGGGAACCGTTCATTTATTTCACTTGGGTCATCGACACCTTCCAACGGGATTTGGGACAAATGATCCGCAACAACATTTTCACACCCTTTTTTGTCCCGAATCTCAAGATCGAATTCTTGTAGTAAAAGCACCCAACGAATCAACCGGGGCTTTGCATCCTTCTTTTCCATCAAATATCGGACCGCGCTATGATCCGAATACACTATCACCTTGCTTCCCCAAATATAAGATCGAAACTTGTCCAAGGCATACACCACCGCTAATAATTCTTTCTCGGTTGTGGTGTAGTTAAGTTGCGCCTCGGACAATGTTTTGCTTGCATAGTATATCACCACCGGCTTTTTATCTACCCTTTGCCCCAAAACTGCTCCAATAGTTGTATCACTAGCATCACACATAATCTCGAACGGCTTTGACCAATCCGGTGGTTGCAAAATGGGAGCCTTCACCAACTGTTCCTTCAACACATGAAACGCTTGCAAACATTCATCAGTAAAATCAAAGGGAACATCTTTTAATAATAAGTTACATAAAGGTTTTGTGATCACACTAAAGCCTTTAATAAACCTTCGGTAGAACCCCGCATGTCCCAAAAAAGATCTCACCCCCTTTACATTCTTTGGTGGGGGTAAAGATGAAATTACCCGAATCTTTGCTTTGTCTACCTCCATCCCCCGGTCCGAAATGACATGCCCCAAAACAATACCCTCTTGAACCATAAAATGGCTCTTTTCCCAACTTAGTACCAAGTTTGTCTCAACACACCTTTTTAAAACTTTTTCTAATTCATTAAGACAAGAATCAAAACTTGGACCAAAAATGGAAAAATCGTCCATAAACACTTCAAGAGACTCCCCGACCATGTCCGAAAATATACTCATCATACATCTTTGGAACGTGGCGGGGGCGTTACATAATCCAAATGGCATTCGCCGAAAAGCAAATGTACCATATGGACATGTAAACGTGGTTTTGTGTTGGTCGTCCGGGTGAATAGCAATTTGGTTATATCCCGAATACCCATCCAAAAAGCAATAATATTTTTGACCGGAAAGTTTTTCAATTATTTGGTCAATGAAGGGTAACGGGAAATGGTCTTTTGAGGTAGCCGCGTTTAATTTGCGATAATCAATACACACTCGCCACCCGGTTACCGGGCGGGTGGCGATTTGCTCACCTTGTTCATCTTTCACTACTTGGATGCCGGATTTTTTAGGCACTACCTGTGTAGGACTTACCCATGCACTATCCGAAATGGGGTAAATGATCCCCGCATCCAACCACTTGATGACTTCTTTCTTCACCACCTCTCTCAAATTCGGATTTAACCTTCTTTGTGTTTCACGGGTCGGCTTCACATCCTCGCTTGTAATAATCTTGTGCATCACAATTGATGGACTAATGCCTTTTAAATCGGCTATCGTCCACCCAATTGCCGCCTTATGAGCCTTCAACACCCGCATCAATTCTTCCTCTTGAGCTACCTCCAAGTTGGAAGCAATGATTACCGGTAAGGTATCGTTTTCCCCCAAAAATGCATACTTTAGGTGCTTTGGTAGCTCCTTCAACTCCACACTTGGTGGACTTTCCAAAGAAGGCTTGGTGCCCGAATCGATTTCCACCGGTAATGTATCCGTTTGGTAAGTCCATGGTGGACTTCCTTCCTTCACCGCGAGAGCTTCTTGCTCCTTCTCTTCAACCTCTAACTCGCATGTATGAACCTGCAAAGACATATCACAAACACAAGAACCCAAAATTTCTTCTTCGAACACCTTCGGGTCATAGCCATCTATAAAATCTGCCAAGAAACACTCATCACCATACACATTAGTACCGTTAGTAAAAACATTCAACCTCATTTTTCTATTACCGAATGTCATGTCAACTGTGCCATAGCGACAATCAATAATAGCATGTGCGGTGTTCAAAAATGGCCGACCCAAAATAACATTTTGTTGTTGAATTGGGTCCGCGGATGAGTAATCTAACACAAGGAAATCAACGGGATAATAAAATTCATCAACTTTAACTATAACATCCCGCACGATACCCCGGGGAAGTTTATGAGACAAGTCGGCTAATACAACCGTTGTCTCAACCCGCTTCAATGGACCAAAATCGTATTGGTCATATAACCCCCCCGGTAGGATACTTACTCCGGCTCCAAGATCCAATAATGCCCTCGTAGTTTGAAAATTTCCAACTTGAATATTTATTAAAGGCGTTCCCGGATCTTGTAACTTAGGAGGAAGGTCACCTTTTAATACCGCACTTACCCGCTCCGTCAAATCTACCAATTTAGGCACTTTTTGTTGCCTCTTTTGAGTACACAATTCCTTTAGAAATTTGGCGTAAGCGGGTACCTGTTTAATAGCTTCAAGCAAAGGAAGATTAATTTTAACCTGTTTGAATACCTCCCACATTTCCTCTTTTTGAGGACCCCGTTTTGAAATAAAATTCTTTTTACCCGGATCTAGCAAAGCCGAAGGAAACGGTACTTCACTAGACCCCTCACCCTCATTTACTTTTTCTTTTTCTTTAATAATTTCGGGTTTTTCAAAATTGGGTTTTTTAGAAGAAACAATGGGTGGTTCGTTTTCTTCCTCACTTTCTTGACCCGTTATATCCTCAACCACCCCTTCAACCAAATCCGATGAAGGATTGGTTTTATACTCTTTCCCACTTCTCAAAACACTCACATGATGAATATTAACATTGTTACCTCTTGACGTACCGTGAGATGGATTTACCTTAGTGTCGCTTGGTAATTGACCTTTACCCTTCTTCAATTCGGACACTTCGGTTGCAAGTTGACCCATTTGAGTGGTCAAAGTTTGGATTGCTTTGTCTCGCGCCTCATCCTTTTGTATGCGTGCGTCATCCATTTGGTTTCTCTTTTGCATCTCCGCTTGCATACTCTTCAACATTTCCATCATTTCATTTCCACCCGAAGACCCCCCTTTTTCTTGACCCGCTTGGTATTGCCTTTGGTATCCTTGGTTGTTCCCACCTCTATATCCACCTTGATTATTGTAAGGTTGGCGCGAACCATAATTCCCTTGGCTACCTTGAAAGTTCGGGTTCGATTGATTCGAAGGGTTCCCATAACGAAAATTCGGATGATTTCTCAACCCGTGGTGATAAGTGTTAGAATTCATGTTGTAATTTCTACCACCCCCTCCTTGACCTTGAATGGCATGAACTTCTTCAAATTGCCCTTCAACCATTCCTTGGCAATTTTCCGCCGCATGACCTATTTCATTACACAATGCACAAACGTCATAAATTTGATTAGAAGTTTGTATATTACCGTCATCAACCGCGTGCACTTGTGTTCGAGTAACGGCCGGTCGTGCTCTCCTTGAAGCTTGAGCTTTTCTCTTTGAGGTGATCGCCATTTGTTCCAAAAATTCCCAATCCTCATACTCATAATTTGTGCCAAAAGTTCCATTTGTGATGGACATCAAATCTCGTGCATCTTCGGCACACAACCCTTCATGAAAAGCGTTCATTAACTCCCAAAGCTCAATCCCATGGTGTGGACAATTTTTAATCATCATGTTCAACCGCTCGAATGCTTCATGGAACATTTCGCCTTGTTGTTGTTGAAAGCTCCTCAATCCTTTTCTCGCATCATTGGTCTTTTGGGCGGTATAGAATTCGTCTAAGAATGTTTGTTGCATCTCCGCCCAAGTATAAATAGATGCTGAAGGCAAAGTGTAGAACCACTTCTTTGCCTTGTCCTCCAAAGAAAATTGAAATAATACCAACTTGATATCATCGGCCGAAAAACCTTGACTCCCAAGAGTATTGCAAATTGAGTCATATGCCTCCAAATGGAAATAAGGCTCCTCCGTTGCTAGCCCCTTGTATTTCGGCAAACTTTGTAAAGAATTGGTTCTTACTTCAAAAGTTCTCCCTTGGTTGTTATGAGGAATGACTACCGGTGAAGGATTGTGAGTAATCACCGGTCTAAAATGTGCTTCAATTCCCCTTGCGTTTTCCCTAAGATGCCTCCTTGGCACACCAAATCGACCTCGTGGACGAACTTGACCCATTGGTCTTTGTATAGGCCCTTGTGGTACGATTGGTTGTTGAATTGGCCTTTGAATTTGCGGTTGCACCTGTTGTGGTCGAACTTGTTGCAAAGGAACCGAGCGTTGCATTTGCGGCCCTTGTGGCCTTGGCCTAATATGTTGAGGTATGAATTGTTGAACCCCACCAACATTTGGAATCACTTGTACTTGGCCTTGCGTATAACCGTACTCCCCTTGCTCTCCATCACCCCCATAACCGTATCCGTCTTCATCAAAACCTTCAAATTCCTCATAACCTTCTTCATACCCATCTCCTTGAATTCCCGATGATTGCCCAAATGGAATAGTCGAGTATTGGAAACCCGATTGATTTGGTGGTCGATACGGTGTAGCATGGACAATAGACGAAATTGGTGCCATAGTATGGCTCGAATATGATGGACCCGCACCCGGGAAAAAATGGGATAATGGTGGTATAGTAGTGGAAGGGTTAAAGGTGACGGTTGGCTCTTCTTGGGTAGTAATGGGCTGTGTGGTGTTGGTTGGTGTAACATGTTGAGGTATGGTGGGTTCGGTAGTATTTGGTGGAATGGTAGTGTTAGGTGAAGGTTGAGTGGATGTTGGTATGAATGATGAGGTAAATTCACCCGTAGTGGGTGGTGGTGGTGGTGGATCCATGTATCGAATTGGTGTAACTGGTGTTGTTGGTGAACTATTGATTGTATTTTCCCTTAGCAAAATTCTGTTTGCTCGCAAAGTTCGCTCGATTTCCGGATCAAACGCCAACGGTGATAGCTTGTGAGAGCTCCTAGTACGCATGCACCTGTAAATACCTGCACACTAACACACCTCGCGTAAACCAGAAAAATAACAAACTTAAAGCAAAAACAAAAATAACACACGTTGCGCACTACTCCCCGGCAACGGCGCCAAAATTTGACGTGATGTCGTGGTCACGCAAATTTAATCCCAAAAACAACTATGTAAATAGTGGTAAGCGGGTATCGAACACAGGGAGTTTGTGGAAAATGTGTTATTTGAAAGTTGTCTAAGTTAACTAAAATTAAACTAATTGCAAGAAAAAGTAAAATTCAAGAGTTGTTTGGATTTTGATTGATTTTAAAAACTAAGATTAATTAACTACTTTGCAAACTGAAAATTTGAGATTGTAAACAATTGAGAAATAAACAACTATCTTGGGTATCCGGTTTGCTTCAACTTTTGTGTTAATCATTTAACTAGAAAGAACTACATAGACATAGTTCATGTATAAACATTTGCAGTGATGAAAGGGGACGAAGTACTCAGATTCCGAGAACGTGAGGTTATCACCCGATGATCAATCAAACCTTACCCAAACCCAACTATACCCATGATATCTCGATTGCCAACGGCACCAAGAACGTATGGTTTCTAATTAGTTTAAAATAAGATTCAACCTGTTACTAACAATCGATTACACACCATAACAATCAATTTAAATAAAAAGGATTGATATTCTAGAAATGCAAATAAGAACACAAAAGTCTAACAAACCTTCACCACAAGATAGTCATTAAAGTGTCTAGCCACTCATGGCTTTAGCTAACATCATGACAAACAAGAAATAAAAACCAAGTTCACAAGTATCACCAACAAAGACAAGAATATAGTGCAAAGATTGTTTCCCCAAATTCTAGTGAAAAGATCAAGCCAAAGATGTGTTCCAAGGCCTTCAAGACTCTAATTTATCCTCCCAAGTCGTGTTCCATTCAGGTGTAACCGAAGACCCATGATTAGAACCCTTAAAGCTCCATAAAACGGCCAATTAATGCAAGAGTTACAACTTTGGAACAATCGGCGCCGTAAGCTACGGCGCCTGCCGTAGCTTACGCCACCCAGCGAACAACAATCCTTCCATCAGCACCGTAAGGTACGGCAGGAGGCCGTAGCTTACGGTGAGCAGTGAACCTTTACGCTGCTTCGCTCCTGTCTTACGGCACTCATTTCTTGTATGTTATAGGGACCGTAAGCTACGGCCAGGTGGCGTAGCTTACGGCTCTGAGTGATATTTTGCTTCCAATTCCTTCATTTCCCTTTGTTTCCACACATCTTGATCACGCCAGCCTCTAACATCCTTCAAGCTTCCTTAAACCTTCATTTTGTACACTTTAGCACCTGCATCAATAGCATCTTGTGATTACCTAATTCACGCAAATAACCGGATAAAATGTAGAATGTGCGTTATGTTTAAGCCTTTTAAGGGTTGTCCTACGGACCACCCGTCACCAACCCTGCTCGAATTCTCGGTGATGAGAACTTTATAGAAAATCCAGGCACCCGCCGGAGAAGTGTTTATGATTACAGGAAATAAACCACGTAAGGTCACATGATGAATCATGAAGGTATTCACTTAGATCCTGCTAAGATAACAGCAAATTACTAAATGGAAGATTCCGCAATCCCTAAAGGGAAATTAGGAATTCTGTAAATTTAGACAGATGCTATAGGCAGTTTATTAAGAATATCTCCCAGATAGATATATCTAAGCTAAAACAGTTAAGGTTGAATAAAAACCTAAACTAGAAGAAGCCTTTAAGCATAAGGTTCCAATTCTAGCCTTGTCAGAAGGAATAAAAGGTTTTAAAGTATACGGTGATACTTCAAAACTAGAATTTGGATGTATGGTAATGCAACGCAAAAAAAAAAGTAATTGTGTATGCATCAAGGCAATTACAAAAGCACGAAGAAAGCCATACCACTTGTAAACCTAAAATTAGAAGCCATAAGTTTACCCTTAAGATTAGGAAACATTATCTGTAGGGAAGTAAGTTTACTATCCTTATGGGTCATAAAGAATTTAAGATACATAATTGAACAACAAGGAAATCTTAAGTGACTACGACTGTCATATTTAGTATTACGAAGGAAAGGTTGAAGACGGTTAGAGGAGTTATACGAATAATAAACGAAAGTCATTGGAGTTCGAGTTGGGGACAAAAAGGCTATTGAAAGTATCTCCTTGGAAAAGAATTATTAGAGTTGGTAAGAAAGGAAAGTTAAGTCTAAGATACATAGGACCATTCCCAGTGATCCAACGATTAGGACCAGTAGCTTCTCATTTATAACTACCAGAAGAATTAGCAGAAGTACATGATGTGTTTCATGTATCCAACCTTAAGAAATGTCTATCAGATAAATCCCTGGTAGTATCTCTCCAAGGTAAAGAGGTAAATGGCAAATTTTAAATGATAGGGAATCTATTACAAATAAGATAAAGAAGATCAAGTCTTTCAAAGCACAAAACAACTAGTGCTGTTCACAGCCAAAAGAGGACCAGAATACATGTAAAAGCTAGAATCAGAAATAAGGTGAAAATACCCTCATCTATTTCAGTAAATCTCGAGGACGAGATTTTTCGTAAGGTGGGGAGGATGTAACAACTGTCACTAAAATCGATAATTAGGATGATAATTAGTCAATAAGAAAACCCTAATGGAGACACCCAAGTAATTCTGCACAAGCCCTAAAATTTTCAGGACAATCGGAATCAGGATCAGGACCCCTAAAACTCAAGGGGGGTAAACCCTAGTTGGACGTTTATCTAAATTAAACGTTGTGTAGATCTAATTGGACCATTTTATCAACTCAGCATAGCTAGTCCCGAACCTAGGCACCCTATATTTAGAATGCTTCCCTTACGGACCGTAAGGGAAGTGGCATACGGTCCGTAAGCGATTCCAAATTCGTGTATAAATAGCAGACATTGGCACTTGATTTCTGTGCTTGAAACGACGGAAATTCCCTGAACGTACGTCGAGTTATATACAAATCAGTTCAATAACACACACAATTCACGAAGTGCTGCCGCAATCAGGGTAATAACTCGATCGCTATTACGATTCAACGTCCGATCGATTATAACTATCAAACGATTGACTGAGTGCTGCTCAAATTGAGCTTCTACTTTGATTATTCGTCGTGATTTCGACTTGAATATCTGAGTGCTGTTCGAATTCGGACTATGCTCTGTTATTCATTGTGAATCCGATTGAATTATTAAGTATTGCTGTCACGGCCCCCGGCCCGGTTTGACCCGTTCCTGGGGCCGCGGGACAGAAATCCCGTGGTATCTGATTTATGCGACAGCGGAAGTCTTTTATTACAGGATCTTTTCACCGTAAAATGCTCGTTTAATATATTACCCAAAGTTTTTAGGCATAAAATCCCATAATTTACAATAAGTTGATTTCACACAGAAATCATTATTTTCCAAAACATGTTTTATTTATTTATTCACAATGAGCCACTTCTCTGAGCTTGTAGTGCTTTACTGTACTTTTCCTGGATCACACAGATCACCTGAAACATGTTTGAAAAAGGTTTTGTCAGCGGGGAAATACTGAGTGAATCATTCTGTTTTCTAAAACGACCCGTTAGTTATAAATTACAGTATTAAGGGGAATTACAATGTTTCTGATATCAAACCAACTACCCACAGTACTTGTCAATCGACCAACCATTGGCTAGCCCATTTGTCCAATGGTGTCTGTGACTGTGGTCAGATCACCCCTTGGCCACCCGTTTGTCCAAGTGTGACGGGAAACAAGTAATGTATACAAAACCCCACATACCGGCTGTAATATGGTGATTACAAAGACTTAATCCCTGTATTTATAACTTTGAAAATAACTTTGGAGTTTTGTACAACTTACTCACAATCTGTGAGAAAACAGTTTTAAAAGAAGAATGACTCACATTGCAGATTAACGAGCAATAGATAAGCCTACTGATTAGCCTTGATTAACCTAATTTAACACAATGCACACACAGGCAGTTAGTAACTAATACAGCAGTTACGTCAATTCACGAGATTAAACCTTCACAACGATTAATCAGTGCAATACTCGATAATTCAATCGGATTCACAACGAATAACAGAGCATAGTCCGAATTCGAACAACACTCTAATATTCAAGTCGAAATCACGACGAATAATCAAAGTACAAGCTCAATTTGAGCAGCACCCGGACTATCGTTGGATAGTTATAATCGATCGGACGTTGAATCGTAATAGCGATCGAGTTATTACCCTGATTGCGGCAGCACCTCGTGATCGTGTGTGTGTTGTGGACTGTAATCGATCTAAGTCGACGTACAGACAGCGATTCTACGTCGCTTTTGTTTCAACAGTTAAGTGCCAAGGTCGGCTATTTATAGCCAGAAATTCGACTCGCTTACGGACCGTATGACCTAACCCTTACGGTCCGCAAGGCTGACCGGTAGGCTTACGGTCCGTAAGGCTTAACCTTTACGGTCCGTAAAGGGTGCAACCTATTTCCTAGCCTAGCTGAGTTCGGGTCTTAGCCTTGGTGAGTCAAAAATTCAGCCAATCAGCCTTTAGCAACGATTTTAATTAGATAATTATCAATTAGGGTTTGCCCCCCTCGAGTTTTAGGGGCCCTGATCCTGATTCCGATTGTTCTGGAAATTTCAGGGTTCATGCCAAATTATTTGGGTGTCTTAATTAGGGTTTTCTTATTGGATAATTTTTATCCTAATTACGGGTTTTAGTGACAGTTGTTACAATTGCACTTATTAATCATTGTGAGGGTTTGATCTCGTGAATTGACGTAACTGCTGAATTAGTTACTAACCTATTGTGTGTGCATTATTATCAAATTAGGTTTAATCAAGGCTAATCAGTAGGCTTATACCTTGCCCGTTAAATCTGCAATGTGAGTCATTCTCTTTTTCTCAAACTATTTTACAATACCTCAAAGTATTTTCCAAACGTTATAATTACAGGGATTAAGTCATGGTTATCTTGACCGCTGGTTAGTGGGGTATTGTGCACATTACTAATTTCTCACAGTTAGGCAATAAGCCCTAACACGGGTTAGGCTAATAAGACCTAACAGTGACAAAACGTCACTAATTGGGTGACTGGACCCAATAGTGGTATGACCATCGTCACACGGGTGGCAAGACCAGATATTAATTAAGATACTGCCATCGTAATCGCTCTTATGCTGTAATTTATAACTATGTGTCATTTTATCAAAATGAATGATTCACTCAGTATTTCCCCGCTGACAAAACATTTTTACAACATGTTTCATGTGACATACTGTGATTTCAGTACACGTGCTACGGAGCACCATCCAGCTTGAAATAGTGGCTCAAATAAATAAATAAACATGTTTGTAAAATAATGGAATTATGATATTTACGGGATTTATCTCAAAACGTAAATAAATAATACTCGGGCATTTTTCAAAGTTTAAAACGATCCTGTTAAGACTTCCGCTGTAAATATAAGTACCACGGGATTTTCTGTCCCGCGGCTCCTGGACCGGGTCAAACCGGGTACGGGGGCCGTGACACAGGTGAATTCTGAATTCGACTTCTCTGTCTGGCGGCAGTCCTGTTAATTCTTCTGGAAATACATCTGAAAACTGAGACACTAGTGGAATGTCTTTTAGTTCTTTTCCTTTAGTGTTAGTGATTATGGAAATCAAATACACTATAGAACCTTTTCTTATATAACTTTTAGTTTTCATCATAGAGATGAATTTTGTGGATCTAGATGGTTTATCTCCTTTAATTGTGATTGTTTTACCTTTTGGTGAATTTACTTGAATTGACTTTTGATCACATAAAATACTGGCTTTTTTGGCTATTAACCAATCCATTCCTAATACGACGTCAAATCCTGCCAGATTCATGGGATAAAGGTTTGCCCTAAACTTTTGATTTAAAATTTCTATTCTTGCTCCCTGCAAGATTTTAGAAATCCTAACAGTTTCTCCATTAGCTGTCTCTACTAGACATTCTTATGGTAGTTTAGTTAATGACTGATTTAGCAATTTGCAAAACGAAGTATTAATGAAACTTTGGTTTGCACCAGAGTCAAATAATACTTTAGCAAAAACATCATTAACTAAAAACGTACCGGCTATCACGTCTGGAATCATCTTGGCTTTATCTGCAGTTAGAACGAATGCTCTAGCATTTTTAGTGTTCTTGTTGTTCGCAGCTGGAGCCAATTTCGGACAGTTTTGTTTGATGTGACCTTTTTCTCCATAGTTGAAGCACAATCCATTAGTTGGTTTCCTTTTGCAGGTTTCTTCCTTGTGTCCTAGTACTTTGCAGAAATTGCAGTAAGTGGAGCATCTTCCTGAATGCTTCTTTCTGCAGGCTTTACAGTATGGTGCAGAGGTAGAACCTACATTCCTAAGGTTGGAATTCCCGAAACGGAATTCTTGAGTAAGCCTTTGTGTTAGGTTTCTCCTCTGGTCTTCTTCTCTAGTACGAATTAATTCATCTGTCAAGGTATTGGCTAGTTCTACAGCTTCTTCTATGGTTTGAGGTCTAGCTGCCTTGACTACATTCCTAATCTCCCCGATTAATCCCCAGATGTATCGGGAGATTAATACCGGTTCAGGTTATGCAAGGGTCGTTACTATTCTAGCATGTTCAACGAATGTAGTAGTATACCCCTTACTATCTACTCCGGTCATTCTAAGGTTCAAAAATTTATTCGCTATCTGTTCCTTTTCATTGGGAGGGTAGAATTTCCTTTCTACCATATTTTTAAACTCCTCCCATTCCATGTTGTATACCCTATCACTTCCTCTTGACCGGAGGATAGTGTTCCACCATTCTAGGGCTGAGTTTTTAAATAGATTAGAAGCAAACATTATCTTATCTTCGTCAACACATTTGCTTATTTTTAGAACAGCCACCGTCTTCTCTATACAGCGTAGAGCTGCAATGGGTCCTTCATTGCCCGAGAATTCTATTGGTTTGCAGGACCAAAATTCTTTGTAAGAACAACCATATGGCATGGTTCTTCTTCTTTTAGGAATGGGCACCTGAAGTAAGGGTCCATTGTTCACGCTGTGTTCCGGTTCAATTGGTCGCTTACTGCTATGCTTACTTTTATTATCTGCTTCATTAACAGTTTGGATAATAAATGGCATTGCATCTATGATTCCTTGTGCCACTATGTGTTGGATGGCACTATTATCCACTTGATTTCCACTATTATTGTTGTTCGGATTCTCGTTATTCACATTATCATTATTCGAGTGGTTGTCGTTCTGGATATTATCATTCTGGTTTTCCTGATTCACTTCATTGTCCATCTGAATTTTAAACATTTACCACATATTAATATCACCAATAATATTTGAATATAGCCAATCACATGACACGCACTTTGGTCAAAAGCGTCGAGCATTGCGACTTTACTCTATTCATATACTATGCATCTATTACACACCAGTACTAAAATAAAAATTACAATACCGACTGAAATTAAAACTACACTACTAGTAATAGGCATCCGTAGTTTTTTTTCAAACACATACACACATATTTTATTATTATATTATATTATTATTATTATTATTATATTATTTCTACCATTTCCACCATCGATTCAAGGATATGGATTCTTCCAAAAATCCATATTGCGTTTGTCGTATTTCCATACGAGACGCTCTCCCACCTGTCTCATTCTTTCACTGCTTTCTAAAATTTCTTCACCAAAAGTCCTAAGTTCTTGTACGTTTTATGCACTCATTGGGGGTGCAGGTTCTAGGACTGGGTTTGGAATCTGGGGTGTGGGTTCCTGGTACGGGGCCTGGTATGGGTAAGGATTTTCTAAGATCTCCCTAATGTACGTATCATTATCGAAATAGGGATCTAGAGGATCTAACCCTGGGTAGGCTCCTAGATTGGGCATGGGAAAATCTTCATGGATGGGGTAATGTTGCACATAGTCCCTGTTGTCATCCCACCATGGGTCGTAATTTGGGTCTAGGGGATTTGGTGCAGGTACCCTAGGTATTTCCTCCGGATTGAAATCATGCATTTCTACTTGGTTTTCAGGGTTTTCTATCTCCATTGGTTGGTCAAGAATTTGTGGTTGTGGTTGGGGTGCTAGCATTTGCTCCAGGTTTGGGTCAGCTGCAGTGGTTGCTAAAATATGGATATTGGGTATACCCCTATTAAGCATACCTTGGGCATATGCATCGGTTTCTCTTTTGGCTGCGGCTAGTGCTCTCTGGTCTTGTAACTTTTTCATACGGTTTCTACGCTCGTGTGCTCCCCTACTGAACCATCCCCTCTTTTACTGAGGAAATGGCTTTTCAGATTGAGCCTTAAATATGAATATTCCTTCTTCTGTATCAGCAGAGTACCCCGAGAGGGCAGGCCGAGAAGAGGCACCTTCGCTGCTAGGCGAACCAGACAATTGATGATACGCGTCAGATGGTCCTTGGTCGCTCATACTGTAAACTAACAAATAGTCAGATAACACATAACAAGAAAATACAATTATGCATGTATTCCCGTTGTTTATTTTCTAACACTTTGAATTTTGATGTCAGCAGAACACTTCTGCGGCTGAATCAGTGGCATAGCTCTGATACCACCTTCTGTCACAGCCCCTGATCCCACCTTGGGAGCGGGAGCCGTGAGCCAGTTTCGGTGGTATCCTGTTATTGTCTAATTTGCCAGCGGAAATTACATCAGGACCGTAGTTAGGAAATATTTTATCAGAGTAAAATACCACATTTTCATAACATTAAACACATGGGTAAAACCCAAGTTTTCAGTACACATATCTTCATAGGGATACACCCTATTTTATTTAAGAAAAACATCTATTTCTTTTTTTTATTTAGGTAACTTTATTGCCACTTTTCCAAGCCTTCAGTGCTGTCCAGCTGGCTTCTGTTTGACTTTCACATTTTGTTACCAGAAACGCGTTTTAAAAATATTTTGTCAGTGGGAAATACTGGTGAGTGAATCCCAGTTTAATCAAGTTTTAAAAATCATTGTACAGTATTGAGGGCGCATCCGCAATTACATTTGTTTCCAAGTCATATCAATTACCACCACACGGTACTGTCGTTCCGACTTATGGTCATGTTACTCCTTTACCAGGTGGTAACAAATTTTGTATACAAAACCCCAAATTTACCGACTGTAATTGTATCCTTACAAATACCCAATAACTGTTTAATGTATAATTAAATTAAGTGAGGTTTTGTAAAAACAGTTAACAAAAAGAGGATTACTCACATTGCTGTCTTAGATTATCCGTAAGGGTTTCCTGATGACAATCTATAAATTACACAAATGCATGCGTGTTAGTATAATAACCCATTTTAACATTAGTAATACCCTCCCCGAGACGGCATTCCAACGACTACGTCGGGCAGAACCACGACAGCCGTTACGGAACCCTAGATCAATCGGGCAGAGTATCTAATACATCTCCAGGGGTTATGATACTTACATCGTAGCAGAACCTTACTAATAAGGGGGGGTATAATACCCGTGTATAAAGCCTACTATTCTGATTTTGAGATTGAGAAAAGAAAATGGGACGAACAGACTGAAGATCCGATGCATTCTATTTATAGTTGTTGAGTCTGGTTCTCTCGCGGCCCGCGTAACACAAAAGAAGGGCCTATGCGGCCCGTGTTGACCCCTAGTCATTGCGTAGCTTAGCTGGGTCACTATGTAGGCTCGCCAGATGTTGGGCCACGTGGCGGCCCAGGGCCGTGCCAGGCCTTAAGTTGACGCGGCCCGCGTCAGGCTTGGGGTGGGGCTTACGTGGCCCGCCTCAGCCCAAAAATTTTAATTATTTTTAATACTATTTAATATATTTGAGGCCCGTTTTTGCGTATGGGGTGTATTTTGGGACATATCGGGATATTTTAAAATATATTAGGGTGTTGGAAAAATTACGAGGGTGTTGGTTTTATTTAGAATTGTTACAATTATGTTAACGATCACAATTGTCAATATATATTCCTTTCACGGATGATTGTACAACCAAACAAGTTACATGGTGTTTCATTATTTTCTCATCCATATAAAAAAAACCATATCAAACCATTCCTGGTTTTTCATTAATTTCTCAAACATACGGATATAAAGTTATATCAAGCCTTCTTATCGTTTTAACGATATTACTACTTCAGGAGTATATATGATGTGTGACAAATTTGTTCTTCTCATAACATCAATTGGGAAATAATGTCTAGGTCATATAAAATTTATCAGTATAAAATATTATGACCTTCTACAAACTTAATGAGATTCAGGGAGGGAATATGACACTTTGAATGTCATGTCTAAGCATATTCATACTCTTTTCACATGAGTGATTATAAACCATAACTTTTGTTTAGTTGTTCTTTTCGGTACCTCTTTCTATATAAATTAATGTTGATGTATAGAACACAAGGTATACCATCGAATCAATATAAAATACACAATGTAATAGCATGTCACCTTTTAAAACAACTTATAATAAAGAAAATTTTTGAAACTAGATGTTTCATCACAGTTACAAACAAATTGATATAATCTGTCGTGATATAACCAATCACAAATATTTGCTCCTCTACTTTTAAGAATAAACGAATATCTCTAGCATCTTCTCATAATATACAATAACATATGATCATTTATTACTTTAACTAAGTATTTCTTTACAATAATATATTATGTTTGTCCATATATAAATGATATTGAGAAGTGTCACACATATTCATATATTCAAATTTTATACTATTCATAAACTCTAATAAACTTAAATATGAAAACAGGTATGACAATATCCACAAATATCAAATTTTATACCTAGGTCTGACCAGGGTCCAACGGTTCATCCACAATAATTGTTCAGCCCTAGAGGGCAGGGTTTTGTATTTGGTAGGTTAGGGTTTGCAATTCAGAAAGGGGTGGTGGCGCAGCTTATTGCCCACATACCTTCTGTCTTGATGTAACTTGGCAACTTTGTTTACATGAAATGAAATCGCTAAATTTCTAGTTTAGAAAAAATAAAAATAAATAAATAAATAAAATCAATTATGTTGAATATGAAACGTACCTTCAGACCTAGGTAGCAAATTGAAAAATACCATTGTTTTTAAAAGATGTTTTTAGATTTTGTTAGAATAGATATATATAACTCAACTAAAACGTTGGCAACAAAATTTATCATTTACTAGAAAAATAATCATGACAAATTACGTGTATACTGTAACAAATTCAAAGTGTTTGTGAATATACATATAAGCGCCCATGGCTTTATAGCCTAGTGGCATCTTGGGTGTGGGATAAGGCTTTGGAACCAATAGGTCCTAAGTTCGATTCCCACAAGGGGGGTTTTCCCATATTTATTGGGTTTCCTCCTGAATTGGTGTATAGGCATTATGCCTAGTGGAGATGGATATGATCGGGTGGTTCCGCTGGTGGCACGATGATACTCCAGTGGTCCGTCAGTGATTCAAATTTGCCGTTCAAAAAAAGAATATACATATAAGCAGGAAAACTAATATCAAATTCATTATGATTATACCAATACGAAAGTAAACAAAATGTAATTGTTCTTCAAACAGATAAAATAAATAACAAATTAAGCTTTCTAGAAACATAATATACTAATTCCATCATATTTGATATCTTGTAAGTCTTTCACATACTTTTGTATTATACTAAACTAATTGTAAGCTAAAATTAAAGTTAATACAACAAATAAGCAAACGAATCACGAGAATATTTTTATTCGCCTACTTATTTTGAAGTAATTATTCCTTTTAAAATAACCAAAATAAATTGTTTCTAAAAATATAAAACAAATAGGTCCCTACATGATAAATGATCTCCATAGGATGGAAACACTATATTTTTTTTTCAAACGACGACCAACTAAATCACAATCATAAAAAAAACAATGCATCAAACATAATGAATTATCAGTATGAAGCCAATTACAAGATCAATTCTTATATTTAACTGTATTACTTTTATGACATACTAAATTGTCTAATATTTACTAATCAATGAAATTTAGGATCATATTTTAACATATTATGGGAAACAAACATATCCCTTCTAAGATCTGGTGGTGCTAAAACCTAAACAATGAATATGCATGAAAACTTATCATATTCTTTATTTTAGATTTATGATATGTAAGTTAGCCGCCAAAGGTACCCACATCGCAAGATATCCCAAACAAGATGGAGTTTTGTAATATTTAAAGAGCAGTATACTTACCTTGTATTTTGTTGATTGCAAGTTTCTTTTCTGTTTCCTTGCGACAAGCTTCCATGAAGGTAGGTAGCAACTGACCATCACCTTAAACCCCTTAACCAGTCCCGGTTAATCGGTCATGGTCGTCTCTAACAACCGCAACCGCCGCATTCCTTATGATGAAGCAATCCAACTCCCAAAGCAATTCGTGCTGATAACGTGTTGTGAAACTAGCCTAATAGCAAATAAAGAAGAAGAAAATAATAGGGAGAAGAGATATAATATTTCATTGATTGAGAGGTATATTACAAGAGATATAAAAGACTACATATAATTGAGGAAAACTTGTGGAACAAGCCTAATCTATTATAGGTGTTGATAACCACATTAATAATAAATATATTCATAACAATTTGTACTTTGTAGCTAGGTGGTGCCGGTGGACTTCAAAAATATTATATTGGGCTGCATTTAAAAAATGATTTGGGTTGCGTTTAAAAGTTAGCTGAGGCCCACAACAGAATGTGAAGCCTGCGGATAATTAAACAAGAAAAATAACGACAGTTTTTGATAGGGTTGCAAACGAACCAAACATTCGACGAACAGTTTATAAACCGTTTAGTGGGAAGTTTGTTTGTGTTCGTTTGTTTATTAAACAAACGAACATGAACAAGCAATTTTGTTCATTTATGTTCGTAATCGTTCGGTAACGTGTTTGTTTGTGTTTGATTGTTCATTAGTGCTTTTAGTTTTTATATTTTATTTAAATACTTCATTTTTCCGACAAATAAAATATTTAATAAGTGGCGATGTATTATATATTTTGTTCATCAACGTTTGTTTGTTTCAATTTGTGATCATGAACATTAGTTTGTGCTCATTTGTGTTCATCAACGTTCGTTTTCGTTCGATGCCTAAAATTAACAAACGAACATCAACAACATCATTTCCTTTACACACGAACACGAACATAGAATCTCGTTCAGTAAGTGTTACATGAACACATATTTTTTAATAAACGATCATGAACAAGGTCTTGTTCGTGTTTGTTCGGTTCGTTTGCAGCCCTAGTTTTGGAGGATTGACAAACAGTTTCCTGGGCTGGGTTTTTGAGATCAAATTTGGAAGGGAATCGATGATAGTTGACTAGTATTTTATAGTCGTGTATCTATAACCTAGCATCATATATTTTTATGGCTGAGTAGTTTGTTTTTCATGATCACAACCATAAGTTTAGACTTTGGTTATGTATATGTTTTTAATTGAACTTGTGAACTTTGCTAGAGAGGTTGTGTTAACGTTTTACCCAATAACGATGATTGATCGAATTATAAAGTAGCTTAACTGGATCATGACTAATAGACATGTAATGTGGAGCGACTTATAAGGTGGCTAAATCAAAACAGCGTACATGTAGATTGTGTAAATCCATAAGATCACGTTGATATATGGAATGGTACAGTCATTTATATTTGGTGAGCTTTGTGTCAAGAACCCATGTATAGAGACAACTATTAAGGGGTTGTTTGTTTTTTCAGAGAAGAGCTTCCTAACCTCTTTTGTCTGTGCGGCGCAGATCACGCACAGACCTTTTGTTTTGCAGATTGTTTGTTTTTCAGAAGATATTTCATTTAAAATTGTTTGTGCGTCCTCTTTCCCAAATAGATGTGGACCTCCCACTTCTAAACACTTCAAACCTCTTTTTTTCTTTCTTGACCTAATATCACAAAACACTTCAAACCCTACACCCCTCTCCTCTCCCACCGCCACCCTCCCCTCCGCCGCCAACCAACTCTCCGACGCCTCCCTCCTCTCCGTCTCTCCCCCTGTCGGCCTCCTCACACCGTCACCTCATCACCGAGCTTCAACACCACATCTTCAACTTCGATCAACAGCGGCCTCCTTACCCCGTCACCTCCGGCGACTGATGTGTGTAAAATGCAACATATAAATTACATCAAATGAGGCATAAAACTAACCCTTTTTAAGTACTAATGTTGGAAAAAGAGTGTTTTTGTCTTCCTTTTGTATTTTCAGGATGAAATGAGCTCAAATTCACAAAAGAAGCAAAAAGACAGCTAAATCTAACATAAATACAAGAAAAGGAACAAAAGTGGATTGCCCGACCCCTCAACGGCATCCTTCCAAGCAAGAATAGAGAAGTCAGAAGACTGAACACGCCCCGTGCTCAGCCAGCACGGGGCCGTGCCCAAGAAGCAGCAGAAAAGACAAAGCTATAGAAGCTTCCATTGCCCACCACGGGGCCGTGTCCAGTAAGCACGGGGGCGTGGCGAAAGTACAGCAGGCGCATTAATTGTAATTGCGAATTACAATTAATGAAGAGAGAGAGTGTCAGACGGGCACGGGGGCGTGTCCAGCGGACACGGGACCGTGCCCAGCCTTCTGTTCAGCCTATAAATAGGAGTGCTTGGTTTCATTTCAACTCATCCCTTGGCACACCACCTCTCTCACACTTCATCCACCACCCACCACCACCATAACACCATCATCCACCACCATCATCCATTGTCCATCATAGAGTGTGTGAGTCGTCTCGGGATCCAAGATTGATCGTAAGAGTTCTTGACAATCAAGGCCATGTTTGCCTAAGTCTCTTACATCACTTGGTGAAGACAAGTGTTTAGTATAATACTTTTTATTTTTAATCTTTTGCACTTTTTATTTGGTTTTGTATTAATGACTTTAATAACTAGTTGCTTATGTTGAAGGTGATCTTTCCTTATCGTTTGTTCGTGGTGTCTTGGCATTATTTTACTGTCTATATAAAATAAAAGATTTTCACCATTCATATCTCCACGGTCTATATGGAGGTATGTTGGCTACCTGGTCGGGGGTTAAGGGAACAGTTTGGTAAGGGTCTTGCCCTTGTTTAGCGTTTAGAGGTCCTGCAAGGGACCTCGGTCAAATTTAGTAGGATCTCCTTCAATGCCCATAGGTATTGGATGGCGGGGATCCAAACTCTTTGACCCCCTCATAAGTTAACTACTATTAATACTATAACCCAGCTATTTAGGACTGTATCCCTGCTGACTCAGACTACTTAGCCGAGGGTAACGTCACCGCCAAAAGCGGGGCCTACCATAATTTGCATTAATAACTTAATTCATTATCTTTCAATAATCCGACCCTTTAGGATTGTATCCTTGCTGACTCAAACTACTGGGTTGAGGGTAACGTCGCCTTCAAAAGAGGGGCCTACTACAATAACTAAGATAATCTCTTAAACAAGTGCAAAAGTGCGAAAATAATCAAAGGTTATACTAATACACGAGTCGGATCCAAGTGATTCATCTTGTCTATCTGTTTTTATTTTATTTTTATTTTTCAGCATTTAGTTAGTTTTTATTTTCTTAGTTTAAAAACCTTTTTCTAACATTTTGATTTGATTAGACGTTGAGGATAAACCGGTACTAAAAGCTCTTGTGTCCTTGGACGACCTCGGTATCTTACCAACACTATACTACATCCACGATGGGTGCACTTGCCCATATGTGTGTTTAGTGTTAGTAAATATCGTGTTTTATAAATTTAAAACTTGGTTAAAAGTGTAAAAAGGGCTTAAATATACATCTAAATTATATTACACCGAACGCACATCAAGTTTTTGGCGCCGTTGCCGGGGACACAAGGATTTTAAGAAAGTTAGGAATCAACGGCCTAATCATATTTTTATTTTTCTTTTTAATTTTTTAGGATTTTCTTAATTTTTCAGCTTCTGCAGAGCTCAGCACGGGTCGTGCCCGCTGAACACGCCCCCGTGCTCAATCATTGGAACTGCCAATCCTGTTTTAAGTCAGATAGTAAGCTGAACACGGGGCCGTGCTCACTCAACACGCCCCCGTGCTCAAGTTTCACTTACTGAAAACAGAACCGTTAGATCCCGGCGGTTGGTAATTTCTGAAATAAACATGAGTGATAGTAATTCTTTTTACTTTCGGTACTCTTATTGTATGTGGTGTCAATTGTGTGGAGGCGAACATGAAGAATTAAAATGTTACTTTCTATTATAGGCCCCACTACATAGACCCACCAATTCCTTATAACCTTAAGAGGGGCGAAAGTAAAAATAAGCACTATCTCTCCCTCGAATGCCCCCAGCCAGATATTCTAGGGGAAATGCTCCTTGACGAGTTATTTCAACTAGAAGAGCTAATTCTAAATTGGTCAAAAGAACTTAGGAAGGATTTTATCGATCCGCCCCAAGACAATGACCATGAAGAAATGTTGGACCCGCATTCCGACAACCTCGTTGCTCCCAAAAATACCTTCATACCTAGCGAAGACTTGGACGATAGTCGTCCCTGTGCCGATTGTGCCGTGAAGGACTCTCCATCGACTTCGTTCGGTGCATACATAGACCTGAGCGATTCGGCATACACCTTCTTTAACGAGAGCCCGGGAATGGGTTGGACTTGTCCACCTAGAATGAAAATAGGAATTACCCTCACCGACAACCTCTTGCGTTCTCGCCTTAGTCTAGGACAATTAAGGTATCTTAGGCACTTTGGGGTTGTTCCAACCAGTAAGGAACCACTCGATATCAACGAGATCCTTAGAAGCAACAAAACTCCATAAGACAGCCTCCAGACACGGGGCCGTGTCCAGGTCAACACGCCCCCGTGCTCACCTGAAAGATTCTCTGCTGATTTTGTCTGAATACGGACAAAATGTGTCAGGATTTCCTCTGCACACGGGGCCGTGTCCAGCGGACACAGGGCCGTGTCCAGTACGCTGTCGTTTTCTTTAAATGCAGCCTGATTCCTGCTCATTTTTTACCACTTCAATAGACAGAGATTCCTGGGATCTTCACTCATACCATCCTAGGTAAGTGCTAAAAGAAGGTTCCCAAGGACCATCTTGTCCCTTCCACTTTTATTCATTTCCTCTTCTTTCAAAATTTTTCAACATTTCCTCCATGGAAGCTTGGAAACTCCATGATTCCAACCCTCTATGTGAAGTTTGTAAGATTATTTGCTAAGGATTCTTGTTTAAAGTTAGTTGTATAACTTTGTTTTAAATTATCTAAGCTTAAGACACAGTTAAAAATCATGAAAATAATTTAAAACCCCAAGACTCCTTAGCCTAAAATCCTGCAGACAAATGGACACGGGGTCGTGCTCAGCGAGCACGGGGCCGTGTCTGAGGTACTGTTTTGTAAAAATTTAGTTTTCTTCGGTTTCTTTCATAGAAAATGGCCAGCAGAACAAGCGGATCATCTTCAAGAGGTAACCGACATGGGAGGAGGTCATCAACAGCAGAAGACTCTCTTGTAAACTATGTTTACGCCCTAAGAGAGGCTAGTGATGAAATGACGGGAGTGGAGGAAGCGTTAGTGGACCGTATCAACCATCTGACGGTGGGACTGGAGGGTTGTCTCCGAGAGGTGAACCTCTTGCACCAGAGGTTAAACCTTCTCGCCTCCCCGCCCTTGGTGCCTGTGATAACCCAAAGGGCGTGGAACGTGGTGCCCGAAGTCATCATTCCGGCTGAATGGTACGCCATGCACCCTGAGCCTCCGCGAAGGGTAGTGCAAGGAGTCCCGGTGAATGTTCCCCCTCAGCCACAAGTTGCTGAGGAAAATGAAGCTGCCTTCTTCCTTCCAAGGGAGATAGAAGAATGGCTTTAAACGACATCTAGGAAACCATCGGCCGAAGGTCCTACTATATCGGGAAATTATTCTCGAAATTTTCTTAAAAAGTAGAACCCTTTATGATAACCTCGTGTACCTTTTGACCTAGTTAGTTAAGTTTTAATTTTATTTAGGAATTATATGTATCTCTCTATGATTGCAATGAAATGATGGTTTTCAAAGTTTGATGGTTCATAAGGAATAAAACACACTCATGGTGGTAAAGGATGAAAAAGGGGAACGAGAAAAATGGCCCATGCACAAGAACAAGGCAACCCGACATAAATTTCTCCATTACAGAAGGCTCAACACGGGCAGTGTCCAACCAACACGGCCCCGTGCTGAACCCCCTGCAGAAAAACGCCCAGTTCAGGTAACTGGACACGGGCCGTGTTCACCAGACACGCCCCCGTGTCCAGGCTTCTGTCTCATTTCTTTAATTTTTGTTACTGGCACCTGAACACGGGGCCGTGTCCGGTCCCCACGGGGCCGTGTCCAGACTACCAGTAACATAAATCTTTGCTTTTTAACACCACATTACACATCCAATCAACCTAAAAATTTATTTTTGGGACACATTGAGGACAATGTGTAATTTAAGTGTGGGGGGGGGGGAAGCTAAAACCTTGAAATTTTGCAAGTCCTATTAACAAGGCTTACACAAAACTCTATTTGGAACCGCTAATCACCCCAAATTTTTCAAAAACTTTTCATTTTTTTACTTGTCTTGGTTTAATTTGGGAATAACAAGTTTTAATAAGGTTATATTTTTACAAATTTACAACCGATAGCGTCGTGATAACAAGAACCAACATAAGAAAATTACGAAACGGCATGACAAGCTTGGTTAAAATTCGATTATATATACTTGATCACATAAAAACCCCTTTCCCACAAAAGTGAGTTTTGAGCCTTTATTGAGCATACAAATTTACATCTTTAGACTAAATGCTCATTTTTCATTTCTTGTGTGAATAGCCGCTTGGTTCTTACGACTCTAGAACTTGCCACGGCGATTCATTCCCGGTCCTTACCAACTTAAACCCAAGTAAGTAAATGATGGAGGCATTAGGACTAACCATTTTTCTTTCTACACCATTATTTTTCAATTTTTTTTTACCACCTACCCAAAAATCCCCCTAGTTAACCCCTTTAAGCCTAAACCTTTCGTTTCTTTACCCTAAAACCCTTTTTACCCACCAAAAACCCTTTTTATTCTCACCCTTTATTTTAGTAACAAGCTCGGTTTTTCGTGTGACCAAAAAAAAATGATGAAGTTTGAAATAAACAAACAAAGCTATTAAAGCAAAAAGCTTGTTTGGAGAAATACTTCAAAATAAAAGGTCAATAAAACAAAGTGTTTCACGAAAACCGACGCTTTTCACCCTTTTACTAACCACTAACCCAACCACCCACCTTTAGCCCAAGCCTAACCCTTCACCCAAAAAAGCCCTCTTGATATTTACAAAGGTATAAAGTCAAAAAGGAGGAGGATTGATTGCTTGGCAAGCTTATGGTAGGAATAAGTTCCATGCCGCTCTCGAGTGATTCACTAAAAATACACCTTCGGCCGAGTGTTGAGTGATTCCCCGTGAGGTATGTGAACTTGTATATAAATAAAATTTTAAAAAGGCATGCTATGCCCAAACAAGTAATTTCTCTTATGAAACGTTCTAAATAAATCATAACGAATAGGATTTTGTAAATAAATAAAAATAAAACCAAAAAGATCTTGGATTCCCGACACTCTATGACAAGCCAAAAACCTTCTCTTCTACCCATTCCATTTGGGAGTGTAAGCCACATATTAAAGAGTTTTGCTTGAGGACAAGCAAAAATTCAAGTGTGGGGGTATTTGATGTGTGTAAAATGCAACATATAAATTACATCAAATGAGGCATAAAACTAAACCTTTTTAAGTACTAATGTTGGAAAAAGAGTGTTTTTGTCTTCCTTTTGTATTTTCAGGATGAAATGAGGTCAAATTCACAAAAGAAGCAAAAAGACAGCTAAATCTAACATAAATACAAGAAAAGGAACAAAAGTGGATTGCCCGACCCCTCAACGGCATCCTCCCAAGCAAGAATAGAGAAGTCAGAAGACTGATCACGCCCCGTGCTCAGCCAGCACGGGGCCGTGCCCAAGAAGCAGTAGAAAAGACAAAGCTATAGAAGCTTCCATTGCCCACCACGAGGCCGTGTCCAGTAAGCACGGGGTCGTGGCGAAAGTACAACAGGCGCATTAATTGTAATTGCGAATTACAATTAATGAAGAGAGAGAGTGTCAGACGGGCACGGGGGCGTGTCCAGCGGACACGGGACCGTGCCCAGCCTTCTGTTCAGCCTATAAATAGGAGTGCTTGGTTTCATTTCAACTCATCCCTTGGCACACCACCTCTCTCACACTTCATCCACCACCCACCACCACCATAACACCATCATCCATTGTCCATCATAGAGTGTGTGAGTCGTCTCGGGATCCAAGATTGATCGTAAGAGTTCTTGACAATCAAGGCCATGTTTACCTAAGTCTCTTACATCACTTGGTGAAGACAAGTGTTTAGTATAATACTTTTTATTTTTAATCTTTTGCACTTTTTATTTGGTTTTGTATTAATGACTTTAATAACTAGTTGCTTATGTTGAAGGTGATCTTTCCTTATCGTTTGTTCGTGGTGTCTTGGCATTATTTTACTGTCTATATAAAATAAAAGATTTTCACCATTCATATCTCCACGGTCTATATGGAGGTATGTTGGCTACCTGGTCGGGGGTTAAGGGAACGGTTTCGTAAGGGTCTTGCCCTTGTTTAGCGTTTAGAGGTCCTGCAAGGGACCTGGGTCAAATTTAGTAGGATCTCCTTCAATGCCCATAGGTATTGGATGGCGGGGATCCAAACTCTTTGACCCCCTCATAAGTTAACTACTATTAATACTATAACCCAGCTATTTAGGACTGTATCCCTGCTGACTCAGACTACTTAGCCGAGGGCAACGTCACCGCCAAAAGCGGGGCCTACCATAATTTGCATTAATAACTTAATTCATTATCTTTCAATAATCCGACCCTTTAGGATTGTATCCTTGCTGACTAAAAACTACTGGGTTGAGGGTAACGTCGCCTTCAAAAGAGGGGCCTACTACAATAACTAAGATAATCTCTTAAACAAGTGCAAAAGTGCGAAAATAATCAAAGGTTATACTAATACACGAGTCGGATCCAATTGATTCATCTTGTCTATCTGTTTTTATTTTTATTTTATTTTTCAGCATTTAGTTAGTTTTTATTTTCTTAGTTTAAAAAGCTTTTCTAACTTTTTGATTTGATTAGACGTTGAGGATAAACCGGTACTAAAAGCTCTTGTGTCCTTGGACGACCTCGGTATCTTACCAACACTATACTACGTCCACGATGGGTGCACGTGCCCATATGTGTGTTTAGTGATAGTAAATATCGTGTTCTATAAATTTAAAACTTGGTTAAAAGTGTAAAAAGGGCTTAAATATACATCTAAATTATATTACACTATACACGCATCAGCGACCCCCTCCACCCCTCTTCAAGCTTCAACAGCGGAACCTCTAAACTATAGTACTATCGTTGCTAAGGTGTCAGGTAACAATCACTGTGTAAACATAACATACAAGCATTCATCAAATAACATGTATAACATGCGAGAGCGGTTAGCGTATAAAATGTGTTTGCGTTGTGTGATTGTGATTTGATATAAGTAACGTATGTAACACCCAAAAGTGCGTTAAGCAAAAAGGGATCGAGTATACTCACAGTTCGTGTTTAAAGGAATAAACACAAGCTTGGATTGAAGGGAGCGCTGAAGAGATTAGCCTGATCAGATAACAACAATATAAGCGTTGAACAGTGCGTAAAACGGTGTCGAGTGAGCTGAGTGACGGATGGTGATCCGGTCGGATGACCGTCCGGATGGATGACCGTCCGGACGGATGATCATTCGGTCGGATAGTCATTCATTTGGGAAGGATGTGTTTGTGTATGAACTTTGAAGTTTTCGTTGTAGCATTTTGTAAAATGAGAAGTGTTCCTACCCATCAGGTCATCCGGACGGATGACCGTTCGGTCGGATGGCCTTTCATTTGAATTGATATCCTTTGGAGTTTTGTGAAAATTGTTTAAGTGTTGAACATACCAGTCACCTGATCGGATAGTCATTCGATCGGATGGTGGTCCGATCGGATGGCTATCCGTTCGAGCAACCTGTTGTGTTTAAAACTTGTGAAATTTGTTAAGCTGTAAAGTTTGCGGTTGCAGCAAGACGGCATGACAACGTGTTAAACGATGGAAACTCCACCGAGTCCAAGTCGTCCGATCGGATGAGAATCACCCGTTCCGATCAGTTAACTGTTCTTGACGGAACTTCATATTCAACCCGTTAAGTCAGTCATCTCGTCGATAGAAATCAGTTCTTAAACCGGCACTTCACCGGAGAACGAGTAGAAGGCTTGAACGAGGTCAGTTTCTATCGGTTTTTGAGTGAAAAGTTAAGAACATTGAAGAAAAGTGGAAATCAGTTGGAAAATGTTTAGATTTAGGTGAAATCAGTGTTTAAACATTGTAGAAATCTGTTAGATCTGAGTTATTCTTGCTGGAATGAGGTCACACTTCAATGCTCAAAAGAACTCCATGATGACATCATCCTTGAACAGCCCGAATCAGCAGATTTCATGGTGAAATGGTGAGATTTGATGGTGAAATCGATGAGAAAGTGTGTGTAGATGATAGAAGTACAAGATTTGAGATCAAAACTTACAAGAATCGCGAGAAATTTGAAGGAAAGTGGTTGAGAAGGCGAAGGGTCAGAGGAGAGCTGTCACATCATGAACAGTGATGTAACAGGTGAGTATTTATAGGTGAAGAGGAGAAGAGGCGGTGTGGGTTAATGGGTCGGAGGGCCTTCCGATCGGATGGCCATCCGATCGGATGGTCATCCGGACGGATGACCATTCGATCGAATGGTCATTCGACCGGATGGCTTGTGCGAGTTGGTTTCTGACTTTTCGTTTCGTGCGTTGAGCGTTGCGATGTGTTGCGAGTAAGCGATGTGATAGTAGTAAACAATAGTTACACAAATAACATAACCACTAGATATCATAAAAGTAGAACTTATTATTCGAGTCCACGATGAGATTGCGTTGCGATAGAGTTGCGCTTGCGTTTGCGATTAACACCTTTAACATAATTAAACATGCACAAGTAACACATAATAGCACACACACGTAAAACAATATCCAGAACTTCAATTCAAGTTGCGATGCGATAGCGATGAGATAGCATTAAGTAGATTAGCGTTTAATTGCGTTTATTGTATTGTTACTCCACATAATACAACTAAAATAACATAAACTAAAGTATCAATTAACGAGGTTCGAGAGTACAAGTATTAATTAAGCAAGGAATTACAGATCGAATTAGCAATCTTTTCTTCCTTTGACTTTGACTTGTACTTTGACTTCAAGAAGTCGTGTTGTTACAGCCTCCCATACTTTAGGGAATTTCGTCCCGAAATTAAGGCGTAGGCGTAACGAATAGCTGTGGATACTTAACCTTCATGTCACTTTCGAGTTCCTAGGTGAACTTGGCGCCGTGTTTGCTTTCCCAACGAACCTTCACTATGTGACAACCGGTGATTTACGGCTCTTAATTACGCGATTAACAAACATTAGGACGATAATAAATAGTGCTTAAGACGCAAATTAACTTAATTAGGCCTTTGGAGTGCCTAGAAACGGCTAACCGGCCTTACAGGGCGAGAACGGTGGTTTACGGAAAAATCTGCTGAATATGTAGCGACAACGAACTGGAACCGTACGAAATACTGATCACGCCGACAAATATAAAATTTTTACGATATATTTTGTTTCGAAATTAAATTTTAACTACTCTAGTCCAAAACTAGAACGAAAAACGGTTAAAATAGCAAATAAACGTAATTGTTCGCGAATTTTTTTTACCGTAAGCAACGACCAAGCACGTCAAGCACAACCACCGACACTATGTTGCGTCTTCTAATTTTAAAACAATAAATTACGACATTTTTACGAGTTCAGATTGCCAAAACGGGTCTCGGGCCGCTTAAAACACGAAGGTTGGGCTTATGGGCCTTTGGCCCAAGCCCATTAAGACAAAAGACTAAGTATATAAAGGGGATTTGTAACACCTTGAAAATTTGTGTCCAATAAAGTATAAACACGTGTCATAAGCTCTGAACGTGAGAAAGAATACTTTGGAGGAACTAAAGTTGACAAACAGGGAAACTATGTGAATATAAGGGTCCAAAGTGTCAACAATGGATAAATATATTCTAAAATAGCCCTACATAATGTTTATACCTTCCAACGAATAAATCATGGATCATACGAAGCGAAACATAAAGGAAAGTGAGGAATTACAAACTACAGGGGCTAAAAGTGTCAACATGTGCAAAGTATACCTCTGAGTGACCTTTTGGCAGGCCCGAAGCTTTGTAACGGTAAAATATACTCACTAGAATATGTGGTTAAAATTTCATAAAGTTTCGTTATCGTATGAGAAAGTTATGATCAAATTCGTGTTCGAGGGGTTAAAAGCGTCAACATTGAATTCTATGGCCTTATGAGTGGTTACAAGGTTAGTCAAGGACTTAACCAAGTTAGTAAAAGTCCCAAGGCCCTTAAAAATCAAGTTAGAAGGCTGGAAATGCAATTTAAGGACTTAAAACCACGTTACAAAGGACCAGGGACTGAAATTGCAAAGTTTGAAAACTTGTTGACTGATCAGACAGGTCAGGCGGCCCGCATTAGAATCCCTGGTAACCCCAGGCGGGCCGCATCAGACTCCCAGCATCAAATTTCGTGGACAACTGCCATTTCAGGCCTGTTAACCGACTTTGAGAGCTTGTTTTATATACCAGGGGCTGCCCCAATGGTATTTCATGCATAGGGGGCACCTGTAATGATCTTGTATCATGTGTAGACTTGTTTGTCACCATCCTATGAGACAAAATTAGTATATAAGGGACT
Organism: Helianthus annuus; assembly: GCF_002127325.2. Taxonomy (NCBI): domain Eukaryota; kingdom Viridiplantae; phylum Streptophyta; class Magnoliopsida; order Asterales; family Asteraceae; genus Helianthus; species Helianthus annuus. Next base: position 67,911,147 of record NC_035447.2, read on the forward strand.
TGAAGTTGTGAACAATTCATGCATTCATTTACAACTTTGCACAAGTTCACTTCTGGAGCTCTCTGGACAGCAAGCACTCTTCCTTAGGCTCTCTAATCACAATTAGGACTCTTGTAAGTGTCCTTAACCCTTCCTAATTCGTTTTAGCTTAGTTAATTAGCTAAAAGTCAAACCGTCGTAATTAAGGTTTGACTTCGTGATTAATTAAAATGTGCTATGTCAAATCACGAATTAAAAGTACCTTTAAGTAGGTAATTATGTGGGTAACAAACCCTTAAAAGGGTATTTCCAGATTCCCACTCTAACTATGTTAATTGTCGAGTCAAAGCTTGTTATAAAAAGTCAACAGAAAGGTTATTTGCGAATTAATACATAATTAGCAATGTAGGTTACATGCAACCTGTTTGATCATTAAAATAACTTGGTAATTAATGTAAGAACATGTTCCAACATGTTCAACTCGACAATTTTCAGTTTAGGCTCGGTTTGGAACCGAAAGTCGCAAAGTTTGACTTCCGCTTTGACTTTCAGTTCTGACCCGTTTAAGCCAAGATTAGGATTGCCTTAGAGCTTCTTTTGAACCTATTTACATGTTAATATAACTCTCTGAGATTATACAACTTGGTTCATTAGATATCCTATTCACATGCATGTTTCCGTTAATCGCTTATATGTTGACCATTATGCCCATTTGACCTTAAAATGTGATTTTTGAAAATGTAAAAGGGTAGGCACCTTAGCTACTGATTTATAAACTTGCACCCAAAATTTGAAGTCAGTTTGAGGTCTAGATTAAGAGTTATGCTCAATAGCGTAATTAAGAGCTTCTTTACTAATTAAATGGCGTAAATTACATATAGCCTATCAAAACCCAAATTTTTATACCAAACTTTTTACCCACTGTTATAAAATAATATTTTGGGATTTTTGGAGATTTTTATTTATTTTTAGGCTAAGCATAACTTAGTGTTCTAAGATTAATTCGGTTTATGCCGGTTTTGCCCTTTTGAGCCATAAAATGAGTTTTACAAAACCTTTTGACCTCAAACCAATTTCTACTGATTTGTTATGATAAATAAATTGTTTTAAGCCTTCTGAAATATTAAAAATATCAGCTTTTTACAGAAAACCCGGAAATGGCTCCAAATCGCCTTTTTTAGACATTTTTAACGCATAAGTGTGCACTAGAACCTTATTAAGCTTAAGGGATTGAACCTACTGATGTAATTAGTGAATTTTTATATTTTAATCAGTAGGCAAATGTTTTGAACTCAGAGTTCCAGAATTGACCTTTTAGGCACATGTGAAATTACCAAAATGCCCCTACGGTGCATAGTAAGGTTAAAAATAAAAAATTTCACATAAATTTGATACCCTACTGTTATAACTTAGTAAATTAAGTATATTTACTAATTTAATCAGACCTGTAACTCAGGTTATCATTTTAACCCTTTTACACCTTATAAAATGACCAAAACGCCCTTATAAGGCATAGTTTTGGTTTAAAATCATTTGGGGCATAATGGAAGGTATCATTCTGATATCACAACATATTTTAAGCATATTGACTTCAGAAACTTGTATTTGACTCTTATGGTTACTCGTTACGCATTATACGCGTTCGGATCGGCTTATGTGACTAATTTGGCCATTTTAGCCGAAACGGGTCAAACCATATCTTTTTGGTCTCAAAATCCAGAATGTGATTATGTTACCCATATAAAACAAGTGTGCAAGCTTGTTGGGACAAAATCACATTCTAAAACGGTCTTCGCCTTATTGTGCGCTTAAAACCGTAATCTTCCTTTATAACTAACCGGTCTAAGCTTAAGACCCGTTAGAATTCTAATAGGTTATTAAAACTTTAATTTCCAGATCTAGGAGCCCAGTAAAAGCTACGTGCATTCGCTGTTTTTGAATTATACTTTGCGCACGTAAATACGTTTAACTTATTTTCCCTATACGGGCTTGGGGTACGGTATATAAAATACCGCTTGGTCGGGGAATTGACCTTAACCGGTCTTGGTTATGTGTAGTCAAATTAACCCGTTTGAAAATGTTGTTTTGTTTGTTAATGCCTTTGGGGGCTTAATGACCATGTCCCGGATATCCTTGGCATCATTCAAAGAATGGCCACGACCTTAGCACTCGGGTGTAGGCGTACACCCATAGTGTTGTACAACATGTATAATCGTCGGTACGAGAGAAGTCTCGCGGCGGAATTATATTAAGTGGTGTGTCTATTAATCTTTAACCCGGCATGACCCCGGGCTACCGAACGCAGAACGAACATGTAATTCTTTTACAAGATTATTAAGCAAATAATTATCCCAAGTTATAAAAAGTTTTATGCCACGAGCATTTAAATCAATTTTAAACATTTTCAAAATGAGTCAGTTGAATTGTATTTACCAGTGTAAACTGACGTATTTTCCAAAAAGACTAAGTGCATGTACTACGCGTAATAGGCCGGTCACTCCTTAAGCATCCATAGAAGTCTCGCAAGCTTAGGATGCAAGAAGTCTGTTGAAATGAAGTTTCCTTTTTATTTGATTCTGCCTGTGGATTCTATTTCGACATTTTGTGATACTCGAATTGTAGGATCGGATTGTGACCTAAACGAGTCGTTTGGAAGAGCTCAAATCCGTTTCAGAGGCGGAAACAAAGAAACGGATGTGAATACAGCTTGAATCACACTTTAAACCTCTTGTATATTGATTTTACAGCGTTTACAGTTACAAGGAACACCGGCAATACCTCGGTATCAAATCTGGAATCGTTACCAAATGAAAAAACAACTAGTCTATATATACTATTGGTGGTTCGCTTGTAATGACAAAAACCATAAAAGCGGACCATACAAGTATCCATAAAAGTGAACCACATGACTTTCAATAAAAGCGAACCTTCAAATACCGTATAAGCGAACCCTTCTATTTGAATACAATTGAACCCTTTCATTGGACCTTCAAACCAATACTTCTCATTGGACCTTTCAATGGCAACATGTAATTGGACCTTCATAGACTTCAAACGGCCAACATAGATCTTCTTGTTTCATAACATCTAATTGGACCAAAACTCATTTTGTTTTATATGAGAATGATGTAATTATGATGTCACTATAGTGATGTCATCATCAAAGATGATGACATATGCACGATCTAATTCGCGTCGAACCCGAGACTCGACATTAGACGAAGACGACAGATGACTGCACCAACAGACTCCCCCTCAGATATTGACGAGTCTTAAGTGTTGAGTCTTCAACGACTTCAGTCTTTATCAGTCTTCTGAGCTTCTCTCTCTCTCTCTGTCTTCAGACTCCCCCTCTCGATTTGCTGGTATTTCTTTGTTCTTCAGCAACATCTTCAGGATCGTTGTCTGGCTTTTTATCTAACAGCTTTAAACAACTCAACCTAGATTACCTGCACATTCTCTACCCAAAACATAAGTTTTACAATTTAGAATAATAGTGTATGCACCAAAACAAACTCTCCCTCAAACCCAACTGAAACTTTATCAGTAACAGTATTGATGAACCACCTGAAAGGTTAGATTATGAAAACATTCAATTTCAAAACATACACTCCCCCTCAAATATTGCTCATCATGTTTAGCACTTGAATTTTGAAAATTAGCTCTTCAATTCCAGTTGTTGAAAATCTTTTTTGAGTTTTTCAAAAATTTATACTAAAACACACTGAAAATCTTTTTGGATTTTTGATATAAGAGAAATAAAATGCAGTAAAGAAATATTTACAAACAATATTTTTGTGAGTTTGTGTAAGAGGATCATATCAGCTAATGAGACAAATCACCAACACCGTTAAGCTTTGATTTCATTTTAAGTTCTAAACAATTTACCTAGATTGTCAGTATACTGGTCCACTTAAATTTTCACACAAAGTTCAACTGATCCGAGATACGATATTAATGTCTTAGAAACTAAAACTTATCCGTGTGTCCCACTACTTGAATATACTCCCGTATCCATATTCCAATATTCAGTCTTACAGGTGAGTATACCACAGATGATATCTGTAAGGGGTTAGGTGCGAAACCGTGAGAGCTCAGGTCAGAACTTCCGTTCAGCAGAGAGATGACGACTCGACTTTTGGTGGGTCCCCTTTAGAGGATCTTTTTTACAACAGCAATGACTATCAATTTTATTGTTTCATCGATTTGCTGAGGGCGGCGCTTTTTCAAGCATTTGCGGAAAGTATAATCCGGGGACTATGTCAGTACTTCCATACAGCAGAAGTCCCGGGATAATACCCCAGATATCACTGAGCATAAAGACCTAGTATCTCAGAATAAGGGACCTTTCAAACAAGATTTCAGGGGTTACCTATATATCCAAGTTTGTGTTAACCCACAGAACAAGCAAGTTTGAATTTTTACGGTTTATATCTCTTCACAATTTACTAAATGTGTAACAATCTACTGACACATCCACAGTAAGATTGTTTATCACTTTTAAACTTTCCGAATCTTTAGCATGTTGTGATAGTCCACTGATGTACTATCATTTCCTCTTTTTCACAACAAACTCATTTTTGGTTTTTATCATGTTTTTGTCTTTTTCAAATTTTCTAATGTTTTTGGATTTTCTGAAAATTTTCTACTCCCCCTAAAATGCAAACACATTAACGAAAATTGAAAACAAACTGTACAAAAACATGACAACCGATATCAAATCGCATCAATTCGCCATTCACTTGGCATAAACAATCAGAACTCCCCCTATCAACAAACTATTTTCTCATTTAGATTTCAAAACACTTAAGTTTGTTTTAATCAAAATGATTTTTCCGAAAAATAAGTTTGGTTGATTTTACCACTTGTAAGTATATCAATACTAAGTTCGGGGATGTGGTTCATCATCTTGTCTCTCAATCACTTGTAGGAAAATGCAAATACAAATTAATGTCCTTGATTTACCGTATGCACAAGTTATGCACAATCAATTCTTCTAACCACTTGTAAACAAACATAAACAAACCTTTTTTACCGTTTGCATGATTGACATTACCGTAGTAAATTCCTCAAGAAAGATGCCGATACCTGCTCCTCGCTTAACAACCTGGGAGCTCCGGCATAGTCCCTCAATCCTGTAAAATTTTAACAATTACAAACACTTTCAAATCATCCTAATTAAACATGAAAGATGCCGATTCCTGATCCACGATTACCAACTTGGGATCTCCGGCAAGTCCGGTGTTTTACTCAAACATAATGTCCACCCAAGCCTCACCAGCCTTGGGTGACTTTGGAACACATCTGTCCCACCAACATTTTGATTTATAAAACTCTTTAGCACCTTTTACCTTCTTATCAACCATCTTCCCAAAAATGTGTTTGACTTTCCCGTTGAAAGCCTTCTCAACATCAAATTCTCCTTTATCAGCGAAGAATTGATTTGAGATCTCTACCTTTCTAACTTTCTTCATCAAATTTTCTTTTGACAATTTCGGAAAATTCTCATCGTTCATCACAGGAACGGAATTCACAATCTTTTTATCAACCATGACTCCTCTGATTTTATGGAATCAGATTCATTGTCAGAATTATCCTCAGATTTAACAACCCATTTTTGTTTACTTAAATCACCTCTTCTTTTATAAAACCTGTTTGAACTTTCTCCTTCCTCAGAAGTAGACTTTTCAAACTTTTTAACAATTTTTACAGATTGTTCTTTCTTATCAACACAAGTTTTTCTCAAAACAGAGTTAGAAGAAACTCCCTGTTTTTGGTAGTTGGTCTTGGGGCAATTCCAAGCTATGTATCCAACTTCTTGACATTTGAAACAGGTTCTTCTGTCAACTCTTTGAGCAGATTTTCCCACATTTTTCTTCACTTCAGCAAGAAACTCTTGATTTGACTGTTTCCAGAAAGGTTTCTTCTGCTCATCTTCAGAACTTCCACCTGAAACAAATTTTGTTTTTGGTTTATAAGTTTTCTGATTTTTATATTTTTCTGAAGAATTGAAACCAAGACCTTTCTTTTTGAGATTACCATTATGCTTTGGTTTCTTTCGATAACCTGAACCATAATCATAACCCTTTTTCTTGTTCAATCTTTGTTGAACTCTTGAAGTGTACTTTTTAGGTTTTTCAGTAAGATTTACATCTTTTATTTCAGAAATATTAATTTCTGTTAATTTGAAAACCTGTTTAATCATTTCAGTTTTGACACTTCTTATTGGGAATTCCTCATCAGAATATAATTTGTCTGAATCAATCAAAGTATATGCTACTTTGATTGACCCGTCATTCAAATTAGATTTTGATAACAGGAATTCTCTATTGTAAACCCTGTTAACCGGTGAACTCGGACTCTTCTTAGACGAACTCGAACTATCTGACTTAGACTCTTCATCCATATCCAACACCTGATCGACAACTTTCTTAACTAACTCGGACTCATGATCAGTGTCAGACGCTGTGAATGTAACATCAATATTGTCTGGTAATTCATCAGTGATTTCAGACTTTAATTTGATGTTTAGAGCCTTGTCTACTTGTTCCTCATTTGGTTTCCTGGGGGAATAACTCTCAAAGATAGGAGGCGGACATCTGTTATACTTGACACTTGATTTCTTACCAGTATCCTCTTCTTTTTCTTTTTTCTTGAAAGCTTCAAGACCTGCGACAGTAGGATAAACACGATCAATCAGATAATCACACGTAGTATAACTCAACAACAATCGATTGATCCTTTCACTCTCGATTCTCTCAAGTTCCAACTCCTTCTTCAAATTAGCACAATCTTCGATATAATCATTAATGACACTTTGCTTTGTCATCAACGTTGCACTCATCTTGTCATTTGCTTTTTCAAATTCTGCATTTGCTCTTTTCAAACTGTCAACTGTCCTGTTCAATATGTCGTATGACTCTTTCACATACTTCACATCAAACAATAAATCTTCTTTCATTTTCTCTAGCTCAGCAATCTTTCTATCTTTTTCTTCACAATCTTTACAAGATTCTGAACACTTCTCACAAGGCTTAGTAACTTCAACCACCTTTTCAACTATCTTTTCGACTTCGACAATCTTTTCAACTTCTACAAGTTTCTCGACTTCAACAATCTTTTCGACAATCTTTTCTACTTCGACCACCTTTTCAACTTCAACTATTTTCTCAACTTCCACGAGTTTCTCGACTTCGACAATTTTCTCCACTACTTTCTCTACTTCAACAATCTTCTCTATTGCAATCTCAGCAGTTGCTTCATCTTTTGTTTCTACAGCTTCAGTCTTCGCCTTTTCATCAGCGAGTAACTTTGCTGCTTCTAGCTCTTTCTGCAATCGAGCAATCTTCTTCTGATTCAGCATCTCAACTTTATCTGCATAGAAAAAATTAAAACTGTCAGGATCAATACTTTTTCTACATTTATTAAGATACTCTTCCTCATCATCCGTATCAACATCACTTCCAAGATCTGGAAATATCGGAATCCTTTTCTGACAATTTTCATTTTGATCCAGAATCCTGGTAACAAGTGCAACATCAGATTTAGTTCCACTAGGCGTATACTTGTCCCAGCTAAATCCCTGTGCAACAAACTCATCACTCTGATCTATTATCCCATAATAAGCTTTCCTATTGGCTTCTTCAATCATTTTCCCATGAGCAGTTTGCGGTTCCTTTTGTTGAGGTTTTTGATCGATTTGATGAAAGATTGATTTCTGATAGTAATTATTCTTTTCTTGACTACCAGTTGACTCTTGGTTTTTACTTTCCCGTTTAAAGTGACCCTTTCCTTTACATCGGAAACAAGTAACCTTTGACTTGTCAAAACCAAGTGGAGAAGCAGCCATTCCTCGGAACTCGTCTCTGCCAGTAATCTGTTGAAATTTTTCAGCTCTCCTGCAGGCACTATGTCACACCCCAATCTCCACGTGTCACCGGTGGGCCCGGTGTGGGGTATGGTGACGTAGTTGGCATCGTCATAGACAAACAACACAATATAATAATGCACAGCGGAAGCAGAAATAGATTCATTTCAACTTTATTTAAAATGTAATAATAAATATCACAAGTAGTTGAAACGGATCCACAGGCGGATCAAATAAAATAAGATATATTGTTCAACAGTTTATTGTCGTCCGAGCTTGCGAGACTATTGTGAACGCTCTTTAGGAAACAGCCAGCCTAGTACGTATAGTACCTGCACTTAACCTTTTGGGAAAATACGTCAGTTTACACTGGTAAATACAAATTAACTGACTCATTTTAAAAATGATTGAAAATTTATTTAAATGCACATGGCATAAATATTTTTATAACTTGGGATAATTATGCAATATAAACTTGTGAACGAATTACATGCTACTCGTACGTTTGGTAGCCCGGGATCTTGTCCGGGTTAAAGATTAATTGACACACCACATTAATGAGTTATACATGACGAGTGTACGCCTACACCCCATGCTCAGGTCGTGGCCATCTCATAAGATGATGCCAAGGATATCCGGGACACGGTCAACAACCCCCCAAATGCTTAAAGTAAAACAAGACTGTTTAAACGAGCCGGACAAACTATTCCAATTGCATACCCAAGGGTGCAAGATTTGAACGCTCGATCAAGCGGTATTCTATATACCGTACCCCAAGCCCGTATAGGGAAAATAAGTCAAAATGTATTTACCTGAGTAAGTATGAATCACAATTGGTAAGTGTAGATAGCTTTTACTGGGCCTCCTAATCTAGAACAAAGGTTTATAATAACCTATTAGATTCCTAACGGCCTAAGCTTAGACCGGTTAGTTTTAAGGACGATACGGTTCAAGCGCACGATTAAGCGAAAGACCGGATAGAATGTGATTTAGACCCGACAAGTTTGAATACTTGCATAATATGGGTATACTAAATACATTCTGGATTTTGAGACAAAAAGATAACGTTTGACCCGTTTCGGTCAGTTTATGCAAACTAGTTACATAAACCGAACCGAGCGCTAAAAGAGCGTTACGGGTAGCCAAAAGAGTCATATGCAAGTTCCCTGAGATAATATGCTTTAAATATGATATAATATCAGCAAGTTATGTTCTATATTGCCTCGAATGAATTTAAACTCAATTTATGCCTTATAAGGGCATTTTGGTCATTTAAAAGATTATGAAAGAGTTAATTTGGAATTCTGAGTCTCGGGTCTGATTTAAACAGTAAATATACTTAATTTGGCATATTATAACAGTAGGGTATGACCCATATACAAAACTTATCATTTAAAATCAAACTATGCACCGTAAGGGTATTTTAGTAATTTCACAAGGGCTAAAAATGTCAAAACTGGAAATCTGGGTTCATAAACTTATACTTACGGTTATTTTATAAAAATATGCTAAATACATCAGTAGGTATGAATCTTATATGTTTAATATAAGTATAACGCTTACTATGCGCTAAAAACGCTAAAAATGCGATTTAGAGCCGTTTCCGGGTTTTTAAAAGAAAGCTGAGATTTTTATATTTCCAGAATGTTCAAAATAATTTATTTGACAAATAAAATCAGTAGAAAAAGGTTTGGGGTCAAAAGGATTTATAAAACTCATTTTATGGCTTAAACGGTCAAAACCGGCATTAACCGAATCGACTTAGCGACCTATGATACGATCAGCCAAAAAATAAATAAAAATCTTCAAAAATCCCAAAATATTATATAACATCAGTGGGTAAAAAGTTTTATATCGAAAAGTGGCCTGAAATAGGTTATATGCTAAATGCGCCGTTTATTTAACATAAAGATGTAGTTTTACAATATTGGCCATAACTCAAAATATGGACCACCAACTGATCTCAAATTTTCGGTGCAAGTTTATAAATCAGTAATAAAGATTTCTACTCTTTCACTTTTCCAAAAATCACGTTTTATATCAAAAAGGGCAAAATAGTCAACTTTAAGCATAAATCGGAAACATGCATATGAATCGGTTAAGCATAGACTCAAGTTGTAAAAATTCCAGAGAGTCAAACATGAATAAAAATGGTCAAAAATAAACTCTAATACAGATCTCAAACATGCATGCATGGATCCGAATCGAGAGTCAACGAAAAAGTCGTTTTATAAGACTTTCGGTTCCGATCCGAGTTTATACTAAAGATTGTCGAGTTGATTATGATAAAACACATTCTTATATTCATTATAAGGTTATTTTGATGATCAAACTGATTGCATGTCATCTACATTACCATTTATGCTTTATTTCGCAAAAACGATTTCTGTTGACTTTTTAAGAACAACTTTGACTCGACAAATAGCATGCTTAGAGTGGGAATCAGAGAATACCCTTTTGAGGGTTTGTTTCCCACATAAATACCAACTTATAAGTGGTTTTAATTTGAGAAATGACAGAGCCAAACTCGTTTAATCGAAAAGTCAAACTATATAAACAACGGTTTGACTTTTAACTAAAAATCTATGCTAGAACGGATTAGAGGATGATATAAATGCTTACAAAGGTCCTAATGAAGCCTAGATAGCACTTGGAGGTTGCCTTGTCGATCAGATTGCTCCTGGAAAAGCCTTGAGAGTTCTTGCAAGTTGTGGGTGTTCTTGTTACTATCACAAGTGCCTCAAGAATGGAGAAATTATCTGATTAAATGGTGTTTTCAGGAGTTTTAAGAGTGCACTAGGTGTCCTAGACATGCATGGCCATCCATTGGTGAGTTTTAGAGGTGCACACAGCTGTTTTCAACTCAAAATTCGGACCAAAATGGCCACTGTTCGCGAAATCCGGAGCTGGGCGCTGGGTCGCGGCCCGCGTAAGGCCTCAGGCGGGCGCCTGGGGTCTGCAGCTCCAAACTTTGGCCAATTGTTGCAGTTTTGGTCCCTGTACTTTGGTTACGAAGTTTTTGCAGTATATCTTGACTCGTAAACCCTCAAACATGATTTTTAGGAACCTTGGGACATTTACCAACATGGTAAAGTCCTCGGTTAACTTTGCGCTCACCCGAAAAGCCATGAAACTTGACGTTGACGCTTTTAACCCCTCAAGTACGGTTTTGGCCATAACTTTCTCATACGATAACGAAACTTCATGAAATTTTTACCACATATTCTAGTGAGTATATTTTAGCATTAAAAGGCTTCGGGTCTGCCAAAAGATCACTCAGAGGTATAAATTCAACATGTTGACACTTTTGGCCCCTATAGTTTGTAATTCCTCACTTTCGTGCATTTCCCGCTTCGTATGATCCATGATCCATCCTTTTAAGGTTATAAACATTATGTAGGGTTATCATAGAGTCTATTTATCCATTGTTGACACTTTGGACCCTTACGTTCCATAGTTTTCACTGTTTGTTAACTTTAGTCCCTCTAAAGTATGTTTTCGCATACCAGAAGTCTATGACACGTGTCAATACATTATTGGACGAAATTTTTCGAGGTGTTACACACTAGCTAAGCACCACTTCACATCCATCAGCTCTAGCTCTTCTACATCGATTTGGTCGTAATCTTCTGTTGTGAGCATCGGATTACCAATTCTTCCTGCTATCAAGCTTTCATATGACTCTAACATGGCGACAAGAGATGCCATGTGTTGCTTTGCCACCTCAGGAGAAAGATGTTGACCATTCTGAATGTTCAAGGTCACATTACACTGCAAATTTGTAGAATTTTGCTTCTGAGGGCTAGGTGTGTTACTGTTTGGATCAAAGCTTGAGAATGATGAAGTAGATCCACCACTTTGAGTTGTAGTACTTGCATTTGGACTTGCAGACCCATCAGCACTGAACGCAGTACTAATCTTTGGACTTTGACTGGGAGTGGTCTCAAACTTGTTCCCTCGATAGTACAGACTGACGTCTTGCTTTGCATTTGGATTTGTCATGATAGCTGTCTTTTGAATATCCAGCTCCTGCTCTTCGATTTTCTGAATAAACTGAGCCAAATTCATGCTCTCGGACTTTCTCATAAGTTTCACAACCATCAAATATGTTCCCCACTTATGCTGTGGTAACGCCTCAGCTAGTTTGTCGACCCACTCATCGTCCTCTTTCTTGATATCCAACCTACCCATTTCCAATACTAAATGACAGTATCTATCTATAGTCTGCTTGGTTGTTTCATGATAAATGCAGTAAACATGTCAAACGATTTCTTCAATAATGCCTTCTTGTTTTTGATCATATCAGCACTCCCTCTGAATTTTTGAATCAACGCTTCCCATATTGATCTAGCTGTACCATTATGTTGAAGTAAGACAAAGATGTCTTCTTTAACTGCTTGCTGAAGGATGCTGATCATCATTTTCTCACTAGTGTACTTCAACTTATCAGCTTCAGTAAAATCATTGAAACCCTTTTCCAAACCGCGTTCATTCTTTGGTTTCTCATAATCTTTCAGCAATGAACACCATGCGTCGAATCTGTAAGCTTGAACCCAGTTCTCGAATCGGTTCTTCCAACCTTGAAAATCTTCAATGTACATGAGTTTCGGCGGTTTTTGATGAGTGCTTGGCTCATTCTCATTATACAACGCTTCAGCAGGAGTTACAGGGGCAACGGGTGTTGTGAACGCATTATAGAACTCTTCAGCCATGTTTTAAAACTCAGATGATGCTTCGGGAAATACCTCGGTATCAAATCTGGAATCGTTACCAAATGAAAAAACAACTAGTCTATATATACTATTGGTGGTTCGCTTGTAATGACAAAAACCGTAAAAGCGGACCATACAAGTATCCATAAAAGCGAACCACATTACTTTCAATAAAAGCGAACCTTCAAATACCGTATAAGCGAACCCTTCTATTTGAATACAAGTGAACCCTTTCATTGGACCTTCAAACCAATACTTCTCATTGGACCTTTCAATGGCAACATGTAATTGGACCTTCATAGACTTCAAACGGCCAACATAGATCTTCTTGTTTCATAACATCTAATTGGACCAAAACTCATTTTGTTTTATATGAGAATGATGTAATTATGATGTCACTATAGTGATGTCATCATCAAAGATGATGACATATGCACGATCTAATCCGCGTCGAACCCGAGACTCGACATTAGACGAAGACGACAGATGACTGCACCAACACGAATATTACAATAAATTAAGTTGAAATAAATCTATCTTTGCTTCCGCTGTGCATTATAATTTGTGTTGTTTGACTATGATGATATCAACTACGTCACGGTAATCCCCCACCGGGCCCACCGGTGACACGTGGAAATTAGGGGTGTGACAGGTTGGTATCAGAGCCAACACTGAGTGAATTAAACACTAGCCTTTTGTGTTTAGTCTCAGTGCACGAATTGCACATTCTTCGAGTTCCGAGTCTAGACAAAGAACATAGGACAAACTCTGTTTTGTTTTATTTTTGGGTCTTAATTTTATTATATTGTTGTTGTTATCTAAAACATGTATGCAGGTCAACATGCCACCAAGATTTCTTCGCGGTCGAGGCAAAGGACCAGTCACGGGTCACAATCACGAAGCCGGGCCTTCACACCGGCGTACCCCATCCATTACCATGAGCACTAGTCCACAAGAGCCGTGGAGGCTCTATGTCGAACCTGGGAGGCGGTCAGTCTCCCTCAGCTCTTCACCTTCTTACCAGCACTCCTTTGGGCCCCAATCAGAAAATGAGCCCAACGAGCAACCACCCTCTTTCATACCTTTGCAGAGATCCAACTCTCACCACTCCTTTGGTGACCCAACCCCAGTTTTCCAAAGCCGATTCAACCCGGCCAACATTCTTCCAGAACATATGGGTTTTAACCCACTCGGACCAGAAGACCACTTCTCTGGGGAAAATGACATGGACGAAGATACTGACCCCATGGAGCTTGCTACAGGGACGCCGAACCACCCCATCGAGATCTCGGATGGGTCATCGTTCCACGGATCGCCGTACCGCGGTCCGGACAGTTACCAGGAGAGGTTCAAGCAGTGGGACTGGTACTTCACGCCCTCTGAGCACTCGTCCCCATATCAGCAACAGCAGCAACAGCAGCAGCAGGATCCTTCTGAGGATCAACGATTTGTGGCAGTCACTCCGCCACCACCACCACCACTGGAACAGCAGCCGCCTCCGGAGCCACCGAGGCGGAGGAGGTCAAACGCACGAATGTCCGTGCGAGGGGGTGTCCGCATCAGCACTCCCCAACCATCAAGTGGCAGCCATTATCCGCCACTCCAGGAGGAAGAGGAAGAACCACAAATGGGGGGTCCATCAAACCCCATACCAGAGGTCAACTCAGTGCCTGTGGCACCTCCGTTGGGTTTTGACAACCCAATCCCTGCTTATGCCGGTTCCGCGGCATACAACCCGTTTGAAATGCCGGGCCACAACAGCTTTAACTATGCGGAGGTCGATCCATATCAAGTAGCTCGGGACTACAACGCTCTTCACCCTGAAGGGCCATACAGAGGACCATGGACCACTGGTTACCCAACTTATGGGTACCAGCATCCACCTATGTATCAGCCGCCGCAGCAGCAGCTTATCCCGCCAGAGCGCCAGCAGGAGGTCCTTGAGAGACTGGACCGTTGTGAACGGGAAATCCAAACTGAGCGTAGACACAACAGAGGTTTCTTCAAAGGACTATCAGATTTGATCAAAGGAAAGTCCAAAAGAAGGGATTATTGAAGATCTTTATTATTTTAGTTGTAATCAGTCCCTGTGTGGACTTGTTGTTTCTGTATTCAGCTCCTGCGCGAGCTTGTTTTTTTGTATTCTGCCCCTGCGTGGGCATGTCTTTCAGTTGACCCCTGCGTGGGTTTGTTGTTTGTTTGTTTGTTTATTTGTTTGTTGTATTTCGCCCCTGCGTGGGCATGTTGTTTGTAGAAGTCCCGTTTAGGGCAAGTATTGTACTGTTGAATCTTTATTAGTGAAATGTTGCATTTAAATTTTCATGATTGTTGTTATAAATAAGTATATGAATAAACTTAAAATAAAAAGGGTAAAAAAAATGAAAATAACATTTCCTAAAATAAAGAAGACCTACTATTAATATAAAATGGCAGAATCTAAAAAGGGACAAGACCTAGCCACATGTCATTTTAAGACAAGGCCAAGATGGTATCTCCATAATTAGATTCAGGTCCATAATTAACGTCTCAACTTAGGATTGATCTGCGTTATAAAGAGAATCTAAGGGGTAACACCTAGCCACGTGTCGTCGCAGACATGGCCAAGATGGTAGAACCTGTCTAGAAGATTCCAAATTATGTTAACATCTGTAAGTATGTTAACATACTGGGCAAATTGTGACACAGTAAAAGTCACATAGGCCATTATTGAAAATTGGGTTAATATTAAAATTCCATGTAAGTAAATATCCATTCCTTGGGAATGAAGTGCCTACGGGCAATAATTAATGTCCTAGGGACTAAGAGACAGTTAGAGTCTGCAACTCACTGTCTAAAGGGGTAATGAACTGTGATTCAAACCCTAATACCTCGATTATGTGAAAATCCTGGTTATAAATTAAAACTTGTTTTCGTAACTAGGCCTTTAGGTGCCATCATTAAAGTTATAATATAGGATTATAATAAAGGTCCTGCATAAATAATTAATTAACAAATTAACCAGTAGTGACTATTTAAAGCCATGGTTAATAAAATATAAAATACTGTATTAGCTTCTGAATAAAACCTTGCCTATTATTGTCTATATGTAGCAATTGAAGCTACATGGCGGGGTCGGACGAAGTGAACAGTCGTCCGGTAGAGAACCATGATAATGCAAAAATACAGTTAACTGGCGCAGAGCTGAAAGCGCTTGTGGATGATGCGGCTACTAAAGCATTAGAAAGACAGTACAGTGAGTACAGTGGGACCCATAGTAGGACCTTGTCTACACCGCATATCAAATCCAAGACTCATTCGGAGTCTCACAGCAAGCCACCTTCTGTCCAACCCAAGTCTAAAAAGGAAGAATCTAAGAAGGATGATGATAGACATTCTTCCAATGAAAATGATAATCATTCCAAGAAGATCGTGCTTTATGATGCCCCACGTGCCAAGGGTTGCACGTATAAATACTTTGTGTCTTATAAACCCCGGGATTTTACTGGGGAGAAGGGGGCAGTGGACTGTATGACTTGGCTTGATGAGATGGAGACAGTAGTGGATATAAGTGGATGTGCTGAAAGAGATATTGTGAAGTTTGTGACACAATCTTTCAAAGGTGATGCCCTATCATGGTGGAAGTCGCTGATTCAAGCCACCGGGAAGATACCTCTATACAACATGTCTTGGGAACAATTTGTTGCCCTGATCAAGGAGAATTACTGTCCCCAACACAAGGTTGAAAGGATAGAATCTGATTTTCTGTCCTTAGTCATGAAGAACCTGGACTGCCAGGCGTACCTCACAACCTTCAATACCTTGTCAAGGCTAGTTCCCTATCTTGTAACACCTGAACCGAAGAGGATAGCCCGTTTCATTGGGGGTCTGGCCCCAGAAATTAAAGCGAGCGTCAAGGCCTCTCGGCCCACTATGTTTCAATCAGTAGCTGACAAATCTCTGTCCCTTATACTAGACGCAATTAGACAGAGATCCCTGAGAGCTGCAGATGCCGAGAAACGAAAACGCGAAGATGACGGTTCGCGGCGCTCAGACAAGAAGCGCAAGGGCAATGACGACCACAAGTGTAACACCTCGAATTTTTGTCCAATAAATGTGTTAACACGTGTCTTTTGATTACACGTGGCATTGATATTAAATAAAGGACTAATATTAACAAACCTTGAAAGTATATAAATTCGAGGGTTAAAAATGTTAATCGAGGGTAAATGTACTGTATAGTAACCCTAAATAATGCTTGTACCTTCAAACGAATAAATCATGGATCGTACGGAAGCGAAACGCGGAAGAAAGTGAGAGATTACGAGCTACAGGGGTTAACTGTGTCAACATGTTTAATTATACCTCTGAGTGACCCTTTAACGCTCCCGAGGCTTTGTAACAGTATTATACGCTCACAAGAACATATTGTATAAATTCCGCGAAGTTCCGTTTTAAAACGAGAAAGTTATAATCAAATTCGTATGAGAAGGGTTAAAAGCGTCAACAATGAAAGTTAAGGCTTTCTGAATAATTAATAAACTAAATGGGGACTTAACAACGCGGGTAAATAACACGAGGTCCTTAGTTGTAATTAACCGGAGGGCCAAACCGCAAAGTTACCCCTTCAAACCCGAAAGGTCAGGTAAATCATTACGAAAGATTTCGTTATTAATTACCAGATTCTGAAATCATTACAAAAGATTTAAAATTTCTGGAAATCTAACCTCTCGCGACCCGCGTGAAGTTTCGGGTTAAGTTGAGGCGGGCCGCGAGCCACCTCTTTTACTCGCCTGATATTTGAATCTCAGGCGACCCGCGTACAAATGCATGGGAACTCCCATGCGGGCCGCATTAGACGCCCAGATGCAGAATGTTTGTAGTTTCTTGCCTTTTGAGCTTGTGAACGATCAAAACGCCAATAAATGAGGCATGGGCACCCTATACTCGACCCATAGCTCTATGGGACACCTGCCCATCATCCATGATCAGTGTAGGTTGTTGTGTAATGATCTTGAGGGCTTTGTTGCACTATAAATAGCCACATTGAGCTCATAACATTCACACAACTCAAACACTCAACTACTGATCATTCTAAAGCTCCCAAGCATTTCTTCTCTGCTCTCTAAGCAAGATACAACTTCTGTAAGTCGTTCAAATCCATTTTGGTCTTATATTTCCATAGATTTAGCTTATAAACTCAACCGTCGTAACTAACGGTTGTCATAACGATAATTCACAAATGGTCCAGTGAATTGTCGGATAAAAAGTAGTTTTGAGTTGGTATTTATGTGGGTAATAAACCCCTAAAAGGGTTCCCTCCGATCACCACTCTAACTATGTCAAATGTCGAGTCAAACGTGCACTTAAAAAGTCAACAGAAAGTCATTTTGCCGTTTTGTACATAATCTGTAATGTATACGTTATGAAACCTGTTTGATGTTCATAAAACGTGATATTAAGCATATAAACTTGTTTGCGCTCGTTTGAATCGACCATTTGCTATATTGACCCGGTTCGGAGCCGAATGTCGCAAAAGTTTGACTTTTGCTTTGACTTCAGTTCTGACCCGTTTTAGTAAGGTATAGATATGCCTTAGGACTCTCTTAGGACCAGGTTACAAGATGGTATAAACCTCTGTGATCGGTTCATGAGTTATCCGAGTCTTTTGCGCATTTCCGTTAATCGCCTAAAAGTTGACCGTAACGCCATTTTGAAAATAAAACGAGTATTTCGGACACATGAACGGACCAGAACCTTGCTTATTAAATTATAAGCATGTCCTTAAAGTTTCACGTCAATCCGAGGTCTAGAATGAGAGTTATGCTAAATAGCGCAATTAAAGTAAACTTTTGTAATAAATGGCGCAATTAGCATAACACCCATCTAAACCAAGATTTCATCACCAAAACTTTTACCCACTGTATTAAATAATATTTTGGAAATTTTAAAGATTTTTAATAATTTTTACCTCGCTCATAACCTGCGGTTATGGCTACGGTTCGGTAAATACCAAATATGCCCTTTTCGGCCAAAACTTGAGTTCTACAAGGTCTTTTGACCCGATTCCAGTTGCTACTGGTTTTAAATAATAAATAAAGTATTTTAGACTTTATAAACTGTTCGGGAAACTCAGATTTCCTATAGAACTCGAAAAGCTCTTTAAAAGTCTTTAAAATGACCGGAAACCCCCTACGGGGCATACTATTAACTTAAACTCGTTACGGGCATCACGGAAGGTATCCTACTGATACCACAACCTCTTTAAGGCATATTGACTTAGGAAATAAGCGTAAGACTCTCATGGGTAACCGTTTCTCCTATTGCGCGCACGGTTCGGCTTATGAAACTAGTTTTCATAAATTAGCCGATACGGGTCAAACTATATTATTTTGACCCCAAAACACAGAGTGTGAACATTGAACCCATATAAAACAAGTCTCTGAACTTGTTTGGGGCAGAATCACATTCCATTCTCGGTTTTCGCCTTTCACGCGATTAAACCATATTTATATTCCGGAATCAACCGGTCTAGGCTACGGCCAATATAAAGACCCGTTAGGATTCTAAGAGGTTAATTAAAACCTTCGTTCCAGATTAGGAGCCCAGGAAAAGCTATCGGCGATTTAATCAAATTAAGGAATAATACTTGCAAAGGTAAATTCTTTAACTTATTTCCCCTATACGGGCTTGGGTTACGGTATGTTAATACCGCTTGATTGAGCATTATATTTTTCCATCGCTTAGGTGGTTAATTAAATAATATGATCGGCTCATTTAAACAGTTTTGTTCTTAAAAGCCTTTGGGGGGTTTAATGACCGTTGTCCCGGATATCCTTGGCATCATTTTACGAAATGGCCACGACCATCGACATCCCGGTGTTGGCGTACACCCGGTATATATTGTCGACATTAAATTAAAAGACGTAGCCGTTGGTTTTTATACTACGGTTTTACGAAATGTGGTGTGTCTATAAATCTTTAACCCGGCACGACCCGGGCTACTGAACGCATAAAAGAACATGTAAAACGTTCACAAGATTATTATGATTTTCCCAAGTTATAAAAGAGTTTGTGCCTTGTGCATTCAAATCAATTTTAAATTAACATTTTCAAATGTGTCAGTTGAACGTATTTACCAGTGTAAACTGACGTATTTTCCCCAAAAGATTAAGTGCAGGTACTATACGAAATGGGCTGGTAATAGCTTCCTAGGCATCACGAATAGTCTCGCAAACTCGATGTCGTATCTGAATGAACAACATTTTATTATTATTTTGATCCGCTGTGGATACCTTCGACTTCTTTAATACATTTGATATTATCACCAGAGGTTGAAGTATATATTTATCTTTAAAGCTTCCGTTGTGCATTTATATAATTGTGTGGTTTGACTATATTGTTGCCAACATCGTCATGGTAATCCCCCACCGGGCCCACCGGTGATACACGTGGAAATCGGGGTGTGACAACAAGAAAGGGTCGGGATCCAAGAAGGGAGATCAACAGTCGGGTGAAAAGCCCAGGTGCAAAGTTTGTAAGAAGCACCATTTCGGGAAATGCAGGCAGGAGTCTAGATCCCAATCTCAGCAGAAACTATGTGGGATTTGTAAGTCCCCGGATCATAAGGCATTAGATTGCAAGAAACTTAAGGATGCCACCTGCTACAATTGTAATGAGAAGGGACATATTAGGCCCAACTGCCTGAAACTTGCCAAGAAAGCAGAAGAGGGAAAGAAGACTAATGCAAGGGTCTTCCGCATGGATGCAAAGGAAGCTATTCAGGATGATAATGTCATAACAGGTACTTTTCTCATTAATGATGTCTACGCAAGGGTATTGTTTGACTCTGGGGCGGATAGATCCTTTGTAGATAATAAGTTCTGTGAACTGTTGAAATTACCTGTTAAAGTTTTAAGTATGAAATATGAAATGGAATTAGCTGACGGAACAATAGAAACAGTTTCGACTATATTAGATGGATGTGTCCTATCCATTAGGAACCACTCTTTTCCTTTGTCCTTGTTACCCTTTAAGCTAGCAGGCTTTGATGTAGTAATAGGAATGGATTGGTTATCGCGCAACCAAGCCCAGATAGTGTGCAACAAGAAGCAGGTAGTAATCAAGACCCCATCTGGTGAACCACTCACTATTCAGGGAGATACTCAACACGGATTGCCAGAGCAAGTGGCCATGCTTAAGGCATCCGGATGCATGAGTAAGGGTTGTGTCATTTATATGGCACAAGTAACCATTGACGAGAAGAAGCCCAGGATCGAAGACATACCAGTCATTTCTGATTATCCCGAGGTTTTTCCGGAGGAACTACCTGGTTTGCCACCAGATAGGCAGGTGGAATTTAGGATTAACATCATCCCCGGAGCTGCACCAGTGGCCAGAGCACCATATAGATTAGCACCAACGGAGATGAAGGAATTAAGGACACAGCTAGATGATTTACTAGCTAAAGGTTTTATTAGACCTAGTTCATCTCCATGGGGAGCGCCAATTCTGTTTGTTAAAAAGAAGGATGGATCAATGCGTCTATGCATTGATTACCGTGAGCTAAACAAGGTTACTATCAAGAACAGATTCCTTTGCCTAGAATCGATGATCTATTCGACCAGCTACAGGGAGCGAGTTACTTTTCTAAGATAGATCTCAGGTCAGGCTATCATCAATTGAAAGTCAAGGAGGAGGATGTACATAAGACCGCGTTTAGGACTCGTTATGGTCATTACGAGTTCCTAGTGATGCCTTTTGGGCTCACTAACGCACCTGCCGCATTCATGGATCTCATAAATCGCGTATGCAAGCCTTATCTGGATAAATTTGTCATCGTCTTCATCGACGACATCCTCATCTACTCGAAGAACCAAGCTGACCATGAGAAGCATCTTCGGTGCATTCTTAAGCTGCTCCATCAAGAGAAGCTCTATGCCAAGTTTTCAAAATGTGAATTTTGGCTTCGCGAAGTCCAGTTCCTTGGACATGTTGTGAGCGAACGTGGAATTCAAGTGGATCCCGCAAAGATAGAAGCTATTATGAACTGGCAAGAGCCAAAGACACCTTCAGAGATTCGTAGTTTCCTAGGGTTGGCTGGATACTATAGGCGTTTTATTGAAAACTTCTCAAGGATTGTTGCGCCCTTAACGTCGTTAACACGTAAGAACATTAAGTTTAATTGGGGGCCTAAACAGCAAGAATCTTTTGATATCTTGAAGCAGAAGTTGAGTAACGCTCCAGTGCTGACTCTACCTGAAGGCATTGAAGAATTTGTGGTGTATTGTGATGCATCACACACCAGAATGGGTTGTGTATTAATGCAAAAGGGCAAGGTCATAGCCTACGCTTCATGTCAATTAAAGGTACACGAAAAGAATTACACCACCCATGACTTGGAGTTGGGTGCCGTTGTATTTGCACTTAAGCTTTGGAGGCATTATCTGTATGGGACGAAGTGTGTGATCTATTCCGACCACAAGAGCCTTCAACACCTGTTCAATCAGAAGGATTTGAACATGAGTCAGCGACGATGGATGGAAACCTTGAACGATTATGATTGTGAAATAAGATACCATCCAGGCAAGGCCAATGTAGTCGCAGATGCCTTGAGTAGGAAGGAAAGAGTGAAGCCGATAAGGATCAATGCCAAGAGCATTGAAATTAAGAATAGTTTGAATGAAAGGTTGTTAGCTGCACAAAAGGAAGCTGTGTTGGAAGCTAACTATCCTGAGGAGAAATTAGGAGTAACTGAAGAACAGTTGTCCTACGACAAGGACAGAATGTTGAGGTTAAATGGACGAATATGGGTTCCTGTATATGGAGGACTTCGGGATGTTATCCTCAAGGAAGCCCACATTTCCAAGTATTCCGTCCATCCTGGAGCTGATAAGATATACCAGGATTTAAAGGCAAATTATTGGTGGATAGGCTTGAAAAAGTCTATAGCTGCTTATGTAGCTAAATGCTTGACGTGTGCTAAAGTCAAAGCTGAACATCAGAAGCCGTCAGGTTTGCTGCAACAGCCTGAAATTCCCACTTGGAAATGGGAAATGATGACGATGGATTTCATCACCAAATTGCCTAAGACACCGAAGGGAAATGATACTATATGGGTCATAGTTGATAGACTGACTAAGTCAGCACATTTCCTGCCCATTAGAGAGACCTTCAGCTCTGACATGCTAGCCCAACTGTACGTGGATAAGATTGTGTCTTTGCATGGCGTACCAGTATCTATTATCTCAGATCGGGATACTAGATACACATCTCATTTCTGGAAGAGTTTCCAATAGTCTCTGGGCACTCAATTGAATTTCAGTACGGCTTACCATCCTCAGACGGATGGGCAGAGTGAGCGTACTATTCAAACGTTGGAAGACATGCTGCGTGCATGTGTAATTGATCTAGGAGGTAGTTGGGACAGGCATTTACCGTTGGTCGAGTTCTCCTACAATAATAGCTACCATACTAGCATTAAGGTTGCGCCTTTTGAGGCACTATATGGTAGAAAGTGCAGAACGCCCATTTGCTGGGCAGAAGTAGGAGATACGCAATTATCAGGTCCTGACTTAGTCTTCGAGACAACGGACAAGATTTTCCAAATTCACGACCGCCTGAAAGCTGCTCGAGACAGGCAGAAGAGCTATGCGGATGAAAGGCGAAAACCTCTCAAGTTTGAGGTTGGCGATAAAGTTTTGCTCAAAGTATCACCTTGGAAAGGGGTGATGCGATTTGGCAAGAAAGGTAAGTTAAGCCCAAGGTATATAGGACCATTCGAAATCATCAAATGTGTAGGATCAGTGGCTTACAAGTTAAACTTACTTGAGGAGCTCGATGGTATTCATAATGTATTTCACGTCTGCAATCTGAAGAAATGTCTGGCCGATGAGTCGCTAGTCATACCACACACAGATGTGCATATAGACGAGAGCTTAAAATTTGTGGAAAAACCTGTGTCGATTGAGGATCGACAGGTAAAGAAGCTTCGGAGAAAGCTTGTGCCTATTGTCAAGGTGAAGTGGGACGCCCGCAGAGGTCCTGAATACACGTGGGAGCTAGAATCCTCAATGAAAGAGAAATACCCTCATCTGTTCCCTTAAATCTCGAGGACGAGATTTCTTTTAAGGGGGTGAGGATGTAACACCTTGAAAATTTGTGTCCAATAAAGTATAAACACGTGTCATAAATTCTGAACGTGAGAAAGAATATTTTGGAGGAACTAAAGTTGACAAACAGGGAACTATGTGAATATAAGGGTCCAAAGTGTCAACAATGGATAAATATATTTTAAAATAGCCCTGCATAATGTTTATACCTTCCAACGAATAAATCATGGATCATACGAAGCGAAACATAAAGGAAAGTGAGGAATTACAAACTACAGGGGCTAAAAGTGTCAACATGTGCAAAGTATACCTCTGAGTGACCTTTTGGCAGACCCGAAGCTTTGTAACGGTAAAATATACTCACTAGAATATGTGGTTAAAATTTCATAAAGTTTCGTTATCGTATGAGAAAGTTATGATCAAATTCGTGTTCGAGGGGTTAAAAGCGTCAACATTGAATTCTATGGCCTTATGAGTGGTTACAAGGTTAGTCAAGGACTTAACTAAGTTAGTAAAAGTCCCAAGGCCCTTAAAAATCAAGTTAGAAGGCTGGAAATGCAATTTAAGGACTTAAAACCACGTTACAAAGGACCAGGGACTGAAATTGCAAAGTTTGAAAACTTGTTGACTGATCAGACAGGTCAAGTGGCCGGCATTAGAATCCCTGGTAACCCCAGGCGGGCCGCATCAGACTCCCAGCATCAGATTTCGTGGACAGCTGCCATTTCAGGCCTGTTAACCGACTTTGAGAGCTTGTTTTAAATACCAGGGGCTGCCCCAATGGTATTTCATGCATAGGGGGCACCTGTAATGATCTTGTATCATGTGTAGACTTGTTTGTCACCATCCTATGAGATCAAAATTAGTATATAAGGGACTTGAAGTTGTGAACAATTCATGCATTCATTTACAACTTTGCACAAGTTCACTTCTGGAGCTCTCTGGACAGCAAGCGCTCTTCCTTAGTCTCTCTAATCACAATTAGGACTCTTGTAAGTGTCCTTAACCCTTCCTAATTCGTTTTAGCTTAGTTAATTAGCTAAAAGTCAAATCGTCGTAATTAAGGTTTGACTTCGTGATTAATTAAAATGTGCTCTGTCAAATCACGAATTAAAAGTACCTTTAAGTAGGTAATTATGTGGGTAACAAACTCTTAAAAGGGTATTTCCAGATTCCCACTCTAACTATGTTAATTGTCGAGTCAAAGCTTGTTATAAAAAGTCAACAGAAAGGTTATTTGTGAATTAATACATAATTAGCAATGTAGGTTACATGCAACCTGTTTGATCATTAAAATAACTTGGTAATTAATGTAAGAACATGTTCCAACATGTTCAACTCGACAATTTTCAGTTTAGGCTCGGTTTGGAACCGAAAGTCACAAAGTTTGACTTCCGCTTTGACTTTCAGTTCTGACCCGTTTAAGCCAAGATTAGGATTGCCTTAGAGCTTCTTTTGAACCTATTTACATGTTAATATAACTCTCTGAGATTATACAACTTGGTTCATTAGATATCCTATTCACATGCATGTTTCCGTTAATCGCTTATATGTTGACCATTATGCCCATTTGACCTTAAAACGTGATTTTTGAAAATGTAAAAGGGTAGGCACCTTAGCTACTGATATATAAACTTGCACCCAAAATTTGAAGTCAGTTTGAGGTCTAGATTAAGAGTTATGTTCAATAGCGTAATTAAGAGCTTCTTTACTAATTAAATGGCGTAAATTACATATAGCCTATCAAAACCCAAATTTTTATACCAAACTTTTTACCCACTGTTATAAAATAATATTTTGGGATTTTTGGAGATTTTTATTTATTTTTAGGCTGAGCATAACTTAGTGTTCTAAGATTAATTCGGTTTATGCCGGTTTTGCCCTTTTGAGCCATAAAATGAGTTTTACAAAACCTTTTGACCTCAAACCAATTTCTACTGATTTGTTATGATAAATAAATTGTTTTAAGCCTTCTGGAATATTAAAAATATCAGCTTTTTACAGAAAACCCGGAAATGGCTCCAAATCGCCTTTTTAGGCATTTTTAACGCATAAGTGTGCACTAGAACCTTATTAAGCTTAAGGGATTGAACCTACTGATGTAATTAGTGAATTTTTATATTTTAATCAGTAGGCAAATGTTTTGAACTCAGAGTTCCAGAATTGACCTTTTAGGCACATGTGAAATTACCAAAATGCCCCTACGGTGCATAGTAAGGTTAAAGATAACAAATTTCACATAAATTTGATACCCTACTGTTATAACTTAGTAAATTAAGTATATTTACTAATTTAATCAGACCTGTAACTCAGGTTATCATTTTAACCCTTTTACACATTATAAAATGACCAAAACGCCCTTATAAGGCATAGTTTTGGTTTAAAATCATTTGGGGCATAATGGAAGGTATCATTCTGATATCACAACATATTTTAAGCATATTGACTTCAGAAACTTGTATTTGACTCTTATGGTTACTCGTTACGCATTATACGCGTTCGGATCGGCTTATGTGACTAGTTTGGCCATTTTAGCCGAAACGGGTCAAACCATATCTTTTTGGTCTCAAAATCCAGAATGTGATTATGTTACCCATTTAAAACAAGTGTGCAAGCTTGTTGGGACAAAATCACATTCTAAAACGGTCTTCGCCTTATTGTGCGCTTAAAACCGTAATCTTCCTTTATAACTAACCGGTCTAAGCTTAAGACCCGTTAGAATTCTAATAGGTTATTAAAACCTTAATTTCCAGATCTAGGAGCCCAGTAAAAGCTACGTGCATTCGCTGTTTTTGAATTATACTTTGCGCAGGTAAATACGTTTAACTTATTTTCCCTATACGGGCTTGGGGTACGGTATATAAAATACCGCTTGGTCGGGGAATTGACCTTAACCGGTCTTGGTTATGTGCAGTCAAATTAACCCGTTTGAAAATGCTGTTTTGTTTGTTAATGCCTTTGGGGGCTTAATGACCATGTCCCGGATATCCTTGGCATCATTCAACGAATGGCCACGACCTTAGCACTCGGGTGTAGGCGTACACCTGTAGTGTTGTACAACATGTATAATCGTCGGTACGAGAGAAGTCTCGCGGCGGAATTATATTAAGTGGTGTGTCTATTAATCTTTAACCCGGCATGACCCCGGGCTACCGAACGCAGAACGAACATGTAATTCTTTTACAAGATTATTAAGCAAATAATTATCCCAAGTTATAAAAAGTTATATGCCACGAGCATTTAAATCAATTTTAAACATTTTCAAAATGAGTCAGTTGAATTGTATTTACCAGTGTAAACTGACGTATTTTCCAAAAAGACTAAGTGCAGGTACTACGCGTAATAGGCTGGTCACTCCTTAAGCATCCATAGAAGTCTCGCAAGCTTAGGATGCAAGAAGTCTGTTGAAATGAAGTTTCCTTTTTATTTGATTCTGCCTGTGGATTCTATTTCGACATTTTGTGATACTCGAATATTACAATAAATTAAGTTGAAATAAATCTATCTTTGCTTCCGCTGTGCATTATAATTTGTGTTGTTTGACTATGATGATATCAACTACGTCACGGTAATCCCCCACCGGGCCCACCGGTGACACGTGGAAATTAGGGGTGTGACAGGATTCCACCCCATTTCTCTACATTTACAACAAACAAAAAATCAGTAACACAAAACAAACTCACGCTTAAAACTCGCGGTGACGGTTCACGGCGGCGCCGCCGCAAGCGGCGGCAGTGGGGGTTTTCCGGAGGTGGTTTTGTGGCGTACCCGCCCCCCCCCCCCGATCCTTGTTCTCCGACCAGACACCCCCCACCCCCGATCCTTGTTCTCCGACATTGTCTTTATCCGGCGAGTTAACCGGTTTGGGGTTCAACTTGGTTCAGGTTCGAGTCAGTTTTTGGGGGTTCGAGCAGCAGAGAGTGAGATGGAGACTCGGACCACCGGTTTTCGGTTCGTTTAACCGGCGGTCTTTGCCATTATCCGACGGATTCACGGTAACACCCCTCCCCCCCCCCCCCCGCTTATTTCTTGTATTCTTCTTTGAGATTTGATGAATTTGATGATGTCTTGTTTCTCAAAATGTGGAAGATGTTGATGTTTTGGCTTGGGTCTCGGTTCAGACTACTCGGTCAATAGAGCCAACTGGTCAGCAGGTTTGGTTGACTCGGTCAAACCGAGTCAACTCGCTGAGTCAACTCGGTCAACAGCGGTCAACTCGAAGAACCGGTAACAAACTAGAAGTAGCAAGTTAATATACGTTAGTTTAGTTTTTTCTTTTTTTTCTATAGTTATACGCGAACCGAGCTCGAACCGTCACATTTAGTAATTTGTTTTCATTTTGCAACTCGACAAAACATTATGTATATATATTGTTGAACTGTTGTGTTTTGATAAAAATATCGACGTTTTGATTGTCGGGATCGACCAAGAACAGAGGAAACTCTGTCCGTTTTTCGTAAAATCCGCTATACGAAACATTTATAATTCATAAACGACGTCTATCGATGGTTAAAGTGTATTTTTTTTAATAAATATAAAGTATATTTATTTTGGCAACATCATACGACTTGCGCGACGAATTTATAACATTCCGACAAACTTGATTTACTACCTAACAAAACTCGATAATTATTTAAAATGAACATGAATATTTGTGTTTATTTCAAAACGCCTTCGATTACACTAAACTATTATGCATAAATTTACCCAAAACATGAATTACATGAACAAAATCAAAGGTGTGTACACAAATACGATACTTTGAAAAGACTTGGATTTTTATAAAGTGTCAAAAAAAAACATTTTCTAAATATTATCAACATGTCATTAGAAAGGATGG
Source organism: Helianthus annuus (assembly GCF_002127325.2). NCBI lineage: Eukaryota > Viridiplantae > Streptophyta > Magnoliopsida > Asterales > Asteraceae > Helianthus > Helianthus annuus. The sequence goes on from NC_035447.2 coordinate 67,939,632, forward strand.
ATGTTCATGCTCATATTTTCAGCTAATATATTTGCATGGCATTTTTTTTATAAATTTATATTTGGCTTTGTCAAGAATTTTGCTAGTACTTTATTAAAAAGTTACTAGTTTGACAGCAGTGTAAGCATTAAAGTTTATGACATTTTATATGAGATAGTAAATCTTATATATTTTGCAGATATATATATATATATATATATATATATATATATATATATATATATATATATATATATATATATATATATATTTACTCAAGTTTGATTTTTTTAAACATAGTCTCTAATGGACTAAAACCTATTTTTAGGAGTTCCATTACAAAGGTAGATATAAACATGATATATGCAATTACGAGTACTGTTTTAAGATAAATACAATGTTTATATTCACTTCAAACGTCAAGATTACGAGTATATGTATATATATATATATTTACTTATTTATTTACGACTTATGAAAGCTAAAGAGAATCGAACTACTATTCATCTACGCCTACTATTCGTGACGACTAATGCGACTTCTCGGACGTATTTACAATTATATTCTGAGTCGCTTGGAAGCTAAGTCGTTTCCACGACTTAGTTTTTATCCCGATTATGAAACAGGATCAAATAACCATAGTTTGATTTTTGTCAATCAAAATAATAACACCTTTTTAGAATCGTTTAGTTAACGATTCGGTAGAGCTCGGACACGTAGTTTAGCTACGTTGTTTTATTTAGAAACTTATAAGATATTCCATGTTAGGAATATTGTAGAATGCACGCTAGCAAGTCAAGTCTTGGAAACGACATCACGAAGTCGTAATTAGCTAGCTTTGCACAAGGCAATCCAGGTGAGTTCATAACCCCACCTTTTTTACGGTTTTACATTTTTATGAATGTTTTCGGGGTGGAAAGACATGCACGTTTTTCAGAAACATGCAAGGTTTTCGATAAACAAAGACTGCATATTTTTTGACAAAGCACGTTGTGCAAGAACATACAAAGCTTTTGAACGAACGAAAACTCATATTTCTAAATCATATTACGAATGAATTATACTAAATATACCGATTTTTACAAAACAAATGTGTATTATCGAAATGTGAATGATTTTCATGACTAGGGGTGGATCGTCTGGTGATAATATAGAGAGACTATGGAGTTAGCCGTAGAGGCTGGGGAGGTTCAGCCTTAGAGGCTGGGGTAAAATACATGTTACAATTATACAAACATTTTTTTATATACATGGTATGGTTAGCCTAAGGAGGGTATACTACTTAGATTATGTGAGTGGTGGGTACAACACTTAAGGCCATTAATCCTCATTATAGGACCGAGGGACATGAGTGATAGATCTATTTGGGTGAAGCGAGCCCACACCCATGAGGCCGGGGCGGCCCATAGTGGTGACTGTGTCTTACAGCCGAGGCCCGGTAACAAATTTGCTAGGTTTGAGTTTTCCTGCATCACTTTATACATACCAGTGGCTTTGCAACCCATTGGTGATCTCTTTTTCCTTATTGCTACATACCAGGGACATACATACATACTTACAGAAATACTTGATTTATACAAATTAAATATCATGTTTTATACAAATTCAAGGAATAGGATTGTGCGGGCTTGGAGTCAAAGTCAGGGTGGGCATTGACGGTTATACGAACATTACAAATACGAGAATTTACAAATACATGGTTTTACGAACATAATGCGTTACAAATACAAAGTTTCCATATAACTTGGCAAGAAAATGATTTCTAAATTCGTTTTCTCAATCTTATTTCACAAACCGGTTATTTAAAAGATTTATTTCAAATCTTTTACAAACAAACTATGAACTCGCTCAACTTTATGTTGACTTTTTCGCATGTTTCTTTCTCATGTTGCTTTTCAGAAATCATGGCACGGTTGGAATAGGAGAACCATGTGGAGTCGAGTGATTAGTGGCGTTCATTTTCTAAAAGACTTAGATTATTTGCTTCCGCTGTGCAATGAAGATACCAGTCCAGACACGCCAGCTCTGATAATTTCGAGGTGTGACAGATTGGTATCAGAGCTATAGGTTACAGCGAATAAGGTTTTCTGTAGGAATACCTAGGCTCTAACCTCACCTTTATCTGGGACTTAGACTATTGAGACCTTGAACACATACAGAACGCCTAGTACTCGAATATGGTCTCCAACCGTTGCCGAAAAACAAACAGTCAAAATTTTGTTTTTAAACATACGCTATTGTGGTGTTTCATACACGGTGCATAAAACAATTACATACAGTACGCAAAACTCTGAGAGTTTAGGAAACATGCATTTAAGACCTTCGAAAACTTATGTTGAAGTTCATTAAAAGTCATCACGTAGGAACCACGAATATTAACTCGGGCACACACTATTATCCATATTATCTATGATATTTTAACTTCCCGAGCAGGCAGCCTACGCATAACAAAACGGTAGTGCACGAGAATACATGGAACTCAATCTTTACGTCAACAGATGTCGGGGTACATCACATTCTACGAGAAACGAAATGCTAGTGCACAAGAATACATGGAACTCAAATTTTACGTCAACGGATGTCGGGGTACATCACATCCTACGTGAAACAAAACGCTAGCACGCAAGTATACGTGAAACTTAAGCTATACATCAATGGGGGTTGAAGTACGTCACATACGACATTCGAGGTGAAGTCACTGCAAAGACACTATGGAGCAACTCAACGATGATGCTAATCCTGTCAGCACGAAAACTATCGATTAGGAAGTGGCGGTTTGGCACGCGGTCCTACAAACGATACGGGTCATGCTAAGGAGAATACGCATGCCTTCGTATTCCCCCTATCTTATTAACGACGAATACACTATGTTCGACATTCCATGGTAATGTCACCTAACAACCGGATATCACATGCAACCCCAGGTAAAGTCCTCAAATTTCTTTTATTGAAATTTCGACTTTCACATTTACTGAGTAGATTTTCGTATCTCTACTCCTCTTAATGGTCATTGTATCACGATTATTTCTTTCAGTATAGCGAACACTAATTGCTTCATTTCTTGGAAAATTTATATGTTACGCATGCATCGTTTGTTACGCATGTGGTTTCGTTTCGAATAAGCGTTTCATTAAAGTTAAAATATTTTTTCGCTAAATCTAATTATTGATTTGTGATTCGAATGACCCACATTATTGTAACTGTTGGCTCCTTTGTTATCAAGTCAACACATGGTTTTTCGTTGTGACCATGCCGAAAGTTTTCTTGTCGATACACGTATTTTGTCGAATTGCGCTAAAACCAAGTTCAATTGTTTGAACTTGTCTGTTACACATATTCAATTCAGAACATCATATGATGTATTGGGAGCATCATATTCAAAATTCGTTTTAACAAGTGTTTCATTTGTTCCGAGTCGAAGTAAACTTGTTTGGCATTCGACTCCATTAAATTGTTTGTTTATTTCGACACCTTATGGTGGTATTTTCACTTATTTGAAGCTTGCGCTAAACTCATTTACATATCTTATGCACGGATTTAATTATTTAATTATTGATTTAGATTAAATCCGCTTTGATTTATCACATTACAACAGTCTTAACACAATCGTGTGATAAGACAAGGGTACACAAAATTTATTTCATATTCCGGTGTACCTCCTAACAGTCCTTTCAACATCGATCAAATGTTTTGCGATATTCATTGCTTCTTCGTCTTCGATCAAAAACGTTATTTCTTTGATGATTCAAATTTCAATTGAAAATCCTATGATGTTGTTAGAAACAAATCTTCACATTTACTTCATTACGCTTTCAATTGACTGCAAAACACAGGTGATACTTGTTCGATCACCCCTATTATTGAATTGTTTCATTCATTGCGACACCTTGTGGCGTCGGTATAACTTGCAGCTTGTGCTGATCACGATCGAGTGTTTCATGCAAACTAGTACATTTGAGATTGTTGATTCTAAGTTCATCCAGTGGATGTTATTGCTTCTAGAACTCATTTACTTATTGTGAACGTGCATATGGAATTCGATTGGTCGAAGTTCCTGCTCATTGTTGGATCCCTGTTAACATAGTCACATTAGTGACTGTACTTATACGTCTTGTTTCCTTTGACATCGACTTTTGAAACACATTTCTTTTTAACTGTTTGGTTCCTATTGTGGAGGAATGTCCTTGAATTCACATGATTTGAATAAGTCTTGATCCGATTTCGTGGTCATCCACTTTGATACTATTCGTATTTACCAACACATAACGTAACTCAAAGGAGTTAACGTAGTCTAAATTTCGAGGACGAAATTTTTGTAACAGGGGGAGAATGTGACACCCGGTGATTTACGACTCTTAATTACGCGATTAACAAACATTAGGATGATAATAAATAGTGTTTAAGACGCAAATTAACTTAATTAGGCCTTTGGAGTGCCTAGAAACGGCTAACCGGCCTTACAAGGCGTGAACGGTGGTTTACGGAAAAATCTGCTGAATATGTAGCGACAACGAACTAGAACCGTATGAAATACTGATCACGCCGACAAATATAAAACTTTTACGATATAGTTTGTTTCGAAATTAAATTTTAACTACTCTAGTCGAAACTAGATCGAAAAACGGTTAAAATAGCAAATAAACGTAATTGTTCGCGAATTTTTTTACCGTAAGCAACGACCAAGCACGTCAAGCACGATCACCGACACTATGTTGCGTCTTCTTATTTTAAAACAATAAATTACGACATTTTTACGAGTTCGGATTGCCAAAACGGGTCTCAGGCCGCTTAAAACACGAAGGTTGGGCTTGTGGGCCTTTGGCCCAAGCCCATTAAGACAAAAGACTAAGTATATAAAGGGGATTCCACCCCATTTCTCTACATTCCCTATACATACAATTTAAAGATGCATACGTCAGCCGGGAATAGTTCCGGCTCTTTATTGGCCGGCATGGGCGGCAAAGGGGCACAGTGTCAGGTAGCTGTCTGGCACTCCCCTATTGGCCCACTTAATTTACAATTTTATCCCCGCTTTAAAAATACGACTTTGCCATCAGTTCAAAGTTACGCTTTTGCCCCCAGCTAAAAATAAAAATACGCTTTTACCCCCAGCCACAAATTACTATTTTGCCATCAGTTCCAAATTACATCTTTGCCCCAACTTAAAAAAAAATTTACACTTACCCCCAGCTAAAATTATTATATAACTTTGCCCCGACTTCAAAAAAAAATTGATTTTGCCTCAAGCTAAAAATTACGATTTTGCCCTTAGTTAAAAGAATATGATTTTGCCCCCGTTTCAAAAATTATGATTTCACCCTCAGCTTTTTAGTTGTTTTATTTATTTTTTAATACCACAATATTGTGTTTTCTACACTTTTAATATACCATTGCAAATTGTTTATCAAGTACTACGTTTTATTATAAATTTTATTTAAAGCGGAGTCAGTCTATGTAATTTTACTGAAAGGTTTTTTTTTCTTCAAAAAAACCTGTAATTATCCCTTTTGATTATACGTGTCAGTTTTTCCTTTAAACCCGTTACATTTTCTATGTATAAGCCGGGTCATATATAATACATTATGACTATATGGTATAAATTTAACTTACTATACAGTTTGATCCAATCACAATGCTTATATATGTTGCATTGAGTTCAGTCTAATACGTCAAAATGCGTGTTTTCATATGGTTAACACATCACATAACGCTTAGATTAATTCATTCAATGTTTGCTATTGACGAGGTATGGTACTGGACCCGACCCGAACAGTCGGACTTTTCTGCTATTTATCACTTTTATATTAATTATATATTATTATTATTATTATTATTATTATTATTATTATTGTGTACTAATCCCCGAAGCCTAGCGCATTGTAGTTTATGCTACACTAGGCTGTGGGCTCGTAGAGACAACCCCTAACTGGGCCTGGCCCATTGAGGTTAGGGTTTCCCATATCTCCTATATAAGGAGGTCTCCACCTCCTCATTAGGGCATGAGATATAGGGCAACACTTTTGTAGCTGGAAATAGGGGATTCTTTCTCTACCGGTCGTCTCTACAATTGCCCATGTTTCTCTCTTATTGTTTACAGGTCTAGGATGAAGTGCAGAAGACGAGGTGTGGCAATATTCGTATTCATCACCGTAGAAGTTCTGACCCACTCGGGTCCATGCTTCTTCATTGACGCCATCCGTGGGACCTGACACGAACCACACCTCACTATTCCTTCCTATCCCAGATTTCTAGATCTGTAGCTTACATAAAGTCCACCTTTGTTCAAAGGGGATATTCAGTCCCGGGTTAAATAAAGTGCACCCTTGCAGTTTTATAGGGTTTTCACAAGCCAAAATATTGAGATCTATCTTTCGTCGGCTTATATGCCATGGAATCAAGTAAGTCATTTACCCTTTTTTACATTAATACAAGTAAGTCATTATTTATTATTTACATGCTCAGAGAGTGTCAAATAAAAAAATCGAAATTCTCAGCATAATTATTTCATATTATTGTTGACATTTGGGGGGTTTGGAGGGTGCACTAATGAGATCTTGTTTTCAGCTTTGAACATTCGCTCCTTTTAGTTTGAATGCTACCTAATAATGACTTACATGAGGGTATGGCCATTATTAGAGCATGGACAATTGTAAAAAGCTTAGCACCCCTTACAGCGGTAAAAAGCTAATAAGGCTAAGAACAAGGATATCCCCTGTGCATCGTTTATATTTAAAACACAGGGAGTAACACGAATTTTATCATAAAATTCTCTTTAAAAAAATATATATATAATAAAAAATAAACCTTTCTACTACACACGCATCTAATAAAGTGGTTTATTTTTGGACCACGCGCTCGGCTGAAGAGCATACCTGGATAGGTGGACACGCTACTCTGCGCGTGGTAGAGGAACCACGACCAATGCATAACGAAGCTTGACATACATGGTGGGTAGTTTCTGCTACTAGATTCGGTCCGCCTTCACCGAGCAAGCTCCACCGTGCGGGTGGCGGACTTGGCTGCGGTTCACGGGTTACACGACATACACACGTGGAGGAGACTAAAATAAACAAATTGCCGCCCACCCCCGGCTCGTGACCGTCTTGGTCACATAACCTCCGGCGAACACCAGAGCTGACCATGCCACTCCATGCGCAATGGTAATTAACATGCCTCCGGTAACGCGTACATTGAGGACCTGCCTCCGTTAACACGCCCGTGCGAATATGAACCCCTCATGCCATGCGCAACCGGGACACGAGACACCATTCGCGCTTACGTGGACATAAAACCAGCCATCGTGCGCTGCCTAACACCCCGTCCACTGCACCCTGCTGGGATATCACACTTCACCATGCGCGCGGACATAGCCGTGAGCCATATCATTCCGCCATCTGCAGCAGATAACCATCATGAAACACTTCTACTTAACTATGGGCCACTTGATTCACATCACCAAAATCCGCGCCGCTGTCCTTCGATGAAAGTCGTACACATGCATGTTACATTTATAAGCCTAACTCTCTTCATATAAATGCTCACATGAAACCCATAAGCGTTCATGTTACGAGCCAAAAGGCTTTCTAATCTTTAACATTTGTGGGAAACTAAGAGCACATGTCTCGTCAAACCTTGTTGTTCACATGGATACTTTTCAAACCCATAAGCGTTTAAGTAATGTATGCGCGTAGTTCCTCTTGCAAATATATTCGTATGAATTCGAGCCTCTGTTTTCTAAACTTTTCGTTTTCTACAAAGAGTCATCATGTAAATAATTTAAATATATATATATATATATATATATATATATATATATATAATAAAGGAACGAGTCAAGATTTATGCCATTACCCAGCGATGACTTCCGTTGCGGCACCATTCGCGACGCGCACTTCTTTTGCCATTTTTGGCCTGATACTTCGTCACAGCTTGTCTTGTCAACTTATACTAGCATTAGGCGTGGCACCTCATAGCACACCCGCGTTCGACAATGCAATTTACAGGTTTGGCCATACATTCAATCGAGAAAATGCGTCGAGCATTCCTCACGCACACCAATGAAAGGCCACGCTCGTATCTTAAGGTGACAACTTTTTTGGTCACGTCACCCCGGCGGACAGCGTTTATTCACCCCTGGCGGACAACTTTATTTGTCGCGCCTCCCCGGGCGGTCAACTCTCTTGGTTGCGCCACCTTTAGCAGACGATCTTCTTCAACGCGCCAAACTCAGGCGGAATCTTTTATCCACACCACCACAATCAGTAGTGGACAATTTTCATGATTACGCCAACTCCGGCGATGACTCCCTTTGCTGCACCATTCCTAGCACACATTTCTTTTGCCATTTTTGGCATGATAATCCCCTCTCAAGCATTGGTTGAAACACGAAACGCCGCACTACAGGGCACTCTCCAGCGTGATTCGTTGTTTAACCAGCACACTCTTAGACATCATACCGGTTCGGTTGTGTGGTCAATCTTGCCCACGCCACCACCAGCGGAAGTTTTTATTTAACTCGCCACCACCGGTGGAAACTTTTATCCACCCCGCAACTGAGGCAGTCGCTTTTCATCCACCCACACCTCTTGCGGACACGTTCATTCGTTTCGCCACCCCCGGCGGACAACTTTATTCGTCACGCCACCCTTGGCGGACAACCTCTTAGGTCACGCCATCTCCGGCATACACCTTTCTTGGTGACGCCACCTCCGGCAGACACCTTTCCTGGTCGCACCACCTCCGGCGGGCACCTTTATTCGTCGCGCCGCCACGAGCGGACAATTTTCATTCTACCCGCCACACCGGCGGATTTTTTCGTTCACTCCCACCATCTCCGGCGGGTATCCTCCTTGCTCGCGCCATCTCCGGTGAGCACGCCTTTAGTCACGCCTTTGGTCACGCTTATAAATTTACTTTTACTATAGAACAAAACACAAGAGTACCTATTGGAAATTCTCAGCTGTCAGGCAGAAAGATATATCTTCCAACCTTATTGCCAATCATTATAAAGGGGGTTGTGGCGCATTTAGTCACGCCACCGCTGTAGCGCCTACGTCGCCACTCCTTAAGTGCGTATGTCGCACACACACTGGCGTGTCGCTTTAATTTGTGTTACTAAATCCTTTAACGGAACCAGGTCACTTATAACGGTCCAATACTCTCCTCTTTATACTACAACACATTTTACATGTGTCGTGGCTTTATAGCACGAGATCGTACAACCTCTATTGCACCACTCTTAAACATATATGAGCATATATCCATTTCACTAGGACTACGGGGTGTCATGTAACCGCCCCAGCATCCGTATCATCTTCCACATCGTGGACATGCATTTTACCCAACATGAGATCATTTACATCCATAGAGCCGGTACTTGAAATTTGGTGGCATAGATCATCCATACCACTAAAAAACGACCGAAACTACATAAATAGTATTGTTGCAGTACAATACCACCATGGGCAGGATGTGTTAAAAAGCAACCAAGCTCGATTATTTCGACTCGTACATAGAATGGTCCTTGTCTAAGTAGGACGCGTTTTGGCAAACCTTATGTATACATACAAATAATGCAATTCTCTCCCTTGTTATTTCAATGCTACTAATGTTTATTTAAGCAGCAATAGACTGGGAGACTAGCACGGCGGGCTAACCACTCACGCCCCAGCTACAATTAAGTCTTAAAAGCTGACATTTTGTAAAACCCAGTGGCACCTCGGTAGGAATTGACATCCTCAAGCTAGACCGTCTTCTTGATAATGTCTCGCCACCTCCAATATGACACATCGAGCACATGACTCTCCTGCTAAGATTATCTAGCAACATTGAAGTAAGGAACGGGGATAGTGTAACACTATAAGCACTATAGAACGTAGTCACCAAGACCAAGGGTCTTGGTTCGGACATTCGATTTACACACCTGAAAACCCCTCTTCAACAACGAGATTTTGGTTGGACAACTTCTTGTCAAACCTTCTTACTGGTAAGGTGGTTCTTGTCTCCATTTACTCCTTCACCAAGCTATACTTCAGTAATGATAAACCTAAGCTGGAGTTCACTAAGCTAAGCTATATATTTCGGAATGCAATTCCATGTACAACCCTCTTTTATTGCTTTATTTAGTTGCGCGACACACTTTTATTTGTTCAAACACGCTTCGCATCTCATGGCACGCCTTTGGTTCACTTGACTATATACATATATCTATATGATGATCCGTATATAACCTGACGTGGCGATGCTACCTCAAAATTACAAAATTCTAAACGCATAAGTGGAAACTTTCATTGCCCACACATGCATTGGGTCACGCTCGATTGGCCATCTGACATGTTGCATGCGCCTATATAATTACTTTTAATACTTAAGTCCTAACATGCCTAGCATCGTCAAACTAGGTAATCCGCTCGGAACAACATGGCTATGGGCGGACATGGTCATAATATTTACGCAGGCTAAACTATACATCGGATAATCCTTATTCAAGTACGCGGACCTAGCTAGGCGCCTACGCACAACGCTCACGGGTGACAGGTCCTTAATCTCATCCTTAAATATGGTACTCTCATATAACCTGATAGCTTAACGGAATACTCCATAAGTTATATATTTGCTTTTCAAAATGACCGATAATGCTTTCATATATTAAAAAAGTGCCTATTACAATGGCCCACTAAACAAAAAGTGTCGATAAAGGTTTCACCTCTATTTTACGCACACTTATCTACAATACATTTAAATCGACTAATAAGCATGTCAGAGTCTTGTTAGCATGTTATACTTCATGTTTACTTGTTGATTTCTTTTTAGTACTTATCAAGTTCAACACTACTAACATACTTTAGCAGCACTGAACTGGGGGACTAGCAGGGTACAACGCCATTACGCCTTAAAAGTGATCAGTTTTTCTCAGGCTGCCCATTAAGGTGATATCCACCGCACATTATCCCGCACCGTTTCTTATATAATGTGGATGTTTCAATACGCCAGACAATATTTATACTTCACATCATTTGGCCTACGACTGTACCACTTGACACGTATAGGCAATTTGGTAGTCAAGACAAATGAACGACAAAACTAGTATACTTGCTTATTCGAATAAGTATTCCACACGCTATGCGACAGGAAAAATACTTATTCGGATAAGTATTCCCCACACCAATATGTGGCACGGATAACAGAAAACCTTCACGCCATAGTCGGCGAGGTCATTTAAACAGACATGCCACATACTATAAGTATTTCCCACGCCAATGTGCGTCCGGGCAAAGGACGTAGTAGCTTACATAAGTGCTCATTCACGCCTAGCGCGTATGAAGCATTTTATTCTCTCCATAAGTGCTCATTCACGCCTAACGCGTATAAAGCATTTTATTATCCCAACAAGTGCTCACTCACGCCAAGCGCGTAGAAAGCACTTTGTTGTTCAAGTGTTCATTAACGCCGCGCGGGTTATAAAGCACTTTCTGATATCTACAAGTGTTCATATAAACATTTGTAAACACAACATACCACCGCATTTAAACTGCATATCGCGGTAAAAGACAACTCTGACACGAAATATTTTTCATAATAACAAAGTCAGATGATCAAATTATACAGCGCTAAGAGTGGGCATCTTGGTAATAGGTTATTCAACCACTACTACTCCAGTGGGTATCTTGGTAATAGATGCACAACCACTAATGAAAAACCAAGTACTTGTCTCACAATTACAAAACATTGTGGGGAACATAAATAACGCTCTAAGCACCCTTCCAAGGTCACTAAGCGTAGCAAGCACTTCTGCAGGGGTGCATTGTATAACATTCTTCCCGACTGCAACGATGATTGCTATAGTCGGATCATCAATAACGATGGCTGGTACAACTGCCAGCAGTTCTACATTCGCCTAAGGTGGCATAACATACGCATGCGCAACTATGACCACCAATGGCTGCACAATACGACAACGAAGATCCCGATGACACGGACGCGTGGCAGGGACCGTCGTCACATCAACATCAACTCTCTCAATGAGTTGAACCCTGTTAGCGCACCATATGTTAACCAACAAAAGTCACACCACAGGGTGGATATTCTACAGTAGCCCACACGATTATGGGCGTACCGCTAAAGCAAGGCCACGCCTGCAAAAGTCATCCAAGGGCGAGGCACTTAACCGCCAAAGCTCTGCCTGTTCCAAGACTCATGCATGAGACCTAACCGCATACGCGCAACCTTAAAAAGCTCATGGTAATGCGCCAGTACAAATGGCAATTGTCTATAACCAATCAGCGTGCGTCATGTTTACCCAACCAATTTCCACGATGAACAATCGTATACTATTCATTGCTCCATTATCTCTACTCACAGCCAACGACAACCACAACAAACGTGGCCAACAACTTTCTCGCACCCGGACGGCATGTAAGCCTAAAATTAGTGATCTTCACTCCCGAGCTCCCAATAAGTCTAAGTGCTCCTCCCACGCTTGCACGCGGGAGCAACACTAGACTGGGGGACATGACGAGGTATGGTACTGGACCCGACCCGAACAGTCGGACTTTTCTGCTATTTATCACTTTTATATTAATTATATATTATTATAATTATTATTATTATTATTATTATTATTATTATTATTATTATTGTGTACTAATCCGCGAAGCCTAGCGCATTGTAGTTTATGCTACACTAGGCTGTGGGCTCGTAGAGGCAACCCCTAACTGGGCCTGGCCCATTGAGGTTAGGGTTTTCCCATATCTCCTATATAAGGAGGTCTCCACCTCCTCATTAGGGCATGAGATATAGGGCAACACTTTTGTAGCTGGAAATAGGGGATTCTTTCTCTACCGGCCGTCTCTACAATTGCCCATGTTTCTCTCTTATTGTTTACAGGTCTAGGATGAAGTGCAGAAGACGAGGTGTGGCAATATTCGTATTCATCACCGTAGAAGTTTTGACCCACTCGGGTCCATGCTTCTTCAGCTATGAACCCGCGCAGCAACGCTCGCGGGCTTTATTACTAGTTTACAACAAACAAAAAATCAGTAACACAAAACAAACTCACACACGCCTCACGCTTCTCTCTCTCTATCCGATATGGGTAACCGGACTCCAGCCGGCAAGACCGGCGGAGCCGGTGACGGTTCACGGCGGCGCCGCCGCAAGCGGCGGCGGTGGGGTTTTTCCGGCGGTGGTTTTGTGGCGTACCCCCCTCTCCGATCCTTGTTCTCCGACCAGACACACCCCCCACCCCCCCCCCCTTTCAACTCAGAAACGGACCACCACCACCACGAACCGGTGGTGGTGCGGCAGCTACAAGCGGAGAGAAGAGAGAGAGCAGAGAAGAGAGAGAGAGAGCTGAGAAGAGTGAGAGAACCGGCGGTCGGTGCCATTGACCGTCGGACATTGTCTTTATCCGGCGAGTTAACTGGTTTCGGGTTCAACTTGGTTCATGTTCGAGTCCGTTTTTGGGGGTTCGAGCAGCAGAGAGTGAGATGGAGACTCGGACCACCGGTCGGTTTGTTTACCCGGCGGTCCTTGCCATTATCCGACGGATTCACGGTAACACACCCCCCTGCTTATTTCTTGTATTCTTCTTTGAAGATTTGATGAATTTGATGATGTCTTGTTTCTCGAAATGTGGAAGATGTTGATGTTTTGGCTTGGGTCTCGGTTCAGACTACTCGGTCAATAGAGCCAACTGGTCAGCAGGTTTGGTTGACTCGGTCAAACCGAGTCAACTCGCTGAGTCAACTCGGGTCAACAGCGGTCAACTCGAAGAACCGGTAACAAACTAGAAGTAGCGAGTTAATATACGTTAGTTTAGTTTTTTCTTTTTTTGTATAGTTATACGCGAACCGAGCTCGAACCGTCACATTTAGTAATTTGTTTTCATTTTGCAACTCGACAAAACATTATGTATATATATTGTTGAACTGTTGTGTTTTGATAAAAATATCGACATTTTGATTGTCGGGATCGTCCAAGAACAGAGGAAACTCTGTCCGTTTTTCGTAAAATCCGCTATACGAAACATTTATAATTCATAAACGACGTCTATCGATGGTTAAAGTGTATTTTTTTAATAAATATAAAGTATATTTATTTTGGCAACATCATACGACTTGCGCGACGAATTTATAACATTCCGACAAACTTGATTTACTACCTAACGAAACTCGATAATTATCTAAAATGAACATGACTATTTGTGTTTATTTCAAAACGCCTTCGATTACACTAAACTATTATGCATTAATTTACCCAAAACATGAATTACATGAACAAAATCAAAGGTGTGTACACAAATACGATACTTTGCAAATATATATATATATATATATATATATAGAGAAAGTATAATGTACTTCAAGGCTTAACCTACATTAACATACATGACAAAAAAATATAACGTGCGTTATTATCATAGAACGTGCGTGATTATAGTCCCATGCGTGATTATGTGGTCCCATGCGTGATTATGTGGTCCTATGCGTGATTATACCCCTGATCCAACGGTTACCATTGTCTCCTACATGATGTATGATAAGGTTTTTTGTATGTTAACCTTACTCTATATATATATATATATATATTTACTCAAGTTTGATTTTTTTTAAACATAGTCTCTAATGGACTAAAACCTATTTTTAGGAGTTCCATTACAAAGGTAGATATAAACATGATATATGCAATTACGAGTACTTTTGTAAGATAAATATAATGTTTATATTCACTTCAAACATCAAAATTTCGAGTATATATATATATATATATGTATATCTTTACTTATTTATTTACGACTTATGATAGCTAAGGAGAGTCGTACTACTATTCATCTACGCTTACTATTCGTGACGACTAATGCGACTTCTCGGACGTATTTACAATTATATTCTTAGTCGCTTAGAAGCTAAGTCGTTTCCATGACTTAGTTTTTATCCCGATTATGAAACGGGATCAAATAACCATAGTTTGATTTTTGTCAATCAAAATAATAACACCTTTTTAGAATCGTTTAGTTAACGATTCGGTAGAGCTCGGACACGTAGTTTAGCTACGTTGTTTTATTTAGAAACTTATAAGATATTCCGTGTTAGGAATATTGTAGAATGCACGCTAGCAAGTCAAGTCTTGGAAACGACATCACGAAGTCGTAATTAGCTAGCTTTGCACAAGGCAATCCAGGTGAGTTCATTTTTTTTTTCATAACCCCACCTTTTTTACGGTTTTACATTTTTATGAATGTTTTCGGGGTGGAAAGACATGCACGTTTTTCAGAAACATACAAGGTTTTCGATAAACAAAGACTGCATATTTTTAGACAAAGCACGTTGTGCAAGAACATACAAAGCTTTTGAACGAACGAAAACTCATATTTCTAAATCATATTACGAATGGATTATACTAAATATACCGATTTTTATAAAACAAATGCGTATTGTCGAAATGTGAATGATTTTCATGACTAGGGATGGATCGTCTGGTGATAATATAGAGAGACTGGGGAGTTAGCCTTAGAGGCTGGGGAGGTTCAGCCTTAGAGGCTGGGGAAGTTCAGCCTTAGAGGCTGGGGTAAAATACATGTTACAATTATACAAACATTTTTTTATATACATGGTATGGTTAGCCTATGGAAGGTATACTACTTTGATCACGTGAGTGGTGGGTACAACACTTAAGGCCATTAATCCTCATTATAGGACCGAGGGACAAGAGTGATAGATCTATTTGGGTGTAGCGAGCCCACACCCATGAGGCCGGGGCAGCTCATAGTGGTGACTGTGTCTTACAGCCGAGGCCCGGTAACAAATTTTCTAGGTTTGAGTTTTCCTGCATCACTTCACACATACCAGTGGCTTTGCAACCCATTGGTGATCTCTTTTTCCTTATTGCTACATACCAGGGACATACATACATACTTACAGAAATACTTGATTTATACAAATTAAATATCATGTTTTATACAAATTCAAGGCATAGGATTGTGCGGGCATGGAGTCAAAGTGAGGGTGGGCATTGATGTTGATGCATTTATTGTCTATCGCCTTCGTCAATCCGAGTCGTAGTGAAAAGCCGGAAGAAATCAAGCGCATAATGTCATATCTAGTTAGAAATGGCAAGGTGGCAAACTTGTAATTAATGAGAACTTTCATTAAGTTGCCTTGACCATATAAATAGGAGGTTATGTCATGAGTTAGTTAGTTTTTTGGAAGACTTCTCTCACATTTGTGTTGGTGGAGATCCAAGTTTAGAGGGAGAAAGTGGTGTAATCGTGATTCTTGTACCGTTCAAGTCGTATTTCTCAATGGAATCACGTTAGTAGTATGTTATTGTGTGTTCGGTCACGCACGGTCACGGATTCCGCACGTGAAACGTTCGTTACGCAATCGAACGGTCTCAAAACCGGTCCTACAATTGACGGTTATACGAACATTACAAATACGAGAATTTACAAATACATGGTTTTACGAACATAATGCGTTACAAATACAAAGTTTCCATATAACTTGGCAAGAAAATGATTTCTAAATTCGTTTTCTCAATCTTATTTCACAAACCGGTTATTCAAAAGATTTATTTCAAATCTTTTACAAACAAACTATGAACTCGCTCAACTTTATGTTGACTTTTTCGCATGTTTCTTTCTCAGGTTGCTTTTCAGAAATCATGGCACGGTTGGAATAGGAGAACCATGTGGAGTCGAGTGCTTAGTGGCGTTCATTTTCTAAAAGACTTAGATTATTTGCTTCCGCTGTGCAATGAAGATACCAGTCCAGTCATGCCAGCTCTGATAATTTCGGGGTGTAACACACTATGGGAATGCGTGAGCGTCGGAGCTTCTTGGTCTCTCGGTCCATGATCTCGACAGACTTTTCCACGAAGTGTAATGTTTCATCCACTTATAGATCCTCAAATGGTACATGTAAATTCTGCTCGGCCAGACACTTTTTGAGGTTCGAAACATGGAAACTCGGGTGGACATTGCTAAATTCCTCCGGTAGTTCGAGTCTGTATGCCACTTTTTGAGGTTCGAAATCACCGTACAATCATACAATAAGAAAAAAGCGATAATATGTGCAATCATACAATAAGAAAATGATAATATATTAAAGTAAAACAAATACATAATAGATTTGTCCTATTCTTTTTTTCATAGCTTGATATCAAAAGTTTTTTTTTCGACCACACAAACCATAACATTGTTCAATATACTGGGCCCATTCGATTGCGTAAATCCATCTTGGCAAGCTTCAATTTAGAAAAAAAAACATATTTCAACGGTTGCAGTTGCGACTAGTAAAATAAAGCTAACTTCACTACCCAATAAACTAAAGGACAAGAACTATGTATTTCGGTTTCTACCATAAGACAAGCAAGATCACTTATTTAACTATAATATTGTTTTGGGTCTTGGGCTAACTTTATCAAATTATATTTAGAGTCTTATTTCAATTCTGTTATTGTTAATTTGGACTTATTTTTATCATTCGGGCTTAATTATCTTACAAGTTTTTGGTTGTAAAATGTTTAGGCCTATAAAAATTGGATTTTAGTAATATCTAGTATCTAATTTATTGGTTAGGGGTATCCTCATATTTTTTTAGAGATATTCTTTATATAAAACCGAAAAAAAAACACTATGAGTACGGGGTTGAGTCGTAACCAATATTACGGCTCCTAACAGTATGGTTCCGCCTCTCACGTTATGGGACCACTTCAAGCCCACTTCACCTTTCCATTTCACATGATCTTGATAAAACAAAAATCGGAATAAGTGGGGCCTGCCGATTTGTTGACGACTTATATGGGAAGCTGTCGGATAAGGCCCTCCATGCAAATTCTGTCGAGCTTCCAACCATTTATTTTTTAATTATTATTATTATATTCCACACGCCGCCCACACTTTGCATCTCACGCGCTTTTGTTGTCCATGTAACACGTGGTCTTTTAAACTTTGTTTCCATTTTTCACTAATACCCCTCAAAGTCAAAACTGTCCATTTCATTCCCCTTTTACTTTTGAGACTTGATTTTAACCAACTTTTTTAAACGTTTTGGTATATTCAAATTGTGAAGTTGTGTCATGTTCTCAAATTGATTAACCCGAAAACAAAAGCGTGTTTATGTTTGCGTTTTGGTTTATGATTCAAAATAACAAATTAAACAGTTAATGGCTCGGTTACAAAAGCGTGTTTATGTTTGCGTTTTGGTCTAAGATTCGTAATAACAAACTAAATAGTTAATGGCTCGGTTTTACAATTCTACTCTATTTTTTTTTTATTTGTGATCCATATGGTGCGTTTAGATGCTTCCATACCGTACCTCACTACCTTGTGGCTAGTAGTTTGGTTTACAGTTTATATTTACAGCTAGTCGGAAAAAGGAAAATTTCATACTGTACCGTTGGCTAGTAGTTTGGATTACAATTTATTTATATTTAAAGCTTGTCGGAAAAAATAAAATCCAAAACCATGGGCTTTAAGCTGTGTAACCTTTAGAATCATTTTAATTTAAACTATAGTTACTATACTCGCTTTGCTTGACAATACAACACAAGGATCCAGATAAGTTTTACTTATTAGAATATTATTATTGTTACGTTCCTTTAGATCATATTTATATGATCTCATTATAAAGATGCGATATAAATCAAAATCAAAACCTTAAATTATTGTTTAATTCATAGAACAGAATGGAGTGAAATATGAATAAAATTAGAATGTTGATTCAATTTCTTATGTTTTTGTTTCAACAAACGAATGAATTAGAATTGAACAATAACATAATGAATGAAATCCACATTCCAATCCCAAATGACACCTAAGTTCCAAATCAAATTTCAATTTCTACGCAAATTCCGATTTCAGTATCTTCCACGACACCAACGCTACCTAAGAGTAAGCCACGGTTTGGTTTCAATTCTCAACGGTTTGATTTAGATTTACTAACGAAAACCATAAAGTGTAAAGCCATAGATCTACAATATTAGATACCGGATGCAGTCACATTAAGAAAAAAAGCCTACAAAATGCGATTACAACTTAAAGGCAAATGTTACGGAACAACAACAATAGAGAAAATTACTCCAAATGTTGCAAAAAAATACAGATCCGGTGAGGTATTTAACTATTTACAGTCTACGTCTCTACGACGCCGTCGTTTCTTCACTGATCGCTAATCAAACCGCAAATGTTCCTTCTCGATTGCTAATTTTAACCGATTCTACTTTTCAATATCGCAGATCAAAGTCACATTGATTCAGCCGGTGGCGGAAGGTTGAGATCGATTCCGACACTTTCATGAGGCGACGCCGGTGACCGTAACGGTTTCACATCAACGACAGACGATGAGTTCGAGTCATCGCTAACAGATTGCCGGAATTTAGATCCGGATCGGTCGTAACCGGAGCTCTGGAGAGGTTGAGCTTGACCGGAAAGGAATATCCCGTCGAAATAATACATCTGATTCGACTCCGGCGAGAAAAAAACCGTCACCGGAGGATAACGGAACATATTGTTCTGGTGAAACGGTAACTGAACGGCCGACGGAACATTCACACCGGTAATGTTCTGGTGTAACGGAAACTGAACGGGAGACGGAACATTAACACCGTTATTCTTCTGGTGTAACGGAAACTTAACGGCAGATGGAACATTAACGCCATACGACAGGTTCAGATCTAACGAAGGCTCAACCGATTCCGCTTCTCGACTCGCTGTTGACTCAACGGTACTGTGTTGACTCAGTAAACTCGTACTGTGTTGACTCGCTAAACTCGCTTTTTTCAACAAACAAGTAGTATCATCATCGTCATGTACAGGAAAATTAGTTTTAGCCTTAGAGCCACGAAACTCACGCGCCGCCGCGTCGTACGCACGCGCTGCCTCCTCCGCGGTGTCGAACGTACCTAACCAGACGCGGCTTTTCTTACCGGGATCGCGAATCTCGGCGGCGTAGCGACCCCACGGGCGCTTCCGTACGCCTCTGAAATGTGGTTCTTTAGCTACGCCTAAATTGAGGTTGTTACCGTTAAGTTTAACGGCGACCGGAGTTCTGTTGTTGGGAGACATGGGGTGTAAGTTAACGGTGAGTTAACGATTGAAGTTGTTATGGTTATAAAAAGTTTTGTGAATAAAGGAAACGAGGGGTTGGTTGCTTATATAGGGGGAAATGGGAGAGAATGGGTCAACGGATGGAGCGTAGATGGGGGGCAGCCGCCCATAAAGGAGGGGGTTACGTGGCATGGCGGCATTGTATTTTGTTTTTTTAAATATTAAAAGATATTGGTGTCTCAAAAACGGCTGAATTTCTCAAGTAAGAAATCTGAAGTGTTGTAACGTACTATTATGTTTTTATGAACTCTAGAAGTCTCAAGTAAGGGTGAAGGGGGTGCTCACCTAATAGGTGAGTCCCCTCTCTTACGCCAAACCAATCCCCGTGTGCCACGTCAACTCCCCTCTTAAACTCCTCTAACACCCCAATTTGATGGCGCCACTCCCCTCTTAGGTGAATTGGTTTTTTTAAAAAAAAAAAAAAAAAAGAAAAGCTGTGATTGGTCCCTTCTCCCTCTCTCCTCTCTCTCTCCTCCCCCTCTCTTCGGTGCCTCCACCCCCATTTTCTTCCCCGATTCACTCCCCCGCCTTAATGGCGGTACCCCCCTAATCGGCATCTCTCCTCCCCGATTGAAGTCCCCGAAGACGCCCCGCCTGCCCTAAGAAATGTGAAGCGTTGTAACGTACTATTATGTTTTTATGAACTCTAGAAGTGAGAAATGTAACGTGTGATAACGTACTATTATGTTTTTATGAACTCTAGAAGTGAGAAATGTAACATGTGATAACGTACTGTTATGTTTTTATATCTGGAGAGCGGTGATTTTATAAGGTTGTGTATCTCGTTCTCTTGTGTGTAGTAGATTCTATTTAGATTAATATTAATCTAAGTTTGATGTTGCGTGATAGCATATGGTGTGTTCGTTTTACATTCTCCTATATTGTCACCAAATTTAACAGTCACATAACAAGACTTTAATGTATAAGTGAGCTTAAGCTGGGTATTAACCAATTTCTATAAATACATTTATATGGATAAAAACATAGGGAAAATCCCCCCTATTAGAGTTAGCATTCTCGTTTAATTTCAGTTTTTCTAATTTTCCAATGTTGTGGGTTTTGTATGCCTGTTGCTGGCTACTAGCACTTTCACGGTTAATAAAAAATTCCCGATCGTTCAAAATAAAA
This sequence comes from Helianthus annuus, assembly GCF_002127325.2. Lineage (NCBI taxonomy): Eukaryota > Viridiplantae > Streptophyta > Magnoliopsida > Asterales > Asteraceae > Helianthus > Helianthus annuus. The sequence goes on from NC_035447.2 coordinate 67,960,846, forward strand.
TTAAACATGTTAGATGGATATGACAACATAGTTCTTTGGGTTATGGCCAAATTGTCTATTATTTATATCTGAGAACGAGTCCATTAAACTAAATAACTAAAGTTAACCCTTAATAACACAAAAGCTCACATATGTTATCAAATGGTATGAAATGGTGACAGTTAATATCACTAAAGCATAATCATTTATATACATATAGCGAAATTTGTAATGTGTGAGAGGTTGGTAGTGAGGTGATCGTCCAAACATGGAAGTCCCTAAAATAATGTTGTGGGTCTTTCAAATACACATCGATCCTAACTCGTGACTGATTCGTGTTTCTGGAGTCATCTTCTCATTGAGTTGTAATAGGACTTCGTTAATGGTCATCATAAATTGGTTGTTGGTGTGAGATTAGTAGAACTTCAGCGTTTTACTAAATTCGTTATATTTTGGAGAGATGTTTGTATTCCAATTATCTTGAAGATTGTAATATTTAATACACACATTCACAACTACAAACATCAAAAAGTATACCCAAAATAATGTTGTTTATGTGTTTTTATAATGGTTATATCATTTGCCATTGTTTTAAGACTGTATAGAATATAGATCGATCAATCGATTTTGCTCCACCATTGTTATATGGGAAAACACTTTGGACTATTACCATGGATTTGAAAAGAGGCATGTGTGTTCATTTTATATATGTGAACCTTCAAGAATTTATAGAATTGCCTAAGTGAATGACAAAGAAATTTAAAAATAATGACAACTAATTTCGTAGACTTTGCCTTCCATGATGCGTTGAGATTTAACAAATACTAATCAGTCTATCAAGTTACAAGGTTTAAATCTGTAGTACCATCTTGGAGTAGGTGTTTAAGTTCACAAGAATCTTCATTTAATACATAAGCAAATATATATGGTTGCGTATATATACAGATAGACATAGTTACACACGAGTTGGAACATACACAAATATGTGTGTATATATATATATATATATATGTGTGTGAACACATTTATAAAAAATTCTAACAATTATATACAATACTTTATATAAGTTATAAAAATGATAAACAACCTCACAACAAAATCAAAGCCAGAAAAGGTTGAGCTGATAAAAGACAGTTGTGAAAGACATAGTAACTTCGTAATGATTGTATGCAACATTTTTTACTTATCATTTGAGAAATACTATGTGTAGATACATTTTGTTAAGCTAAGAAGATATTCTTACATAAGATGGCATAATTTACACCAGATTGTATGTTGAGCCCTTAGTTTTATAATTTCAACAATCAAGTCCCTAGCGTTGCATAATTTGAACAATTGAGTCCCTATTGACAATTTATGTTACTTCAACCTTAGAAAATCTGTGAAATTACTTAAATGCCCTAGGGACCAAATGTGTAAATTTCAACCTAATATGATCTATGAACCCTAACCATGTCTCAAGCATCATTATCGTGAGCTTAATTTGGTTAGCAAAAGATAATCATGTGAGTTTGTTCTTGTGCCAGACATTTTCAATAAACCCAGTGGGATTTCGTACTTTAGATATAACATAGTTAGAGGTATGAAACTCAGACATACCAACGGTGTTGCAATCATTCTCATATGAACCATTGGTGTTACAAATCTTGGGAGTATTCCTGACAAAAACCCTTTACCTATAGGTCAGAAAAAAAGGGATTAAACCTAAACTCCTTCTTGTTACACCTGTTCCCACGAAGAACACGGATTTAAACACCACCCCTGTTTTGGTTGAGTTTTTAGTGTTATATCTGGGTTTCCTATACAATTGTTCATGTTCTTTGATAAAAGCAACATCATGGGCGACATGGAGAGCACAAGCATGTTCCAATGATTCACTAGTACTTTGAGAAGAAACACAGATTAGCTATTTAGTTCCCACACCGGATATGGTGGTTGCCAAATTCGTCCTCCCTTTTTCCAAATCCACAGTACCCACGGTTGTATGAGTTTGATTCCCACCTGATTTAGGTTGTTATAGATCGGAACCACCAAACAGGAGGCGGGTTGTCTTCAATAAATCAACCCGTCAAGGGTTTTCCACGCATCGCATACTACAAAAAGGGGGGGGTGTAAAGGAACACATACACGTATCATACACATTGTTGTAACGGGTAAGTTGAATGTGTGTGAATTTGGGGGTATTCATGGAGATAAATGGAAATTGCGGTTTATGGAGATGATGGAAGGAGGGTTAGATGTCAACGCAAGGGTGAATAATAGATCTGTTTTGGCTAATGAAGATGATATGAAATGAAGATGAGATGAAAGGGACATCTGGTGTTGAAGATAAAATTTCATAAAGTTTTAACAATAATAATAATAATAATAATAATAATAATAATAATAATAATAATAATAATAATAATAATAGTGCAAAAGACAATATACCTCGGTCAACTAACGATTGACTAAACCCCTTCAATTAATAGGGACTCAATTGTTGAAATTGTGCAACGTTGGGGACTTGATTGTTGAAATTAAAAAAAAACTAGGGGCTCAACATGCAGTATGGTGGAAACCTGAGGGACTCAAATTGTAGTTTAACTCTTTAATTTATTTTCACAACAATTATATGCAATGATGAATACGCATATTAAAACCTTGATTATCGGATCAAAGGTAAGCATTCTCATCACCACATACTTCACTCTCTCATCTCACGGTTTACATACATATCGATTCATACAAGAGCATTCAAATTATTTTCTTTGTCCACATTCATATAAGAGCATTCACATTCGGATGCTCACTAACATCCATATAACTAAACTAAAAAATTCAAAATTATTTTTTTAAATTATTTTTATCCATTAAAACCCCAAACGTCCCATCCCTAATATATATCTTTGTTAAATTTAATAATTGAAGAGATATAGTCCCAGACCTTCCATGGGTCCGGGAAAACCCATATCCTACATGCAACCTAGACTACTGGACATGTCAAGTAGTCTGCGGGGCCCACACTTCACGTGGAGATACTCCAGCATGTGGGAGAAAAAGGACAAGATGAAAGTGACGTGTAGCCAATAACGGTCTGTAGTCCCTATACCATGAGAACTCTACTAATGGTTATCGCAAAGGAGACAAGAAAAACAAGTGACAATAACATCTAGCCAATCACGCGTCACGAATTCACACCCCTCTAACCTCCAATAATGGTTGTTACAGAAAAGACAATAAGGACATTATGAAAGTGACATGTAGCAAATGAAAGGTCGCAGTGGGTGTCCTAAAAGCAACATATAGCACATGAAAGGTCGCAGTGGGTGTCCTTAAAGCGATGTGTAGCAAATGAAAGATGGCAGGGGGTGTCCTGAAAGCGACGTGTAGCAAATGAAAGGTCGTAGTGGGTGTACTGAAAGCGACGTGTAACAAATGAAAGGTCGCAATGGGTGTCCTGAAAGCGACGTGTAGCAAATGAAAGGTCGAAGTGGGTGTCCTGAAAGCGACGTGTAACAAATGAAAGGTCGCAGATGCACACCCACCTCTGCGGATACCAACAATCAACACAAAAAGGAACCAAATGAATATTCCTGATAGCGACGTCTCACCGAATCACCTCCCACTCCTTCGGCTACGTATACCACATTCCATCAAGGTGAAATCACTTTGTGCTACCTACCCTCACTCTCACTTTCAATTTATTGTCTCAATAACAATACTTATTCTCATTCCGGATGGTGGTTACAAGAAGAACCCCTAACCTCTCCTTCTCGTAACAAGTTTCATTATGTTCTTAGTTTTACAAATCCATTGCAGTTTTAGAGCTCGTGAAGATCGGATCTCTCCATACCCAGTTAAGCATTATCTAGTCGCCCTGATTAGATCGGTGTTTCTTCAATAATATATTGTCTTTCTTATATTTTCAGATACTCACAAATACATGAAATAAATAGCAGAAAACCGAAATAACCGAACCATGTCCGAAATAACCGAACCGAGACAAAAAGCGACGGTTCAGTTTTCGGATTTGTAATAAACGAATATTTCGGTTTGGTTTTCGGATAACCATTTCAATAACCAAAAAAACGAATAGATAGGTTACAATAGTAGGCCTTGTCCATATATTTTTATTTGTAAGTTTAAATTGTTTAAGTATTCAGTAGAAATTATTAATTTTATTTTTGAACGTTAAGTATTTATAACAAAACGTTAACATGTTTATTTATAATTGAAATGATTTATTTATTGTCTACAACAAATAACAAAATTTAATATAAATATTAATAATCTTCAAAGTACTATAAAAGAAAATATGTTTATATAAACATTTTGAAGAAACATAAAAATAGATTAGAAGATTAGATATACACGAACAATATTAATTAAGAAGATTAAAAATAATAACTTAAACGTAAACATGTAAAAAAGATTCTTAAATTTTAAATTATACGTTTTATTTTTTTGAACCTTACATATTTTGTTCCAAAAAAAAAAAAATGAACCACACCGTTGTAAAAACAAAACAAAAAAAAAAAAAAAAACGAACCGAACCGAACGGTTTTCAAAACCCGAAAACTAACATTGCAGTTTCGGTTTTGATTTTTCCCAAAAACCGAATTAAACTAAACCGAGCCGTTCACACCCCTAACGCAGGTATGGGGAGTGTGCCCCTGAATTTCAAAGAGAGAACCCAAGAATATTTTAAAAAGAAAAAAAAACTCAACCCTCTTATTAAAACCTATATAAAGAAGCAACAAGTTTGTGCATATGTTGATTGTACATATGGCTTTGGGAGTCTTTCAAAAAAGAAAGGAAATTTTCATTTTTAACCCTAAAGTTTTAATGTTCGACAATTTAAGTATAAACTTCTAATTTTTGTTTCATTTTTAACCCTAAAGTTTAAATATTTGACAATTTACCCTAAAGTTTTATTCTTTGACAATTTAAGTTTAAAATTTTTAATCTTTATTTCCTTTTTAACCCTAAAGTTTTAATCTTTGACAATTTAAGTTTAAAGCTTTAATATTTGGTAATTTAACCCTTTGATTAATTTTATCTTTTACTTCTAATTCAAAAGTTTTCATCTTTTGCGATTTAACCACTTTGATTTTTTTTACTTATGTGTTGTAATCTTGGCTTTGGGGGGTTTTTAAAAAAAAATGGTTATGCATATGGTTGCTGTAACCTTGGCTTTAAGGGTTTTTCAAAAAAAAAATGATTTTTTTTACTTTTCACCCAAAACTATTTGTTTTTTTTAATTCAAAACTATTTGTTTTTTTTAATCCAAAACTATTTGTTTTTTTAATCCAAAACTATTTGTTTCATAAATTACTTTTAATCCAAAACTATTTGTTTTTTTTTCTACTTTTAACACAAAACTTTTTATCTTTTACAATCTATCTTCACAACTTTTTTTACTTTCAACTTTGGTCCTTTATAGTTTTCATTTTCCGTAAATTTTTCGCTTTATGCTTCGTTCAAAATTTTGTGACTTAACACATCGCAACGTGCGTCTTTGGTTTAGCGTTTTTACGTTTCATTCTAAATTTTGCGAGTTAACACGACGCAACGTGCGTGTGTGGGTGAACGTTTTTACATCGTTTATTTTTTTCCCGTTTGACAGGTTCAACATAACGTGCGCGTCCTAAATCGATTTAGTTATAACTAAAGAATCCCCGCCGCATTGCGGCGGATCGTAATTCTAGTTAACAAACTATAAATAAAAAACAATATGCATATAGGTATGTACCTTATGCTTAGGGTGGTTTTCAAAAAAAATTTGATGTTTCATTTTTAACCCAAATCTGTTTGTTTTTCTACTTATAACACAAAAAGTTTTCATCCTTGCAATTCAACCTTACAACTTTTATACTTTCAACTTTAGTCCCCACACTTTTCATATTTCGCTGATTTTTCATTTTAAATTTTGCGAGTTAACACATCGTAGCGTGTGTGTGTTTCAACGTTTTAACATTTCGTTTACGCTTCGTACTAGATTTTGCGAGTTAACACGGCTCAACGTGCATGTGTGGTTCAACGTTTTTACGTCGTTTATCTTATCTCTGTTTGACAGGTTCGTTACAACGTGCGCGGTTCTAAATCGATTTAATTATTATTTTCTATGTTTTACGTTGCAGTCTAATTTCTTTACATTAATATACCGTAACTTCAGTATTGGTTGTTGATGGCGGTGGTGTGGTATTGGTGCTATTCGGCACGGTTTTACGCCCCGCCGCATTGCGGCGGATGGTAAATTTAGTTAGATCAAGTTTCTAACTTTTTATCCCTACTCTCTTCTTATAAGCTCTCATATACCACACGTTACATATAACATATCTCCAAATTTTGTTATCATGTCTTTTTCTAGCAAGTTTCTTAAATTCTATAACTAACCACAAATTAGAGTCGGCTAGAAAACAATCTAACTCGATTGTCAACACTCAACACCAACTCTATAGATTTATGCTTCAATATTAAACTTATCAAAATAGAATATAAAAATTGAAATGTCAAATAAATAGATAGCATATGAAATTATAATGAAAATGTTGAATAGAAAATTGGCAAATGGTGAGTGGTTGAGGAGGGAGGTACGTTGAAAGCCCATTGGAGGCTGCGGTGACAGGGGCCCACCACCGACATACCCTGTCTAAATCCCACCTTACACGCTAACAAATACGTAATAAAATCATAGGAAAAATAAGGATACGGAAATTAGCTTCCACATATTTACGTTGATTTATCATGGAAAAATAAGAAAAACAAATTGAACACAAGTGGAATTTCTCAGCGTGATGCGACCTGGGATGCAACTTTAAGGGACGGGGATATACTTGTTCCCGTCAATACTTCCGTTAGAAGTGTAATTGAATAATTACGTGTGATATGGGATAATACGGGTTCTAAACATGATGTTAATTGAACTCAATTGTGCATATCATATGATTAAAGGTAGTTGACTTTTGAAAGTCAAACTAACCAATGATAATGTTGAATAATAATTTCGACATAAAATCCGTAAGATGGATTGAATAATAATTTCGACATAAAATCCGTAAGATGGAACCGTCTTAATTAAAGATGACTAATCTATCCGTCTTACGAATTATGATGATAGTTTGACGCTTGACAAGCTAGGTGGAAGCTTGGGAAGGAAGCGGGTCAAACGAATTAAGTATGAAGGAAAAACGTATTTAGGATGCAAGGTAAGTAAAGCTTACACCTTTTTGTAGGATACGTATTTATTTTATAGGTTATAAATACGACAAAGGTAATATCCGAAATATAGGTTCCGACGCGAAATGATACGGGTCGGAACAAATAAAAATGACAAAAACTATGTTTAATGGTAAAGGGGACGAAAGGGTAAATTGGTCATGAGATGAAGTACATAAAATGAGATTTCGAGTGGCTACCTCACACGGTAAGCCAAAACGAACAGTAAGGTTAACGGTAAAATTAGTCATGAAGTGACTAAAATTCAACGAGTTTTCTTTAATGTTACCTTATAATGTAACTCGTATTGAGAAAGAGGAGTAAAATGGTAATTAAGTCACGTGTTGACGTATGTAAGTTGAAGTTAAAAGATACCCTATGGCATAAGCCAAGATGGGTTAAATACGTAAGAAAAAGAAATTATGAAATAGGATCTTGTGTTAAAATCCGTAATTGGTCGAATGTGTGAATTGGTAGTTAAATACCATGTCTTTATAAATATAAATGTTTGGTCATTTAAGCCAAACGGGTCAAATGGTGATGATATCACCATTTGACAATATCGACTAACGGTTGGTTGTCGAGTCATATCTTCACAAGAGTGAATAGCTATTGGATAATTGCGCCGTTATTAAGTAGCGGCTAATAATAACAAGGTATAAAAACGGGTCTATACTTTGACTCAAGCCAGGTACGCATAAATAAGATTATAGTTAAACATGCGATTTTGGTCAAATATCTTAGTGAAAGTCCTTCGTCATAAAATAAGGGACTAAGGTTGACCAAAACGCCCTTGATCGATAAATCGGGTAAACGACCCTTAAGGGTTGTTTAGGAACATGTATTATGATCATGTAAGCCTTTGATAAGCATAAAAGTTATAGGCATAAGCCTTTGGGTCAAACGCCTAAAAATGGGTCTTTCCGTAAAATGACTAACCGAATGGTAGTATTCGGAATAAATGGTTCACTACATTAAATCCACCACAAAAATAGTTGTGGTGGAAGATAAGTAAATATCTTAAATGTGGAAAATATGACGTGTGAAAAGAAAGAGGGAGATTCAAACTTAAAGGTTTAAATCCTCTAAACAGGTCAAAACGAATTATGCGCATAGCTTGGGTGTTGGCCGCGTAATTCATAAAAGTTATGAACCCGAGCTAAAGATTTTGAGTTAAATGCGTTGGTACATGCTTAATGATTATTTTGAAACAAGTTGTGGTATTAAACATGAAGGGGTCAAATATGTTGAAATTGAATATAAAGCCGAGTGCTTAAAAATTTAGAATTTTGTTAGTTCGGATGTCTGATTTAAACTCCATATGATGGAGAATCGAATTACGATTACGTGGGAAGAAACGGGTCGTGAATCGGATGATTATATTGAAAGTTATGAAAGTCACAAGTTGTAACAAGTGAAAAATATGGAGTTGGGCAACTGCAGCTCCAAAGTAAGAAACATTTTGTCGAAAAGAGTTCTTGGCGTCGCGCGACGGGTGGAAGGCTTCACCGTCACGTCACGCGACGACGGTCGCGGCCCGCGACGAAACCAGAGGATCCTGTCGCGCCACGCGACGAGCATAAGAGCTGGGAATTTTGTTTGTTTTGTTTATTTGACTTAGAGAACTTGGTTTGATGCATTATAAACTATCAAAACTAATGTTTGTGGTGGTTTGAAATATAGGTGAATATAGTAAGCTTACGGGTGAAGATCAAGCTCGTAGAAGGACCGAACACGATCAGAAATTTAAGCTTCCGCAATACGCTTCGCCGTCACAATTTGAACGACGACATATTTATATTAAGGCGAAATGTTTTAAATTCTTAAATGTTTTAAGAAACACGTATTATCAATGTATGTGTAATCGTATAAGCACAATTATACTCGAAATATTTACGTAAATAGTATAAATAATTAAGGGTCTTACAAGTTGGTAATCAAAGCTCAAGGTTAATGAGTAAATGTGTTCGGTTTTAGACTTGATCGCATAATCTGGTAAGTTATGTTTATATTAATGGTTTAGCATGATAAAGTGTTGTAAACAACACATAGGGTTATCGTGTAATACACGTTACCCTTATTAAATTGATAAAGGATCGATATACTTAACGAAATTTGAAATGTTATTGTAAAGAATATATACGGACAAAAGATCAAATACACATACCCTTATCATACAAAATGTACAAATATGGTGAAAAGGTAAAAAAATGCGGTGACATTTTCGTAATTATTTACTCATGGAGTAATTATCAAAATTACCCTACAAATGATCTTGTAGGGTAATTTTGTAAAATGTTCTTGTAAGGTAATTTTGTAAAATGTTCTTGTTGGGTAATTTTGATCTTGTAGAGTAATTTTGTAGAGCATCTTGATTACTCTACAAATGATCTTGTATGGTAATTTTGATCTTGTAGGGTAATTTTGTAGAGTATCATAATTACTCTACAAGTGTATCAAAATTACTCTGCAAGTTTCAAAATTACTATACAAGAACATTATATAAATTTACCCTACAAGATCAAAATTTCCATACAAGAACATTTTACAAATTTACTCTACAAAATCAAAATTACCCTACAAGATCATTTGTAGAGTATTTTTTATAATTACCCTACGAGCAAATAATTACGAAAATGCTACCGTGTTTTTTTTTTTTTTTTTTTGCTTTTTCATGCCTTTCGTATGTTTTGTACGATAAGACTGTTTGTAGGTGAACTTAACTCATATATACAAATCACTTTAAATTATACATGAAATGTTGTTGTATAGAATAAATACAAATCACTACAAATTATACAAATATGACAACACCAAGTCACCAACAAACATTTGGACCACTAGGGTCATTTAAGTCTCTCCTCGTAATTGAGCGACCAAGTCAAGTGTGAAACATATTTGTAGTTTAACAGATTGAGTATACGAATATCATACAATTAAGGGCCGACATATTAAACGTATAAAAAGTTAAGGTTGTTGACCCTTAAATAGTTAGGATCCCATTACACCGAAAAAAAGTAAATAATTTATTTTTTTAATTTATAAGGCTATGTGAAGTGTGGTGCGAAGAGAAAGCCACGTAATCCTTTCACGCCTTAAACACCCTTATACTTGATTTAAAGGGGCGGCCAAAGGTAGCTTAGTTAGCCTACTAATGGCCGTGACTAGTGACATAAGTGGGGCCTATCTTTTTCTAACCAATTACACATATTCATTTGTTTAAATACAGACAATGAATTAGTTATTATAATGTAATTAGAACCATAACATCTTTATAAAAGTGTGATTAGTTAAAAGCTTCTTGCCTACGTGACATTTTAACTAACAAGTTTAACAAAATCGGTACACGTTTATTTATATCTATACTTCTATATTTGTATCTATATCTATACTATATAATAAAATAAAACTATGAGGGACACGTGCCATCCATTAAAACATTTACTTTTTGGTTTTCATGCCTAGTATGAATGTTTTTTTTTTAATTAGAGATAGTTATTATATCATTAACTAAATTTTTAAAATAATGTTTACTTAAAACCTTTGCCAAGTTCAATATTATATTGGTTAGAGTACTAAAAAAACAAAAAATAATGATGATAATTGTTTTTATGAGTGATTTTTAAAAAATCTCAAATATTTAATATGGCTGGATGGTAAGAATGATAAAAATTACAATATATTAAATTAATAAAATAAATAAATGGTAAAAAAATCAAAGTTAATGCCTAGTTTAAAGAAATATTTAAAAAAACTTAACAAAATTTGTAACTTTCACGCAAATGTTATTTTTTTTAAATACATCTTAACTACTGTATATGTTAACAAATTAGATTACACGAGTTTATTCAACAATGCAATGCATATGTTTTTTAATATAACATTTTTATTATTAGTTATACAAATATGACAACACCAAGTCACCAACAAACATTTGGACCACTAGGGTCATTTAAGTCTCTCCTCGGAATTGAGCGACCAAGTCAAGTTCGAACATATTTGTAGTTTAATGGATTGAGTATACGAATATCATACAATTAAGGGTCGGCGTATTAAACGTATAAAAAGTTAAGGTTGTTAACCCTTAAATAGTTTAATGCATATGTTTTTTAATATAACATTTTTATTATTAGTTATACAAATATGACAACACCAAGTCACCAACACGCATTTGGACAACTGTCAAATTTGCATGCATCCGTACAATTATTAAATGATGATTAGTGCTTAATGACTGTGCTGATTTACAATTTATGACTTAAATTGCTTTCTGATTTCTGCATTATACTTAAATATGCATCACATATTGAAAATGACATATGATTGACCGCATGCAAACATATAGAAATAAATGATGCACAAAGCACAGTTAGCACAGTTAGCGGATAACTCAGAAAAATGCTGACAGAACTCAGCACATAGACAGACAGTGTTTTGAGACCCAGTATGGGCCAGAGACTAAGTACTACACCAATATGGTGTGTAGGGAAGTAACGACCACAAAACTGCATTCCTAAGTGATAGTTTAAATACCGGAAAGTGCCTAAAACTCACTCAAAATGCTGAATTCAGCAAAAATCAGCTTTTTTTACAAGCTAGTAACATGCAAAAATATGACTAAATGGTCCTGAATGCTTTCCTAAGTGTCGGGAATTAAAAGTGTCACAAAAGGGTACATAAAGAACACTAAACGGTATAGTTTAGCACTTTAACGAACCAGTATCTAACCGAACAACCGGACACTACCCGAAACACCAAAATTACACTAGAAGCATTGTTTTAATGTTTCCAAGCTACTTACAATCCCCGAAAATCATAACACCTACAAAAATATCTAGTAACCAAGTACTTAACTTATACTTGATTTCTAACTACAAACTAACTAAATTGTTACAACCTAAGCCTACTACCCCCCCCCCCACCTATCTCACGGCCCACATGGCCTATTTGGGAGATCTTATTTGATCGTGCTTGATCTCATGAAGATTTGATTAAAAGATATGTCATGTACTTAAGGGAACATATTATCCATTGGATTATGAAGTGTTGGAAGATTATAAGAATAACCCAAGGACCATAACCATTTCCTTCTCACTTCTCACCACACTTGAAAAACCTTCTCCTCCCCCTCCATACGCTACGACCAAGAACTCCCCAAACACCACCATCATCTTCATTCACTTCTCATTAAATCTACACATATACAAAGGTGTTAGAAGCTATACAAAGAAGCTTGGAGCTCTTGAAAGTTGAAGGACCTCTCTCTAGTGCTTTTATCCACTTGTTTTCTCCTCTTGATCATCCCTAGCCTTGTGCTAGTGGTAAGAACACTAAACTTTCTATTTTACATCTATTTCAAGTGGTTAAAAGATGTTACATAAAGTTAAATCCACACCGGAATACGACGCCAATACATGGCAAGTTATACAAATACGAATATACCCATCCTTGTGAAGGATATCCATGTTTAAATACTTGAGAAGTGTTAAGTTAAAATATTAATTATTTTAACAAATAATTAAACACTTGGAATATTAATGAAGACACCTTGGGACATAACTCAAAGACATTAATCATTACCAAGTCAAGGCACGACCCGCTCGTCTAATGGACCGTAGTACGCATGTAGGTAGTCGTGCGTTCTAGAGGAAGCTTTGAGATTACATCGGATACAAGGAACGCAAAACTGTGAGTTCATGTCCCCCTTTTCTCTTAACTGTTTTCGGTTTTATAACTCTCGGGGGTGAAATACATGTTACATACTGATTACAAATGGTATGATTAGCTAAGGAAAGTACTGCTAGATCACGTGAATGGGTAGGCGATTAACTTAAGACCATTAATCTTTGTATAAGGACCGAGGGGCATGAGTGATTGATCTATTGGGTGTTGCAAGCCTCACCCATAGGCCTGCGAGTTGGCCGCATGTGGTGCCTATGCCGTTCCGCCGGAGGGGCCGGTACGAAATACGCATACAGGGTTGAGTGCTTCCTATGCCATGTCACTTATATTAATGTATTAGCTACACATTAATTGATCTGTTTTTCCTTGTTGCTTCATACCAGTTTACAAGTACATACATACATACATACAAAGGTTTTCAAGGATGATTCGTACACACATACTAAACACATGAACTCGCTCAACTTTTGTTGATGTTTTCAAACTACATGTATTTCAAGGAATTAGTAAGTGGATCTGGTATGCATTGGAAGTTTTATGCACCGATAGGAATAAAGATGTCATCCATGGTCTTTGGGTTTGGTCAGTGTGTCTTATTCCTGGACGAGACACGTCTTCCAAGCCTTAGTTACATCTAATATCTTTTGACGAGTCCTTAGTGAACTCATAAACAATTTGTATGGTTTGTAAAACTTGAATTTGAAGTCTACGTTTTAAACAATGTTGTTATGTTTTAAACTCATTTAATGGATGACAAATCTATGGTTTTATCATATAGTTGTTGTTATGATTGAAGGCAATGGTATTAAGAAAGTCACCCCATAATCACGCTTCCGCAAAAGTCAGGGTGTGACAGCTTGGTATCAGAGCTTCGATTGTAGCGAACTAGGATTCCTTCTCGAGTCTAGACTACAATCATTAGGGCTCTCACAAAAACGTTTTTACAAACATGTTTTCATTGCATACACGAAACGCCCAGATCCAGGAAACAAACATTTTTACAAACAAAAGACATGAAACACATTTCAAAGTTTATGCTTATGATTCAGTCTGAGAGACTGGGAAGTGTAGTCTGAGAGACTAGGGAGTTCAGTCTGAGAGACTGGGAAGGGTAGTCTGAGAGACTAGGGAGTTCAGTCTGAGAGACTGGGAAGTTTAGTCTGAGAGAGTAGGAAGGATAGAAAGTTTCATGAAGAATAATGTGAATACACGATTACATGATGAATTGTCCTTATTTGCAATATATTAAGTGTTAGTGATTGCTATGAATATGCATGCTACGATTATTATGTACCGGCACACATGTCACCTTCTCCCGAGAGTGAGGAATCGGACATTGACGACCCTACGGCCACCGCCACAGATAATGAGATTGTACCTGCGCCGGAGATATTTGCGTCAGACACTGAGAGTGATCCTGATATGATGACCGAGGACGGGGACGACTTCCAACCGTCCGCGCTGCCAGATTTTGGTGATGATTTACCCTTGCTGATGGTTTCCCTGACAAGAATCCTTCTGTCATTATTGTTTTGGCCCATGACCACCTTATCATTTGGACACCCCGATGGCGAGCACATCATGACTCCGACCCTCGACGCCGTACCTCTCGTGGTTATTCCTCCCGAGGATATGCCTTTTGACGATTTGTTTGATGACGACGTTGATTTGTTTGCTGATGGTTTCCCTGACAAGAATCCTCCTGTCATTGCTATTCTACCTCCTGAGATTCCCGTCATTGAAGTATCCCCTGCTTCCATTTTGCACTCGATTTCAGACTCCTTTGAGTCTGTGACATCTGCAGCCTTACAGACGGTCAGGTTATCGCTTCTTTCTACTGACTCGGACGACGACACCGCTATGACTACTGCACTATCACACTGCTCGAGATCCCACACCTTCACACGACCCAGAGCTTGCTCCTGAGCCAGCTCCTGTTCCTCTTAGGTCAGCTTGATGTTGCACCTGCTGATCCTGAGCCCTTGCTTGATCATGACCCTATTTCTTTTGGTTTACCAGACATTGCACCCCTTATACCGGACCCAGTACCTGCACCTGATGGTCTTCTCTTTTGCTGAGACATTTGTTCCTGCACCCGCACCCGCTGATGTTGTTCCTTTCTTCCTACGGAGTTCGACGTCCATCGCACCAGTTTGCCTATTGCTTTCTTTCAAGACATACCCGCACCCCATCCAGGGGAAGGTACCTTTGGCCAGCACCTGCCTAACGGTCTTTTTGTATCAGCAGCTTTTCCACAAATCCTTCAGGCTGTACTGTTCATTTCTTCACCGCTGGACGAGCCATTCCGATGGTTCCTATCATGCCCTATGCTGATTTCAGACCCCTACCATCCCTCACATTATGGAAGCTACACACGGGATGAGTTTCTCCTGTTACTTCAGCTACAGTTCGAGGTTTTGAGTTATAGAGTTTTGGAGCTTGAGCTGACATTACATCCTCCACCCTATCAATGCCAGTATACTTTGATCCTCCACATTCATCACTATCTCCTTTTGCACTCTCACCTGCTGCTATTACACCCTTCATAGGTTTTGATGCTCATTTCTTTACTATCAAGCATCAGATCAGATACTTACTTCGCCGTATATTCAAGCTCGAGGAGAAAGTCGCACATGTTAGCAGTTTGCTTTTCTTCACTCCTCCACCTCGGACACCAGTGTACTTGGCTTTTGGTTTTATGCGAATTGCATTACTTTTGGGGAAAATACACTACTAAACTTATAGGACGAGGGTAGGGTGACCCTGTGTCCCTTTTGATGTAATGCACTTTGTAAGCAACGTGATTGTGGTCGGTAAACAATGAAAGCTTGATGCGTGTCAGTGTGTATATGTTTTTAATAAATAATTAAGCCCTTTTTACACTTTTAACCAAGTTTTAAATTTATAAAACACGATATTCACTAACACTAAACACACATATGGGCAAGTGCACCCATCGTGGACGTAGTATAGTGTTGGTAAGATACCGAGGTCGTCCAAGGACACAAGAGCTTTTAATACCGGTTTATCCTCAACGTCTAACCAAATCAAAAAGTTAGAAAAATGTTTTAAACTAAGAAAAATAAAAACTAACTAAATGCTGAAAAATAAAATAAAATAAAAACAGATAGACAAGATGAATCACTTGGATCCGACACGTGTATTAGTATAACCTTTGATTATTTTTGCACTTTTGCACTTGTTTAAGAGATTATCTTAGTTATTGTAGTAGGCCCCTCTTTTGAAGGCGACGTTACCCTCAACCCAGTAGTTTGAGTCAGCAAGGATACAATCCTAAAGGGTCGGATTATTGAAAGATAATGAATTAAGTTATTAATGCAAATTATGGTAGGCCCCGCTTTTGGCGGTGACGTTACCCTCGGCTAAGTAGTCTGAGTCAGCAAGGATACAGTCCTAAATAGCCGGGTTATAGTATTAATAGTAGTTAGCTTATGAGGGGGTCAAAGAGTTTGGATCCCCGCCATCCAATACCTATGGGCATTGAAGGAGATCCTACTAAATTTGACCCAGGTCCCAAGCAGGACCTCTAAACGCTGAACAAGGGCAAGACCCTTACCAAACCGTTCCCTTAACCCCCGACCAGGTAGCCAACATACCTCCATATAGACCGTGGAGATATGAATGGTGAAAATCTTTTATTTTATATAGACAGTAAAATAATGCCAAGACACCACGGACAAACGATAAGGAAAGATCACCTTCAACATAAGTAACTAGTTATTAATGTCATTAATACAAAACCAAATAAAAAGTGCAAAAGATTAAAAATAAAAAGTATTATACTAAACACTTGTCTTCACCAAGTGATGTAAGAGACTTAGGCAAACATGGCCTTGATTGTCAAGAACTCTTACGATCAATCTTGGATCCCGAGACGACTCACACACTCTACGATGGACAATGGATGATGGTGGTGGATGATGGTGTTATGGTGGTGGTGGGTGGTGGATGAGGTGTGAGAGAGGTGGTGTGCTAAGGGATGAGAGAGAATGAAACCAAGCTCCTCTATTTATAGGCTGGACAGAACGCTGGACACGGCCCCGTGTCCGCTGGACACGGCCCCGTGTCCGCTGGACACGGCCCCGTGCCCGTCTGACACTCTCTCTCTTCATTAATTGTAATTGCGAATTACAATTAATGCGCCTGCTGTACTTTCAACACGCCCCCGTGCTCGCTGGACACTGCCCCGTGCCCAGCAATGGAAGCTTCTACTGGTTTGTCTTATCTGCTGCTTCCTGGGCACGCCCCCGTGTTCGCTGGACACGGGGCGTGTTCAGGCTCTGTTTTCTTCTCTTTGTCTTGGGAGGTGCCGTTGAGGGTCCGGGCAGTCCACTTTTGCTCCTTTTCTCGTAATTATGGTAGAATTAGTGGTCTTTTTGCTTCTTTTGTGATTTTGAGCTCATTTCATCCTGAAAATACAAAAGGAAGACAAAAACACTCTTTTTCCAACATTAGTACTTAAAAAGGGTTAGTTTTATGCCTTAATTGATGTGTTTTATATGTTGCATTTTACACACATCAAATACCCCCACACTTGAACTTTTGCTTGTCCTCAAGCAAAACTCTTTTAATGTGGCTTACACTCCCAAATGGAATAGGTAGAAGAGAAGTTTTTTTTTTTTTTAGCTTGTCCTAGAGTGTCGGGAATCCAAGGTTTGTATAGGTTTTATTTTTATTTTATTTACAATCCTATTCGTCATGATTTATTTTGAACTTTTCATAAGATAAACTACTTATTTGGGCATAACATGCCTTTTTAAAATTCCATTTATATACAAGTTCACATACCTCACGGGAGATCACTCAATCACTCGGCCGAAGGTGTATATTTAAGTGAATCGCTCGAGAGCGGCACGGACTTACGTTTTCCATAGGCTTGCCAAGCGATCAATCCTCCTCCTTTTTAACTTTTTACCTTTGTAAATATCAAGAGGACTTTTGGGGTGAAGGCTTGGGTTTAAAGGTGGGTAGTTGGTTAGTGGTTAGTAAAAAGGGCGAAAATCGTAACCAGTGTCGGTTTTCATAAAATACCTTATTTTTAGTGACATTTATTTTTGAAGTATTTCTCCAAACAAGCTTTTGTAGCTTTTGTTTGTTTTTGACTTCATTATTCATATTTTTTTTTCGTCACGTAAAGGGTATGTTTATGAAAAACCGAGCTTGTTACTAAAATAAGGGTGAAAAAATGAAAAAGGTTTTTGGTGGGTAAAAATTTTTTTTTTTTTTTTGGGTAATGAAATGAAAGGTTTAGGCTCAAAGGGGTTTTTCTTGGGGGATTTTGGGTAGGTAAAAAAAAAATGAAAAATAATGGTTTTGAAAGAAAAATAGTTAGTCCTAATGCCTCCATCATTTACTTACTTGGGTTTAAGTTGGTAAGGACCGGGAATGTATCGTCGTGGCAAGTTCTAGATTTGTAAAGACCGAGCGGCTATTCACACAAAAAACGAAAAGTGAGCATTTAATCTAAATATGTATATTTTTATGCTCAATAAAGGCTCAAAACTCACTTTTGTGGGAATGGGTTTTTAATGTGACCAAGCATATATAATCGAATTTTTAACTAGACTTGTTATACCGTTTCATAATTTTCTTATGTTAGTTCTTTTTATCACGACGCTATCGGTTGTAAAAAAAAATATAACCCTTTTATAACTTGTTATTCCCAACTTAAACTAAGACAAGTAAATAAAAAAATGAAAAAAAAATTTTTGAAAAAATTTGGGGTGTTTAGCGGTTCCAATAGAGTTTTGTGTAAGGCTTGTTTTAGGATTTTGCAAAATTTCAAGGTTTTAGCATTCCCCCCCACACTTAAATTACACATTGTCCTCAATGTGTCCAAAAATAAAGTTTTTGGTTGATTAGAATATGTAAAAGTGTGTTTAAAAACAAAGTTTTGTGTTACTGGCGCTCTGGACACGGCCCCGTGTTGACCGGGCACGGCCCCGTGGTCAAGTGCCAGTAACAAAAATTAGAATTGAAACAGAAGCCTGGACACGGGGGCGTGTCCGCTGAACACGGCCCGTGTCCAGTTACCTGAACTGGGTGATTTCCTGCAGGGGGCTCAGCACGGGGCCGTGTTGGTTGGGCACGGCCCGTGTGGAGCCTTCTGTTAGGGAGATTTTTGTCGGTTTGTTCTGTTTTTCTGCATGGTTCCATTTTTTCTCGTTCCCTTTTTCATCCATTACCACCATGAGTGTGATTTATTCTGCAAAAACTAAAAGATTAGACTAAACTAAGGATAGGTCCGCGGAATGCCTCCGTGGTGCGCCACGTTTATAAGGGTCCTTGGCTAGACCCGATTCCCGGTCACACGTCTTTTGATTGGAGTGCCTTGCCTCCCAAGTTACACCGTCGGAGAGCGGCATCCAAGCTTGAATCAATAACCTTCATGTAGTGGACCGGGTCGTCATCCTCTATTCTCTTCCCAACTCCAAACTTTACCTCATCGTCCCCATATCTCAAAGTTAGTGTCCCGTCATTCATGTCCACTACTGCTTGTGCGGTGGCAAGGAAAGGCCTCCCTAGAATAAGGGGGACCTCGGTGTCTTCCTCCATGTCGAGTATGACAAAGTCAACAGGATAAACGAATCTGCTTACCCTTACCAAGACATTCTCGATGACACCTTGCGGGAACTTGACCGATCGATCAGCGAGTTGTATGCTTATTTTTGTGGGGCTTGTGGTTCCCAAGCCAAGCCTTTTGAACATTGAAGAGGGCATGAGGTTAATGCTAGCCCCTAAGTCGGCCAAGGCATTGCGGACGGGAGATTCCCCTATTGAGCATGGAATCGTGAAACTTCCGGGATCGATCTTCTTTTGGGGTAGTTTATTGAGTACGAGGGCAGAGCATTCTTCGCCTAAGTTAACTAATTGCAAATTTTCAATTTTCTTTTTATGTGTAAGGAAGTCCCTCATAAATTTAGAGTATTTGGGCATTTGGGTTAGGACTTCGATAAAAGGAATATTGACATGCAATTGTTTTAGCAAACTTTCGAATTTTGCGAATTGCTCATTGGTTTTCTGACGAATTAACCTACCGGGGTACGGAACTCGAGGGGCCTTGGTAGGCTCTGTTGATGGGGGAGTGTCCTTCTCCTGCAGATGCGTTGGCGTTGATTCTTCCGTTGCTGGAGGTACTTCTGCAGGCCCTACGGTGCGGTTTCGTAGTGTGATGAGGTGAACTTGCGCCTTTGGGTTGGTTTCGGTATTGCTAGGTAATGCGCCTTGTGGTCTTTCGGAAAAATTTTGAGCTAGTTGATTTATTTGTTTTTCTATGTTTTGAATGCTAGCTTGTTGATTCCTAAAATTTGATTCTAATTGTAGGAATCTTTCCGAATTTTTCTTATCAGTGTCGGAGACAAGGCGAGATATGGTATCTTCGAGCCTCTCTCTTCCACTTTGTTGAGTGAAATTTTGCGACTCATTTCTTGATTGCTGAAAGTTTGTTCGTTGCGGTTGTTGGTTACTACTATTGCCGGGCTCCCTCCAACCAAGGTTTGGGTGGTTTCGCCATCCTTGGTTGTAGGTCCCCGTTGGAGGACCCGACGGCCTAGGTCTATTATCAATGTAGTTTACCATTTCTTGTTGATCGTCCGTTTCTTTCATGCAACTCCAATTTTCATGTGACCCACCACACCCTTCACAAGCCATGACCGAGACTGTTTTGGTCATTTCTAATTTTTTTATTTTTGAAGAAAGGGCCTCGATTTGGGCTTGTAAAGAGGTGCTTTCGTCTACCTTATGGGCGCCCGGGGCGATAGATTTATTTCCCCGGGGAGTGTGCCACTGAAAATTGGTTTGAGCAATTTCCTCAATCTGATTATATATTTCGTGTGGGCGACGATTACCTAAAAGTCCCCCGGAGCTAGAATCAAGTGTCTGCCTAGTATGTGGCAACAACCCATTGTAGAAAGTGGATACTTGTTGCCATATTGCGAGGCCGTGATGGGGACACTTGCGTAATAGCTCCTTGAACCTTTCCCAAGTTTCATATAAGGATTCCCCGTCCTCTTGTGAGTATGTGTTAATTTCAGCCATTAATTTAGCAGTTTTAGAAGGAGGGAAATACTTATATAGAAATTTTTGGGCTAGTTCATCCCAGGTGTTTACCGATCCAGCTGGGAGGGTGTTGAGCCAAGCTTTCGCTCGGTCTTTTAGTGAGAATGGAAACATACGAAGGCGGATGGCGTCGTTTGATGCTCCATTGATCCGAAAGGTATCACATATTTCTAAGAAATTAGTTATATGTAGATGGGGATCCTCGTCCGCGAGCCCGTGAAAGGTCGCGGAGTTTTGGAGCATTTGTATCAAGTGCGGTCGAAGTTCGAAGTTATTGGCTTCGACATTCGGGGCATTGATAGCGGCACCGAGATTACCTACGGTGGGTCGTAAGTAATCCATGAGGGTACGTTGGTCCGCCATTGGGGGTGGATCACCCGAAACCTTCTCTTGGTTTTTGGCTTTTAACCTTTTTCTGAGAAAGCGTTCGGGTTCTTCTAATGGTTCCTTTATGTCTTTATTGGAACTGGAGCTCATACACTACGTGAAGTTGGTGTCGGGTTCCAAGTCCTGCAATAAAAACAGAAAAGAATGTTGGTCAGAAGGTTCACCACGGCCCCGTGTCTAGCGAACACGGCCCCGTGGTCGGAGTTACAGTGGTTGTTTTTCAGATCCCAGTTACTGGAAGTTGGACACGGCCCCGTGTTGCACCGACACGGCCCCGTGGTCAGCCTTCTGTAACTTGAAAAACAAAAACTGCCAGTAACGTTGCTGAGCACGGCCCGTGTCCGACCAGGCACGGCCCCGTGCTGAGCTCTGCAGAAGCTGAAAAATCTAAAAAAAAAAAAAAAAAAAATTCCTAAAAATTAAAAAAATAAAAAGATGATTAGGCCGTTGATTCCTAACTTTCTTAAAATCCTTGTGTCCCCGGCAGCGGCGCCAAAAACTTGATGCGTGTCAGTGTGTATATGTTTTTAATAAATAATTAAGCCCTTTTTACACTTTTAACCAAGTTTTAAATTTATAAAACACGATATTCACTAACACTAAACACACATATGGGCAAGTGCACCCATCGTGGACGTAGTATAGTGTTGGTAAGATACCGAGGTCGTCCAAGGACACAAGAGCTTTTAATACCGGTTTATCCTCAACGTCTAACCAAATCAAAAAGTTAGAAAAATGTTTTAAACTAAGAAAAATAAAAACTAACTAAATGCTGAAAAATAAAATAAAATAAAAACAGATAGACAAGATGAATCACTTGGATCCGACACGTGTATTAGTATAACCTTTGATTATTTTTGCACTTTTGCACTTGTTTAAGAGATTATCTTAGTTATTGTAGTAGGCCCCTCTTTTGAAGGCGACGTTACCCTCAACCCAGTAGTTTGAGTCAGCAAGGATACAATCCTAAAGGGTCGGATTATTGAAAGATAATGAATTAAGTTATTAATGCAAATTATGGTAAGCCCCGCTTTTGGCGGTGACGTTACCCTCGGCTAAGTAGTCTGAGTCAGCAAGGATACAGTCCTAAATAGCCGGGTTATAGTATTAATAGTAGTTAGCTTATGAGGGGGTCAAAGAGTTTGGATCCCCGCCATCCAATACCTATGGGCATTGAAGGAGATCCTACTAAATTTGACCCAGGTCCCAAGCAGGACCTCTAAACGCTGAACAAGGGCAAGACCCTTACCAAACCGTTCCCTTAACCCCCGACCAGGTAGCCAACATACCTCCATATAGACCGTGGAGATATGAATGGTGAAAATCTTTTATTTTATATAGACAGTAAAATAATGCCAAGACACCACGGACAAACGATAAGGAAAGATCACCTTCAACATAAGTAACTAGTTATTAAAGTCATTAATACAAAACCAAATAAAAAGTGCAAAAGATTAAAAATAAAAAGTATTATACTAAACACTTGTCTTCACCAAGTGATGTAAGAGACTTAGGCAAACATGGCCTTGATTGTCAAGAACTCTTACGATCAATCTTGGATCCCGAGACGACTCACACACTCTACGATGGACAATGGATGATGGTGGTGGATGATGGTGTTATGGTGGTGGTGGGTGGTGGATGAGGTGTGAGAGAGGTGGTGTGCCAAGGGATGAGAGAGAATGAAACCAAGCTCCTCTATTTATAGGCTGGACAGAACGCTGGACACGGCCCCGTGTTCGCTGGACACGGCCCCGTGCCCGTCTGACACTCTCTCTCTTCATTAATTGTAATTGCGAATTACAATTAATGCGCCTGCTGTACTTTCAACACGCCCCCGTGCTCGCTGGACACGGCCCCGTGCCCAGCAATGGAAGCTTCTACTGGTTTGTCTTATCTGCTGCTTCCTGGGCACGCCCCCCGTGTTCGCTGGACACGGGGCGTGTTCAGGCTCTGTTTTCTTCTCTTTGGCTTGGGAGGTGCCGTTGAGGGTCCGGGCAGTCCACTTTTGCTCCTTTTCTCGTAATTATGGTAGAATTAGTGGTCTTTTTGCTTCTTTTGTGATTTTGAGCTCATTTCATCCTGAAAATACAAAAGGAAGACAAAAACACTCTTTTTCCAACATTAGTACTTAAAAAGGGTTAGTTTTATGCCTTAATTGATGTGTTTTATATGTTGCATTTTACACACATCAAAGCTCAATTGCCATGTCCCCACTAAGCACGTTGTTGATCTGCATGTGTGTGCTATAATTGTGGTACTACGTGCTTGCTTGTTTTGTTCTGATTAAACATGTTCCTATCTACAAGTTGCACTATAGTTGTGATGTTGATTGTTATAACGATTGCTTAAATATGTATATGTATATATATACACATCTCCTAGGTCTCATTTGTTAAGAGATGCTTATGTGCTTGCGACCTTAATGAGACCTGACCTAACCGTTCTTCTTCTTAGAAGATGTCGCTTCAAGGGAACACCGATGCCAACAACCCTCTGCCGGCGATAGAGGCGGAATTACAAGAGCGCATTTCACAGGCCATCGCACAGCACGAGGCCCTTCGCTCTGAACGCAGTGGAGGTACCTCAGGAAATAACCCACCCAACGGCTGCACCTACAAGCAGTTCTTGGGCTGCAAGCCCCTGGATTTCGACGGCACTGGGGATGCCTTAGCCTTCGTGCGCTGGGTTGAGAAGACGGATTCTGTTTTGCGGTTGAGAAAATGTGCCCCAGAACATCAGGTCACGTACATTTCTGGACTGCTTCAAGATGGGGCTCTGTCATGGTGGAACCTCCAGGTTCAAACGTTGGGCGAGACTGCTGCGTATGCTTTGACATGGGACGAACTGAAAGAACTAATGCATAAGAAGTACTGTTCGAGAGCAAAAATCCAGAAGTTGGAAACTGAGTTCTGGAACTTGAAGATGGAAGGTCCAAAGATAGCTGAGTACATGCAGAAATTCCATGTTCTGTCGCGTGTTGTCCCCTACATGGTAGAACCAGAATTTAAAAAGATTGAACGTTTCATCGGGGGATTGGCACCTCAGATTCTAAGCCTGGTAACAACATCTAAACCTCCAACAATTTCCGCAGCTATTGACTTGAGTGTGGCGCTCACTGAAGAAGCGATAAGACTAGGAAGATTTTCAACCTCTGAGGAGAAAAAGGAGACTCATGTGGAGTTATCTGGAGATAACAAGAGAAAGTTCGGAAACTTCAAGCATGGTACTCAGACGAATAACAACAACAAGGCCAAAAAGGGAAAAGAGTACGTGGGTAAACTACCTAAATGCGACAAGTGTCGATGTCATCATACCGGGCGATGTAAAGATGGAAAGTGTGATAACTGTGGCAAGGTGGGGCACTGCAGGGAAACGTGTTGGCACAAGACGGGACGTGGAAAGAGAGGTCAAGGGTGTTTTAACTACGACGACGTGGGGCACTTTAGGAAAGATTGCCCAAGGGAGATTAAACAAGATCGTGGGAAAAATGTCTAACACCGGAGCTAGGGAAGCACGCCAGGATCCAAACATGGCCATCGGTACGTCTCATAATAGTCAATGTTATGTGTCTGTTCTATTTGACAGTGTTGTCAAATTTTAGCTTCAGAATATACTTGTTTTAGTAGTAAGATAGATATCCAGTACTCGATAGAACTAGCTCAAGGGAAGCTTCGACGTGGTAATTGGGATGGATTGGTTGTCGAGCAATCAAGCGGAGATTATTACCCGCACACCGATGGCAAATGAAGAAACAATCATGATTCATGGAGGTAAGCAGAATACGCCCCTACAGCTTCCAAATTGCTTGAAGGCACGAAAGTTGTTGCGTAATGGATGTGTTGCTTTCTGGGCTCATGTCGTGGACAAGGGAACCGAAAAACCAAAACTCGAAGATATCCCTGTGATAAGGGAATATCCTGAAGTCTTCCCCGAAGACTTGCCAGAATTATCTCCTCAACGACAAGTCGAATTTCGCATCGATTCGATTCCAGGCACCATGCCTGCAGTCAATGCACCTTAGCGACTTACACCTTCGGAGATGCAAGGATTGTCAGTGTAGCTTCAGTAGTTGATAGAGAAGGAAGATAACAGACCAAGTTTTCCGCCTTGGGTAACCTCAGTTTTGCTCGTCAAGAGGAAGGACGATAGCTTTCGTACGAACATCAAACTACCAGGAGCCGAACGAGCTAACCAACAAGAGTCGGTGACTCTTGCTAAGGATTAACAAATTACTTATTTAACTAACTGTAAGGATCCGACTACTATTTCACGACTGATCGATGATCGAGTGTCACTAGCTGTGAATTCAGGAAGAAAGTATACCGGGGAAATTGTGGGACAATAACTTGTTTTAAACTTACACAAAAATGGTGTTTCCTACACGATGCACAAAACAGTTTTACACAGAATACGAAACTTTGAGAATCTAGAAAACATGTACTTAGGACCTTTGGGAACCCAGGTCCAAACTCGGAAAGGTTGCTTAGGAACCACACCTGTTAACTCAAGTAAACCCCATTATCCCGACATATATGCTATTTCAGTAAACCAAACAGAAAGTACTCAAATTTCTTTAAAATCTTCACTTTTACTTCTAGCGAGTAGATGTTTGCATCTCTACTCCCCTTAATGGTAGTTGCATCGCGTTAATTTTCTTCGCTGAGAGCAAACACACATTTGCTTCGATACTTGGTCATTTCTTCATTTTAGCAAATACTCATTGTTTCATTACTTGAAAACTTATGTGTTACGCATGCACCATTTGCTACGCATGCGGTCTCATTTCGAATAAACACTTCATTAAAGTTTAAATATTATGTTGCTAAATCTAATTACTGATTTGTGATTCGAATGACCTACATTATGGTAATTGTTGGCTTCCTTGTTATCCAGTCAACACACTTTCTTGAAACTTCTTTTCTTTCAAGTTACATTCATGATTTATCTTCGTAACCACGCTGAGATTCCCTTGTTGATACATACATTTATTGTCAGATTGCGCTGAAACCAAGTTCAATTGCTTGAACTTGTCCATTTCACATATTCAATTTAAGACGCCATATGATGTATTGAGAGCATCATATTCAAATTTTGCAAAGGGTCTTTTGTTTCGAGTCGTAGTAGACTTGTTTAGTCTATGACTCCACTAAATCGTTTGTTGGTTTCGGCACCTTGTGGTGATGCTTTCACAAAATTGAAGCTTGCGTTAATTTCGTTACGCACCTCATACACGGATTTAATTGTTTATTGACTTGCTCTAAATCCGTTTTGTTTATCACAATTAAAGCGGTCCCAACACAGTTGTGTGCTAAGGCAAGGTTACATAGATTCATTTCATAGCACGGTGTACCTCCTAACGATTCTTTCATGGTCGATCGAATGCCTTGTGGTATTTATTACTTTTTCATCTTCAATCAGAAACAGTAGCTCTTTAATCTTCCATATTTGATTGAAAACCCCATGATGCTATTTAAATCAAGTTTTCGGAGTTGTTTCAATACACTTTCCTTTTATTTCAAGCACGGTGAACTTGTTCGGTCACCGCTATTGTTGAAATATGTCAATCACGACACCTTGTGGTGTCATTACAAATTTGTAGCTTGAGCTAATCATGGTCGACCGTTCCACACAAAATACACATACTCTGTTTGACCTGTCATTTAAAACATTCCTAATGCAACTACAAATTAAGACAATGATACACCAGATTCGCTTGTATTTCACTCGGTGTATTTTCGCAATTCAAGAATGTTTACACACTAATCCTTACCATTTATTTATTCGAAAGTTGACAGATCATTTTCATAATCAAGTTGTTGATTTTGAGTTCATATAGCAAATGCTATGGTTTGTGAAAACTCGTTTGCATATTGTGACCGACTGTTTGAGAATCCATTGGTCAAAACTCCTTGTTGCACCCCTGTTAACTAAGTTACGCTAGATTATACATCTATACATCTCGTGTCCCTTGACATCAAATGCTAGAACACGTACCTTTTAACTATTGGGTTCTTGTTGTTGAAATACATCCTTGGATTCACCTGATATGAATAAGATTTGATTCGGTTTTGTGGTTATCTACCTCAGTATTATTCATATACATACAGACATAATGTAACCCTAAGGAGTTAAGGTAGTACAAATTTTGAGGACGAAATTTTCTTAATAGGGGGAGAATGTGACAACTGTCAAATTTGCATGCATCCGTACAATTATTAAATGATGATCAGTGCTTAATGACTGTGCTGATTTACAATTTATGACTTAAATTGCTTTCTGATTTCTGCATTATACTTACATGTGCATCACATATTGCAAATGACATATCATTGACTGCATGCAAACATATAGACATAAATGATGCACAAAGCACAGTTAGCACAGTTAGCGGATAACTCAGAAAAATGCTGACAGAACTCAGCACATAGACAGACAGTGTTTTGAGACCCAGTATGGGCCAGAGACTAAGTACTACACCAATATGGTGTGTAGGGAAGTAAGGACCACAAAACTGCATTCCTAAGTGATAGTTTAAATGCCGGAAAGTGCCTAAAACTCACTCAAAATGCTGAATTCAGCATAAATCAGCAAAAATCAGCTTTTTTTTACAAGCTAGTAACATGCAAAAATATGACTAAATGGTCCTGAATGCTTTCCTAAGTGTCGGGAATTAAAAGTGTCACAAAAGGGTACATAAAGAACAATAAACAGTATAGTTTAGCACTTTAATGAACCAGTATCTAACCGAACAACCGGACACTACCTGAAACACCAAAATTACACTAGAAGCATTGTTTTAATGTTTCCAAGCTAGTTACAATCCCCGAACATCATAACACCTACAAAAATATCTAGTAACCAAGTAATTAACTTATACTTGATTTCTAACTACAAACTAACTAAATTGTTACAACCTAAGCCTACTACCCCCCCCCACCTATCTCACCGCCCACATGGCCCATTTGGGAGATCTTATTTGATCTTGCTTGATCTCATGAAGATTTGATTAAAAGATATGTCATGTACTTAAGGGAACATATTATCCATTGGATTATGAAGTGTTAGAAGATTATAAGAATAACCCAAGGACCATAACCATTTCATTCTCACTTCTCACCACACTTGAAAAACCTTCTCCTCCCCCTCCATACGCTACGACCAAGAACTCCCCAAACACCACCATCATCTTCATTCACTTCTCATTAAATCTACACATATACAAAGGTGTTAGAAGCTGTACAAAGAATCTTGGAGCTCTTGAAAGTTGAAGGACCTCTCTCTAGTGCTTTTATCCACTTGTTTTCTCCTCTTGATCATCCCTAGCCTTGTGCTAGTGGTAAGAACACTAAACTTTCTATTTTACATCTATTTCAAGTGGTTAAAAGATGTTACATAAAGTTAATCTTGAAGAACACTAAGAAACTTGAAGATGAAACATGAACATAAGCACAAAACTATAAGAAATCATAAGAATACGTATTGTTAAGTGTTGTTTTGCTTCTTGATGGTTGATGATTTGTGTTAGTGATGTTAGACATCATATGAAACCTACTAGATTGTGATTTAACACATGATCTAGTAAGTTAAGGTGGTGATCTTGTGAAAGACCAAGATCATCATACTTTATGTTTCTCATGAACTTGAAGAATGAAAATGATTTTATGAATGATGAAGTATGTAACATGTTACTAGTCATAAACTTGGATGATTTCAAAACTAGTTTTCTCAAGAAACTAAAGTTATACACAAGATTTACTAAAACATTGTTTTAAAAGAAACTAATCATGTTTCTAGTGGTGAATCAAGTATAAAAGTACATGGTTAACAAGAAAAATACAAGAAGATTAATTTTTGAAAAATCATCATACAAGTTGTAAAGATCGAAAATCTTCAAGAATGATGTTATTAAATAAAGACAAAATTGCACAAAACAACGTTTATATTATACCTAATCTGCACTTTATACCTTTCACTATGAAATCGGCCAAACCCAACCTTTATGTTCATGTTTTGTTACATGTTATAACCTTTACAACTAACCTCGTCTAAAAACTCAGTTAAATGCCCTCACATGCATTGCACATGAGGGCATTTCTATAATTTTAAACCCCTGTTCATCCTCTTCCATAAACTACACTAATTAATTCTAAATTACAGAACCATCAAATCATCAATTGCGGTTATTAAAGTCGATCACCATTTAAATGTCAGAGTCGATCGGAGGGTATACGTCGGAAACACCGACTTGATGGAGTCATTCACGGTGGGGTATAGGCTTGATGGAGAATCGTCACTTGACATCGGAGTCCGAGTTGAAATGGGCATTTATATTTCCACATTAATGTTCGAATTTTTTGCAATAATAGGTGGTTTGAACAAGAAAAAAGTGTTATTAGGTGCTCATGCATATTGTTTGCACTTTTAGGTAAGTTGTAAGTTGATATAGCGACCTTCAATGAATTTTTCTGCAAAAGCTGCCAAAGATGTTGAAGGTTGCAGATTGATACAGCGACCTTCTGAAAGTCGCTGTTTGATGTTACAACCTTATTCAAGATCGCAGTTTCATGTTACAACCTTATTCAAGATCGCTGTTTCATGTTACAACCTTATTCAAGATCGTTGTTTCATGTTACAACCTTATTCAAGATCGCAGTTTCATCTTACAAACTTATTCAAGATCGTTGTTTCATGTTACAACCTTATTCAAGATCACAGAATGGTGTCACAAGCTTATTAAAGATCGCAGAATGGTGTCACAAGCTTATTAAAATAACTGTCATCTTTGCAGAATACATGCAACTTTCGTTTGCTAGTAATATAGGTGACTGTTTCACCTTGTTGTCCTTTTGCTGCATGAAATGTGAGTGGTTAATGTAAAGGTGAAATGACTAAACCCTAGGCTCTCACATGATATGGAATCAAACCTGCTAAGTTGAATAGTTTTGTGTAAGAAAAATACTGTTGTGTAAGAAAAATACTGGCTTTCACCATGAATTCAAAAAATGATGCACAGATTGAAGTCTTTACATATGAACATAAAGCAAAGCACTCGAGATACATTTTCAATATCAAACGAAGCTTCAATCCTTTCATTACCGATAAATATTCAGTCAACCTTTATCAGCCGAAGATGAATTTTGAATGTCATCCTGGTCCTCTTAATGCAGCGGTGTTGTTCTTGGACAAGAATCACCGTGCGTTTGAGGTATTCAAAAATCCAACAGCGTATGATCAGCCATTAAATATTAGACGATCAGATCGAACGTTCTGGCAGCATATGAAAGAAAATCCGGTTGGTGGAAGGGTAGAAGGTTTAATACATGCAGCAGGATTCAACGGGATACTGCAAATTGGGTACAAGTATGTAGACCACGCCTTAATAACTGCGTTGGTTGAGAGATGGAGGCCAGAAACTCACACGTTTCACCTTCCTTTTGGAGAAACGACTGTGACATTACAGGATGTCAACGTGTTGTGGGGGCTACCAATAGATGGGTTGCCTATTTCTGGGGTTGACATTGGTATGTCGATGTATGCTGTACGAGACAAGTGTCAACAGGTGTTGGGGTTTACCCCTGCGGAAGCTGATGTGAAGGGCAAAAGGGTTAAGTCCCTCCGAGTTTTAGAACAAATAACATCATCCAATTTTTCTGAAAATGAAGCATCAGATGAAGATTGCATTTTTCGTGCACGTCAAATAATATTTTATTTGATAGGGTGCACAATCTTTCCTGATAATGCAAACCACCTGATTGATGTCAAATTTTTAGAATTTCTCGTAGACTTGCCCGCATGTTCGGGATATAGTTGGGGCAGTGCTGTGTTAGCTCTCCTTTACAAAAACCTTTGTAATGCTGCAGCACCTAATGCTATAGCCATTACTGGGTCAGTTGCGCTTCTACAAGTGCGGGTTTGGGAGAGGTTTCGTTGTTTTGCTCCTGCTGTTGGCCTGTTCCAGTACAATGCCCCATTAGCTGCTCGGTAGTGTGAATTGGAAATAATTAAATTTATTATTTGGTATCTATATAACACTATGTTATTTTTTTGTTTATCCTTTTAGGTGGAAGGGAAGCTTAACGTGTACAGATGTTTCCACACATTGCCTGAGAACATATAGATCTCAGCTGCAATCTATGACCGAGGCAACGGTATGGTTGTTAGTTGTTGACATATAAAATTTAAGTTTGTTTGAACACGTTTCTAAAGATTGATTTTTTTGTTTCAGTTTAATTGGAGACCATACGACGACATTGTGGGTAGACTCCCCGATATATGTCGGAGTGGTATGGGAATTTGGCGGAGTTGTTGCCCTCTGCTATGCTACTCGGTTGTGGAGCATCACTATCCTCAACGAGTGATGAGACAGTTTGGCATGTTCCAGTATATACCTAACCCAATTGCCATAGATCATAATGAGCATGTCAGGCTTCATTCCATGAACCGGAGCGGGAAAACCGGCTGGAACTGGTTAAGTCGTTACGCACCGTATGTTTGTCAGTGGGAGGCACGTCATCGAAACGTGGTCACCGGGGAACTCATGACATCTGTTGGAGTTGCCAATGATTACATGTCGTGGTACATGGAACATACCGTGTTATATGTGTCTAACCCACAGTTGTCAGCTGGCCCTATGATGTGCGTTAGTTGTGATATAATTTAGATGTATATTTAAGCCCTTTTTACACTTTTAGCCAAGTTTTAAATTTATAAAACACGATATTTACTAACACTAAACACACATATGGGCAAGTGCACCCATCGTGGACGTAGTATAGTGTTGGTAAGATACCGAGGTCGTCCAAGGACACAAGAGCTTTTAGTACCGGTTTATCCTCAACGTCTAATCAAATCAAAAAGTTAGAAAAGCTTTTTAAACTAAGAAAATAAAAACTAACTAAATGCTGAAAAATAAAATAAAAATAAAAACAGATAGACAAGATGAATCAATTGGATCCGACTCGTGTATTAGTATAACCTTTGATTATTTTCGCACTTTTGCACTTGTTTAAGAGATTATCTTAGTTATTGTAGTAGCCCCCTCTTTTGAAGGCGACGTTACCCTCAACCCAGTAGTTTGAGTCAGCAAGGATACAATCCTAAAGGGTCGGATTATTGAAAGATAATGAATTAAGTTATTGATGCAAATTATGGTAGGCCCCGCTTTTGGCGGTGACGTTACCCTCGACTAAGTAGTCTGAGTCAGCAGGGATACAGTCCTAAATAGCCGGGTTATAGTATTAATAGTAGTTAACTTATGAGGGGGTCAAAGAGTTTGGATCCCCGCCATCCAATACCTATGGGCATTGAAGGAGATCCTACTAAATTTGACCCAGGTCCCTTGCAGGACCTCTAAACGCTGAACAAGGGCAAGACCCTTACCAAACCATTCCTTTAACCCCCGACCAGGTAGCCAACATACCTCCATATAGACCGTGGAGATATGAATGGTGAAAATCTTTTATTTTATATAGACAGTAAAATAATGCCAAGACACCACGGACAAACGATAAGGAAAGATCACCTTCAACATAAGCAACTAGTTATTAAAGTCATTAATACAAAACCAAATAAAAAGTGCAAAAGATTAAAAATAAAAAGTATTATACTAAACACTTGTCTTCACCAAGTGATGTAAGAGACTTAGGCAAACATGGCCTTGATTGTCAAGAACTCTTACGATCAATCTTGGATCCCGAGACGACTCACACACTCTATGATGGACAATGGATGATGGTGGTGGATGATGGTGTTATGGTGGTGGTGGGTGGTGGATGAAGTGTGAGAGAGGTGGTGTGCCAAGGGATGAGTTGAAATGAAACCAAGCACTCCTATTTATAGGCTGAACAGAAGGCTGGGCACGGCCCGTGTCCGCTGGACACGCCCCCGTGCCCGTCTGACACTCTCTCTCTTCATTAATTGTAATTCGCCATTACAATTAATGCGCCTGCTGTACTTTCGCCACGCCCCCGTGCTCACTGGACACGGCCCCGTGGTGGGCAATAGAAGCTTCTATAGGTTTGTCTTTTCTGCTGCTTCTTGGGCACGGCCCCGTGCTGGCTGAGCACGGGGCGTGTTCAGTCTTCTGACTTCTCTTTTCTGCTTGGGAGGATGCCGTTGAGGGGTCGGGCAATCCACTTTTGTTCCTTTTCTTGTATTTATGTAAGATTTAGCTGTCTTTTTGCTTCTTTTGTGAATTTGAGCTCATTTCATCCTGAAAATACAAAAGGAAGACAAAAACACTCTTTTTCCAACATTAGTACTTAAAAAGGGTTAGTTTTATGCCTTATTTGATGTAATTTATATGTTGCATTTTACACACATCACCCTACGAGCGGTTTTCAAGACGAAGGAGCAAGGGCCCAAATGATGGTATATACAAGTTTAAAATTATTGAAAGTTACCTTTATTATTGTTAGTAAAAAAATTAATTATTAATTATTTTTTTGCAGTCGGAGACGATGGGTCTAATTCACCAATCTGAAGATGTGGACGTTATTCATGGTGCGGCGTATCGGGCCCTTAAGATGTCTAATGTTCCACAATACACACAATATCCGACTCATCTGTCACAGGAGCCGGTGGACCTTGTTTCATATCCTCGTACACAGAGGGTAGGGAGGCCCCGACGTCGTGGTCGTGGTGGTAGAAACGTTCAAGTGGCCGGGACATCAAATTAGGGCCCAAACTTCGAAACAGGGGGGGATCAGGATCCGGTGGTAACGAAGATGTAAATTTTGCGGGAAACTTTGGTAATACTGATATGGGTGGATCATGGCAGTCAGTGTTGGCTACGGCATGCTCCGAGGGTTTTGACGTCGGTGACTTATTGAACCCCCAACAGAATGATATGGGTAACAACAATCAGTTTGTAGACCCAAACATAAGTCAGGCGGGGTTTTTTAGCCCCTCGTCCCATATGATGGGCCCCAACACAAGTCTGGCAGGGTTAGTTACCCCCGCGTCACAGATGATAACATTTATGCCGGATACCCAAACAGACTATCAGTACTGGCCCCCAAACCAAAGTAACGAAGATCACCGGAACCGTTATGCAGATGTTGAACCAAACCCCTTAGACTGGAGTCTCGACTTGAACCTGTTTCCACCACCACCGAATGACCCATAGAGTGTAATACTTTGTGAAATAAATATATTGTGTATTACATTGTGAAATAAATATATTGTGTTTTTTGTTTTTGTTATTTGTGCAATATATTTTATTATTATTTTATTGTTCTAAGTAAATTGATACTAAAAAAACACATAAACTAACACAATCATGAGGTATTTATATTTGTTTATCATTAAGGGTATAAAGGACATTTCACAATTTTTAACTAATAAGCATTTTTATCAAAAAGAAAATGTAATTTTAATTCAATTTCCACCCACTATAAATACCCCTACCATAGGGAATGAGAAGTCCACAAAAACCACAACCACCTTTATGGCTAACCAAGGTGACAATCAAGTAGCTGATGAGCAAAACAATTCGCATGTGGTCCAGAGAAAGTCATTTTCGATTCTAAACAAGTTAAGACGTCCAACCGGTCGTTCTAGCACTTCGTCTTTTCCAAAGCCGACCCAGGTCATGCTAAATAACCGTGGGTCGTCCGCTCAGTCGAGTAAACCTGGTGGCAGCCCTCCAGAAAGAAAAAATTTTACATTTCCAACTGAAAATTCCGAAAATTGGTCAAGGGATGCTGTTGAGTTTTACCTAAACGGGGATTCCCCTTTTTGTTATTCTCGCTTTTTAGGGGAAATACAGCTACCTAGAAGCTTTTGGGGTAGCCTACTAGGCTACGAATCTAGTGCATGCCTAAATGACATTGTAAACCCAATCCTACCAGTATTAAATTTTGATTATACAAATCACTGATTAGATATATTTTTTTATGGCAGCATGTTCAAGCGTGGACGTTAAGGCTGATGCGGCTTCGACAATCTAAACTTTTAAAAGACCCGTCAAGGAAATTGCGTTGGACGGTTTTACCTCCGCAATTTTATGAAGACGTGTGTTATACGAAGGATTGTTTAAGAGCGGTAGACATGGCGGGAAAGAAGGAACCGTACCCTCCATTTTGGGAGGTAGATTATTTGTATATTCCGATATGGATTAAGCAGGAGGACTGGTTACTATTCCGTGTTGATATGTTTAACATGGAAATAACACAATATTGGACTGATAAAAGATGGGGAAATGAAAAAAGACGGCTGGTTGAACACGTGATGGACATTTTTCCAATTTTCTTCAAGCATTTTCTTGACCAAATCCACTATTGGCGAAACTCGAGATACTGCACAAAGAAAAAAGTTTCATTTGGTTATGTTCAAGATGGTGTGCCTCAGGAAAATGGTAACATTGCTAATTCAGGGGTGCTTGTCTGTATGATGATGGAGAACCTTGTAAGAGGCAAGTCGCTCATTGATGAAACTGACGTAGAAGAGAGTTGTATCAACTACCGTCGCCACATGGCTAACGAGCTCTATAGATGGCGTTGTATGTAGGATGAATGTTGTTTTTGTTTATGAATTGTGCTTTCGTACTTTCTTTATAATAAAAATTTAATGTTTCCTCATATTCCAACATATTAGGCTTTTTGTCAAAAAGGGCCAACCTTGCGTTTTCTGGGTCTGTTATCTCACCGGTGCGTCGCAGTTCGCCATCACCGGGTTTCTTCGTGTCGTATGCTAGGGTGAATAAGGACTTGGGGCATTGGCGTTGTCTCGCCAGAGGTCATTTCCTCTCGTTTTGAGGGGGGGCAAAACGGCCAAAAAGCCAGTTTTGACTTTTTGTCAAAAAGGGCCAACCTTGCGTTTTCTGGGTCTGTTATCTCACCGGTGCGTCGCAGTTCGCCATCACCGGGTTTCTTCGTGACGTATGCTAGGGTGAATAAGGACTTGCGGCATTGGCGTTGTCTCGCCAGAAGTCGTTTCCTCTCGTTTTGAGGGGGGGGGGGGGAACGACCAAAAAGCCATTTTTGACTTTTTGTCAAAAAGGGCCAACCTTGCGTTTTCTGGGTCTGTTATCTCACCGGTGCATCGCAGTTCGCCATCACTGGGTTTCTTCGTGTCGTATGATAGGGTGAATAAGGACTTGGGGCATTGGCGTTGTCTCTCCAGAGGTCGTTTCCTCTCGTTTTGAGGGGGGCAAAACGGCCAAAAAGGCATTTTTGACTTTTTGACAAAAAAAGTGGAAATTGATATTTAATAATTTAATACAAGTACGATAAACAATTACACGTTTTATTACATGTAAGGGTGAATAAGGACTTGGGGCATTGGCGTTGTCTCGCCAGAGGTCGTTTCCTTTCGTTTTGGGGGTGAAAAACGAGCTGCATAAAACTCATCCGCCATCTCTCGTCTGTATTTCGCGCAAGCCTCGACAACATCTCCCCCAATCCCGACGTCCTCGTCACTAACCAGTTTTCTTAACAACATACAAACTGACACCCCTGAATCTGGTCCTGGGTTTTCCTTTTGATGTTGGCAAACTTCAGTATGTGTCACCATTGTGTTTTCCACATGTGGGCGTCCAGAATGTTCCCAGTATGCAATTTTTTCCAAAAATTTTTTGAATAACGATTCAAATTTTATTAGGGTTGGGTATACCCTAACTTGAATCAAGCTTGACCCATCAGAAACACTTGAAGTACACGTCCCAGTAAAATAAAAAGTAAGGTGAAGTGTCCGCATATCAACACGAACCATGAACCAGTCTTGAAGGTCAACACAGATTGGAATATAAACCTGAGACAAAAATAAATAAGTTAAACGTATTTGGTTTAAGATATACAGTGGGGGATGTAAGTGTTACCGTATCGATGTCCCAAAATGGAGGGTAATGTTCCTTTAATCCAATAGCAAAAGGTAACGCACGATGGTTAGGATTCTCTTCCAAAAGGTCGAGAAATTGAGGTGGGAGAATCGTCCATGGAAACAGTTGTTCTGGTCTTTTGGATTTTTTATTAAAATCCATCTGAACCTCATCATTCTCGTCACCCACCCACACACATGCTACAACGGTGAAAGTTTTATAACATAAGAATAAAACTAAATTTTCGGAGGGTTTTAATAATTTATACTCCTTACCAGTGGCGACAAGTAACCGTAGTTCTCGTATCCAAGTTGGGCACCCCAAAACTCGGACTCGAGTTGTCTCCTTCCAAGGAATCCGCTATAACAGAAAGAAGAATCTCCGTTATGATAGAACGCCATTACATTTTTTGACCAGGATCTAGACTCTTCTGTTGGGTAATAATACCAGCGTGTCTTTCTGGGGATCTTCTCAAGGGGGGTATCAGGGACTTCCTCCAGCTCCAATAACGAGTCTTCTGGGTCCCCCATTTGTTGTGTGTCGTTGGTGCAATTCGAGATGGGGGTATGGGTGACTATTTATCCAGAGATGTTATACTAGGTCGCTGTTTCATTCAGAGATGTTATACTAGGTCGCTGTTTCATTCAGAGATGTTATACTAGGTCGCTGTTTCATTCAGAGATGTTATACTAGGTCGCTGTTTCATTCAGAGATGTTATACTAGGTCGCTGTTTCATTCAGAGATGTTATATTAGGTCGCTGTTTCATTCAGAGATGTTATACTAGGTCGATGTTTCATTCAGAGATGTTATATTAGGTCGCTGTTTCATTCAGAGATGTTATATTAGGTCGCTGTTTCATTCAGAGATGTTATACTAGGTCGTTCTTTCATCTATAAAAGGCCCTCCATTGGTACCACCTCATCACTCTTCTTTGCAATACCATTTCGTAGTAATGGATAAGCGCAATGGTAAGAAACGGTTACCTCCTTTCTCCCACTTTCAAAACAATTGCTTGACTGAAGAAGACATGAAAGCTATTTTGGAATGGGAACTACCCCCAAAGGTTACTGTTCTGGAGGAAGGAAAGAAATCAACAAAATCGAAACCTGTCGAGGAAGGAGGATCGTCTTCCGGTGCAGTTGTGAATCAGCAACTGGCGAAACAGAAGGACGTTCGTGGAAGAAATAAACAGGTTGAAGAAATCCCCGTTGTTAAAAAAGTTTGGACCTATGACAATCAACAGTTTGATTTCAACCCTAACCCGGAGGAGGATTACGACCCAGAAGTCCTGAAGGAAGCTTGGAACTATGAGGAAGAAGAAGAAGATTGGTCCTGTGTTTGGCAGAACCCATATTCTGGAGAAGAGTCAGACTCAGAACTATCATCTAGAGGTGACTGCCATTGGAAATAGGGTTGCTCCTTTTCTATCATGATGTTTGTTGTAGTGGTGTTTACTTGAAAGTTTTTTGTCCTTTCCTATATCTTTAGTGGAAGAAGGTTATTATACTTTATTGTATCAGTAGGTTATTTTACTAGTATTATAATAACTACCCACCCCTATACTTCTCCTGTCTATAAATACCACCTATCACCCAAATATGTCTTCACATCTTTAACTCACCCCACCAGTTATTCGGATGGCAGATGGTGATAACGAATTACACATTCATTTTCATTTGCATATACATGAAGGGGAGCCAAACCCTGCAAATGTTGAACGACAACCAAACCATATCTCTGTTCAGCCACAACCGAACCGTAACACTGTTCAACCACAACCCAACGTTAACTCTGTTCAACCACAACCCAACCGTAACTTTCTTGAACCCCAAACCAACCGTAACCATATTGCTCGACAACCAAACACTAACAGTGTGCTCCCCTCCACTAAACACCTGCATGCCCCTCCCAGACCTTCACCCCTCCCAAATCAAAATCCTACCTCCTTTATGCAACGACCTCAAAGTCCTTGGATTGTGCAGAACCCTAACCCTGCATCGTCAAGGGTTTTAGAACCATACCCCCCGATATGTAGGTTTGGATGCATCTACCATAGCTTGTTCTACCACCAATACGACAGTGATCGTGACTCTAATGCGTTATCAGATGATGTCGTCGTTAGTGATGATCCATGGGAACAATATCACAACATTGACAGCGACTCTGATACATCCTTTTGATTCCAGAGCATGACTAGAATGCGTTATCAGATGATGCCGTCGTTAGTGACTTAGGGGTTCCTGTATTGGTAGATGTATTGTGTGTTCGTAAATTCTCCTAAATTAAAATAAACCGCGTAATGTTCTTTGATGGTTATATTATTGTGTTGGTCAGTGTAAAAGATTGTGAATTTTGTGTTTTGTGTTTGTGAATTTTTCTTAAATTAACAGTCGTAAAAACTCATTTTTTTGGAACACATGTCTTAATTGTTAAATTACACCAATTGAGAATTCAAACAGAAATACCAAACACAAAACATAGGAGGATACACCTAACAGTTAACATTAAAACCACAAAAAGATACTAACTTAACGTCGGCCACAGACCTTCCTGTTGTGCCCGGTTTCTCCGCATCTGCTGCATCGACGTGCCTGGGGTTCATCGTGGTAGTTAACATCCATCTCGTTTCGAATTCTTCTTGAACGAACCCTGCCATGATGTGTTGTGACCCTCGAAGGGTCCCCTTGAATTGTCCAGTCCGCTTCTTCCCACTCATCTTTGTGTCCCAGGGTGAAAAAATGACCGCTATACTGTTCCTGATAGGTGGTGGTGTGGAATATGGAGTGGGTAACGTCATGTGGTTGCTCACCCCTCCAAGCGCAAACGGAGATAGCATGGGAACAAGGGAATCTAAGCATTTGCCATTTCCCGCATGAGCACCGGTGGCGTCTGTATTCAACGGTGTACTCGTTTCCACCGTCATCATTGGTTTCTTCCCTTGAAACCACCGCGTAACGACCTTCTCTGACATCGTAGACGGACACTTCATGTTGCATGGCTACGGAATGCAACTTGTTAAACCTGGACCAAATTCGAGGGGGTAGAGGGGTATTGCAGCTTTGGGTCATCTGCGCTTGGCGAGCATACTCTGATACGTCCTTGGTGAACGTATAATGAATCAAGGCTTTTACTGGCAGCAGTCTTGCTTCCCGTAAGACATTATTCATAGACTCAGATATGTTCTTCGTAAGGTTACCCCAACGACGGTTTCCGCGGTCATGAACAATAGTCCACTTGCTTTTGTCGATGTCGTTCAGATAGTTCCAAGCACCCCGATTTAACAGCTGCATTTCCCTCACAGCCCAAAGATACTTTCTTCGTTGACTTGTGCTCCCGATCATCCAACACAGCTTCCTAAGAGATTTGGTCTTGAACCTACCACTAAAATTGCTTCTGACATGCCGAAGACAGTAACGGTGGTAGGCGTTTGGTTTCCTCCAATCCAGAAGGTTCTCCATCGCATTAATTATCCCGGCATGATGGTCTGATACAACACAAATTCCACTGTTACAGTCTTTGGTGACGTATTCTCTCAAATTTTGGAAAAACCAACACCAACTATGAACCGTCTCTTCGTCAACAAGAGCGTACGCCACTGGCATTATGTAGTTGTTGGCGTTTTTGGTTACCGCAACCAACAACTTACCACGGTACCCTCCTTTCAAGTGTGTGTCGTCCACAGAGATGACAGGCTGGCAAAGATGAAACACGCGAATAGAAGGACCAAATGCCCAAAAAACATATTTGAATGTTGGATGTCCTGGAGCCGAGTGCGGGTGATGAAACCATGAAACCACCGTACCAGGGTTTCGAGACTGAAGCCGTAACACGTACTTTGGCAGCTCCTGAAAGTTGCTTTCCCAGGTTCCATATATCCTCTCAATTGCCTTTCTTCGTCCACGCCACGCCTTCGTATACGTAACATCGACAGACATCGCTTGCTTTATATGCGTCCTGATGTGTTTCACCTTCAACGCAATGTCTGTACGAATTTGTGGCAAGATGTGTGCAGCGATATCCTTAGATCTAAGGCACCTGTTGTTGTTGCGTACCACCGTGGAATAACAAGTGTGGGCAGGCGCCCAGTTGGTAATTTGCCAAAGGTGTTGGTGTTTCTGTTTTGATGCCGTTGCACGCCATTCACACAAAGGAGCATCAGAGAAAGGGTTTTTAAAATTTTCGTTTCTCGTGTAGCATTTAACTTTGTATAAAGTTGATTTGCTATCGATCACAAAAATTTCCCTTCCACGGCGAATGTTCCATTCTCGGATAGCAAGGTCCACCTCCTGTTTTGACTTGAAATACATGCCGAGACGTATCTGTTTTACTTTTGGATTCCATACGTCCATTGGATTATCTTCATAATCCGGACACATGTAATCCCTAAGTTCCTCGTCCTCGTCTGGGTCGTCATGTGTCGCTGGAATGATAGGCCTCGGCTGAGCCAGGGTCAACTCAGTGTTTTGGTTGACTGCAGCCACGTCGTCAGAAGTACCATCGTCGGATGGTGGTGCCTCTTCACTTTCAGAACTTTCTTCGGTGCTGCAACTTTCCGAATCATCAAAACTGTCATTATTGTTGTCACCCACCAGAAACTGGGAGGACGGACCTACTATGTTATCAACAGGAGGCATCAAGTGGTGTTCTTGAGTTGTTTGCCCATATCCCTCGTCATCTTCATCAGAATCTTGGGTGTCAACAACATTACGTTGTGTAATGTCATGCAGAAGGTTTGTGAAACTCATGTGTTGGACAGGATTGACTGCCTCCCACTAAACATAGATCTCGGCAATGAAGTTGGTTTCCAATACTTGGGCTAAATAGTTCATTGTTTCAATACCATCATCATTGAAAATTTTTGTTGTCTGAGATATGCCCTGAAACGTGTACCCTAGTAACAATGAAAGGCGCACCGATTCTTTCTGAAGTTGAACATGATTACAGATTGAATCCACCAATTCGTCATACGATGATTTATGTCGCATAAGGAAAGAGGTTGTTAGCATGGATTGGTCAAACCGAACAGCCCCGTTAACAAAGGAAAACACACCGCCCCAATATAGTCTTACGAGGTATGGCCGAAAAGAATCCATGAACTAAGAAAGTGAAATGTTAAGATATGTTAAGGATGAGTGGGTTGTGTAAGCTGGATTTCGTTTGTTAGGAAATGTTAAGGATGAGTGGGTTGTGTAGTGGGTTGAGAACCTACTACAACTAGTATTTATAGTGT
Organism: Helianthus annuus; assembly: GCF_002127325.2. Taxonomy (NCBI): domain Eukaryota; kingdom Viridiplantae; phylum Streptophyta; class Magnoliopsida; order Asterales; family Asteraceae; genus Helianthus; species Helianthus annuus. The sequence continues at coordinate 68,003,225 of NC_035447.2, forward strand.
TGGAGTAACAAGATAGTTGGTGGAGCCCACCATCTTCTGGATGAATATACATATAATAATATTTTTTAAATATTCAAAAAAGTAAAAATGGTAGTTCTCTTAAAACAACTTTAAATACATTGAAATGGTTATTTGTTTCAACTAATCAGTTAGTCGGATTTTATTGTTCGTTTGAAGTGGTTCTATTTTTTTTTCAACCATCATTGAAATTAGGGTTACAACAAGGCATGATACAACACAAAATTTAAAAAGGTTATTTATTTAGTAATTCAACAACATTACAACATTACAATAGGATCTATCAAACTCGCAAATTACATAAATGTAGTACTATTATAATTACATACAGGCAGAAATACAATGTTCACTTCTTAGTATTTTAACAAATCATTTCTAATTGCAAGACTATTTGTCGGGGCAGAAGTACAATGTTTACTTCGTACTATTTTAACAAATCATTTCTAATTGCAAGACTGTTTGTCGGGCTTCCAATTAGAAGTAAAATACAGTGAATCCCGTCCCATTTCTTCTTATATCGAGCTTCCTGATGCAACTTTTTATGCGAAGGAAATGAGAGGTCGAAGGTTAAGGATGCTGAAGGTTCTGCATGGGGCTGATTCCCCCACCAAAACTTGCAGAATAATTTACGGGAGGAGGTGGTAGATGACAAATACCTCAGCGTCTGCTAAATCTTTCATAAGACTCAATAGCAGACGTTGACGCAACCACAACAACAAATTTCATTATCTTCGTACACCTTACGGGAGGAGATGGTAGATGAGAATAATCTTTCTCCTCCACACAAGATCTTCCCACTTGATATACGAAAATTAAAACTGAGAAAAACATCATGACGAATGATCCAAGAGAATCATCATACATTGACCAAATTTTCCTATCGGCAGAAATATCAACCAACGAACATTTTTAGTAAAGAACATGATACAGAGACACAATTTAAATTTCAACATTATATTTTTTTAACAAACACAGTATGTTCTTCACAACACACGAATTATTGTGCATCTCTTATGTGTAGTTGGGTTAGAAAACATAACATTTCAAATTTCAGAACCCATATACCATTGTTATATGAAACAGCAACCTTCTTCAACATTGTGACACCATTCTGCGATCTTTATTAAGCTTGTAGTATGAAACTGCGACTTTCAATAAGCTTGTATTATGAAACAGCAACCTTGAATAAGCTTGTAGTATGAAACAGCAACCTTCAATAAGCTTGTAATATGATTCTGCGACCTTCAATAACATTGTAGTATGAAACTGCGACTTTCTATAAGGTTGCAAGACAAAACAGCGACTTTCAGAAGGTCGCTGTATCAAACAGCAACCTTTAGCATCTTTGGCAGCTTTTGCAGATCATGGCAGATTTGGCAGAAAACTTCATTGAAGGTCGCTGTATGAACTTGCAACCTACCTAAATGTGAAAACAAAATGTTTAACCACCTAATAACACTCTTTTCTTGTTCAAAACACCTATTATTGCAAAAAATTCTTAATGTTCAAAACCAATTATATTGTTTGTTTCATAACATAGCTCGTTCCACCAGAAGGCCACGAATCAGGAACTCTCATATCAAGCTATTCCTTAAAGAATGGGCTGAAGAAATCTTTCTGCCATGATGCACTCTTGCTTGATGTGGATACAGTCATGCAAATACAATCTTATTTAATACTTTATATGACTATCACCTTTCTTATGAACAAATCTTCCTGCCATGATCAAACTATAGTATAATAATAGTGATATTTGATGATTAATGCTTTATGGACGAAACAGAATATGGTCAATCAGACGTGAAACAACAAACCACTTTCTCATCATCGATAAGTATCTTAATAACAGAGTATAGTGAATCAGATGGAAATCTAACATCACCATGTTCATTTCAAAACAACAAACAAATTCAAATATAAGAATCCATTAGCTTTACTCATCATTGATAATCAATTCAATCGTTGCTGAAACGTCGTACGACGCCATCGTTGATGAGACGACGGTTGGACGCTCTCTTCCTGGAGCCTGTTACTGCTTTGTCGGAGCCTGTAACTCACCGCCTTTAACCGTACTGATGAAGCTCGTTTCGCCAGAGCCTGTAACTGCTTCTTCGCCAGTGAATTGTTGTTCAATGGAGAGATTGAACGGTTAGAAAAGAACTTCTTTTTTGCTTTGTGTGTGTTTGTAGAATGTGGAGAAAGTGGAGATTGAACTGCTTCTTCGCCGTTGTGTGTTTGTAGAAGGTAGAGAATTGGGGTGAAGGGTTATTGAGTATTTTGACTTTTAGGTGTTGACCAATGAAACAAAAAATGAAAACTACATAAAGCTTTTAAAATGACCAAAATACCCTCACATGCTTTGCATGTGAGGGGTTTTAACCATAAAAATAAACGACGTTTGTGTTAAAGGATGAGTCATGTATCAAAACATGAACATAAAGGTTGGGTTTGGCCGATTTCATAGTGAGAAAGGTATAAAGTGCAGCTTAGGTATAACATAAAGGTTGTTTTATGCAATTTTGTCTTAAATAACTAATCATATTTTTAAGGGTAACTAGGCTTACTAAAAACACTAGTAAGTTACTACAAGTTTTTATAAAAGTTCAAGTTCATGTTGTTGTGTAAATAGCATTGTTTTGTCACTTGGTAAGTGTTGGATAAGTTGTTGACTGTTTGTGATGATTTTAAAAAGAAAATAATATGCTTTGATAGCATGGACACCTCCATTTTTAGGGGAAACTATGGCAAAATTTTCTAAAATATAAACACTTAGAAAAATATTTTCTAACAAATATTTACAAGTGTATTTTAACCATGAGTTTTCAATATAAACTTTGCCATAATTTTTGTTACAAAAGTACAAATATTGGAGGTTGGTTTTTGTAAATAAAAATAACTAAATGTGTATTTGAAGAATATATATTTAAAAGACACATGTGTGTGATTATTTGTATACTTTGTGTATTAGTTATATTATTTTGGGGTTAAAATAATATAACGTAACATATTACCAAGAAATTACAATCCAAAATATTACCAAAAATCCCAAGGAATAAATACACAAGTCACACGCATAATATTGTAAAACCGAACGAAAGAATGTAACTTACAAAAATATTCCGGAAAATACCCTTATGAATATATTTTTGGTAAATAATATTTTGGACACAAGAAATGAAAGTATGATCTTATGAATATATCGTATTTTTTACAAGGAGAAAATATATTATTTTTGGGAAGTAAAATATATTTTCTTGGAAATTTTAGAAGATATATTATTTTTGGGAAAAATATATATTTTCTTGGGTAAACTTGAAATACATTATTTTTGGACAAAATAAATTTATAAATATTTTCTAAGTGAGACTTGAAAATATATTATTTTGGAACTACAAATATTTTTGCCGAAAGGAAAAATTATAAGTAGTTTTTCTAAGTAATAACTCTTAAATATATATATTTTGGGAAATATATATTAGTGGACTTTTATTAGAAATAATATTCCAGAAAGTTTAACACAAAATTAAGTATAAGAATACTTAACTATTACAAGAAGATACGTATCCTCGTACGTATAAATCCACACCGGAATACGGCGCCAATACATGACAAGTTATACAAATACGAATATACCCATCCTTGGGAAGGATATCCATGTTTAAATACTTGAGAAGTGTTAAGTTAAAATATTAATTATTTTAACAAATAATTAAACACTTGGAATATTAATGAAGACACCTTGGAACATAACTCAAAAACATTAATCATTACCAAGTCAAGGCACGACCCGCTCGTCTAATGGACCGTAGTACGCATGTAGGTAGTCGTGCGTTCTAGATGAAGCTTTGAGATTACATCGGATACAAGGAACGCAAAACTGTGAGTTCATGTCCCTTTTTCTCTTAACTGTTTTCGGTTTTATAACTCTCGGGGGTGAAATACATGTTACATATTGATTACAAACAATTACAAATGGTATGATTAGCTAAGGAAAGTACTGCTAGATCACGTGAATGGGTAGGCGATTAACTTAAGACCATTAATCCTTGTATAAGGACCGAGGGGCATGAGTGATAGATCTATTGGGTGTTGCGAGCCCCACCCATGGGCCTGCGAGTTGGCCGCATGTGGTGACTATGTCGTTCCGCCGGAGGGGCCGGTACGAAATACGCATACAGGGTTGAGTGCTTCCTATGCCATGTCACTTATATTAATGTATTAGCTACACATTAATTGATCTATTTTTCCTTGTTGCTTCATACCAGTTTACAAGTACATACATACATACATACATACATACATACATACATACATACATACATACATACATACATACATACATACATACATACATACATACATACATACATACATACATACATACATACATACATACATACATACATACATACATACATACATACATACATACATACATACATACATACATACATACATACATACATACATACATACATACAAAGGTTTTCAAGGATGATTCGTGCACACATACTAAACACATGAACTCGCTCAACTTTTGTTGATGTTTTCAAACTACATGTATTTCAGGGAATTAGTAAGTGGATCTGGCGGGCATTGGAAGTTTTATGCTGCGATAGGAATAAAGATGTCATCCATGGTCTTTGGGTTTGGTCAGTGTGTCTTATTCCTGGACGAGACACGTCTTCCAAGCCTTAGTTACATCTAATATCTTTTGACGAGTCCTTAGTGAACTCATAAACAATTTGTATGGTTTGTAAAACTTGAATTTGAAGTCCATGTTTTAAACAATGTTGTTATGTTTTAAACTCATTTAATGGATGACAAATCTATAGTTTTATCATATAGTTGTTGTTATGATTGAATGCAATGGTATTAAGAAAGCCACCCCATAATCACCCTTCCGCAACGAGAAAAGTTAAGAATATATTAAAATAGTTAGGATCCCATCACATGGAGGAGTAGAAACAATGTGGTCTTCAAAGGAATCCAGCCTAATGTGGGAAGTATAAAGGAAGAAATACGAGTTTTGGGATATCTTTGGTGTAAAAATCGGTCTAAAGCTGTTGGTCTTACGTGGGAAAAGTGGTGTAATTTTGATTTGGTTTGTATGGGTGTGTGATGTGCTTGGTGTCCCTCGCTTTAGGTTAACATAATGTTAATCCGGTGAGGTTGTCTTTTTAATAAAAATATTGATTTGTTGGTCGTTCAAATATATATATATATATATATATATATATATATATATATATATATATATATATATATATATATATATATATATATAGGGCAAGGATCTACTAAAAAGTGGATTTTGCCTAATTAGCTTAAGAAGTATTGTGATTATAACATGTGTCACTCCTAATAAGTAGGAATGAAGGGCATTTTGGTCCTTATAAATATGAGTGAAAAATGACATGTGGCATTTCTTTTGTTTTTTAAAAATACAACAAAAAAAATCTAGTACAAAAAAATCTGGTACAAAAAATGTAGTACAAAAAAATATAGCACGAAAAAATTCAGCAAAAAATTGTAGTACAAAAAAATTCAACAAAAAAAAATTTAGAAAAAAAATTAAAACAAAAAAATTCAGCACAAAAAAATTTAGCACAAAATATTAGTACAAAAATCCACCATAAAAAAAATGTTATACTACATAGAAATACAACACATTTAGTGGGTTTTTTTTAGTATTCATATTTTATATAGCAATATGGTTCTCAAATTAAAGATAAAAAGACGCTCGATTTTACAGTGAAATTTTTATGAAAAAATAATGTCGTATAAAAAGTTTTGATCGTTTAAAAAATAGGGTGGAATATGTATGTACCTTGCATGTGGAGAGAGAAAGTCCATAGATAGGATTTTCCCAAGATACCCTTTAACTCCTCCTTTCTCCTACACTTTCATCTTAACCATTGAATTAAAAAATGAATGATTAAGATTCCTTCTCATCCTACAATTGAATATATATATATATATATAGGGCTGGGCTCTATAAGAAACCCCATCTTTTTTAAAAAACCTTGGAAACCCAACCTCATCCATTGATTGTCTTTCATCCAACTTGATCAATGGCTCTCATCATTTTAGTAACAATTATAATTAAAAGAAATAGTATAATGCACATTTGAAAGTCTGGGAGGGCATTTTCGGTAGAACAAAACCCACTTGTGTCATCATCTCTCTCCTCTTTCTTCTAGTCAAATCTTTCAATTAACTATTATCTCTCTCATCTTTCTTCATCATTGAAAAGAAAAAAGCTTCATGGTCTTCAATGGTGATCCTTCAATGGTGATCTTCATTTGAAGATAATTTCAGCGTCATGTGGTCTGAAAAAATCACAAAGACACACGCACGAGTGTGTGTGTGAGAAGAGCGATGACAAGATGAATGTTTTTAGAGAGAGAAAGTTGATGTTTTAGATAGAGAAACAACAATCTTTATCACAAAGACACACGCACGAGTGTGTGTGTGAGAAGAAGGTTTGAAGATCTTCTTCGTGTTCATCGGACGGGTATAGATCCGGTAAGTGTTCTTGAAATATCATTTCACACTTGATTTTTTGTTGAAATGGTTGTTAATATGTTTTTGTGTGCTGAAAGTGTTTTAGTATTGGTTAATGGGGTATCCATGGTTAATGTTAATGTATTTAAAATAAATCAAAAACTTTAGGATGAGATTTTGAACGGGTTTTTTTGTTGGTTTGGTTGCTTGTTAAGGGCTTTTGATCTTAACAGTAGCTGTTTTTTTGTTGGTTTGAGTTGCTTGTTTGGGTTTTTGATCTGAACAGTAATTGTTTTTTTGTTTGGTTGCTTGATTCACAGACTCAGGCCCATAACATGTGTTAAGCCCCCCTGTTGTAATGTTATATAACGTGTGTTGATTTACAGAAACAAACCCATAAAGATATTCAATTGAGAAGCTGGATGGATGTAGGCGAAGTTAATGTGTGTTCTAGTAATGGTTAATGTTAATGTATTTTAAATAAATCCAAAACTTTAGGATGAGATTTTGAACGGGTTTTTTTTTGTTGGTTTGGTTGCTTGTTTGGGGCTTTTGATCTTAACAATATTTTTTTTGTTGGGTTGCTTGATTTACAGAGACAGACCCGTAACATGTGTTAAGCACCTGTTAGAATGATATATAACGTGTGTTGATTTACAGAAACAGATCCATAAAAGATATTCAATTGACAAGCTGGATGCATGTAGGCGACGTTAATGCGGGGACATTGAATAAGTCACATCCTTTGGGAAAGAAGTCTTCGTTCATTTATAACATGTGTTAGTGGTTCATGCTGTAACAGAACACCATGATGTAAACCTGACATGTGTTCATGTATAACATGTGTAAAGCCCCTGTTAGAATGATATATAACATGTATTAACCTTTTGTTAATTAAAAAAACAAGTAATATCTATTTTATTTTTGTTGATGTTTAAAATATCCGATAATGTGGATACTGAGCGTAAAACTTGTACAAGTAATAAATGTACAAGTTAGTATGTAACGTGTAATATGAAACGAGCCATTTATGGTAACACATGTACCGGTAATTTTTGAATATATAATATGAAACGGGTCATTTGTTTTGCACATTTTGGAATGTATAACATGTGTTAAGCCACTGTTATAATCTTTTTGTAACCTGACATGTATTCATGTATAAGCTAGTGGTTTACAATGTGTTAAGCCTCTGTTATAATCTTGGTTTAACCTAACATGGTGTCATGTATACCTGGGATAAAACGTGTTAAGCCTCTGTTATAATCTTGGTTTAACCTAACATGGTGTCATGTATAAGCTAGTGGTTTTCAAAACACCATGATGTGTATATACATACTGTAACATGTATTAAGCGACTGAAATATATAACATGTGTTAAGCATCTATTATAACATGTGTTAAGACTTCCATAATAGATGCATAAACTCTAATAGTAACTTAATAACAATAGAGTAAACCTGATATAACGTGTGTTAAGCCTCTATTATAACATGTGTTAAGACTTCCAGAATGGATGCATAAGCTCCAATAGTGTGTTAAGACTTCCAGAATGTGTTAAGTCCAATAGTAAACTCCAATAGTAATATGTGTTAAAACTTCTACAATGGATGCATAAACTCCAATAGTAACTTAATAACAACATAGTATACCTGATATAACGTGTGTTAAGTCTCTTTTATAACGTGTGTTAAGACTTCCATAATGTGTTAAGTCCATACCGTTTTAACATCATGTACTAGACAAAAAAATAAGAGTCTCAAAATACATATTACTAGTAAACGAAAATACATAGCACTAAGAAAAATGGTGGAGCTTCCTTTGACAGTCTGCCTTAGCTTTTCAGCGGCTACCTTTGCTGCCTTAGCTTTTCAGCGGCTACCTTTGCTTTATTGTTTGGGTCGGTCTTGAAACGATTTGTAAACATGTGGGTGTGCGTATGCCATGGAAGTTATAAAAATGTGTTTTCATGTCTCACGTAACACGTGTTATGTTGTACATGGGTTTCATGTCACATGTAACACATGCATGTCCGAGAAGTTCAAACTATAACACGTGTTAGTTGTGTTGTGCTGTAACATAAACATGGTCATGATCCTTGAGCATCTGATCCACGTTTGACGAAACCAACGTTTGCTATAACACGTGTTATTTGTGTTGTGCTGTAACACAAAAATAAAAACCTGCAAATTACATAAACATTTGCCCCTTTTAAGAACCATTTTAACAAAAAAAATCATGTTTCATCTCTAAAACAGCCATTACACAAAAACCTATTAACAACCAGGTTGTATGAATAATTTTTGATATTTTAAGTGTAAAAAATGGAGCCAGACGTTGAGTATCATCTTATAAAGTCCATACCTATATCAATTTTAAATTCAATATTTTATTAGTTCAATATTTAAATGTAAAATAGTAGAACCGTAAATTATAATCATCTTTCAAAAGTTCATACCTACATGCTCAAGTTATCAACTAACATAAACTCCACAAAATCAGAAAAATCCATACGAAATACCCATAATCAGACATATATGAAAACATATGTTGCATAAAACTAAAAGAGTGTAAAAAACTCACAAATATCAAGATCTGAAACAACATATACAAATCATATTTTATATAAAAAAAAGTGTAAAAAACTCACAAATATCCAAATTTCTAACAACATTATGAAACATGTGGACAAAGGAGATCTAAAAGGAATGGAACAAGATCTGGAAGGGGTTTCCACGTGGATCTGACTTCATATATTAACATCTTCATCACAAAACCACGTTCTTCATCAGGGATTGATCGATCTGATTTTCGTTCTTCACTTCGTTCTTCATCATTGTCAATGAACCTGTTGGGGAAACTATGGACCGGCGACATTAACTCGGAGGTTGGTGGATTTGTCTCCATGGACATTAATGGAGAAAGGATAATTCTTTGGAGAAGATGATAATGGTTTTTCTGTTAAAGAAGATTTAAAATGAAATATTGTAAAAGAAATATGGGGATGGGTGATTTGTACAAATGAGTTGATGGGCATTAAATGTTCATGTCAAATCAAATTGGTAAAATATCTTGGGTAGGGTAAATTACTGATATAACCTTGTAAGCAAAAAGGAAGAGAAGGTGACTATGGGCAACGTGGATAAATGTAGGCCACAAGTTGAGTTTGCTAAGTTTTCTAAAAATTTGGGATTTCTTGTAGAGCATTACCCTATCTATCTATACTTTATAATAAAAGAAAACTATGAAGGACATATGCCATCTATTAAAGTATTTACTTTTTTTTGTAAAATCTATTAAAGTATTTACTTTTTTGTTTTTACGTCTCTTTGTCTTAGCTAATTATGAATGTTTTTTAATTAAAGATAACCATTATATCATTGACTAAAGTTTTAAAATAACGTTTACTTAAAAGTTTCACCAGCTTCAATATTACGTTGACCAAAATATTAAAAAACGAAAAATAAGGATGATAGTTGTTTTTATGAGTGATTTCTAAAAAGTTTCAATTATTTAGTATTGTTGGACAGTAAGAATGATAAAAATACAATGTATTAAATAATAAAAAAATAAATGGTAAAAAATCAAAGTTAATGCCTATTTTAAAGAAATATTTTTTAAATAAACAACTTAACAAATTTATAACTGTCACGCCAATGTTCATTTTTTTAAATACAAATCTTAACGACTATATATGTTAACAAATGTAGGATCGTGTTCTGACCCGATTGAGTCGTTCAGAGGCGTTCAACTAAGTTTCAGGTGCGGAATTACAAGAAACGAAGGTAGAAACAGCTGAATCTTCACTAAAACTGCTAATTGTATTGATTAACAATCGATTACACGCAGTTCTTCACACCGGCAGCACTTCAGCGTGGAATACAAGGAGATGCTTATGGTTTCGCTCGAATGGACTGCTATATATAGGTCCAGTGGTTTCGCTTATATGGACATGTCCATATAAGCGAAACCTCATATGTCACATAAGCGAAACTACATGCTTTGACCATATGAGCGAAACCTCCCTACTAAACACATACAATCTCCAGTTTTCTCGTAAAACGTGCCCTAATCTATACAATACAATGTAAGACTCGATCCAAGACGAAGTCGACAGATGTAGTGCACCAACAGACTCCCCCTTAGATGTTGACGGAGTCGTCTATCGAGTCACGACAATTCTGTATCTTCACTTCTTCAGTCTTGATCAGTCTCTGGGCTTTTTTCTCTCTCTATCTACAGACTCCCCCTCTCGAATTGCTGTCATTCCTTTGTTCTTCAGCAATATCTGCTTCAGGATCATTGTCTGGCTCTTTATGTTCCAAGATCGAAACCTGGCTCAAACTACAGAGACTTCAATTTCTAGGATCGAAACTTGGATAAACCTGCACATTCTAAACCCAGAAATAAATTTCCTAAATTTAACAATTTGAAGGCACCAACACTAATTTGACTCCTCCTCAAGACTAACTATCTTCATCAACAACTACTCTCTCTTAGATCATAAACACATGATGAACCACTTGTTGATTTAAAAAACATATTTTTACCATTAAGATACACTCCCCCTCACAACAATGTCATCATGTTTAGCACTTGGAATTTTGAAAGTCAGCTTTCCAACATCAGTTGTCGAAAATCTTTTTGACTTTTTCAAAGGTTTATGCTAAAACACACACAAAATCTTTTTGGATTTTTCTGAAAGAAAGTAAATGACACCACTTGAAGAATCAGAATAAAACAGAAACTGAAATATTTACAGACAATATTTTTTTGTGAGTTTGTGTAAGAGGATCATATCAGTTTATGAGACATGTCACTAACACCGTTAAGCTGCATTTCATTTTAAGTTCTAACCAAATTCACCCAGATTGTCAGTATGTTTGTCCACTTAAATTTTCACACAAAGTTCAATTGTTTCGAGATACGAGGTTAATGTTTTAATTACTTGAACTTATCCGTGTGTCCTACTACTTGAATATACTCCCGTATCCAGATCCCAATATTTAGTCTTACAGGTGAGTATACCACAGATGATATCTGTCAGGGGATAAATGCGAGGGCCGTGAGAGCTCAGGTCGATACTTCCGTATACGCAAAGAGATGACGGCTTCGAATTTTTGGTGTGTCCACTTTAGAGGATCTTTTGATTACAACAGCAGCGACTATCAATTTTATTGTTTCATCAGCTTGCTGAGGGCGATGCTATGTTTCAAGCATTTGCGGAAAGCATTATCCGGGGACTAGGTCAGTACTTCCATACAGCAGAAGTCCCGGGATAATACCCCAGATATCACTGAGTATAAAGACCTAGTATCTTAGAATAAGGGACCTTTCAAACAAGATTTCAGGGGTTACCTATATATCCAAGAAGTTGTTAACCCACAGAACAAGCAAGTTTGAAATTTTTATGTTTATATCTCGTCACAATTTACTAAATGTGTAAAAATCTACTGGCATATCCTCAGTGAGATTGTTTATCACATTTTGATTTTCATTTCTTTAGCATGCTGTGACAGTCCACTAATGTACTATAATTTCCTCTTTTATACAACAAAACACGTTTTTGAATTTTATCATGTTTTTTTATTTATCAAATTTTCTAATGTTTTTGGATTTTCTGAAATTCTCTACTCCCCCTAAAATGCAAACACATTACAAAAATTGAAAACTCACTAAGCCCTTGACCCACTAGAACACAAAACAAACTATACAAAAACTTGACAACTGACATCGAATCACATCAATTCGCCATTCACTAGCGCATAAACAATCAGAACTCCCCTTTTCACAAACCATTTTCTCATTTAGATTTCAGAACACTTAAGTTTGTTTTAATCAAAATGATTTTTTCGGAAAATGAGTTTGTTTTTACCACTTGTACGGGGATATGGTTCATCATTTTGTTCTTCAACCACCTGTATGTTAGTAAATCAAGTACAACTTAATGTCCCTGATTTACCATTTGCAATTCAGCAACTTCTGTATCACGTGTAAAAAATAACCACTTGTAGAAACACACAATACTACTTGTAGGTATATCTGAAACAATTACCCACTGTAGGAATGTTACGTCTACATTTACCAAACAGGATGCCGATACCTGCTTCGCACTTACCAACCTGGAAGCTCCGGCGTAGTCCTTTCACCTATAACATTTCAAACATTTTCAACAATTTACATACAAATTTATCAAAAACATGAATGATGCCGATTCCTGATCCACGATATAAACTTGGGATCTCCGGCATAGTCCTAAGACTATTATGGGAAACAGACTTCCATCCAAGTCTTCTCAGACTTGATGGCTTTCAATTCTTGAGCAGTAGGGTTGTAAGTTGCCTTTTTAGTAGCGTAAAAATCTTTAACCCCCTTTGCTTTCCCATTCAACATTTTCCCAAAAATTTTCTTAACACTTCCATTGAACGTTTTCTCGACATCAAATTCATTTTTCTCTTTATAAAACTGATTCGAGATTTCAATTTTACCAACTTTCTTTTTAATATCCTCAAATCTCAGTGATGGAAAATCATCATCAGTCACTGAAATTTTCTCTTCAACCTGTGGCTCTTCTGGCTTTGTGGAACCAGATTCATCGCCGACTTTCTCACTAACCTTTTTAGCAACCCACACTTGGTTGTTCTCAGCTTTCTGTTTGATAACATTCTTTTTAGAACACTCACCGACCTCATAAGTTGAGTTTTCAAAAACTTTAAGTTTTTCGGTTGGTGGTTCAACATCAACAACCTTTTCTTTCAACTTCTGAGAAACTCCCTGTTTTGTTTTGGCATTTTTCTGACAATTCCATGCAATATGACCAACTTCATTGCATCTGTAACAGGTACGAGTTTCTTTTGGTTGCCACACTTCAGTTCCATTCTTTCTTTTATCAGCAAGAAACTCTTGATTTGACTGTCTCCAGAACGGTTTCTTCTGTTCATCTTCTGAACTTCCACCTGACACAAATTCAGTTTTTGTTTTAGAATTTTTCATATTTTTATGATTTTCTGGTGGAATAAAGCCTAATCCTTTCTTTTTGTAGCTACGATTTTGGTTTGGTTTCTTTTGAGAACCCGAACCAGAATTGTAACCTTTTTTCTTATTTAATCGTTGTTAAACTCTTGAAGTGTACTTTATAGGTTTTTCAGTAAAATTTAAATTTTTTATTTCAGAAATATTAATTTCTGTCATTTTGAAAACCTTTTTGATCTTGTCAAAACTAACACTTCTTATTGGAAATTCTTTGTCAGAATATAATTTGTCAGAATCATTTAAAGTGTATGCTACTTCAAATGTTTCATCATCCAAATTTGCTTTCGATAACAAAAATTCTTTACTGTAAGACCGTTTGACCGACGATTTTTGACTGTTGACTGACGAATTTGACCCTCCAGACTCAGATTTTGACTCATCCTCATCAGTATCCAACACCTGATCGACCACCTTTTTTATTAACTCAGACTCATGATCAGTATCGGACGAGGTAAACGTGACATCAATGTTATCTGGTAAAACGTCAGTTGTGTCGGTTTTTAGCTTCATATTTACTGCTTTTTCAAGTTGCTCCTCGTTTGGTTTTCTAGGAGAGTACCCTTCCCAAATTGGAGGCGGACACTTGTTATAGCTAACAATCGGTTTCTTACCACAATCTTTCTTCTTCTTTGGCTTCTCATCTTTAAAAGCTTCCATACCTGCAACAGTTGGGTAAATACGGTCAATGAGATAATCAGAACTAGAATAACTTTGTAACAGACGTCTAATTCTCTCATTCTCGATCTTTTCTGTTTCCAACTCTTGCTTCCATTTAGCACTTTCTTCGATGTAGAAGTTGATATCTTTCTGCTTTGTCATCATGACTGCATTCATCATCGTAAGCGCTTGTTCTCTTTCTGAGTTTGTCTTTTGGAGACCAGTTACTGTTTTGTTCAAGACATCATAAGATTCTTTCACATAATTGGGTTTGAACAATAACTGCTCCATTTTCTTTTCATATTCAGCTATTATCTCATCTTTTGCTTCACATTCCTTGCATGCTTCCAAACATTTAGTGCAAGGATTAACAACTTCAACAACCTTCTCAATCTCGATTGTCTTCACCACTTCTATCACTTTTTCTTTCTCAATCACCTTTTCTTCTTCTTTCACTTTCTCACTCTCAACATTCTTCTCATCAACACTTTCAACACTCTCGTTTTGAACAACATCTTCAGATTTCATTTGTAGTTGTTCTTTAGCAGCTCTTTTCTCCTTCAATTTCTCCATGCGATCTGCAAAATAAAAATGAAAACTTTCAGGAGAAAGATGATTTTTAGCAATATTGATATGTTTCTCTTCCTCATCATCACTACTGCTCTCAACTGGTGATTGATCAAACTGTACAGATTTTTCAGAATCAGCATCTGATACACCAGAATCTGATGGTGTTTGATCAAATACAACTTCCTTTTCTAAACTAACATCGTTCTGAACGCTCTCATTTGAACTTTGTAAACTTTCATCAGCACTTTCTGAGCTTTCATCAGATGCAACAGACTGTTCCTCCACACTTTCTATAGTTACACCAATAGATTTCATCCATGTGGTAAACATGTCTGGTTCTCTGACAATCTTGGCAATAAAAGCTTTGAACTCTCCCTTTTCATCAACAAATATATCCCAGCTGAAGCCTTCAGGTAGTTGTTCATCATGTTAATCAACTAAACAGACTTTGCTATCAGGATATATATAGTTGCTCCAATTGAAATCCACCAAACATGCTCTTTTGGAATCCTCAATCTTCCTACCATGAGCCGTCTGTGAATCTTGTGATTGACCAACCTGCTGATAAATGGCTTTCCTGTAATAGTCGTCTTTTCCGAACGGATTCTGAGCACCATTAGCTTCTCTACCTTGCACTCTCGCTTGAAATGGCCTTTCTCCCTGCATCGAAAGCAAGTAACTTTATATTTATCAAAACCTAAAGTAGATACATGAGCATCAAGAAAGTCATTTCTCCCGGTAATCGTTTTAAACTTTTCAGCACGTTTAAGAACACTAGCAAGACACCATTTGATATCCATTAATTCCATCTCTTCAGCGTCTATTTGGTCGTAATCCTCTTTGGTGAGCATAGGATTTCCGATCCGACCAGCTACAAGACCCTCATATGATAAATACCGAACCGAGTAGAGCCATGTGGTCTTTTGCAGTGTCCTCAGAAAAACTTTGACCTTCTGGAAGATTTAAAGCTATGTTGCACTGAATCACATAACCATTTCCTGTCTTTGTGCCTTGAGACTGAAAGCTTGTGTTTGACTCTTTAGGATTGACACTTGGAAATGATGAGAATCCACTGCTGATTTTGCTTGAACCCTGATCAGCTTTTTCTGATGAATCTCCAGCACTGAATGCAGTTTGGATTTTCGGACTTCTCTCAGATTCTGGAACTGGAATGCTACCCTTGTAGTACATCTTCACATCCTGTTGACCACTCGGACTGTTCATCCTGACGATCTTCTGCTGTTCCAGATCCTGACTCTCAATCTTTTCAATAAACTGAGATATAGTCAATCCATCATAAACACCCGTGTTCTTCAGAATCGTCAGATATGTTCCCCATTCTTTCTGCGGTAACGCATCAGCTAGCTTGTCTACCCACTCTTCACGATCTTTTTCAATACTTAACATCGACATTGATCGCACAAGGTGGCAGTATCTCTCAATCAGCTTCTTTGTATCTTCACCCGGTAGACTGCTGAACAGATCAAACTCTTTCTTAAGCAGCGCTTTCTTGCTCTTTATCATGTTCTCGCTTCCCTCAAATTTGACTTTAAGTGCATCCCAGATTGACTTTGCAGTTTTGTCGTGCTGTAGCAAAATGAAGATGTCTTCTTTGATCGCTTGCTGAAGCAGACTTATCATCATTTTCTCAGCTTTGTACATAACCCGTTCCTGCTCCGTGAATTCTGATAGATTTTTGGTAGTCTGCAATTCTGTTCGAGACAACACGTATTTCTTCAAGATACATTCCCACGACCTAAGATGGTTTGCCTGAACCTAGTTCTCGAATCTGTCTTTCCACCCGTAATATTCTTCGATACTCATCAATTTCGGGGGCTTTTGGGTGGCTCCCGTCTCGTTTTCTATATTCATGGCTTGAACAACGGCGGCTGGACCAGACGGTGTTGCGAACACGTTATAGAACTCGGTATCCATGATGACTTGACACGTTTTCCAAAATCAGTGACAAATAAGCGAAACCAGGTGTTTGTGCACAATGAGCGAAACCTTCAGATGACTTAAAAGCGAAACCTCAAATAAAGATGTTCACTGGAGCGAAACTATGATGTATAGAAGAGCGGAACAAGAAGTTGTCCGTATAAGCGAAACCCTGTTGGTCCTTATGAGCGGAACCTTATGAGCGGAACCTCAAATTAAGCACCAATGAGCGAAACTATCAGGCACTTTGGAGCGAAACCTCTCAATTATGTGTCACAAGAGCGAAACTAGGTGTATCAATAAGCGAAACTACACACTGTCCGAATAAACGAAACCTAGTCCGAAGCTGATTTGATCCATTTTTAATCCGAATTTTAGTGTCGAACTTTCCAGGGTTTGTTAATGTCCAATTATCTATGATCTGTGAAATTTTGATCCAATTTTGACCGTTAAAATTTTCTGAATTGATGAAAGAATGTGTAGAAGCAAGAAAACAAGATAAATTCCAGCTAATCTTTGCAAAACTCCTCCTCCTAAGCTCTGATACCACTTGTAGGATCGTGTTCTGACCCGATTGAGTCGTTCAGAGGCGTTCAACTAAGTTTCAGGTGCGGAATTACAAGAAACGAAAGTAGAAACAACTGAATCTTCACTAAAACTGCTAATTGTATTGATTAACAATCGATTACATGCAGTTCTTCACACCGGCAGCACTTCGGCGTGGAATACAAGGAGATGCTTATGGTTTCGCTCGAATGGACTGCTATATATAGGTCCAGTGGTTTCGCTTATATGGACATGTCCATATAAGCGAAACCTCATATGTTACATAAGCGAAACTACATGCTTTGACCATATGAGCGAAACCTCCCTACTAAACACATACAATCTCCAGTTTTCTCGTAAAACGTGCCCTAATCTATACAATACAATGTAAGACTCGATCCAAGACGAAGTCGACAGATGTAGTGCACCAACAACAAATTACATTATATTTTATTTATTAGTAAAAGACACGAGTTTATTCAACAATGCAATGCATATGTATTTTCAATATAACATTTTTATTATTAGTTATCTAACATTACATTTATCAATTCGTGTAATACACACATTATAACTTATTATTCTAAGGCTACATGGTATGGAGTGGAGCCCTTAGGGGCTCCATTGTGCCACCTCAATGCCACGTATGCGTGACGTCAATTAGAGGGCTATGTTACCTCTTTTTAATAACATCTATGGTATGAAATAAAGCCATCTAGTACCTATTCTCACCAACGGCAACCCCTTTATTAGAGAGAGAAGCCATAACTTCACACACACATCTCGTTATTCATCGTCATTGGAACCACTACACCCAATAGCGCCCCCATGATAACACCTAAGGTATGAAGAGACGGGGACTCTCGCTGAGGTGGGCTAGAGGTGACGACCAATACCGTGTAGCCTAATAAAAATAAGTGTAAATTACAAGTTTTGTCCTTTATGTTTACACCAAATTGCAGGCGCTATCCTTTTTTCCAAAAGTTTACAGGCGGTGTCCTTAACCTTCCAAACATCTTGCACGTTATGTCCTTTAGGCCAAACACAATTAGATTTTTTGGTTAATTCTGGTTATGTGCCTTACATATGAGGTCATTTTTGTCATTTCATTATCCAGGGACTATTGTGCAAATAACATATGTCTAAGGACTATTATGTACAAAAATTAAAAACATGAAAACAAAACAATTTGTCTCATCCTAACTCTAACCACACAAACAACTGTTCCCTGAGCCCTCTACATTCTTCCAATTCTTACCAACATCAACTTAAAACCCAAATTTCACACTAATTTACACTTTCATATCCAATCTTTCACCATAAAGCACCGATCTTTAGCGCCAGATGTGTTGCGAATGGGGAAATCCGAGCCCCAATTGCCGATTAACCACCGTCAGAACCACCAGAATCAAAATGGGTCTTCGTTATTTTCTCAATGCTCGATGGGGTTTTTAAGATTTGCTCGATTTTTCAATTTCAAGTGTGTTTTTATTTTGATTCTTGGTGTTGCGGTTTCTCTCTCTGCGATCTTTTCGGTCTTTCATTTGCATCACCGACAATCTGGGTTTGATGCTAGTGGTTTGATTAAGGATGGAGGATTTGATGGTTGGGCATATGGGTTTGATTGTGGTTGGGTTTAATGATGTTGAGTAGTTGAATTAGGGTTTTTTGTTGGGGGTTCCTGTTGATGATTTGCAAGATGAATTTAGGGTTTATGTAACAGGGTCGGAAGACGAAGGACGGTGGTTGAGAGGAGAGAGAGAGAGGTGGGGCGGTGGCAGATGATGATGTTGACAGTGACGGTGGTTGGTGGGGACAGTGGTGGCTGGTGGCACTGGCGGTGGTTGGGTAAGAGAGAGATATGGAGTGGGGTGGTGGATGGTGGTTGCAGGGTGGGGATGGTGGTTACGGTGGTGGATGGTGGTTGATGGTGGTAGAGAGCTAGAGAGAGAGAGAGTTAGCTGTAGATAGAGAGAGAGAGAGAGTGGTGAATCTGATAATTGATTATATTTATGTATAAATAATAGTAATAAAAATAATAATAGTATTTTTTTTAAAATATATTTTGTTTTAATTTATTAGATAATAATATTAAATATATAGGTAAAAAGACAAAAATAGCCTTTGGTGAACAGATTTAACCAAAAAAATTAACTGAGTTAGGGCCAAAGGACATAACATGTAAGATTTTGAAACATTAAGTACAAAACTTGACGACTTTTGCACTAAAGGACAGCGCCTGCAATTTGATATAAACATAAAGGACAAAAACTTGTAATTTACTTAAAAATAAAGTAATGGGTGAGAAAAGAATAAAGGTTAGTTGGGTGATCCTGGTCCACCTAATAAATCACGAGCCATAGATAGCAGCCACGCCTTACACTGCCACTGGCTGCCAGATGGCCTGCCCACACTCTTCTGTATGCTATTCCATTTATATTTCTTTTTATATCTATAATTTGCACAACCACAAAACATAAAAGCTTGTCCGTCCTTTTACATCATGTATCAATCAAGAGAGAAGACTTATGATTATTTTATGCTAAACGTGAATCATGGTTTAACTTCAATTTCTAAGGCTACTCGGTATGTGGTTCGTCCCCACACCGTCCTGCATCAGCGTCGGTGTCAACACCGTGCCGCCGCCCCCCCCCCCCCCCACGTCCCGTCGTCAACGTCCATATACCGACGTTCAAGACGCGCACAAAAGACAAAATATTGCGGGGACCATGCTGCGCAATTGACCGTTTGAAAAAAAAAATTAAATTCAGAATTTATATTAATTAAAAACGGTCATAATTCAAAAAACACCCCTATTCACTTCCATTTTTATAAATACTCACCTTTTTAACCCTTTTTTCATAACTTTTCACCCTCTACCAACCCATTCTCTCTCACATTTTATTACCACTCTTCCCTTTTTATAAAAACTCATCATATTTTGTACCATTTTTTACCCGCTACCACCCCATCTCTCGCTAAAAAATTATCATGGTCTCACCCATTTCTTCAATTTCTTCTATGTCTTCATCGTCTTCCTCTGCGTGGTATTCATCATCTTCGGAAGAGGATGGTATTATGCACAACACGAGATGATTATGAACGCGGCTCAGGTGTTCATGGCGGCTGATGAAGGGTCGTCCCAACGGCTAACTAGACGAGCAAAATATAACCGAGACCAAGAAGGTATTTTACTTTTTTTCCTTATGTTTTATATAGATTTGAAAATGTATTTTATAATTAATTTCATTTATGTTTCGTTTTAAATTTATAGCCGGCCACGATAAACTAGTAGCCGATTATTTTGCCGACGAACCCGTGTACCCAGCCGAGATTTTTCGACGTCGGTTCCGCATGAGTCGTCCACTGTTTTTACGTATTGCAGGTGACATGGCCCAGTCTGATCCGTTTTTTACATTGCGAAACGACGCTAGGGGGCAAAGGGGTTTCAGTAATTTACAAAAATGTACGTCGGCCATTCGCCAACTTGCGTACGGTTACGCACCCGATGCATTAGACGAGTATATTAGGATGTCTGAAAGAACCGCACGTCGATGTTTGCACAAGTTTTGCCAATGGGTTGTCAAATTGTATAGCAAGCGATACCTGCGGAAACCGAACGCAAACGACGTTCAAAAATTATATCAAGCACACGAACAGAGACATGGTTTCCCAGGAATGCTCGGGAGCATTGATTGCATGCACTGGCAGTGGCAGAACTGCCCAGTTGCATGGCAAGGTCAGTATACTAGGGGAGATCATGGACATCCGACTATTATTCTAAAGGCTGTTGCGTCACAGGATCTCTAGATATGGCATGTTTTTTTTGGTCTACCTGGTTCGCTCAATGACCTTAACATCATATACCAGTCACAGATATTTGAGGATGTAGTGGCGGGTACAGGTCCAGACACAAGCTTTACGGTTTCAGGGGTGGAATACAGGCAAGGTTACTACCTAGCCGTTGGGATATACCCAACGTACTCGACAATCGTTAAAACTATCCCGCACCCGACATACGACAAAAGAAAAAAGTTTGCGAAGTTTCAAGAGGGTGCGAGAAAAGATATTGAACGGGCTTTTGGTGTTTACAAAAAAAATGGAACATCATTGAACATCCAGCACGTTCGCAAACACCAAAGAGGTTACGACACATTATGTACGCTTGTATCATCCTTCATAACATGATCATTGAAGATGAAGGGAGAGCGATATGCGAGTACGACGAAAACGCGTCTACTGGAAATTCTGTTCCAGTTAGTGGGAAACAACAAGATTTGAACGCCTTCGCTCTACGTAATGAGTACACACATCATAACCTACAAGAGGACTTGGTGGAGTACATTTGGAACAACGCTCAAAACGAACCCGGCCACGACATGGAAGACGAAGACTAGTAGCTTATTTTAATATGTTAGGATATTTTTAAGTTTATTTTTTTAGGTTTATGTTTTTTTTAAATTTATTTCTTTAAGTTTAATTTTTTTTTTTAAGTTTATGTAATGTTTTTTAATATTAATGAAAATATTTTGTTACTTTATTTGGTAAATGTTAAATAAAAGTTGAAGATTAAAAAAAAAATAAAAAAACATAAAAGTGGTGGAGGACTATGACTAGGACCATCCTTCCATGCCCTCTAGTTTTGGAGGATGATCCATCCTTGTGAGGACTATGACGTGTCGCCTACGTGGCGGATCATCCTCCAAGGATGGACCATCACCATACCTTGTAGCCTAACTATCTATGCTAAGGGGAGGAGGGGTGGTCACTAGTGATAGATTTCTATCACTCCCACTATCTAATCAAATCATGCCATGTCATCACCCAATATTCTATCACTAGTGATAGAAATGTAAGGGGGGTGGTATCACTAGTGATGGAATTCTATCACTCCCAATTTTTTTTTTTAATTTTCATTTTAAAATTAGAAATTTTTAATTTTATTTTAAAACACTAAATTATAAATTTCACTAATTTTTTTAATTTTTTATTTTAAATTAGAAATTAACAATAAAACACTAAAATTAAAAATTTCATTACATTTAAAACATACTACTTCAATTTAACATACTAGAAACATACAATTTAAAAAAAAAAAAACCTACTCCTCGTCCGAATCATGAAACTCCAAACCTAGTGAACCTACTAGTTCGATTAAATCGTATCTCAACCGAAAGTGAGTTTCTTCGTTACGCAATTGTAGATGGATATCTTGTGGAACTTAAACTTGTGTAGGAGGATCCGGCACCCAATCCGGGGATATTGCACGTCCGTCTTGTTTGATCAGCATATTGTGCAATATGATACATGCGTACACTATGCTATGTATTGATTTCTTGCTCGTCGCACGAACCGGTCGGTGTAGTATACCCCATCTACCCTTTAAAACACCAAATGCCCTCTCAACATCTTTTCTTGCCGATTCTTGCAATTTTTTGAACGCTTTTTTCTTTAGCCTCGACAGGAAATGAGGGAGCTTTCACAAAAACAGACCAAGACGGGTAGATACCATCCACAAGAAAAAAGCCTCGTCTGTAATGTCGACCGTTAACATAGAAAGGAGAGGAAGGTGCGGTACCATCCGTTATGCTTTGGAACAATGGCGACGTGTGCAACACATTGATGTCGTTGTTTGAACCTGGAACACCAAAATACGAATGCCAAATCCATAAATCATTCGACGCCACCGCTTCTAGTATGATGGTTGGTCTTTTGATGTCTCCCCTAACATACGCCCCTCTCAACTCTCTTGGACAATTTTTCCACTCGATATGTGTACAATCGATGCTACCGAGCATCCCGGGAAAATGCCATCTAGCCTCGTGTGGGGCGTAAATACGTGAGATGTCGTGGTTCGTGGATTTACGTAAAAACTCGTTAGCATACAACTTAATGACCACGTTGCAAAAAAATTGCAAACATTCACGTGAAGTTCTTTCCGACATAGATAGGTATTCATCATATTGATCGGGAGGGTTACCTGTCGCTGGTTGGCGAATGGCGGACGTGCATTTTTGTATCGGCGTGAAACTTGGTTTGCCCCTCGCATCGTAACCTTCTTGAAACCATTCCCCGCTTGCTTCGATGTCTACAACAATCTTTAAAAATAATTCTTTGGGTAAACGAAACCGATCTCTAAACATTTCGGCATTGTATAGCGGGTTTTCCACAAAATAATCGTTCATCAAAACTTCGTTGGCACGTATACGATCACGGTCGACCATCTTCTTCTTTGGGCGGGACGACTCGACATCAAGCTCGTTATACACCGACACAAAATATTTTAGCGTTTCGTTGTCGGAAGACGACTCGGTATCACTATTGCTAGACATCGGAAACGTCAAGTCCGTAGGGAATTCCATTTGAGAAAGATATAAAAATTGTGTGAAATGGGTTTAAAATGGTTTAAAAGATATAGATTGGTGTGTGTAAAATGGTTTAAAATGAAGATATAAATAGATAAATGGTTTAAAGTTTTTTTTAATCAATATTACCGTTTTTAAACGGTCAAAAAATAATCAAACGGTCGAATTTATCAAACTTCAACGCGTTATACGTTTAACGCGTTTTCTTTATCACGCGTGATGGATGGTCCGGCGCCGGTGTTGCGTGATCGTTCAACGCGTTATGCTGCCTCCATAACGTACCACCCCGCCAAGCCTAATTAGGTTTAAAATAGATTTATAACATGTATTAAAAAATACTAAAAAGTTAATAATGAAGATTTAGGATTATAAACGATACTTTGAAATAAGATAGATTTACAAAAATAAAAGATAAAATAGAAAATTGGTGAAACAAAAGAATCGGAATAAATCTTAAACTCACAAAGCTATGACACGTGATGTAAACAATTATTTATTTATTAGGTTTAAATGTTTCCATGATATTTATGCTTTGGTTAACTCCTTGCTAGAATATGTTTTTGGTGCCTGATCTCTACATCAAGTGGTGAAGGGCTTGTATTTCTCTTGAGAGATACAGGTTCGAATCCTACTTGGTGTAGAGTGAGGCATTAGTGGGCAATGGTAGGAGACCCAGGGAAACCTGGGTTGGATCCTTGAGCCAAACGGGTTTTGCCGGTAATTTCACCGTCGTGCCTACGGGCGGATGGGTTACCGGGTTTTCCCCGGAATTGGTGGTGGACTCGGGTTACTCTCGGAGTACTCCGTTTGTCCAGTGGGTGCCCCGAGAGTGCTCGGGATTGGGTTTGTTGGCCGTTCAAAAAAAAGAATATGTTTTTGGTTGATTTATGATGTTTCCTTGCGGTTCAGAGAAAGCGGTTTTAAGGCTAGAGGGTATGGTGATGGTCCTCCAAGGGAGGATGATCCGCCACGTAGGCGCCACGTCATAGTCCTCCCAAAGATGGTCCATCCCACAAAACTAGAAGGTATGGAGGCAGGGGCGGACTTACCCCTAGCCCAAGGTGGGCGGGCGCACCCCCGGGAAAAAAAAATTAGTGCTATTTTCCCTTGAAAATCCCGTCCGCACCCATTGAATTTTTTCATCCGCACCCTTTGGAATTTTTCGTCCACACACCTTAGGTAAAAAATGTTATCGATTTATATTTTATATTTTTTAGTAAACTCTAATTAAAAAAACAACCTAAATTATATAAACTTATACTAACAACTTAATCCAAATACCCAATACCTTAACCAACTATTTCATTAAACATAATTAGCCACTAATTACTAGCCCATTAACCAAACTCAACCTAACTTCAAACTATTATAATTAAAGTAAGCCCAATAGTCCCTTAGAATTCCTCCCGCCCTCCCTCTCTTGAGTCGTCTCCTGCCAGCGATCATCGAACACAACAGCAACCAAAACAGCACGTCATCAGCAGCCACGAACCACCACCGTCCGACACCAAAGGGTAACAAAATTCTTAAATAGGTTTGAAATTTCATGTGTTTTGACGTTGTTTATGGTTGCATAGATGATTTTTAGGGTGATTATGTTGTTTAGATGATTTTTAGGGTGATTACATTTAATTTTTAGGGTTGAAAATTAAAATTGAAACATTATGTTATGGAGCGATAAACTTATGGATCAATTTGTTTGTGATAGGAACCATGAGTAAGGACGTTATGGCACGATTTATTTTGTTTTACATGACCCGACCCGACCCGACCCGACACGGCGTGAACCGACCCGATATGAATCGATTTTTTTACTTATATACCTAGGGGCCTAAAATTTTTAAAAATGTTCCGCACCCCTATAAAAAAAATTCCTGAGTCCGCCACTGTATGGAGGATGGTCCTAGATGATCCTACCCCACCACTTTTATGTTTTTTATTTTTTTAATCTTCTACTTTTTTTTAACATTTAACAAATAAACTAACAAAATATTTTCATTAATATTAAAAACCATTACATAAACTTAAAAAAAACATAAACTAAAAAAAAACACAAACTTAAAAAATCCTAATATATTAAAATAAGCTACTAGTCTTCGTCCTCCATGTCGTCGTCGGGTTCGTTTTGAGCGTTGTTCCAAATGTACTCCACCAAGTCCGCTTGTAGGTTATGATGTGTGTACTCGTTACGTAGAGCGAACATGTTCAAATCTTGTTGTTCCCCACTAACTAGAACAGAATTCCAGTAGACGCGTTTTCGCCGTACTCGCATATCGCTCTACCTTCGTCTTCAATGATCATGTTATGAAGGATGATACAAGCGTACATAATGCGTCGTAACCTCTTTGGTGTAGCCGAACGTGCTGGATGTTCAATGATTTGCCATTTTTTTGTAGAACACCAAAAGTCCGTTCAATATCTTTTCTCGCACCCTCTTGATACTTCGCAATTTTTTTTCTTTTTTCGTCTGTCGGGTGCGGAATAGTTTTAACGATTGTCGAGTACATTGGGTATATTCCATCGGCTAGGTAGTAACCTCGCCTGTATTCCACCCCCGAAACCGTAAAACTTGTGTCTGGACCTGTACCCGCCACTACATCGTCAAATATCTGTGACTGGTATATGATGTTAATGTCATTAAGCGAACCAGGTAGACCAAAAAAAGCATGCCAGATCCAGAGATCCTGTGATGCAACAACCTCTAGAATAATAGTCGGATGTCCATGATCTCCCCTAGTATACTGACCTTGCCAGGCAACCGGGCAGTTCTGCCACGGCCAGTGCATGCAATCAATGCTCCCGAGTATTCCTAGGAAACCATGTCTCTGTTCGTGTGCTTGATATAATTTTTGAACGTCGTTTGCGTTCGGTCTCCGCAGGTATCTATTGTTATACAATTTGACAACCCATTCGCAAAACTTGTGCAAACATAGACGTGCAGTTCTTTTAGACATCCTTATATACTCGTCTAATGCATCAGGTGCGTAACCGTATGCCAGTTGGCGAATGACCGACGTACATTTTTGTAAATTACTGAAACCCCTTTGCCCCCTAGCGTCGTTTCGCAGTGTAAAAAACGGATCAGACTAGGCCATGTCGCCTGCGATACGTAAAAAAAGTGCACGACTCATGCGGAACCGACGTCGAAAAATCTCGGGTGTGTACACGGGTTCGTCGGCAAAATAATCGGCTACTAGTTTATCGTGGGCGGCTATAAATTTAAAACGAAACATAAATGAAATTAATTATAAAATACATTTTCAAATCTATATAAAACATAAGGAAAAAAATAGTAAAGTACCTTCTTGATCTCGGTTTAATTTTGCTCGTCTAGTTAGCTGTTGGGACGACGCTTCATCACCCGCCATGAAGACATGAGCCGCGTTCATAATCATGTTGTGCATAATTGCATCCTCTTCCGAAGATGATGAATACCACGTAGACGAAGAAGATAAAGAAATGGAAGAAATGGAAGAAGGTGAAGCCATGATAATTTTTGAGAGAGAGATGGGGTGGTAGCGGGTAAAAAATGGTATAAAAATTGATGAGTTTTTATAAAAAGGGAAGAGAGTTTATAAAATGTGAGAGAGATATGAGATTGTAGTGGGTGAAAAGTTGTGAAAAATGGTTTAAAAGATGTGAGTATTTATAAAAGTGGGAGTGAATGGGGTATAAATCTGAATTATAGCCGTTATTTATTAAATCAAAATTCTGAATTTGAATTTTTTTTAAACGGTCATAATTGTCAAACGGTCCCCACATTTTTTGGCATCTAGTGCCCGTCGCCAACATCAAGCACAAGCCGGTGAGGAGGGGACAGGGGAGGCGGGATGGTGTGCCGGCGTCGCCGGAGCTCGACGGGGGTGGGGACGAACCCCATACCCTCTAGCCTAAGTTTTCATGTTATCTTGTTTGTATTTTTTTTTTATTAACATCTAAGTTCTTTTATTAATTTTTGTATACTACCAACAAAAACTTGTGAATTCTCTTAATCAAACTATGAGGATTCACACCATGTTGTTGGTATTAAGTAATGTATTATCGTTCTAAACAAAACTTGCCAACACCTCAACCACACAGTGGCAGATCTAGAAATTATTTGTTGGGGGTACGAATGAGGGGTTTAATCATATTTTCAAATGGTGCGGTCAAGAGATACACTGATTTTTTTTAAAGAGATGCACCCGCCCACCCACCAAAACACTTAGGTCCGCCCCTGCCACCAGATTGCACCACCACAATAACCGCCCTTGATGAGAAACAAAAACTTCCTACCACAACTCCAAATCATCACCATTTCCCATGGCAAGAGCAAGACGCGCCTAAAGTCATCTTCATCATCCTCATATGTATTTTGTAACAACAAATTTTATTAAAAGAAAAAAAAAAACAAACAAGGAGCTAGATGTGTATGAAGAAAATTCAAGAACTATACCAAAGGGATGCTTGGTAATAAGCACGCCACACTACCGAGCTTTCTGGTTGAGTGGTAGCCCCATAACTTTTCAAATGAGGAACATGGATTGGAGTGTTGCCTTAGACAAATTTTATTATGGGTTAAGCCAAGGGGTTTCCGAGTTGTGGGTTTCCTCCTATGAGGGTGGGTCACGTCACCACGTTTTGTTCTTCGGGCGAAAGGGTGATTCGTTAACGCTTCAGTGTAGACTTTGAGTGTGTGGGTCGCTTCGTTATCTCATACAACTTTCATGTAACGCTTGAGCTTCATATTAAATTTTGACTTACATTCTAGTGTAGGCTCGTATCATGATTCTTGCAATACATGTAGTTACATACTTTGTTGCTTTAGAGAATAAGGGGCTGTTTGGTAGCCTCTGAATGGTCATTAAGAGGCTACCTCTTAATGGAACCATTAAGAAATTTTACCAATGAGAAGGTAAAAGAATGTGACATGTGATGATTTACCATTCAGAGGTTACCTCTTAACCATTCAGACTTGAGGTTACCTCTTATTCATTCAGAGGTTTTAAACTATTAAGAGGTAGCATCTGAATCGTCATTAAGAGGCTACCAAACAGCCTCTAAGTCAAATAAGCAGCACAACGATTCATAGTCTAAAAGAGATAGTGTAGCGTTTTGAAATCAATGGGTGGGCTTTGATGAGGATCCCCTTGCAAGTTTTTTGGGCACCTTAGACGTAGAATTATTATTATTATCCGTCTAACTTGTATGCGGTGGCGAAACTTGAGATTTCCGACCCGGTGGCGAAGTCACCCGACCTAAAAATTTCTATAAAACTGGAGGGTTGAAAACGTATATACCAAAAATTTCTATACGAAAACTACATATTCTTCACTACTGAGCGAAAAGTTTGGGAAATCTGCCGTCCCTAAAATGCTTCGCCCATGCTCGTATGAGAAAAACGATGAACATAATTTAAACCTCTTGATACAAATAGAGGGACCGAGAATGTCAACATTGAACAGCTTATGTCCTTCAAAAAAAACAAGGTACAATAAATTAGTTGTTAATAGTTAATATGCTTAAAAGCAAGTGCAGCCCCTTTGCAGTAAACCATTTTATGGGGCATCTGACAAGAAAACATATCTAGTCATGGGCCCACAAAATCCACACGTGTCAAAACTGTTGGTAACTGGGCCCACCACATCATCACGGCGGTTGCTTTTGTCTTCACGTGCCACAGACAGCGGTGACGGTTTCCTCGTTGTCTTCCGTTTAGGGTTCAGCACCCTTTACCCTCTACAATTCCTTCTAGACTAACGGCGCCGTTAACTTTACATGACCCTATTTATGTAATTATATATCACAAATGTATAAATACCCATGCAATAGAATTCATTTTCCTTCTGAATTGGTATATAAGTATTATAATCTCGTGGAGATAGATATGATCATATTGTTCCGTTGATGATAGGATGATATTAGAGTGTTCTGTCAGTGATTCAAACTTATCGTTAAAAAAAAGTTTTATGTGAAGAAGATTTTTGTGTTGGCCATTAAAAAAATGTTTTATGTGATTGTCAAATTGAACTATATTTTTTCAACTAAACTGGTTATTTGGACTTGAGATGTGAATTTATGATATGAAATGAAAAGTGATAGAAATTTAATATGAAATTTGCAAATTTAGGTTTAGTATAAATGTTCTGATCAATTACAAGTTGATCTAGAGGATTTGCTGGTTGACCCAACTTAGCTTTATACCTTTAAAGAATATGTTGTGCATAACATAAATTAAATGGATATTTTATTCCAACACTAAAAGATAATAAACATGTTCCTGTTTTATAATATAAGTGCAATTATTAATGTATAATTTATTTTTGATGTAAATTGTAGTTTTAAAGTAACAATCTATAATCTAATTTAATTTAATCTATACTTTCTATAAAAGAATAAATCCTAATGACATAAGAAAAGCTGATGTGTTAGCAAGGGGGGCTGTCTAACAATGCTTTTCTTATGTCATTACTGAATCATAAAGCCTAATATATAATATCATTTTAAAATCTGTCTAAACGTCTGCCTCATCCCAAAACCTCTGCCCATGTCTTTCCTTTGAAGCCAACCTATAACTTTGCAGATGTTTGCTTATGTCTAAACGTATACCTTAGCATAGGTTTGGAAATTGCCGGTAATTTCAAATTCAAAATGCCTGAGGATATGTAATTTGCAATTAATGCATGTCACTCACTCACTTCTGTCAATCATCTTCTTATATAAAGGGTTTTTTTTTTTTTTTTTTTCTCATTTCACTCTTCATATTTACACTCTGCTAA
Organism: Helianthus annuus; assembly: GCF_002127325.2. NCBI lineage: Eukaryota > Viridiplantae > Streptophyta > Magnoliopsida > Asterales > Asteraceae > Helianthus > Helianthus annuus. The sequence continues at coordinate 68,033,616 of NC_035447.2, forward strand.
GTTCTCTGCTTTTGTATTTTCAAACCACACTTCCAATGTATCTCTCCCTCAAATTCCTTCTTCTCAATAGTCGACATTTGTTCATAAAGGATAAGAGAAAACGGAAGCTCTTTCTGACCCACTTTCAGAACAAATTTTAGGGATATGTGGTTTGCATTGATGATGGTAATGTCATATATATAATTATGTTTGTTTTGGTTTTTTGATTTTTACTAATTGTTTTTTATCTGAGTTATGACTAAATGATAATTGCGAATGATCTGAGCAGATGATGATGGTGATTGTTCTACAGTTGTTACCGGCATCATTGTTCCAATATTGTTTAAAGTATGTTTTTTGAGTTACTCTAATATTGAAATCTTGAATTTTTAATTTTGAAGTGATCTATTCTAATTCTCGCTTTATATTTCAGTCTAATCACAGATGTTTGAAATTCATACAATCATCTGCGAATTATTTTAGGTTTGTGGATTTTAAACTGTTGATATATTCCAGCTCTGTTTTCTTCGAGCGACCAGTGGTGAAGTATTCCGGAGTCATAATGGTTTTAGAATATGTTAATATGGATATTGTTGGAATCAAATTAAACACAAAGAAAGATTATTAAATGTAGAGTTAAAATAATTTTTGCTTATGTCTAAATGATGTTTATAACTGACTTGGGCAGATGATAATGATGTAGAACCCACAGTGGTTCCTACTAAACGCAAGAAAGGATTTGCTACTGCTGTAAGATAAGATTTTATTTAATAAGATATAGAAGTAGATTCAGTTTGTTCTTTCCTTCCTTTTTTTGTATTAAAAGAAGCATAAAGTTTGGAATTTTGATGTATAGAATGTATATACTTCTGTAGGCTCCGATGATTCAAAGCAGCTCTTTATCAAGCAACTTGAGGATTAAGTATATGAGGATAGGGCTACTCTTCAACAGCTGAAAAAGTGTTCTGATGCACTACATCTTGGTCTGTTCACGAGAGAGCTGGTTTCTAGAGACCTGATGGTGATGCCTTCAATACTTCCGTGGAGTTAATGGCGATGGTCAAAGATATACTTTGAGAAGTTCAGTACTCGATGGAGTTGAAGCTAAAAGCACTTGTAATTTTTAATATCATCTGAGTATTGCAGATCGATATTGATGTAGATGTGAAATTGTCTCTGAGTTTGATTTAGATTATGTTGATGTTGAATTGTGCTTGAACAATTTTTTTAAGAATTACAAAGAATCAATTTCTGTTACTGTATAGATTTGTCAAAGTTAAAGTTTGCCAAAAGAGAACATCTGCTCGAAATCATCATCTGCTGATCTAACGGTTGTTTAACTTGCTACTGTTGTCAACATCTGTTGTTGCCTAACAGTGCTTCTCAACATCCGTGTGCGCTGAAGTGGTAAAATTATGTGTTTAGGATGCAGACTACTGTTGGTCATTAAATGAAGAGTTTTTTTTTTGTTGTTTTTTTATGCCATAGTTTTGAAATTTTATTATTTTTTTGTTGCCTAACAAAAGTTCTCAACATCCATGTCTGCTGAAGTTGTAGAAGTATGTGTTTACTATGTAGAGTATTGTTGGTCTTTAAATGAAGAGTACTGTTGGGAACATCTGTTGTTGCCTAACGGAGGTTCGCAACATCTTTGTCTGTTGGAGTTGTAGAAGCATGTGTTTACTATGTAGAGTATTGCTGGTCTTTAAATGAAGAGATTTTTTTAATTATTTTTTTATGCCAGAGGTTTAAAATTTTATTATTTTTTTATTATATGGTAAGTCAACAGTTTTTTGAAGAATTTCCGCTCAATTACAAATACACAACATCTGCTCCTCTAAATGCCTGTTAGAGGTAAATTCTGCCCAAAGAGAACATCTGTTTCAAGTGATCCTTTGCTGATGAAGACATAGTCTGAAGAAAGTTTGAAGAAGTGAAGGTCTGCTATGGGTCAACAGATCTTAAAGAACAACAGATGATAGACATTAGATCCTGCTCAACAGAGTTTTTAAAAGACAAATGTTGAAGTTTTGAAATGCGGATAATGGTAAATAATCCCCATGTGGCATAAGAAAAACTGATGTGGCAGCCAGAGAGGCTGTCCAACAATGCTTTTCTTATGTCATTACTGCATCATAAAGCCTAATATATATAAAATTATTTTAAAATCTATCTAAAAGTCTGCCTCATCTCAAAACCCCTGCCCATATCTATCCTTTAAAGCCAGCAGAGGTTGAAAGTCCTTCCTTTGGAAAACGTGTAACTTAGCAGATGTTTCGAAATTGCTGGTAATTTCAAATTCAAAATGTTTGGGGATATGTAATTTGCAATTAATGCATGTCACTCCGTCACTTCTGTCTTATGGTAAACGAGGAGGTTAAGTGTGATTTTGATAACCTGTTTTTTTTTAAGGTTAAAATTTTTCCTTTGGATTTGTTGATATTTAATTTTATACTTTTCCCATGGAAATGTAGTTTTGAAATGTTTTGCATTAAAAGCCTAACCATCGTCGCATCATATTCTTTACACACTAAGTTAGTCTGACGATGTATTTAGTCATAACCGCCTTCATTGGGTATATAAACTACATTGGGAAACTACTTTCATCATTACCGCTTTCATCCATCTATTCAATCATCTTCAAAGTTTTTTATTTATTAGTATCTTTACAATTTCTTTGGCTTTCAAACACGCATTTGTTCACTGCGAAATGGAAAACAGTATGTTTCAAATTATTGTTGACGAAATTTTCACGAGGCTCCCTGCAGAAGATATTGGTCGTTTGAAATGTCTTTCCAAAAATTTTTATAGGGAACTGTCAAGTCATGCATTTGGGATGATCCATGCTCTCGGAAGTGGAGATTCACTACAAAAGAAACTACTCTCCTTTAAAGACACGTCAATTGTCGTTGACAGCTGATGTGTGTAAAATGCAACATATAAATCACATCAATTAAGGCATAAAACTAACCCTTTTTAAGTACTAATGTTGGAAAAAGAGTGTTTTTGTCTTCCTTTTGTATTTTCAGGATGAAATGAGCTCAAAATCACAAAAGAAGCAAAAAGACAACTAATTCTATCATAAATACAAGAAAAGGAACAAAAGTAGACTGCCCGGACCCTCAACGGCACCTCCCAAGGCAAAGAAGAGAAAACAGAGTCTGAACACGCCCCGTGTCCAGCGAACACGGGGGCGTGCCCAGGAAGCAGCAAAAAAGACAAACCAGTAGAAGCTTCCATTGCCCACCACGGGGCCGTGTCCAGCGGGCACGGAGGCGTGGTGAAAGTACAGCAGGCGCATTAATTGTAATTGCGAATTACAATTAATGAAGAGAGAGAATGTCAGACGGGCACGGGGGCGTGTCCAGCGGACACGGGGCCGTGCCCAGCCTTCTGTTCAGCCTATAAATAGAGGAGCTTGGCTTCATTCTCTTTCATCCCTTGGCACACCACCTCTCTCACACTTCATCCACCATCCATCACCACCATAACACCATCATCCACCACCATCATCCATTGTCCATCGTAGAGTGTGTGAGTCGTCTCGGGATCCAAGATTGATCGTAAGAGTTCTTGACAATCAAGGCCATGTTTTCCTAAGTCTCTTACATCACTTGGTGAAGACAAGTGTTTAGTATAATACTTTTTATTTTTAATCTTTTGCACTTTTTATTTGGTTTGTATTAATGACTTTAATAACTAGTTGCTTATGTTGAAGGTGATCTTTCCTTATCGTTTGTCCGTGGTGTCTTGGCATTATTTTACTGTCTATATAAAATAAAAGATTTTCACCATTCATATCTCCACGGTCTATATGGAGGTATGTTGGCTACCTGGTCGGGGGTTAAGGGAACGGTTTGGTAAGGGTCTTGCCCTTGTTCAGCGTTTAGAGGTCCTGCTTGGGACCTGTGTCAAATTTAGTAGGATCTCCTTCAATACCCATAGGTATTGGATGGCGGGGATCCAAACTCTTTGACCCCCTCATAAGTTAACTACTATTAATACTATAACCCGGCTATTTAGGACTGTATCCCTGCTGACTCAGACTACTTAGCCGAGGGTAACGTCACCGCCAAAAGCGGGGCCTACCACAATTTGCATTAATAACTTAATTCATTATCTTTCAATAATCCGACCCTTTAGGATTGTATCCTTGCTGACTCAAACTACTGGGTTGAGGGTAACGTCGCCTTCAAAAGAGGGGCCTACTACAATAACTAAGATAATCTCTTAAACAAGTGCAAAAGTGCGAAAATAATCAAAGGTTATACTAATACACGTGTCGGATCCAAGTGATTCATCTTGTCTATCTTTTTTTATTTTATTTTATTTTTCAGCATTTAGTTAGTTTTTATTTTTCTTAGTTTAAAACATTTTTCTCACTTTTTGATTTGATTAGACGTTGAGGATAAACCGGTATTAAAAGCTCTTGTGTCCTTGGACGACCTCGGTATCTTACCAACACTATACTACGTCCACGATGGGTGCACTTGCCCATATGTGTGTTTAGTGTTAGTAAATATCGTGTTTTATAAATTTAAAACTTGGCTAAAAGTGTAAAAAGGGGCTAAAATATATATCTAAAATATAACACACTTCACGCACATCAAGTTTTTGGCGCCGCTGCCGGGGACACAAGGATTTTAAGAAAGTTAGGAATCAACGGCCTAATCATATTTTTATTTTTTTAGGATTTTTTTTAAAAATTTTCAGCTTCTGCAGAGCTCAACACGGGGCCGTGCCTGCTGAACACGCCCCGTGCTCAATCATTGGAACTGGCAATCCTGTTTTAAGTCAGACAGTAGGCTGAACACGGGGCCGTGCCCACTCAACACGCCCCCGTGCCCAAGATTCAGTTGCTGAAAACAGAACCGTTAGATCCCGGCGGTTGGTAACTTCTGACACAAACATGAGTGATAGTAATTCTTTTTACTTTCGGCACTCTTATGGTTTGTGGTGTCGATTATGTGGAGGCGAACATGAGGAATTAAAATGTTATTTTCTCACTTATAGGCCCCACTATATAGACCCACCGATTCCTTGTAACCTTAAGAGGGGCGAAAGTAAAAATAAGCACTATCTCTCCCTCGAATGCGCCCAGCCAGATATTCTAGGCGAAATGCTCCTTGACGAGTTATTTCAACTAGAAGAACTAATTCTCAATTGGTCAAAAGAACTTAGGAAGGATTTTATAGATCCATCCCAAGATGATGACCATGAGGAAATGTTGGAACCGCATTCCAACAACCTCGTTGCTCCCGAAAATACCTTCATACCTAGAAAAGACGTGGACGATAGTCGTCCCTGTGCCGATTGTGCCGTGAAGGACTCCCCATCGACTTCGTTCGGTGCATACATAGACCTGAGCGATTCGGCATACACCTTCTTTAACGAGAGCCCGGAAAAGGGTTGGACTTGTCCACCTAGAATGAAAATAGGAATTACCCCCACCAATAACCTCTTGCGTTCTCGCCTTAGTATAGGACAATTAAGGTATCTTAGGCACTTTGGGGTTGTTCCAACAAGTCAAGAGCCACCCGATATAAATTAACTCCTTAGTAAAGACAAAACTTCATAAAACAGCTTTCCGACACGGGGCCGTGCCCGGCCAACACGCCCCCGTGTCCACCAAAAGATTCCCTTCTGATCAGAACGTCAGAATACGGACAAACTGTGTCAGGATTTCATCTGCACACGGGGCCGTGTCCAGCGGACACGGGGCCGTGTCCAGAAGGCTGTCGTTTTCTATAAATGCAGCCAAAAATCCTGCACATTTGGACCAACTTGGGACAGAGATTTGAAGGAATCTTCTCTCAAACAATCCTAGGTAAGTCTAAAAGAAGTTTCCAACAACCCATCTTGTCCTTTCCTCTTCTAGACATTTCCTTCTTTCTCATCTTTCTTCAAGAACTACCATGAAAAGTTTGAATTTTTCAACCTTCGTGGTAGGAAACAATGAGTTTTGATCATGGAATCTTGGTAAAAACATGTTGTGTAACATTGTTTAAAGTTATTTACTGCCAAAAAGTCTACATAAATTCAGGAAATAACTTAAAAACCCAAGATTCCTTGCTCCAAAACTCTGCAGAAAGATGAACACGGGGCCGTGCTCAGTGAGCACGGGGCCGTGTCCAGAAACTGTTTCGTCATATAAACTGCTTTTGGTTTATTTTTCGTAGAATGGCGAGTGAAAACAGCGAAACATCATCCGTTCATTCCTCAAACAGCCGAAGGGGAAGAAGGCCCTCCGTTGAAGCTACACTTGTGCACTATGTAATAGCGCTAAGGGAAGCTCTCGATGAAATGACGTCAGTAGAGGAGGTCCTCATTGACCGTATTAACGATCTTACAATGGGACTTGAAAGCAGCTTCCAAGAGATTAACCTTTTGCACCAAAGGTTAAACATTCTGATAGCACCTCCTGTGGAACCAGTCCTTCCACAACAAGACTGGAACCTAGCACTCGGGGTTCACAACCCTACCGGGTGGGAAGACTTTCCCGCAGAACCTCCCATGGAAAACCCGCAAGAGATTCCAGCGGAAGTTGCAACTCCTCAAACTAATGCAAATGAGCCCTCTTTTCTCCTTCCAAGGGAGGTAGAGGAGTGGCTCGCCGACATGTGAGGAGAACCACACCCGGAAGAAGGAGTTCTAAAAAAGCCTTATCTAACCAAGATTATTAGCTTTTTGGAAATTTTGCTAAATTAAAATAAAACATAGGGCTAGAACTCCATAGTTTAATATTTATGTACTTTTATCTTTAACTTTATGTAATGTCTCTCTATGTTCGCAATGCTATGATGGTTTTTAAGATTGATGGTTGTTTTAACAAATAAAACACACTCATGGTGGTAATGGATGAAAAAGGGAATGAGAAAAATGGAACCATGCACGAAGAACAGAGCAACCCGACAAAAATCTCCATCACAGAAGGCTCAACACGGGCCGTGCCCAACCAACACGGCCCCGTGCTGAGCCCCCTGCAGGAAAACACCCAGTTCAGGTAACTGGACACGGGCCGTGTTCAGCGGACACGCCCCCGTGTCCAGGCTTCTGTTTCAATTCTCTAATTTTTGTTACTGGCACTTGACCACGGGGCCGTGCCCGGTCACCACGGGGCCGTGTCCAGGATGCCAGTAACATAAATCTTTGCTTTTTAACTTACTTTTACACATTCTAATCAACCAAAAACATTATTTTTGGACACATTGAGGACAATGTGTAATTTAAGTGTGGGGGGGATGCTAAAACCTTGAAATTTTGCAAATCCTAAACACAAGCCTTACATAAAACTTTATTGGAACCGCTAAACACCCCAAATTTTTTCAAAAAGTTTTTCATTTTTTTTCATTTACTTGTCTTAGTTTAAGTTGGGAATAACAAGTTCTAAAAAGGTTATATTTTTACAAGTTTACAACCGATAGCGTCATGATAACAAAGAACCAACATAAGAAAATTATGAAACGGCATAACAAGTCTAGTTAAAAATTCGATTATATATACTTGATCACATTAAAAACCCATTCCCACAAAAGTAAGTTTTGAGCCTTTATTGAGCACAAAAATATACACATTTAGATTAAATGCTCATTTTTCGTTTCTTGTGTGAATAGCCGCTTGGTTCTTACAAATCTAGAACTTGCCACAACGATACATTCCCGGTCCTTACCAACTTAAACCCAAGTAAGTAAATGATGGAGGCATTAGGACTAACCATTTTTCTTTCAACACCGTTATTTTTAACTTTTTTTTATCACCTACCAAAAATCCCCCTAGATAGCCCCTTTGAGCCTAAACCTTTCATTTCATTACCCCAAAAACCCTTTTCACCCACCAAAAACCTTTTTTATTACTTTATTTTAGTAACAAGCTCGGTTTTTCGTAAAACTCGCCTTTTTATGTGATGAAATATATATATATATATATATATATATATATATATATATATGAATGAAGTCAAAAACAAACAAAAGCTATATAAAAGCTTGTTTGGAGAAATACTTCAAAATAAAAAGTCGCTAAAGACAAGGCATTTTACGAAAACCGACGCTTTTACGATTTTCGCCCTTTTTACTAACCACTAACCCAACCACCCACCTTTAACCCAAGCCTAACCCTTTACCCCAAAAAAAGTCCTCTTGATATTTACAAAGGTAAAAAGTTAAAAAGGAGGAGGATTGATTGCTTGGCAAGCCTATGGAAGGCGTAAGTTCCATGCCGCTCTCGAGTGATTCACTAAAAATATACACCTTCGGCCGAGTGTTGAGTGATCCCCCGTGAGGTATGTGAACTTGTATATAAATGGAATTTTAATAAGGCATGCTATGCCCAAATAAGTAATTTATCTTATGAAACGTTCAAAATAAATCATAACGAATAGGATTGTAAATAAATAAAAATAAAACTTATAAAGACCTTGGATTCCCGACACTCTAGGACAAGCTAAAAACTTCTCTTCTACCTATTCCATTTGGGAGTGTAAGCCACATTTAAAGAGTTTTGCTTGAGGACAAGCAAAAGTTCAAGTGTGGGGATATTTGATGTGTGTAAAATGCAACATATAAATCACATCAATTAAGGCATAAAACTAACCCCTTTTAAGTACTAATGTTGGAAAAAGAGTGTTTTTGTCTTCCTTTTGTATTTTCAGGATGAAATGAGCTCAAAATCACAAAAGAAGCAAAAAGACAACTAATTCTATCATAAATACAAGAAAAGGAACAAAAGTAGACTGCCCGGACCCTCAACGGCACCTCCCAAGGCAAAGAAGAGAAAACAGAGTTTGAACACGCCCCGTGTCCAGCGAACACGGGGGCGTGCCCAGGAAGCAGCAGAAAAGACAAACCAGTAGAAGCTTCCATTGCCCACCACGGGGCCGTGTCCAGCGGGCACGGGGGCGTGGTGAAAGTACAGCAGGCGCATTAATTGTAATTGCGAATTACAATTAATGAAGAGAGAGAATGTCAGACGGGCACGGGGGCGTGTCCAGCGGACACGGGGCCGTGCCCAGCCTTCTGTTCAGCCTATAAATAGAGGAGCTTGGCTTCATTCTCTTTCATCCCTTGGCACACCACCTCTCTCACACTTCATCCACCATCCATCACCACCATAACACCATCATCCATTGTCCATCGTAGAGTGTGTGAGTCGTCTCGGGATCCAAGATTGATCGTAAGAGTTCTTGACAATCAAGGCCATGTTTGCCTAAGTCTCTTACATCACTTGGTGAAGACAAGTGTTTAGTATAATACTTTTTATTTTTAATCTTTTGCACTTTTTATTTGGTTTTGTATTAATGACTTTAATAACTAGTTGCTTATGTTGAAGGTGATCTTTCCTTATCGTTTGTCCGTGGTGTCTTGGCATTATTTTACTGTCTATATAAAATAAAAGATTTTCACCATTCATATCTCCACGGTCTATATGGAGGTATGTTGGCTACCTGGTCGGGGGTTAAGGGAACGGTTTGGTAAGGGTCTTGCCCTTGTTCAGCGTTTAGAGGTCCTGCTTGGGACCTAGGTCAAATTTAGTAGGATCTCCTTCAATACCCATAGGTATTGGATGGCGGGGATCCAAACTCTTTGACCCCCTCATAAGTTAACTACTATTAATACTATAACCCGGCTATTTAGGACTATATCCCTGCTGACTCAGACTACTTAGCCGAGGGTAACGTCACCACCAAAAGCGGGGCCTACCACAATTTGCATTAATAACTTAATTCATTATCTTTCAATAATCCGACCCTTTAGGATTGTATCCTTGCTGACTCAAACTACTGGGTTGAGGGTAACGTCGCCTTCAAAAGAGGGGCCTACTACAATAACTAAGATAATCTCTAAAACAAGTGCAAAATTGCGAAAATAATCAAAGGTTATACTAATACACGTGTCGGATCCAAGTGATTCATCTTGTCTATCTGTTTTTATTTTATTTTATTTTTCAGCATTTAGTTAGTTTTTATTTTTCTTAGTTTAAAACATTTTTCTCACTTTTTGATTTGATTAGACGTTGAGGATAAACCGGTATTAAAAGCTCTTGTGTCCTTGGACGACCTCGGTATCTTACCAACACTATACTACGTCCACGATGGGTGCACTTACCCATATGTGTGTTTAGTGTTAGTAAATATCGTGTTTTATAAATTTAAAACTTGGCTAAAAGTGTAAAAAGGGGCTAAAATATATATCTAAAATATAACACACTTCACGCACATCAACAGCATATTAGCTGGTAATTTGCATGTCGGGACAAGCAAAACCTTAAGTTTTCCTAACAATGTCCACCCTACTTTCTTACGTATTCTATCATCATTTAATGGATTGCTGTTAGTTTGCAATGAAGGGATTTGCTGTGAGCTGATCTTTGGAATCCAACTACCAGGCGTTATAAGTTTTTGTTTGATAACTAATTAAATTATATTCATGATCGAAATTCTGATACAGTTGGAATTTATTTTGATCAATCCAATGATCTGAAAGTGCTTCATATCAGCTGTTACCGTAATGTGACTACTGCTCGTGTTTACTCACGACGTTGTGAGTCATGGAGAACAATAAATTTCGATAGCGTAAATAATTATGGTTTATGCAGTTATTCATGGTCTTCAGGAATTTATGCTGATAAAACCATATATTTCATGGTTTCAAATTATTGGTATCCACTAGGTGAGAGGAACATCGTTGCTTTCGATGTTCTTTCTGAGACTTTCAGAATGCTTCATTTTCCCGAGAGTATCGTAGTCAATCCTTGCCAAGGGCATTTTTTGACCATCACAAAAAGGCTGCATTTGATTTTTATTGGAAAGTCTGCTGAGCTGACTGCTGATTTGCTCAGATATGAAGAAGAAGGCTGGATCAAGGTGTTTGCTTTCAATAATCCTCATGTAGTTGATTATGTAGATAGGCGCCGAAGGACTAATATAATTAAAAACAACAAGTGGCTGATAACAAGCATTTGGGGAGATATGGTTGAAGTTGATCTGAACATCAAAGTTTTGAAATACCTCCAACATGTTGACAACTACAATGGTCCGAAAGGAGCTTTATTTATCGAGACTACTGTTTCGCCCATAGATTAGAAATTATTATGCTGTATTTTACTGAATATTGTTTGTTGTTTTGAACTTTTTTTATTATATAGTTACGTCTGTTTGACACTTGTAGTTTTTATATAATTAGTTGTGTTAAAATTATTAACTATGTTTGTTATTTAAATTAATTAAATGAATATTTAGATTTGAGAGTTTAAAAGCTTGTAATATTGGTAAATGTCGTTTTGAATGATGAAAGGTCTGTTGTTGTGAACACATGTTTGAAAATAAAACAGTGGTTGATAAATCTGTTTACTTTGGTCAACAGATGGATGAAAACAGATGTTTGAAACCACTGTTGGGTTAAAGTAGAGTGTTGTGGTGAAAACTGTGGTTGAAACTGTTGTTGGGTTAAAATGGTGGTTTAAAACCACTGTTGGGTTAAAATAGTGTTTTGTGGAGGTTGAATGGGATTGAAACGACTGCTGAGTTAAAATTTTGTTTTTTGGAGAAGGAACATGCTTGAATGCAAATGTTATTTTGTTTACAGAATGAATTATAAGTTGTATATTTTTGTATTTTTCATACAATAAACTTTAAGTATTTAAGGTTGAAGTTGAAGTTGGGGGGATATGGTTGAAGTTGATCTGAGCAATCAAGTTTTGAAATATCTCCAACATGTTGACAACTACAATGATCCGAAAGGAGCTTTATTTATCGAGACTACTGTTTCGCCCATTGATTAGAAATTATTATGCTGTATTTTACTGAATGTTGCTTGCTGTTTTGAACTTTGTTTATTATATAGTTACCTCTGTTTGACACTTTCATCTTTTATATAATAATTAGTTGTGTTAAAATTATTAAGCATGTTTGTTATTTAAATTAATTAAGTGAATATTCAGGTTTGAGAGTTTAAAAGCTTGTAATATTGGCAAAGGTCTGTATAAATGATGAAAGCTCTGTTGTCGTGGACAGATGTTTGAAAATAAAACAGTGGTTGATACATCTGTTGACTTTGGTCAACAGATAGATGAAAACAGATGTTTGAAACCACTATTGGAATTAAGCAGAGTGTTGTGGTGAAAATTGTGGTTGAAACTGCTGTTGGGTTAAAATAGTGTTTTGTGGAGGTTGAAGGGGATGGAAACGACTGTTGAGTTAAAATATTGTTTTTTGGAGAAGGAACATACTTAAATGCAAATGTTATTTTGTTTACAAAATGAATTATAAGTTGCATATTTTTGTATTTTTCATACTCTAAACTTTAAGTATTTAAGGTTGAAGTTGAAGTTGGGGGGATATGGTTGAAGTTGATCTGAGCAATCAAGTTTTGAAATATCTCCAACATGCTGACAACTACAATGGTCCAAAAGGAGCCTTATTTATCGAGACTACTGTTTCGCCCATTGATTTGAAATTATTATGCTGTATTTTACTGAATGCTGTTTGCTGTTTTGAACTTTGTTTATTATATAGTTACCTCTGTTTGACACTTTCATATTTTATATAATAATTAGTTGTGTTAAAATTATTAAGCATGTTTGTTATTTAAATTAATTAAGTGAATATTCAGGTTTGAGAGTTTAAAAGCTTGTAATATTGGCAAAGGTCTGTTTAAATGATGAAAGCTCTGTTGTCGTGGACAGATGTTTAAAAATAAAACAGTGGTTGATACATCTGTTGACTTTGGTCAACAGATAGATGAAAACAGATGTTTGAAACCACTATTAGGTTAAAGCAGAGTGTTGTGGTGAAAACTGTGGTTGAAACTGCTGTTGGGTTAAAATGGTGGTTTAAAACCACTGTCGGGTTAAAATAGTGTTTTGTGAAGGTTGAAGGGGATTGAAACGACTGTTGAGTTAAAATATTATTTTTTGGAGAAGGAACATGCTTGAATGCAAATGTTATTTTGTTTACAGAATGAATTATAAGTTGTATATTTTTGTATTTTTCATACTCTAAACTTTAAGTATTTAAGGTTGAAGTTGAAGTTGGGGGGATATGGTTGAAGTTGATCTGAGCAATCAAGTTTTGAAATATCTCCAACATGTTGACAACTACAATGGTCCGAAAGAAGCTTTATTTATCGAGACTACTGTTTCGCCCATTGATTAGAAATTATTATGCTGTATTTTACTGAATGTTGTTTGCTGTTTTGAACTTTGTTTATTATATAGTAACCTCTGTTTGACACTTTCATATTTTATATAATAATTAGTTGTGTTAAAATTATTAAGCATGTTTGTTATTTAAATTAATTAAGTGAATATTCAGGTTTGAGAGTTTAAAAGCTTGTAATATTGGCAATTGTCTGTTTAAATGATGAAAGCTCTGTTGTCGTGGACAGATGTTTGAAAATAAAACAGTGGTTGATACATCTGTTGACTTTGGTCAACAGATGGATGAAAACACTGTTGGGTTAAAGCAGAGTGTTCTGAAGAAAACTGTTGTTGAAACCGTTGTTGGGTTAAAACGGTGGTTTAAAACCACTGTTGGGTTAAAATAGTGTTTTGTTGTGGACAGATGTTTGAAAATAAAACAGTGGTTGATGCATCTGTTGACCAGTCAACAGATGGAAACAGATGTTTGGAACCACTGTTGGGTTAAAGTAGAGTGTTGTGGAGAAAACTGTTGTTGAAACCGCTGTTGGGTTAAAACGGTGGTTTAAAACCACTGTTTGGTTAAAATAGTGTTTTGTGGAGGTTGAAGGGGATTGAAACGACTGTTGATTTAAAATATTGTTTTTTGGAGAACGAACATGCTTGAATGCAAATGTTATTTCCTTTATAAAAGATTAATAAATTTTATACTTTTGTATTTTTTATACTCTAAACTTTAAGTATTTACCGACTGACTTATCTATTTATAAGTCTATAAATATAAGCATATTAATCATTTATATAGAAACCACCCGTGTTTGCACACGGGTCTTACCGCTAGTATTAATAGAAGAGTAACTTTAATGCCACATGGCATTCTCTTATAAAGGATTTCACCAAAATACCATGTGACAATTTATCATGCTACCTCAACCAAGTTAACTAATATAAAGACTTCTAAAAGATTGAATTTAATATATATTAGAAATAATTTTATATTCATGATTATATCTCTTCAATATTCTTAATTCTTCATAATTAATATTAGTTATCTACTTACCTATACTATAGTATAATATATCTACTTTAGTAAATAAAAACAAACTTATCAAAAGAAGATGTGATAACCAAAAATTTATATACCCATCACTATTTGACGTAACCAAAAATTTAAAACCTCATCATGTTTATAATTTGTTATTATCGTTTTCACAAATGTTAAATATGTATAAACATTATATATATATATATCTATATATAGTTAGGGTCAGGATTTAGAGAAAACGGTAGAAATTGTGAGAACGGTGAGAACGCTTATTGATCGTTCGATCAAAACAATCTATAGACTAGATTGGCGCGATGGCATTTTCGTAAATAACATCAATTTTATTACGTGGACGTGCTTCATTAAGGGTAAAAAAGGTAAAACATCATTTCTCACATAAAACGCCACTGAAAAATAAAATGCCAAATAAATACAAAACGCCAATTTTATCAATGCGTACTTTTTTCTGTGTTTTTATTTAAGCTCCCTGGCTACAAAAACGCCACAAAATATGAAACGCCATAATATATAACGCCAAACCTTACATCCGGATAAATGTTAATTACATTTTATGTTACAAAAATAATATCCCGCCTAAACTACGCGCCAAAAAAATTCTATAAATAGAAACGTCTCACCACCTTCCGTTTATCACACAAAAAAAAACACACAAAAACACAGTGGTTCCTAATAAAAATACAACTCAATGTAAAACGCCAAAAAATACAACGATGGCAAACATGTTTTCTTTGTTACTCAGTAATGTTCTGCATGAAGTTTCGCTGAATGATTTGTTACGTGAGTGTAGTAAGAGTTTGCTGCATGAGATGGACAAAATTCAAAAAAGAGGGACTGATGACACCCATATGTCATTCTGTCATCTTTGTTCTTGAAGAAGGTTTGGATGATTAGAAGAGACCTATACCAGTGTAAATGCTACTTTGGCCTCGATGATTATAATGAAGACGACGGGCAGATGGCATCCACCCACAAAGGGTTGATCTATATCTCCAACATCCACAAAGACACTTCAACACATGAACAAAGAAAATAAACCACGCCAAACCCAAAACGCCATTTATTTGTGACAGTTCTTGTAGTTTCAAAAGAAAAAAGAGACTGATGACACTGAAGATTTAGATCATAAATTGCTTCTATTTTGTTTTTTTTTAATTTTCTTTATCTCTTGTTTGTTTTGTAATTTCAGTTAATAAACAACAAAAGCACATTAATACTATAATGAAATATATAATAAAATGCCAAAATGAGCAAATGCTTGTAAAACACCATGATGCCATAAAAACGCCCCAAAAAAACTACCAAACTATAATAAAATTACTTTGAACTACTATTATAAAAAAAGCGTGAAACAATGTGCAAAGAATATAAAACAGAAAAAGTCCAATCGTTATCTAACCGCCATTGGAAAACAAAACACCATAATTACAGCCGTCAAGATTAGACGTGTTACACCATAAAAACAGTTGAGTCTGAAAACAAAACACGGTAACTGCAAAAAATAGTAAAATGAAACGACGGAAAACATAATTACTAACATTTATTATATCAAAAGCAAAATACTTGGGAAATTAAATTTATTTATCTTTTTCAAAACGACATAATTACCTGTCATGCGCGGGAAAAAAAAGTCAATATAAAAGAAGACCATGAGAATACATACTCAAACACGCAAAAAAATTGACTAAAACGCCACATATTTTCAAAAACGCCAAAAACTTTAAAAATGGCTAAGGTTATTGCATGGAGGTTTGAAAGGAAAGAGAAACGATTCATCATAAAGTTCTCTGATAGGAGAAGGGTAAAGGTAAGGACAATCAAAGCCATGCTTGGAATGAATGAAGGGGTTCAGAAGGATATCCTGACCCTTGGGGTTCCAATGGCCAACGATTGTGAAAGAACCAGAACTGTAACAAAAAGACTGAGGATAAAATTTCCGCCAGAAGATGATGAAGATGATGATGGTATTGACGATACTCCTATACCAAAACTTAGCAGTTGGGTGATGCATGAGTAAGAAGGAACGCTTGAAGTGACTTATAAAAACGGGGTGCAATATTCATTGCCAATGGAAGAAATGTTGAAGACATGGTTGCTATCTATCATTGAACAACTCTGTGATTTAGCACCTTCAAACGATCCAAAATCCAAGGATGCAGTGATATTCAAGAATAGGCTACGGCAAAGAAGAGACGAGCTAATGGCGTTATACGCAAATCTAAAATTTGATGATGATGAATCTGAAGAAAGTGATGAACAAAGCGATGGGTACATCTCTGATGTAATCCCACCTATGGAAGACTATTAGTTTATTTTGATTTCGTATTATTGTAATTTTATAAAATATTAATCTATGGTAATCAATTATTAACAAAAAGATACAAAACGCCAAAAAATTACATGGAAAAAGCCATAACGCCAAAAAAAATAACTATGTGACACAAAAAGAATTAATTCAAAGAGAAGAAATCTGAGAAAAACAGTAAAACGCCAAGTAATTAATAATTGTAGATAACGCCAAAATTATCTTGCACGCAAAAAATAAAGCAGCATGTCAAACGCGAAAATCGGGAAAGGAGAAGAATACTAAAAAGACAAAAAAACCCCTCGGACCTGAAGGGGTATGGTCCTAGATCTCGCGCCAGCTGACCGCAAGTGACCATTACCCTTATCAAAAACCCCCACCAGTAAAGAACTTACCTACGTCTATGCGGGCATGCGCGAACGCATCCTTCGAATCCAATCGGTCTAGTGATAAGAAGAAGCCTTACCTTGTGCATGAAAACGGGTATACATAGTGATGCGGCTGGCACCGCATCATGTGAACATTTTCGTCACGACAAGGGATCTGGGCAACAACAACAGTCACCACGGGCGGCGATGCGGCTTGGCACCGCATCCCGCATATGTCTTCATCAGAGCATGAAACGCGGGAACGTCAAAGGTTACCGCAGGCAGCGATGCGGCCTGCACCGCATCCTGCCCACAAGGCAAGTGGGACTGACACCACATAGCAAGTGGCACCACTGGCAGTCGCCTGTCAGGCCATACGTAAGCGACAGACTGACACTGCAGTAGGACGTGGCTTCACCTCCACAACCGACAAGCCTGACACACATGCATAAGGGCTGCACGTCGTCAGTCCGTCCATTCAACTCCTCCTTCACTCCTCGGCTATAATTACCAACCCCAAACGAGGTTTGAGGTATCTCTTCACAACTCTCTCACTACTACTACTATCACACTTTGCTTCACAAGCAAATTATTGATTCTCACGCTGGAGAGTGGTAACAAGGAGCACCCCTACCCCATCCTCCTTGTTG
The DNA here is from genome assembly GCF_002127325.2 of Helianthus annuus. Taxonomy (NCBI): domain Eukaryota; kingdom Viridiplantae; phylum Streptophyta; class Magnoliopsida; order Asterales; family Asteraceae; genus Helianthus; species Helianthus annuus. The sequence goes on from NC_035447.2 coordinate 68,051,115, forward strand.
CGAGTCACGGCTGTTTCCTTGTGCAGGAGATCAACCGGCGGACGATCCAGCCAGCGATCCTCGAGAGGAAGGGATTAACCCTTCTTGACGAGACCAGTGAGTTAACCCTGCTCGGTTAACCATTGTTTCATCATTGGCGCCCACCGCTACTCTTAGCACTTTTTTTTAACCATCCCTCACTCTTTCAAAAGATCATGTCTGATTGTCTAAACAATACTACCGGGGATAACCTACACCCCGCAAACCCAGGGCCCACGGGGACCACTCCCCCATCCCCAAATCCTGGCCACATTGGCACATCAACGCAAGGGGGCGCATCCCTTACGTTTGGACACGTTCTTTCACAGTACGCATCTGTGATCCCTCCAGACATGAACCCTCATGCCTGGTACGACCAGCAAACAGCTCTGCTGGCCGCAACATACAACAGAGCTTGCGCAGAAGCGCAAATACCGGTCGGTCCTACCCCGGCACCACATACCCCTGCAGGTCGTGTTTTACAATACGATGGCAGGCCCCCACATGCCCAGCCTCCCTAAGTAGGCGTGAAGACCGCGGATCCTCTTATTGTGAGGTCCGCACAATTGATGAGAATGATTCCTCATACGGGTCTCGTGCCAGAGGCCCAGTACATAGCCGCCTGGGCCCTCATGGCGAAAACAGGCGACAATCCACAGCCCACCGCGGCTCCGGCATTCAAAGCCGGCTGGGACCGCAGTCCCATAAAGAAGGGTATGGCCATACCGATCCGGACGACGATACATACCGTGGGGAGTCCCACGCTTCTAGCAGCAGACCGGGAGGACGCAACTATGTTCTTCCAACTCAACTCCGCAACACATACCTCCGCGCTGCAAAGCGCCCCCAGAGCCAACCCTTTAGGCCAAAATCTGCGACCGAAAACTCCTAGTTCGTCCTGGAAATTCCCCAAGCCGATGTCACCACCACTAAATTCCCATTAAACATTGGGAAATACAATGGTTCGTCCGATCCGGACGACCACATGAACATCTTCATCGGCGCAGGGTGCAACGGCAGGTGGAACGAGCCCACCTGGTGTCATTTTTTCCCCCAGACCTTCACGGGTCTGGCGAGGGCTTGGTTCGATTCTTTGCCAGTGGGATCACTGGCCTCATTTGAGGACTTGGAATCCAAGTTTCTCGCGCACTTTAGCCAGCAGCGACGCCATGAACGTGATTCTATGGACGTCATGAACATCTGGCGCAGGGACAACGAATCGCTTGAGGCATTCGTCGTCCGCTACAACAAAGAATACCTGGAGATAGGTGGCGTGGCAGACCAAATGGCATGCAACCACTTCATCGTAGCCATTAGGGACAAACAAATGGTTATGACTATCTCCGGCAAGGAAGGCTTACCAAAGAAGTGGGAAGACGTCATGGTTGCGGTCAAGACGTACGCCCAGACTCAGCGGTCCCTCAAACCGCACATCGCAAAGGCACAGCCCCAAGCGGAAGGCCAGTCCTCCCGCCAAGAGCCCAAGCGCAATAATAAGCGTAACCGGGACACTTGGAATCGCGGCAGCGATCCCAAACCTTATGTCCCGCAGAGTCACCAGCCCGACGCAAGGGTAACAATCAACGCCCAGCGTGAGAACCGGGCGTCAAAGAAGGAATCTCGGGACCGTAACTGGACCGAGATCAACTAGTCGCCAAGCGACGTCCTCCTTACGGACGCGCAATTTCTGCGACCGGCCCAACCGATTAAGTCCAAGAAGAATCAGGATCTCACACTCTATTGTGAGTATCACAAGGACTCGGGCCACACAACAAACAACTGCATCAGTCTCCGACTGGAGATTGAGCGAGCCCTAAAGGAGGGGAAGCTGCAACATCTGTTGCCAGGCGCGCAAAAGCCAACCAAGCGCATCACCCCACACAATAAGGGCACCTCCGCGGGTAAGAGGACCATGTACGTGGCCTCAACCCATATGATCAACGGAGGTAAAGGAAGGCCGCACAAGGCGGCAAGAAGACCGGACAATGACTGGAAAGATGAGCAAGTTGTCTTTCCAAAAGTCCGAGGCGGCCCGCGCGACAGGCGCGCCGTCGTTATTACAGGCCACCTGGCTCACTACTGCACCGAGCGATTATTCATCGACCCGGGTAGTACTTCTGACATCATATACGAGCAGTGCTTCAACCAGTTCGATCAGGAGGACAAGTATCGGTTGCAAGCGGTGGACTACCCTTTGGCCGGGTTCGCAGGGGAAACTGTTTTCCCCCATGTGCCAAATTACTTTTCCTGGGCGCCTCACCAACGGAAGGCACACACGAACGGAGGAGGTGAACTTCATGGTTTTAACTCACACCTCCAAATATGACGTGCTTCTCGGGAGAGAATCCCAAGGCGACTTCAACATGATTTCGTCCGTACCCCACTCTGCTGTCGGTTTCCCAACCGAAAAGGGGGTCGCGATAATCTACGCACGCAGGGAAGTCATGTCGTCAGACGAGCTGTGTCCGACCAAGATGGCAAGGCCTACCCCCAACACCCAACCAGAAAAATGGGTTCTCAACGCGAGACACCCTGAGCAAACGGTCACGTTGGGCCTCGCCTTGTCCCCCAACATCAGAGCGCACCTGAAGCAGCTCCTCTTTAGGAACCAGGATATTTTTGCGTGGACACCCGCAGACATGACAGGGGTGCTACGCGAAATTGCGCAACATTTCTTGAATACCTTGCCAGGTATCAAGCCGATGATCCAAGGGCAACGCCACCTTGGGTCCGCGAAGAACGAGGCGATGCATGAGCAGGTCAAAGAGCTGCTCTCCGCAAGCATCCAGCGGGAAGTCCAGTACCAGACTTGGTTGTCCAACCCAGTCTTGGTAGAAAAACCAACCGGGGGTTGGCGCACGTGCGTCGATTATAAAGATCTCAACAAAGCTTGCCCCAAGGATTGTTACGCACTTCCGGAGATCGACGAAAAAGTCGATAACCTCGCACCATTTCGATGGAAGTGCTTGCTCGATTGTTACAAGGGCTACCACCAAGTACAAATGGCAATCGAGGACGAAGATAAAACGGTATTCCGTACGCCCACCGAAAATTACTGCTACACAAAAATGCCGTTCGGATTGCGCAATGCAGGCGCAACCTATCAAAAGTTGATGAACGACACTTTTCGCGGCCAAATCAGGAAAAGTGTCGAAATCTATATGGACGACCTGGTCGTCATGAGCATGGAAGAGGATACCATGCTCACCGATATTGAAAGAACATTCCATACTCTGCGAAGCGTCAATATGAAGCTCAATCCAGGGAAATGCTCGTTTGGAATGGAGGAAGGCAAGTTCCTCGGATTCATCGTAACAAAAGATGGATTCAGTGTATACCCGGAAAAAGTTCAGGCGATAGAGCGCATGCCATCGCTTTCCACGATGAAAGAAATGCAACGACTAGCCGGCAGGCTAGCCGCACTGAATAGGTTCTTAGCCAATCATGCAGCTAAGTCCTATCCTTTTATCAAAACCCTGCGGAACTGTTTAAAAAAGGAACAATTCCAATGGACCGCAGAGGCCGAAAACGCTTTCCGGGAGATGAAAGAGTGTTTGATTCAACTCCCAACTCTAACCGCACCACGCAAGGATGAGCCACTTATCTTGTACCTGTCTGCCGCGGACAACGCGGTAGGTGCAGTACTCATAGTGGAGCGAGAAGGAGTTCAAACACCCATCTACTATATCAGCAAAATGCTCAACGACCCAGAGACAAGATACTCCATCATGGAGAAATTGGTGTTGGCACTAGTGCACGCGTCACGACGGTTGCGACGCTACTTTGCAAACCACGTCATCACGGTGTTAACCAACTACAGGATCGGCCCGATCCTATCAAAACCTGACATCTCTGGGAGATTAGCAAAATGGGAAATTGAGCTGGGCGCACATACGCTGACCTACAAGCAGCACCCCGCAATCAAAGGCCAAGTCCTGGCTGATTTCGTTGCCAAAGTACCAGCAAATCGCATTCAAGAATGCGAACAAGAACAAAGCTCTGCACCACCACCATCCTCCTCAGAAACCTGGGCACTCTATACCGATGGTGCATCCAATGAGGATGGTGCAGGTGCGGGTCTGCGACTCGTCAGCCCCGATGGCCAAGAGCTTACCTATGCAATCCGCCTCGACTTCAAAAGCACAAATAACAAGGCAGAGTATGAGGCTCTACTGGCAGGGCTATGTCTGGTAGTTAAGCTCGGCGTGCAAAATTTGGAAGCACACGTCGACTCATTGTTAGTTACAGGGTAAGTGCGTGGTGACTATGCCGCAAAAGGGAGTTATCATGATCCTCTACCTCGAACAAGCCTTGCAACTGAAATTAAAATTCACTTCTTTCAATATACGCCATATCAACAGAAGTGAAAACAAACCCGCGGATGCACTGTCAAAACTCGCATCCACCAGCTTCCAACACCTGGCAAAGGAGATACGCATTGAGTTTCTGCAAAATCCCTCAGTACCCCTGCGCCAAGTCAATGTCATCCAGTATGGTACAACATCCTGGATGACACCAATCATTGCATACTTGCAATCAGGTGTTACTCCCGAAAGCAAGTCAGAGGCACGTAAGTTGCAATACAAAGCGTGCCATTATCAAATGGGAGACGGTATCCTGTACCGTAAATCATACCCGGGGCCACTCCCACGCTCCGTCGATCCCCAAGATGCTACATACCTTATCAGAGAGATATACGAAGGGATATGTGGCATACACGCGGGCCCACGCATGGTAGTGGCCAAAATTATGAATGTTGGGTATTACTGGCCCGGCATGCACCAGGATGCGGACAAAGTCTTGCGCAAGTGCTTGAATTGTCAACGACATGCTCCCAAGAACTTGCGCCCCAAGAACAACTTGATCCCTGTCACCACCGCATGGTCCTTCCAAAAATGGGCAATTGACGTGGTGGGACCATTTCCAGACGCACCAGGTGCGGTGAAATTTATCATAGTGGCCGTGGATAAGTTCACAAAATGGGTAGAGGCAAAACCACTCGCCTCAACCAACGCTATGATAACAAGGAAATTCATTTGAGAACATATCATCTGCCGTTTCGGTCTACCGATGTGCATCGTTACCGACAACGGCACCAACTTCGCTGCCGACGACTTTCAAAAATGGCTAGAAGAACTACACATTGAACACATATTCTCCTCAGTGGCGCATCTGCAAGGGAATGGCCAAGTCGAGAGTATCAATAAAAGTTTAGTCGAAGGCATCAAAGCACGGTTGGGAACAGCCAGACGCGGCTGGGTCGATGAACTCCCAAGTATCTTATGGGCCCATAGGATAAGCCCAAAAACGAGTAACGGTGAGACACCCTTCAGCCTGGTCTATGGCTCAGAAGCGGTGATCCCCGCGGAAGTAGGTCTCCCCTCACCCAGAATGGTGGCCATCGACAAGATAGACAACAATGAGGAACGCAAGGTTGATCTGGACCTCTTGGAAGAAAGGCGTGAAAACGCTGCCATCAACGAGGCCAAGTACAAATCCAAGCTTGAAAAGTACTACAACTCACGCGTCCGCGTTTGTACTTTTAACCCAGGAGACTACGTCTTTCGCGATAACGAAGCATCTAACGCTGAGCGCCCAGGAAAACTTGCCCCCAAGTGGGAAGGACCTTACCTCATCCAAGAGGTCCTGGACAAAGGCGCGTATAAGCTGCAAACGTTAGAAGGCGAACCTATCGCACGCACATGGATGCACAACAGCTTCGACGCTGTTACATGTAAGCCATGTTTTTACATTTTCCATGTAACCTATCGGGCCGCAGGCCATTTGCAAATAAATAAATAAACAATTTAATGCAATATTGTTTATTTCCTTCTGTTACAAATGCGTGTTCCACTTTGCGGTATCTGCAAAAACAGATTGGCAAATCTTCATTCGCGATACCCACAAAAAGCGGTAACCACACACAAATATTGTAATAGATCAACAACGACAAAACATTAAATGTCTATCCGGCTTGATACGTACATACGATTTTCGCAAAACTTACACAATTCCTAAAACCTTAAATGGAAGGAAAATAGGAATTGACTAATACTTATACAACAAAGGTATAGAGTATACTCAACCGCGTTTACAACGCGTAGAGTCCTGCATATACACGTTCAAACATGCAAGTAGTAAAAACACTTGTATAAATTGAACAAAAAAGGGAAACTTTATATTCAAAAAATTTCCACACCTATGCGATGCATAAGGAATTTACATAAAGTTTTCAAACATTTACATCAAGGAAACAAAAAAGGGCACGCAGGGCAACCTAGTCCTTTTTTGTACTGCTGGTACCAGCACCACCCGTGCCATCACCACCGGTCTCTTCCTCCTCTTCTTCATCATCATTATCAGCGTACAACAAACGCAAGCGGTCCACATAGTCTTCCGCGTCCAAGCATTTATCAAGTTGCTCAAGGGCGGAAATGGACATGTCATTGTACGCCGCAAGAGCGGCAGCAAGACGCGCTTCGGTATCCACGCATGGAACCCGGACCTTTCATCCGTGTATTTGCCTTGGGACAAATTGTTGATATGACAGATGCATCGGTTGTAGCCAGCTTTAAATCCAGCCTCCCGCGCACGCAGCCTAATCAGATCTACACCAGCTGCGTTCTCAGGTGCGTCGAGAATAGCCTTAACAATCTGCAAAACACAAGTAATAAGGTTATCACAGGCAAACCTAAACAAAAGCAAAGGCATTGGATACTTACATGCCCAATACCGTGATCACGCATCCAATCGCGATCATCCTTGAACTGATTGAATGAAGAAACAAGGCCATCTCTAGCCTCAGCAGCTTCCCTTGCCCGCGCTTCAGCTTCAGTTGCGCGGGCAGTGACCTCCGCAAGCATGGTCACGCGATTCTGCACTTCAGCCTTTCGAAAACAAAAAACACAAGCCTATAAAGATAAACATACTTGTGAAAGAAATCTACAAAGTCAACAGCAAAGGCAACTCATACCTAGAGGCCCCCAACAGTCTAGTTTAAGTGGGCGCGATCAGCATTCGCTTCTTCAAGGGCCTTGGCAACACGGGCCCCCGCCTCCTTGGCCTCTTCAAGAGCCTTTGCAGCCCGGGCCTCTGCCTCCTTGGCCTTACCGGCAATCGCCTCAGCCGCGACCTTCTCCTTAACCAAAGTCGCATTCGCTGCCTTGACATTGGTCAGTTCCTGACGAACACGAAACATCGTTTCATTCTGTTTGGCCCAAGATTCTTTCCAAGTCTTGCGCTCATTAGAAAGTGATTCTTTCCAACTCTTGTGCTCATCAGAAAGCAGTTTGGCGAGAGTACGAACCTGTTTAAGGCCAACAGTTGCAGCCCACTCCTCAGTTTGCTTATACTGCTCGAAAGCAGCCTTCTCCTTCTTAAGCTGCTCTGCACCCTCACGAGCAGCCTTTACCAACTCTTCAGCCTCAGCCCGCAAGCGAGCAGTTTCCTCCTCCTTACGCCCCAGCAGCTTATAGTCTTCCATAATGGCATTCGCCATTATGGAACTCCCCACAAGCATGGAGGAGAGTTGGTTAATCCGGAGCTCACGGGGCAAAGCGCGAGCGCGATTAACTTCAAGCGGGGTGCCCAGACCACCTAAAATCTCCTTACAAGCAGAAGGATCACTTGAAATATCATCCCCTTGCATAACACTCCAAGGGGGGGGGGCGATGATAGTTCACAACCCGGTCCTCCGTATAGGTGCGGTAGTAGTGTTCCAATTCAGACTCTTCAGGCTGAATGGGAGGACCTTCAAAACCCGCACCCCCAGAAGCAGAACCGGAAGTCTTCTCGGCAGCAGGAGATTTCTTCTTCTCAACATCCGCAAATTTCAGGTTCAGATCATCAGTATCCTGCGGGGAGATCAGATTATTATGGGAGTCCACCGTATCAAAAATCCGAGCCGCGGGTTTCTTCCCAGTATCCCATGCCTGCTCAGAGGTCTCACTCACCACCTTGACAAAAGGACTGCTTGAAAATTCTTTATTTACCCCCGCATCTGCAGCCGCGTCATGCGTGGGGGAATGAGGAGCATCAAATAAAAAGGAGAAGTCTTGCAGTTCTGCGAACAAAGCAACAACAAACATCAATTACAAGTTACAATGGCAAAAACTTACAAGGTTATAAGACACTTACCAGCCGCAACCACAGGCTTCGCCTGAGAGACAGCAGTTGTCCATTTTATCTGTATCCTCGAACGCTTCTTCCCACCGGCATCAGCAGCCTTCTCCTCTGGTTTTCTCTTCTTCTCACCAGTAGGCTTGGAACCCGCAGAGGTCCCAACTACAGCCGCACCACCACCTAGAACACCCAAACCCTCAAGGGTGTCAGACACAACCACGTAATCGGTGTATCCGCGGAAACAAGAACGAGAGATACCTACCGCTTGCGACACCAAAGGAGGAACAACAGAAGCCTCAGGTTTTTTCCTGCTGCGGCCCCGCACAGCTTTCTCCACAGGCTTCTTTTCCGCATGCTTCTTGGGGCCACCCTTCACCTCAAACAAACCCAGGCCCCCAAGAGTACCTGCGTTTAAATCATCAAGCAAGCAAGTCAGAAAGTTGAACTCCTTTACAAGGCAAGCAAGAAGATTATGGATTATACCTTGGCCTTGCGGCATGGGTGCATTCAACACGTCACGTGTGGGAACACGAAAGTTGTCGACAATGGTCAAGTTAAAACCTTCACCTTCCGCATACGAGTTGTCCAGCTTCTTGAACTCTATGATTTTCAACTTGGGAAACCACCCCACCGTCTCCGCAGTAGGAAGAGCAATATCCTCCGCAGGGATGGTCTCATTCACATTCCGCAAGGTCATGTTAGCAACAACCGCGACAGCCTTAATATAGAAGAACTTAGTCTTCCACTTGGTAATACCCTTCGGAGGGGTCATCAGCTTGGGGCTCCCATACCGTTGGCCAAAAGAAAAAAACCCGGTGTTCACCGTCAACTGGTAGAACCGCCGGAAGTTCTCAACAGTAACATCCAGACCAAGAGCACGAAAACTATACTCAAAATGTCTGATTCGAATCATCACGAACGGGCTCAGTTGGGAGATATGAATGTGATAATACTCCAACACTTCGGCAACAAACACCGTCAATGGCAGTCGGAGATTGCCTTCGTAAAAGAAATCGGCCCACATGGTGATGTAACAGGCCGGAGCATCGGCACCGGTGTCACCCTCTTGTGGGAATATAAACCCAAACTCCTTGGGCACTTGAATACTGGTCATCAGGACGTCAAACTGACTCTTCGCCCACTTTAACACTGGTAAACCCCCGTCGGGGCCACCACCACCTTCTTCATCCTCTTCCACCGTCGCCGACGAAGAGGGAGTGGGGTTTTCACCCTCAGCATTGTGTGGGTTAGATGGTTCAGCCATCAGGAAAAATAATCAAGAAAACAGAGAATGAGTTCAGAAAACTCAACAACCTCACCGGAAAATTCAAACAATTGATCGGAGAAGATGAAGGAACTCTATTTCTCTCACCAGGAAATTTTTTGAAATTTTGAACAAGTGAGGGGAAACCAAACGGTTTCCCCTTATATACCTATCGCAATTAATGCGATGCAGTAACCAAAGCACCACGTTCAAAAAGGGCAAGTTATGCGACGCCATGTGTTCAGCGACGGTTTCACTGACGGTTACCACGCGCGCGTGGCCGCTCACGCGCCTGACAAAGGAGACGTTTACACTCCTGCTACAGTGCATTTATGACCTTGGGCAGTGCAAACGTCCTTTCGTTTCAGCACATGCAGGAAATCCTACCCACCTTCGCCAGCTCACACGTGTGTTCAGCCACGTATGCAACAAAAAAGCGACAACATTATCCAAATATAAGCGGCATGCGGTTTCTCTGGTATAACCGCGCCATAACCCATACCGCATGTTGTTTTTTACATACCCCTCAAAAAAGGCAAAAAATATATATCTCTACATTATGTAAAGGGGTATAACTAATATCCTCATATACCCACGAGCACACGTGGAATATGCGGAGATGACACACACGAGCCCGCACAGGTGTGTCAGATGCTCAAAACTAGTGTCGCCCTTTGGACTGCGAAAACCGCTTCGCAGGACGAAGCAAACCGCATTCCTTCAGGCATCTTCAAGCTTCAAATCCCTCGTGTCCGGTTCATAACCACAGAGGGTGCACAAACAGCTTCTCCTTAGGGAAAAGGATAAGTATGATGCACAACCACACATCAGCACCCTGACTCCTGATCCTTCAAGAGCCGCATACGAGCAAAACACTCTTTTAAAGCGAGTCTTTTGTTACAAAACTGCAGACACTCATGAGTCACTGCGGTCACATATCCAGCTACGCAAATGGTAGCTACGGAAGAGCCACGACTAAGTCATCACACAGATGAACGAAGCTACTTCAAGGAAAACTGATTCCCATTGAAGCGTGAAGGAAAGTGGCTACAGAACAAATGCGGATGAAATTTCCAATCATCTAGAGAGATCTCGTTGAGCAACAAGCGAACGAATAGTGGTAACAAGTTTGCTTATGACTTTGTTTACCCGCTTATGAGCTGGATAGAATAAACAATGGTGGGCATCGCCATGCCTATGACCATGTTTATTTGACCGTTATCCAGATTTACATTGTTCGACCAAACACGGCCAACAATGACGCAAGTACCTCACGTTGTTCGACCAAACATGGCCAACAATGCAAAGGAACGAGGTAACCGCAAAGGACGTGCGGTTACTTGAGAGCTAATTGGAAGAACATGAAAACCCCACAAAATAGGGATCATCATTATATGTCCAATTGCTGAACATAGAGCTTGAGCAAAGCCACTCACAGCATTGCATCAGCTACCGCAGAGGTTACAACTAAATTTGCGGGTAAGGACATCTTCCGTCACCGTCGCAAAGGTTGGTTCGAAGCCTACCGACGTCTTGAGCCACGATCTCAAAGGTTGGTTCGAAGCCTTCTCTTCTTCATTCACCATCTCAGAGGTCGGTTCGACACACCAACAGGTGGCACCCAACCCTGATGACATCAGAAAAGGGTAGACCATACTAACGGATCGGCTGAGAATTTCGCATCAGACGAAACTTGCTCACCGGTACAGAAGAGACGTCACATGACTCTACCAGATCTCCAGCTTGATTTACGAAAAGCAAAAGCCATTTACATGGCCTAGAATCTTCTCCAGACTACAAACTACCTTCTAGACACCATAGTCCAGTGCTCCTCTCACATGCAACTTGCACGAGGCAGCAACACTAGACTGGGGGGGGGGACTTGAAGTGGTATGGTCCTAGATCTCGCGCTAGCTGACCGCAAGTGACCATTATCCTTATCAAAAACCCCCACCAGCAAAGAACTTAGCTGCGCCCGTGCGGGCATGCGCGAACGCATCCTTCGAATCCAATCAGTCCAGTGATAAGAAGAAGCCTTACCTTGTGCATGAAAACGGGTATACATAGTGATGCGGCTGGCACCACATCATGTGAACATTTTCGTCACGATAAGGGATCTGGGCAACAGCAACAGTCACCACGGGCAGCGATGCGGCTTGGCACCGCATCCCGCATATGTCTTCATCAGAGCATGAAACGCGGGAACGTCAAAGGTTACCGCAGGCAGCGATGCAGCCTGCACCGCATCCTGCCCACAAGGCAAGTGGCACCACTGACACACCTGCATAAGGGCTGCACGTCGTCAGTCCGTCCATTCAACTCCTCTTTCACTCCTCGGCTATAAATACCAACCCCAAACCAGGTTTGAGGTATCTCTTCACAACTCTCTCACTACTACTACTATCACACTTTGCTTCACAAGAAAATTACTGATTCTCACGACGGAGACTGGTAACAAGGAGCACCCCCCACCCCATCATCCTTGTTGCGAGTCACGTCTGTTTTCTTGTGTAGGAGATCAACCGGCGGACGATCCAGCCAGCGATCCTCGAGAGGAAGGGATTAACCCTTCTTGACGAGACCAGTGAGTTAACCCTGCCCGGTTAACCATTGTTTCATCAGGACCCTGATCATGCCCCGCACCACGTGTTGGGCCAGGATGCGTTCTCACCGTTCTCACTTTTTGCCGTTTTCTCCTGAACCCGTTTCTCTCTCTCTCTCTCTCTCTCTATATATATATATATATGTAATCTTAGATCATGAACTAATTCAATTCCATCTTCTACTTTGATAACACTTTTTAAAATAAGAAAATATTAATTTGAAATAAAATATACTAATTATTTTGTATTCAAAAACAAAATTCTTAATTCGTAAATGCATCATTTAAAATGAGTAATGTTATATTTTCTTTAATTTTGTATGTATAGTTCATATTAAGGTTATATGTATTTATATCAAAATTTATATTTATTATGTGTGATGCAAGAAATAATATGGAATATAAAAAATAATTTAAACAAAATTCTTACTTCGTAAATGCATCATTTAAAATGAGTAATGTTATATTTTCTTTAATTTGTGTGTATAGTTCATATTAGGGTTATATGTATTCATATCAAAATTTATATTTATTATGTGTGATGCTAGAAATGATACGGAATATAAAAAATAATTTAAAACTTATAATTGTTATGTCCTTCAAACGCAACCAACCTTAACAATAACATATTTATTTTAAAAAACTCATTCAAGTTTATATAAATGGAAAACACATTTATTTCCCCAAAGAACTCGATCAACTCTATGATTATCTTAAAGTCTTTTATTTTCTATCCTCAAACTCATGTAATACATGGGTCTATAAACTAATAATAATAATAATAATAATAATAATAATAATAATAATAATAATAATAATAAATAAATCAGCATTTCATGATTTTAAAATTAAATTAGAAAATATTTTAACACAGAATGAAAAGAATTTAAACAATATATAATAATAATGAAATTGCACAGGAGAGCGATAAGCCTAATTTAATGAAGTAACACATGTCACATTTATATATAATGTATTTAAGAATTGAGAACCCACCATTACCATTACTATATTATAAATTATCAACATGTTGGTGTTTAGTAGACTTATACCTTAAGCATTGAAGGTTTCCCAAAAAAAAAAATGTTAATGATTAGTAGAGTTATACCTTAAGCTTGGGGGGTTTTCCAAAAAAAAAAGAAGTTAATATTAATTCATTTAAATTTATTTAAATAATATCAATTAATAACAAGTTTATGCATTATAGTCTTATACACTGTGCTTTAGAACTTTGTTATGTCGTAGGTTGTTGTAATTGGATTGGAAAAAGATGATTTTTATCTTTGTTGTTGGATTGGAAAGGAAATCAACGAGGTATAGGTATCATCTATCACAGATTCTGGCATCCTTTTTTTGTTAGGGTTTGTGTAAGTTCTAATATATTTGTTACGAGGTACCATTTAATGCTATTTATAGAAAAGAGGAGCCCCTAAGTCTTTTTTAAGCGTCCGGAGCCACAAGAACAAGTGGTTTGGAGAAGAAAGAAGCGTATGTGATGAAACACGTCTTCACAATCCTGTTCTGAGAATTCTTGAGGAGTTTTAAGTTGACACAATCTAGATGTTTAATAAGTTGATACTATAAGGCTAAATCAATGGAATCTAAATTTCATTTTCAAAAGTTTTTGGTTCCTATAATTTGTTAGACCTAGAATCTAAATTTCATTTGTTTGTTTGAAAAATGGAATTGAAACGTATTCACTAAATTGTGAGTTTGGTTTGCGATTTAAAGCTTTGTCTCGCCGGCGCAACGCGCGGCGGGCAAAAATCTAGTTGAAAAACTATCTACACACCAAGTGTGTAGATAGCCAACCTAAAAAGATGGTTTTTGTCCTATGTGCATACCCTGCAGTGTCGAGCTGTGGCCAAAGCGTAGCGTTTTGGTCCGATCAACCAGACAAAGACTGACGGGTGTCTGACGGGTCTGTTGACCGGACCAAAACGCCGAGCTTTGCCTGCGTTTTGGTCCTGTCAACCAGACCGAGTGTCAGTCTTTTGTCTGGTTGACAGGACCAAAACGCGGCCAAAGCTCGGCGTTTTGGTCCGGTCAACAGACCCGTCAGTTTTTGTCTGGTTGACCGGACCAAAACGCCACGCTTTGGTCAAAGCTCGACACTGCAGGGTGTGCATATAAGACAAAAAACAACTTTTTGATATGCCAATAGGCAAATGAGTATGCAAATAGTACACCTTTTTATGAATTATTGACCTATCACTATATGTGTTTTAGAATATTTTGTAGTTTGACTAATGTACTTGTACGGTTGTACCTAATCAGTCTAAAATTGTGTTTCGTTCTTATGGTCAAACATTTTACCACGTGTCGTTCACGTATGAATCATTTACTTTTGAGTTTTTACGTTGTTTGATAGCCTCTAAATGGTCATTAAGAGGCTACCTCTTAATAGAACCATTAAGAATTTTACCAATGAGAAGGTAGAAGAATGTGACATGTGATGATTTACCATTAAGAGATTACCTCTCAACCTTTAAGACTTGAGGTTACCTCTTATTCATTCAGAGGTTTTAAACCATTAAGAGGTAGTATCTGAATGGTCATTTACCAAACAGCCCCTTAGTGTCCTCACATAAAAAAAATTAGAGCACCGTGATGCTTTGTTTACATTAAACGTTTATAATGAGGGGAAATTTTTATTTAGTTAAGCTCTCGTATTTACTTGCCAAATTGTTTTTAAAACTATACGGTAATAAGCAAGCCACGTTACTAGTTGGATTTTAATTTTTCTTTCAAGATGGGCCAATTTGACAGTCGATTTACAATAAAGAAGAGTAAGGAAAATTATTTTTCAGATTTTCTTTAACTTCAAACTCACACGTCCATCGAACTAGAATTGATTCCCCGCGTTGCGATGTTTGTTTTTCAATGTGATTTGAGCATATCGATGTTATTTTTTGCAATTGCATATCTCGATCAAAGCGTAGACCAACTGAAAACGTTCATAAATATAAGGACAAAAACGTATCATATTTGACATGACTCATTTTAAAAAAAAAATATTGACGTCAAGACATAAACCAAACGAAATTTATACCAATACGTACACAAAAATAAGCACGTAAAACTCGAGAGGGGTCAAAATGTTATCACGTCGAAAAGTAAATCAATTTGAATTTTGACTGACGCATACATAAATGTCAAATTGTAGACCTGCTGAAAATGTCAATAAAAATAAGCAACAAAACGTATTGTACTTGTAATGACTTATGAAATGTAAAGTAACTCAAATTTATACTCTCTAATGAAAACGTATTATACTTGAACCGACTCATTTACAAACAAAATTTACGTAAGAACGTACACAATTGAATACACCCATAAAATAAGCACGAAAACGTATTATGTTTGATGTGACTCATTTTTGAAAAAAAATTATGTCGAAACGTAAATCAACTTAAATTTATACCGACCCGTATATAAAAATAAGCACGTAAAACTCGAGGGGGTCAAAATGTCATTTCACAAAGTTTTTAAAAATTAAGGGGGTTTAATTGTCAATGAAAAAAGTTAGAAAGGTTAGTTTCAAAAAAAAATCAAACCACTGTAGCTATAAGTGGTATGACCTATTTTATATATATATATATATATATATATATATATATATATATATATATATATATATATATATATATATATATAAAATAAGGGGATAGTTCAAATGAAAACCACTTTTAACGCGAAAACTCGAAAACTAACTAAAAAAAGCCTAAAAAACACACAAATTTTTTTTTTCAATTTTTTTAATAAAAATTGCTGGTTTTTATATATAAAAAAACTTAAAAAAAAATTTGTGTAGTGCACATGTGTAATAATACACATGTGTAGTACACATACACATGTGTAGTATTACATATGTGCACTACACAAATTTTTTTTTATATAAAAAAACCTGCGAAATTTGGTTTGCAAAAAAAAAAAAAAAAAAAAAATTGTATGTTTTTTTTGGCTTTTTTTAATTAGTTTTCAAGTTTTAACAATAAATAGTGGTTTTCATTTGAACCTTCCTCTATAATAATATATCAAATTTACTACTAAATTTTACACCAATGTTCATGTTAAAACTAAAACTCTCACCACTTGAGAAACCAAAATAATCTTTTGTTTAGTACTTCAATTAAAAAATTGGTAATGTCACTTGTATTTTGGATCTAACGTACGTTCGTATGAAAAATAGAGTTTTAATGATATCAGTTGTATGACACATAGTTTCTTTGGCCACATATCCAACCAACGATAAACTGCTAAATACATGTTTTTTTTATGTTGTCGAACATCAATTACTTGTACTGTTGTATGGCGATTTTCATGAACCGGCTATCATTATTACCGGGATCAAAAATAGAAATTGTAGGTGGAGTGGCGGATCTAGAAAATTTTCTAGTGGGTTCGTTTTGATATATTCTTACTAATTTTTTTTTCCAAATTATAAAGGTTTTCACTATTTTTTCCGTTTTTTTCAAATCGAGTGGGTTCATATAAACCCACAAATGGGCTGAATCCGCCAATGTGTAGGTGGAGGTGGAGATTGTGTGTTTTCTTCGTCACTCGAGTTCTATGTGTTTAAAAGAAAACATGAAATGGAATCTTTATCATTCGAGCTCATTGTGTTTGAAAAAGAATGTGAAATTGATAATAGGAAGTGAAGGTGAAGAGTGTTTGTTTGTGTGATATATGTGTTGGTTCAGTTCTGTTTGTTCATGAAGGAAAACATTAAAACATACTTGTTATAGCAGACAGTGCGTTGGAGAATCCAGTAATGGAGTTCGACATGCTTGTCATCGTGATCTGGTTCCTCCTTAGGGTGCTGACTAATGATGGGGACTTAGAAAAACCGAAAAGGGATATCGGCTAGGAGAGGAGGTCGAAGTATGATGTTATGGCTAATGGGGTGTGTGTAATTGTGTAACTGAGTCACCCCTTAACCTCCACATAATTCTCCTTATATAAGCACCCAGGAGGAAACCTAATTAGTTAATAAGGGTAATATGGTCCATCAACAATTACCAACTAATTATTTAATAGGTTCTAATATATTTTGATCTCTATAATGTAAATGATTATGATGGCTATAGATTAAATATCAATACGTAATATATTTAATCTTACATTCTCCCACTTAGCCGAGTAATCATTTACTATGAGTATTAGATAAGCCTGATCAGGAGTTAACACTCATTTTAGCTTTAAACAAGTACTATAACAGAGAAATACAGCCGTTGAATCATTATGCGACTCAGGACCCCCATTAATCATACTATAGCCTTAATTTAAAACCTAATTGTCATGATCAAAATACGCGCAAGCCCTTTGTTTGACTTGTAACTTTATTTGTCTATATGCCATTATACCGGTTGAACATATTCTAACAGACATACAAAATCAAACTGAGGAAATTTTCATTAATCATAAAACATAAGCTAGTACAATATGCTCAAATAAGGTATTTACTAAATCCCATATTCCGGACATGTTCTTCGTAAACCTTAGGAGGGAGACCTTTAGTCATCGGATCCGCAAGCATATCCTTAGTACTAATATACTCGATACAAAGATTATTTTCCTCAACTCGTTCACGTACAAATAGATATTTTGTATCGAGATATAAACCAGCTCCAGTCGAACTGTTACTGTTCGAGAAACTAACGGCAGCTGAATTATCACAGTAAAGCTTCAATGGTCTAGAAATGGAATTAATGATTTTGAGTCCAGTGACCAGATTTCTAAGCAACATTCCATGACAGGTTGCGTTATAAACAGCAATGTACTCTGCCATCATTGTGGAAGTTGTGGTCAACTGTTGTTTATGACTCTTCCAAGAGATAGGGCCGCCTGCTAACATAAAAATATAGCCCGAAGTCGATTTCTTGTCATCTTTGCATTTGGCAAAGTCAGAATCAGAATAGCCCACCACTTCTAAATGATCACTTCTTCTATAAGTCAGTTTATAGTCTTTCGTCCCTTGCAGATATCGAAGTACCTTCTTAGCTGCTTTCCAGTGATCTAGGCCAGGATTAGTCTGGTAACGGCCTAGCATTCCAGCAATATAAGCGATATATGGGCGAGTACAGACTTGAGCATACATCAAGCTCCCAACTACTGACGCGTAAGGTATCTGGCTCATTTGCTCCTTCTCAACCTCTGTTGTCGGACACTGGAATGAACCGAAAACATCTCCTTTAACTACTGGAGTGACGGAGGGTTTGCACTGTTGCATGTTGTAACGTGTAAGGACACGATCAATGTAAGCCCTTTGGGACAATCCTAAGATCCCTTTGTGTCTATCTCTGTGAATTTCGATGCCAATGACGTAAGAAGCATCTCCGAGATCCTTCATGTCGAAGTTATGCGAAAGTAACCGCTTCGACTCATGCAACATGTCTAAACTATTACTTGCCAATAGAATATCATCTACGTAAAGGACAAGTATAGTAAAGTTACTCCCACTCATCTTGAGGTAGGTGCATTGATCCACTTGATTCTTCATAAAACCTTGCCTCTTCATGACTTCATCAAACTTGAGGTACCACTGACGTGATGCTTGTTTCAACCCGTAAATGGATTTCTTCAACTTACAGACTAGATGCTCCTGACCCTCAGGTTTAAAGCCTTCAGGTTGTTTCATGTAAACATCTTCGTCCAAATCTCCGTTAAGGAAAGCGGTTTTAACGTCCATCTGATGCAGCTTTAAATCGAAATGAGCTACTAGGGCCATGACGATCCTTAATGAATCTTTACGAGAGACAGGTGAAAACGTCTCTTGATAATCAATTCCCTCTTTCTGAGTGTAGCCCTTTGCAACCAATCTCGCTTTGTAGCGTTCAACGTTCCCATTCGGATCCAGTTTTGTTTTGAACACCCATTTGCATCCTACGGGTTTGACTCCGTTGGGTAATTCTACCAAATCCCAAACGCCATTTTTCTTCATGGATTCAAGCTCATCAATCATCGCTTTATTCCATTCAGAAGACTGATCACTGCTAATGGCTTCATTGTAAGAGATAGGATCATTGAGCTTTCCGGGATCCATTTCAGTCAGGTAGGTAACATAATCATCCCAATTAGTAGGCCTTCTTTGCCTAGATGACCTCCTGAGTGGATTATCGGGTTCAGCGTTGTCTTGGTTTTGAGCGTTTGATGTGCCTTCGTCATGAGGTATAATGGGTTCTGATTGTAGAGGTGAATTTGGAGTTGGTGCAGTAGCTTAAGGAACAGTAGTTGCATTGGGTACAAGAGGAGTAATCGGAGTAATGGTAAGCGACGAGTCTCCCCCCCCGCGTCTTGTACTTGCAATTCTTCGTAAGGGTTGGTACTGCTCCCACTGACCTTGAAATCCTCCAGGAACGCGGCAAGCTTGGTTTCAACAATACGGGTGACATGGGAAGGACAATAGAAACGATAACCCTTAGAGTTCTCAGGATACCCGATAAAGAAACAGGTAACTGTTTTAGGGTCAAGTTTCCTTAGGAAAGGATTATAAAGTTTTGCTTCAGCAATGCAGCCCCATACTTTCATATATTTAAGACTCGGTTTCCTTCCTGTCCAAAGTTCATAAGGAGTTTTAGGGACAGACTTAGAAGGAACTCTATTGAGTATATGAACAGCTGCTTTTAACGCTTCAGTCCAAAGGAATAATGGTAAATTAGTTTTGGCTAACATACTGCGCACCATGTTCATAAGGGTACGGTTTCTTCTTTCAGCGACACCGTTCTGCTGAGGTGTACCAGGCATGGTGTATTGGTTCACAATCCCCTGGCCTTTACAAAACTCATAAAATGGACCAGGAGCTTGACCCACATCAGTATGTCTTCCATAATACTCACCGCCTCTATCTGATCTCACAACTTTAATCTGACGATCTAATTACTTTTCAACTTCAGCCTTATAATCTTTAAAAGTTGTAAGAGATTCAGATTTCTCCTTAATAAGATACAAGTACATGTAACGAGAATAATCATCAATAAAAGTGATAAATGAAGTATGTCCTGTTATGCCAGCGATTTGGTAGGGACCACTAATATCAGTGTGAATGAGTTCTAATAAATTAGAACTCCTAGTGGCACCTTTCTTATTCGCTAATGTCATTTTACCTTTAAGACATTTGACACATGTTCCAAAATCAGAGAAATCAAGAGGAGGTAAGACTTCATCCTTTACGAGACGATTTAATCGTTCTCTTGAAATGTGGCCTAAACGCTGATGCCACAACATGGATGAAATCTCTAAGTCTCGTTTCTCTTCCATCTTTGTGAGTGATTCATTAATGTTATATGATAACAAAGATTTGGAAAAGCCATCATCTAGTTCTAATCTATAGAGACCACCATCCAGAACACCAGTACCATAAAGAACAGAATCATAGAGGATAGAGAGTTTGCGATGACCATGGGAAACAATAAAACCGTCCATGTCTAACTTTGGTCCTGATACAAGGTTCCGAGTTACCTCAGGAACATATAAGGTATCATAAAGTTTAATACATAAACCAGTTTTCATAACTAATTGTAATGTTCCAATGGCCTTCACTTCTAATTCTCGATCATCCCCAACCTTAAGCGTTCTTTGGTTTCTTTCCAGCTTCCGGATTGAAAGGAATCCCTGAGTAGAATTGGTAACATGAACCATAGAACCAGAATTAAACCACCAAGAATTAGCAGGAATACTTAAATTATAGGACTCAAGTATCATAAAATAATCGTTACCTTTCTTAGCCAGCCACTCCTTAAAGTCAGGGCATTCCTTCTGCATGTGTCCTGTCTTTTTACCGAACTTGCAGCGGATACTGCCTAAGGAGTTCTTAGAGCTGGAAGGTGCACTTGTATTATGATTAGGATTAGGCCTTTGGACTTTTGAAGCATCTTTCCTCTGATAATTGTTCTTCCTTTTCTTAGAATTGGAGGTAGTGAAGTTTGCAACATCAGTATGGCGATCCATCCTCATACGCTCTTCCTCATGTACGCACATAGCGACCAGTTCACTCATTGTCCATTTGTCCTTTTGAGTGTTGTAATTGATCTTGAATGCTTCAAAGGACGAAGGAAGCGAAGTAATGATGAAATGAACAAGGAAACCATCACTGATTTCCATTTCCAGCCCCTTCAGCTTATTGGCCATGTCATTCATCATCATGATGTGCTCGCGAATGCCGCTCCTCCCATCATACTTAGTTGTCACCAGCTTGAGAATAAGGGTACTAGCGTGTGCTTTAGACGTCCCATTGAACTGCGCCTCCACAGAAGCCAAGTAGGTTTTAGCATCTTCTGAATCAGGAATAGCTCCCCTGATAGCATTGCTTATGGACTGCTTCATAAACATGAGACACATGCGGTTACACCTAGTCCACTTTTCATGAAGTATCTGCTCAGCAGCAGTACTCTGAGTGGTAAGGTCCGCTGGCTTATTCTCCCTAAGAGCGTAATCAAAATCCAGCAGCCCAAGCGTAAGCATGAGAGCATCCTTCCATGCAGCAAATTTATCACCAGTCAAAGATGGAATCCCCTGAGTGGGCGCTGATAGTGGAAATAAGATGAGCAAGTTATGATACTAAGGAAGAAGTCCTAATGTGATCTAAGGGCACGTTAAACTAAGGCAGACATAAATAATGACCATTTTATATTATGAAGCTGTGATATTGTCTATTACTAACATCAAAATAATAGACTTAGTTAAAAATTCTACTTAAACGAAGACAAAACAGCTTTGGCCAGAAGTGTAATCATTTAAGCATATGTGCAAAGTGGTTGTAACAAATCAGCTTTGGCTAGAAATTGAAACAATCACTTTAGTTATGCACTTGTTAAGTATGCCATCTATGAAAGAATTAAATCAGCTTTGGCCAGATATTAAAACATTCATGCTTATGATGCACACTTAACATAGCTTTCGTAATACTTGAACGATAAGTAGATGTATCAAGTCAGCTTTGGCCAGAAATGATATATCAAAAAACTCATTCAAGTTAAGCTATATCGGTTTTGTAAAACATTATCTGATTCTGATTAACTAAATAATTACAAAACCAATTATTTAATAGCAAACTACCCGTGGATCGAACTAACGACGTTTCGAGTCAGGTCTCGACTGAGTTATGAGATCTCGAGTCAGTTATGAGGTCTCGAGTCGCAACCACGGTCTCGAGTTATGACGTTATGGTCTCGAGTCGCAACCTTTGTTTCGAGTTATGACGTTATGGTCTCGAGTCGAGACCTTTGTCTCGAGTTATGACGTTATGGTCTCGAGTCGAGACCTTTGTCTCGAGTTGTAGACCTTTGAGCCCTTATGATTTCGACTCGAGACCTTATGGTCTCGAGTCGAGATCTGTTGGTCTCGAGTTGTGAAGGTTTTAATGAGTTGATGATTTCGAGTCGAGACCCTATGGTCTCGAGTCGAGACTGATGGTCTCGAGTCGTAATATGAGGATCTCGAAGCTTCCTGTCAACAGCTGTTAATTGTGATAACGTAACTGAAAATTCGAAATCTAAGGGATTATGAGATATTATTTCCTGTTTTAAGATGATTTAATTTTATCAACATATTTCGAAAAATTTGTAACTGTTTATCTAATAACAGTTTCGAATAAAGTTAATAAATAAAATTGGATCAAACATGGAAAAAACACTCATTAATCCTAAAACATTCCAAAACATAATAGAATTTTCGAATTTTCCTAAGAACATGATGAACCCTAAAAACATAAAACATAAATTCTGGAACCCGAAACCTGAATTTTAATAATTTTTCTAAGCAGACTTCGGTTAAAACATAATCCAGTTAATTTCGAATGAACATATGATTAATCTTTTTCCGAAAACAATGATCTCGAGTCGATCTTCATGACTCGAAACCGGCTGTGACGGTTTTGAAGTTATAAAAAATCCTTTTTCCAAGTTTCAATCCCAGAATTATGGATACGAAAACAGAACTGACTAATCAACATATGCTCTGATACCACATGTTGGTTCAGTTCTGTTTATACATGAAGGAAAACATTAAAACATACCTGTTGATACGTGGTCGAAAACCGGTGATCGTTTATGCTTAAGTTGATGTTTTTACGTAGCTTTTAATCTTGAATAGCTTACTTTTAATGAGATTTGTGTTTTACAGGTCTAAAAGAGTTTAAGGAGCTAATCGGGAGCTAAACGGAGCACCGGGACGCGAACGGATCAACCGGGGATGTGAAATGAAGAAAACCGGGTTAATCACTAAGAATGGATGTATTTTGGGGAATGTTGATGGATTTAAAATGAATATATTGGAAGATGGCATGATAGAGGGCTGAATTACGAGAACGTGGGCGAAAACGGTGAGTAAAACGGAGCTATAACGAAAAAGTTATGAAGAAAACAGTTTTGGACGAAACCGACAAAACCAGGCAGCGTCGGGGACGCCCAAAAGGGCCGTCGGCGACGCCCTCTGGATTGTTCCGTCGGCCAAAAACCTCCGTAAACAGCTAATTAAGCCGTCGGGCGAAACTGAGACTTCCAAGGGCCGTCGGGGACGCCCTAAATGGCCGTCGGCGACGCCATCTGCATTCTCATATCGCGAAAATACTTGATTTTTGAGTTGGGGACGAGTTATAACATCAATTTTGACCAAGAAACGGGGGTTACACATTATTTTGAAGTTTGAATATCATCTTGGGGCCCCTAATCACCATCTTCACCTACCATTCCACCAACCATCCTCTCTACAACCCGAATCAAGAACAATTCATCATCATCTTCTTGATTCAAAACCCTAGCTCCACGAATTCCCTAATCCATCAATTCACTCATCCATTCACCATCACCAATCATCCAAATCCCTAACCTTCATCCATCAATCCATCTTCAAGCTTCACAATGATCCAATTCATGCTTCCAACATCCGGTGATCAAGTTTCTTCGATCATGCTTGGCTAATTTCTTGGAGGTTTCACCCCGGTGTAGACTTTTGTAAGGTTTAGGGTTTATTATGTTTTGTTAATTGTTTTGTGACAACTTGAATTGCGTTTGAATCTTAGACAATTGTCCTACGTTGGTATTGAATTTGCAAACTGTCGAGTGAATGATTAAATTTGACTTTGTGAAATGAGTACACGTATTTATGCCTTGTCTTTTGGTAGGATTTGCTAGTCCAAAGTAACGAAGTGTATCATGGTCCGTTGTTTACGACGTTGATAGCGATTGACACCTAAGCTTTGTGATTGTGATCCGTTAATGAACTATTTCAAGTGAAACTAATTAAAATACATAGTAACCCTAAGTCTTGCAATTGTTGAAACCGGGTGTGAACCTTGTTTTCTCAATATTGTTCAAACAATCATTTTCAATTCTTGCATTTAGTAATCTCGAGTAGTTAATTTAATTAATCATTTTAGTAAGTCTAATTCACATCTTCCAA
The DNA here is from genome assembly GCF_002127325.2 of Helianthus annuus. Taxonomy (NCBI): domain Eukaryota; kingdom Viridiplantae; phylum Streptophyta; class Magnoliopsida; order Asterales; family Asteraceae; genus Helianthus; species Helianthus annuus. The sequence continues at coordinate 68,075,519 of NC_035447.2, forward strand.
TCAAACAAAAACACAAAAATATATCTTAGCAATCTTCATAATTGTGATAACTTCATAATTCAATCAAATCCGTACACAAACCACATACTCTTCGTGGTTCGACCCCTCACTACCACTAGCTATTTGTTAAGGGTAATTAGGGTATATAAATATTATCTTTGACCGGAGCGCGACACTCCGATCACCTGTTATAGCAGACAGTGCGTTGGAGAATCCAGTAATGGAGTTCGACATGCTTGTCATCGTGATCTGGTTCCTCCTTAGGGTGCTGACTAATGATGGGGACTTAGAAAAACCGAAAAGGGATATCGGCTAGGAGAGGAGGTCGAATTATGATGTTATCGCTAATGGGGTGTGTGTAATTGTGTAACTGAGTCACCCCTTAACCTCCATATAATTCTCCTTATATAAGCACCCAGGAGGAAACCTAATTAGTTAATAAGGGTAATATGGTCCATCAACAATTACCAATTAATTATTTAATAGGTTCTAATATATTTTGATCTGTATAATGTAAATGATTATGATGGCTATAGATTAAATATCAATACATAATATATTTAATCTTACAATATGTTTATATAAAAGTGTGTACATATAGTGTATATAGGTCTAAATTAAACCTAAAATAAAGCAAACATTAAATTATTTGAATATGTTCAGCTTTGTGGTTTCTAGGGTCAATTTCTTATGAGTGATATAAACATCTTCTATAAATAAACATCAGGCTTGTTTCTGAGTCGAGCCGAGCCAATGTGAGCTCGATGTCATGGGGTTACTTTTCAACCCTCGTGTGGCGTCCCCAATTTCTCGGGGGCTAGCCAATCCATCACGCTTCTTTGTGTGGGTCACTGGTTTCACCCTGCCTTGGACTCATCAGGAGAGCGGCGCCAGCTCTCGACCAGTGGTGCGTTCGTCGTTTGCACGACTAGGCACGTACACCTCTTCATTGACACTGACTCCATCCCCTGATAAAGTCCAGGACTAGCCAGTAACCCAAGCGTTCAAGCACAGCCCAAAGCATTACGATCTTCAAACATTTGGCCCGTGACACTCTCCCACCACCATTTCATGAACGTCCTCATGCATGCTCTCCGTCCCATACCAGCTCGCATACTTGACAATGCATACTTGACACCCAGAAACCACTCCAACTAGCCAACGAACCCTATAAGGGTTGTTTGATATGCGATGGGCCACATAACCCACGTTTTTTCCCAAAGAAGAATAGCCTTAACGCAACGGAAAATGCTAATGATGAACCTGCTGAAACCGAGGAGGCTCAATTAGGGGCCATACAGTTACATGTCCTGAATACCTTAACCGCATTCGAAGGAATACACATAAGGATGGCGGAATGCGACACCAAAACATCAACGGACAATAACACCGGTGAAGCACCCAAAGGACTTCGGTTTGTGCAAATAGAAATAAACGGACAAGCCGAAAAAGCACTTGTAGATACCGGGGTAAGCCATAATTGCATCACCCTAGGGGAGGCTAAAAGGCTAAAAGACTTGGCATATCGATCACATTCCGTAAAGGATGGATCAAAGGAGCCAATGGAGATCCCGAGCCAATTAAAGGATACTCATGGAAAGTAAAGTCAAAGATCGGGACATGGTCGGGGAAGATAAACTTCACCGTAGCACCGCTTGACACGTATGACATCATTCTCGGAATGGAGTTCTCCCGTCAGACCAGAGCCATGCCGGTACCATTCCTAAACGCAATGTATTTTGTCAAAGGAAAACAGGTACACTCCGCTACTCTAGAGGCGAGACCAATACAGCAAGGGAAAACTATATCCGTTCTTCAGTTCACGAGAAAACGACCAACGATGTCCAAAATTCGCAACGAGGACATTGCAAATTTAGGTGGAGGAGGATGTCATGCCCCGCTTAAAAATCAGATCTTTTCATCGCGAATACGAAACTTTCCGGGCCATTCAAGACACATTAGGGGCTGCTGGAACACTCTGGGAAGTGCTACAGAATTCTGGGCAAAACATGCAGCCCTGGAACATTCTAGATCAGCCTTGAAGGGACTAGAAATGGGCTGGAAAAAATGCTGAAACATCTAAGGAAGATACAAGGATCATCTAGGCCATTCTAGGCCATGGAACTCTCTAGAAAAACCTATAAAAATCCGCTCTAAATATCAAAGATATTTATGTAAGAAATATCTAGATGTTAAGGCTAGATCTTTGTAAAGGAATGATATAGATATGGAACTATCTAGATCATGTCCAAGTAGTATAAATAGGCATGTATGTTCCCATTTGTAGGCACCCAACTTCTTGTAAACACTTGTACTTGTAACTTTGTTCAAGTAATCAAAACACCATCTTACTTGTAGTATTACACTACAAAATCGTTCTTGTGTTCACACAAACAAAGACTTCCGCTGCGAAACATAACCAAAACCAACCACAAGGCTGAACTTAGAAGCATTCTAAGTACCGCACAAGAGTTCGAGAATCACTTTGTGACATCGAGCTAGGTTTGAACTTTAAATGAGTCGGCTAAAATTTCAAACTGAGCTACTTGAGTTCTCTTAGATTGGCTTAGTTTTGACGCAGTCAACTTGTAAAAACATAAAAGAAAGCAAAAGTGTTGATGGAAGTAAAACTAAACAATGATGAAGTGTTAAATTTCATATTTTTTTCAATGTCTTTTACTTTAGGCTACAAAATGTTAAAAGAAAAACCTAATTTAAACGAACCAGATGAGCAAGCCAACCTTGGTTTGAGATCATCTTATTTCCAAACTAAACATTTATTTTCCGAGCTTCTCTCTAGTGATCTTTGAGCCACAAGATACCTTATCAGTCTGTGTACGACTGAACATTAAAGTCAACGTGCTTCTTCCCTTTCACGTGCAATGCACATGAGCAACACAAACATCCAACGGCCCCTTTCAGGATCTCAAATAATAATATATAAATATAAACCCCAATTCGACTGTTACAAGCTTTTCCTAACAAAAAAAATCCCCAATCCTCAATTCTCTCAAATCACTCAGAACCTCAAGATCTCATTCTGAGGATCGTTTTCGTCTCGATGAACGCTCCGACCGGCTGCCTAGATCCTAATATCACATGCGGAATCCGTGTAGTAGGTAGACATAATCACAAAGATACCGTTGAATGATATTTTCATTAAATTAAAACACTTTACAGGTCCTGGAAAAGATTTGACAGAGTTTCCCCACTATGTCAAAAGTTCTACAAATCAAGACCCCAACACTCCTATATATAGGCATTTCCCATCTGTGCTAACCTAGGAGCGGATCTACTAGATCCGCGCGAACCAACAACCTATGTCCATCCGCGCAGATGGACTCCATCCGTGCGAATGGACACTTACATCAAAACACCGTTTGGTTCGACATGGAATACATACAATTACATATCATAAATTGTAAACTAAGACTCGATACAAGACGGAAGCTACAGACATATGCATTCACACTTAATCAATCCAACAACAAAAATGGATTCGAATGAAAGAAGAAAGAGCGGGATCTATCTCCTAGCTGGGATGTCAGAAACGTGCATTGCTTTAGTGATTAGGTTTTGGATGCACCATCCCTTCAAGACGACTATTACTTGAATCTTGTGGATTGGTCATCACAAAATGTACTTGCGGTTGGACTCGGAAGCTGTGTCTATTTATGGACCTCAACAACCAGCAAAGTGAGTTTATTGACCTGCTTCAGAACTAAAACAGGTGTTATGTTTACCATGCTTTAACCAACATTGACCAAGTTGTGTGATTTGTGTCCAAACGACGAGGTGTGCTCCGTTCAATGGGGTCTTACATATCGGTCGGTACTAGTCTTGGAAAAGTTCAGGTACCTTTTTCATTTAACTACCATTGTCAATTTATTTGTGATGAAATAAGTATTAAATGATGACGGTTGTGTGTTTTAATAGGTTTGGGTTGGGACACAGTGCAATAGGAAGGGTTCAGACCATGGACGAACACCAAACAAGAACGGGTGTGTGTGTTAGCATGGAGATCACGAATATTATCCTCCGGAAGCAGAGATTGCAACATACTGCAGCACGATCTTTGTGTCCCGAGTTAGCAAGCTTGTTGGCCATGAAACCTTGATTAACAAATCTTTAAACAAAATCTTTACAACCTCAAGTTCTGTTTAAATACGCTCTTTATTGTTCTATATTATCGTTAATAAATAGGACCCACGCAATTAAATGTGCACTTTATAATAAATCCAATCTTATTTCATAACCCTTCATTAATTGTGTTTTCCCGCTTAAATCATTCTACTAATTTGGTGAGTTTTTAGCGGATAAGGATAAAAAAATAGAGAGAAAAATTTGATAAGTTTGTTAGTGGCGATAAGGAAAAATAGTGATAATATTTTCTTTCATTTTAAGTTGGTTATGTAAGATGACATATTCATATGATTCGAAATTTATAAATTTCAATAGGTTGCACATAACCACTCTTATTTATTTTTTTGTCAAGTAAAATTACTTTTCCATGTTTAACTACTTTTGTTTTATTATTTATATATTGAACTATTACCGGACTCGTAATAATTAACATGTACAAGTCGATGGGGACCCTCTTTGATTTCGGAAATTGTGTAATTTGGAATTCTATATGCATTATATGATAATCTTAATTTTATAGCCAAAGTTTATGCAAGTTATTTTCATTATTTACATATAGGAAAATCCTAAATTTATCACCAAAGTTGTGTCATGTTTTCAAGGATTTTTATTTTAACAAAATCTATTAGAAAATTAAGATTTTTTTAGGGGGGGGGGGATTTGACAACTTTTAAAATGATTTTTTAGGGAGCGGGTATGACATGTAACAAGGGGGTACGTTAAGCGCACCCCAATGAAAATTATTATTACTTTTTCATGTTTAACCAGTTTTGTTTCTATCTCCGAGTAAAGAAACCATACGAAAATTTTCTGGTAAGCTGCAACGACCCTATCTCGCTTCTGGTTATGAGTTTGAAGGAGGAAAATGATGACTTCAAAATATTTGAATAATCTAGTTTTTGGGTCTTGATCTCTTATGACCTTTCATTAACTGGAAGCATATCTACTGTATAATATTAATAGTATTAAAAAAATATTTTTAGGTTTTTTTACCTTGATTGTTACTCATAGTATTAAAAAAATAGGTGGTAAATGTTTAAAAAATAACTTAACAAAATTTATAGTTGTCACGTGTGTTGGCTCATGTAATCCTTCCTTGAAAAACAGATGATACAAAGCTAAAACTGGTTCTCAACAGATGATCACCAATAACAGTGTTTGAACATTAATTCCCTCCAATGGCAGTGGCACTCAACAACTTATGAACTCTAAAGACTATCGTTTTGTAAAGACTGTTGAAGTAAAGCTCTGTTGGTTGCAAAGACTGTTGAAGACTAATCAACTGCTGGTGTCAAAGTACTACTGGAATCAAAGGCCTGATCAACCTTAGGGGAAAGCACTGCTCAGCCTCATCAGTGTTTGAGCATCATCAGTGGATTGCCTCATCAGAGTTTAGTTTAATCTATAATGTAACAGTGTTTGTATTGCATCAATATTTAGAGGTTGTTAAGATGGTTAGATGTCATTGTCTAGGTGACGTCAGCGAAGATGCCACAGTGTTTAGGATTGTATATAACAACCCTCCTAGAACCCTCAATGTAACCCTAAAAGTTCCTAAATATACCCCGTATGCGAGAAACGAGCCCAAAATAGCTCTACACTTAGAAAAATCAAGAAAAACAAATTTCAGGTGTCGCTCGTGGGCCGCGACGGAGACCCCCATGGTCTGTCGCAGGGCGCGACAGCCTTTGCTTGGTCGACACTGCATAGTGCCACGTGGCACGTGACTCACCGGACCTACCCCCTTGACTCAGCAAGCCTATACGCGACACGTGGGTTCTCGTGGCCCGCAACGTCCGAGACCTAATTGGTCGCGGGGCGCGACGGACTGGTCGACCTGCCGATAAATAGAGGGCTTCGGCTCATTTGTTCAGCCGTTCATTTTTCGATTTCTCTCTCAAATTTCTATATAATCAAAGTAATATCCGGGCATAATACCCACTATAAAGCGAAGCTTTGCCTCGTTGTAAGTATTATAACCCTGCTGTTACCCTACACGATCCATTTAGGACAACGTAACGCATGTCAGGGCTTTGCCCGACTCAGTCGTTGGAGTTCTGTCTCGTGTGTACACCCGATTAATTTAGGATTCTGTAATGCATGTCGGCTCTGCCCAACTCAGTCATTGGCATTTTGTCTCGAGTTGTACGGTCAAAATGATTTGGGTTATTTTACTAACATGTGTGCATTATTTAATTTTAAATAGATAATAACCAGGAGATACAACAGGAAGCTTTAGTTTTACCTGAGTAAACAATGTGAGTACATCTGCTTTTAACACCTTTTCTGTAAATTACTTTTATGAGTCAAAATTCTTTACCAAAACCTCAAATGTTTTAAATAACACTTAACAGTAATTGAGTATTTGCGATTCTACAATTACTGCCGGTATGTTGGGGTTTTGTATACATTACTTGAAACTCGTTACCATTGGATTCGTAGCATGACCAACCGGTCAGGAAAGACAGTACCAGGAAAAAGGGTAATTGGATAGATATAAGCAAATGTAATTGCGGATGCCCTCAATACTGTAAAAATGATAAATCTATTTTGATTAAATTGGGATGCACTCGCCAGTATTTCTTGCAGATAAAAATGTTTTTAAAACGCGTTTCAGGTAACAAAATGTGAAAGCCAATAGAAGCTAGCTGGAGAGCACTCAAGGCTTGGAAAAGTGGCTATAAAAGTTACCTAAATAATAAGAAGTTTTTATTTTCAATAAATTGGATTTATCCTAACAAATGTATTTTCAAATGAACTTGGGTTTTTATCCCAAAGAATTATTATTTTTATAAAAGTTGGTGGTTTACTCTGATCAAAATATTTCCTAACTACGGTCCTGATGTCTCATTTCCGCTGCCAAATTAATAAACACCGATACCACACATCTGCCCTCGCGGCGCCCGCTCCCGGGATAGGGGTCAGGGGCTGCGACATTGTACTATAAATAGACAGTACCTGTACTGTTCTATTAGCTCTTTTGCACACACTCATCTTGTACGAACTAACGGTAACAACCCGCACGTTCGTGCGTTGTTACTACTCGTTATACTCGTTACGCCTAGCACCAGAGATTCGGATCATAATGTACCTATATCGCATATATCGCTATACCGCAGTGTTTTCGCATAATTTCGCATACTTTATCGCTATCACATCACATTGTACTTGCTGACAACCATAAAGATGTCAAGTGAGGACCAATTCTACCCTCCTTGATAGCCGTGATGTGTCGCAGTGCAACTCAATACTCAAAAACGCACTCGCAGGCACCCGTAACTCGATTATTGCAGGATTTGAAATATGGATATGTATATACGACCCAACGTGACTAATTATAATAAATATATGAAAATGTGGATGAAAATGGGTAACCAAACTATCGTAGCGCTTAACGATCGAAACGAAACGCCGAAATACAACTCGTCAGACTGCCACCCGATCGACCTGCAATCCGATCGGGTTGCACTTGAGGCCCCACACTTAGTCATTTTTCAAACCCTCTAAAGATCTGGACGTCAAACGAAATGCCACTCGATCGGGTTGCCACCCGATCGAGTGACCAACCTATTGGATGACATTTGGATCTTCAACACTTAACATTTCCAAGGCCTGCAGTTCCATTGGAGTGCCACCCGATCGGATTGTCATCCGATCGAGAGACCACCCTATTGGAAACTTGTTATCTTTGAGGAATGTCTCGCTGATCGGATCACCGCCCGATCGGATTGCCACCCGATCGACCGGCCACCCGATCGGATTGCCATCCGAACGGAGTACTGTCCGATCCATTGACACTTTACACCGTTTAACGCACTATTTAACGCTTACGCTATCAATCTGTAATCAGGCTATTCTCAGACGCGCTCCCTTCAATCCAACCAAGTTGTGTTTGCTTGCTGAGCACCGACTGTGAGTATACTCGAACCCCTTTTTATCGCATTTTGGGTGTAACATACGTTCCTATTAAATCGAATTTATCAAACGAATTATTCAATCAAACTATTTATCACTTGCGAATGTTGTTATGCATATTTACACGTGATGCTAGTTACATATGTGCTAGGACTTTTACTCGCGAGGTCCCGCCTTAACTAGTATAGTACTATAGTACCCGACGGGGTCTAGTTAGGATGAATAGCAATCGCAATCGCAGCTCGGGTGACTTAGCTGGTAGTATCTGTCTTGTATGCATATATGTTAAGGTATCCCGTTTATGTATTTGGAAATTCGCAACACTTTTATTTATTTCTCACTACTATTGAAACTTGTATACTCGCCAATACTTTTGTATTGACGTTGTTTTAACGTATGTTGCAGGTTTAATCGCAGTCTACATCAAATCAAGCTAGAATGTCTAGAAACTCACCTAAAATCTATCTTGTCGGATTTGTATTGTTCGAGAGGACAAGAAATCTGTGATACCTTATGTGATTGTATTGTTTATTTGTATGGGATAATGAACGCATTAAATACTGTCGCAATATAGTTGTTATGGAATCTCTTGAGCAATCTGATTCGCCTAGTGCCACGCCCCGATGATTCCGCCATCGGTTGGGGTGTGACACTAACACTGTGAGCTCAGGCTGAGGGGGAGTTAGTGTTCATGCATGCATAAGTCTAAGCTAATCTTTCCTTGATTGTGTTATAAAGTTTTATTTCATTCCGCTGCAAATTATTCTCTGTTTTATCTTCTTCCATTTCCATTTTACTAAAACAACACAATCAAGTCAAACTCAGATCTAACAACGTGAATGTTCATTTTCTTAAATACATATCTTGACCATTTTATATGTTAACAAATTACATTATACTTTACTCAATTACTAGTGGGGAACCCGCGCGTTGCAAAGGAGTCAACAATATGGGGCGGAAACATAACTCAAACCTTAAACCTTAAAATGATGAAAAAAATCATATAGAAGTTGTATATTCTTGTATCTACAACCGCTCATATCCTTATCAACGAGCTCATCAACCATACTATCTTTCATATCTTCCCACCCTGTAATCTCTCGGTACACTTCTTGAGCTAACTGCTCCGGTTTTCTAACCGTTGCTAATCCTTTAGCCCACACCCTACACCGTGTCTCCATACACTCACTCACGTATTGAACACAAGCTCACGTCTTAACTTAGTCGGTTCTTCGTTGGGTCTACCGAACTCTAACCGGTCAAACACGCGTGGGTTCACGATGTTTCGAGTCTTGCCTATGGTGAAGTCGACAAACATTGTTTCGATATTTGCAAGCACTTCGGTTACGTACTCAGGTTCCCATTTGGTAACCATTGTGATGGAAGAAGCCGAGTCTAGTAGATCGGTATCGACATCCATCGGGCTCGGGGTTGTTGAAAATTTTGGAGCGGTTAGCTCTCGGGCTAGAACTATCACACCCCAACCGATGGCGGAATCATCGGGGCGCCTCACTGAGCGAAACAGATTGTCCAAGAGAATCCAAAACAACTATTAGTGACGATATATTTAACGTTCACGTCCCATACCATAAACGTATAAAGCATAAATAGTTATTACAAACATTGTTTCTCAAAGGCAAATAACAGTTCCGACAACTCAGATTTTTAATCGTCGGTTTCTAGACCACCTAACTTGATTCCATAAACGATCAGCAAACATAGCATCCTAGACACCTGTCACAAACATTAAAATAAAGTCAATACACATAGTGTAAAGGTGAGTACACAAGTTTAATAACATATAGTAGCGAAAAGCGATTTATGCATAACCAACATGTAACACGTAGCAAGGTGAAGCAAGTAAGCTATCGACAATGACATATGCAACCGACATGACTGCGAGTTTAGAATGCGCAACACATTATCACCACTGTGACCATGTGAATTAAAACCCATAACAACCCCTGTCCACGACAGGTGCTGAGTCCAAACTATAGTACCATCGTTGCTAAGGTGCCAGGCAACAATCACTATGTAAACATAACATACAAGCATTCATCGAAACATGTATAACATGAGAGAGCGTTTAGCGTATAAAAGTGTTTTGTGTGTTAATGTGATTTGATATAGGTAATGTATGTAACACCCAAAAGTGCATTAAGCGAAAAGGGTTCGAGTATACTCACAGTTCGTGTTTAGTAAATAAACACAATCTTGGATTGAAGGGAGCGCGTGGGAGACTAGCCTGATCACAGAACGATAGTGTAAGCATTGAACAACGTGTAACAGTGCGTCGGGCGAGATGAGGGTCGAATGATGAGTCGATCGGATGATCATTCGGTCGGCTGGTCATTCGATTGGAGAAGCGTGTTTATAATATTTGAACTTTTGATGTTTTCGTTGTAGTATAATTTAAGTCATTCGATCTGATGGTCATCCGAACGGATGGCCATTCGATCGGATGGCTATTCGATTTAAAAGCTGATATTCTTTGAAGTTTTGTAAAATTGTTTAAGTGATGGGCTTGTAAAGTACATTCGCCGGGTCGAATAGTCATTCGATCGGATGGTAATCCGATCGGATGGCTATTCGATCGAGCAACCATTTTGTTTGGAAACTTTGTAAAATCAGTTAAGTTAAAAAGTTTTGCGGTTTAACGGAGACGGCATGACGACGTGTTAAACAACGGAAACCACGCCAAGTCCAGCTCAGTCTATCAGATGGGAATAACCCCATTTGATCAGACCCAACTGCCCAAGATGAAGTTTCATGTTCAACCCGTGAATCGGTCGTCTTCTTCGGTGGAAATCCGTTCTCAGACCGGTTCTCAACTAAAGAAAGAGTAGAGAGTCTGAACGAGTCTAGATCCTGACATGTGCCTGACTACACATATTTTTACAATGAAATTACACACGATTTGGTTTTAAATTTATAAAAGTGATTATTACTTTTAGATCAAAACACACACGAAAGAGGCAAGTGTACCCCGTCATATATGTAATAAAGTATCGGTAAGAACCAAGTAGGGGCAAAGAAATAATACTAGACCTTTGTCACTAAATTACCGGTAAAAACATACGTTGTTTGGTTTTTAATTAAACTAAAGTAAGCATAACCAAATATTTATAAAACATAGTAGATTATATATAAATAGCCTTGCTTAATACATAACCAAAGCATGTCAACTAAGTCAGTTTTGGCACTAGAAATATTCAGTCAATTTTCCATTTTAAGACAATTAGTATCCCTTTCGGGAATCCTAACATGACAATCATTCGGAAAGTTAAAACGATAAACACACTTTAACCACCTAAAATTGTTCTTTATCGTGCAATTGATAAATGTCTATGAAAATCTCCTAAAAATAAGTTAGTCATCCGTTAGGAGTTTTCTAACCTCACTTAATCAAGGAAAGCAACACCGATAAACACAATGCAACCACCGAGACAAGCATAAACTAGATTAAATCACAACCGAGTTAATTTTACAAATCTTGCGCATAAATTCACCAAGATAGCAATTTTGGTCGAAACTACTAACTAAGCTAACAAATCATGGCAAGAATTCATAACAACACCATCTAACCCGTTAGAGTCCTTCCGTGAGGGCAAGCTTTCTTGATTAACAATAATTACATTTTATTAAACCACTAACCATTTCTAGTATCATGGTGCCCACATTTTAACCAAGTTAAACTAGTTAACCAAATTAAAAGTTTACTAATACATGATTAATTAAGCTTCATTTTTCAACTATCTTAACTAACCAAGCACCAATCATCCGACACAATTACTTATAATCAAGAAATCAATATCAATAACAAGGTTGCAAACTAATCATCAAAGATAATCATAGAAAACACTTCCAAATGTCATTACAAACAAAGATTAACATACTAAAGGCTATAATCAAGCAAGGGATTGTTGTGTTTTTGCCCAAAGGCTTACATTAATACATAATAATCAGTCTAAATGCTTGAAACATAACAAAATTATGGAAAGATTTGAGAAACCAAACCATAAACAAGCATAATAATGAGAATCCAGATAGTAACCGAGCTAAACCGGGCAATGTGGCTTGAATCCGGGCTAAAGCTGATGCTTCCGGAGCCTGAAAATCGCCTGTGGAGCTCTCCAAAATTCCAGAGTTACGAACAGAATGCTTCTGTTCGCTTTTTATATTTTTTCGATGTTGCACGGTCGTGCACCGATCGCACGACCGTTCACTTTATGCATTATTGGAGTTACTGTTCATGCCATCAGCAGAGTTGACTGGTCTTCGGTCTCGCACGACCGTTCTTCATATGGCACGACCGTGCCATTTCGGGATCTTGTTGCACGGACTGCAGAACTAGTCGTTCATCACCGGGATATAGCTGATCATCGGATCCGCACGGGGTGCAAGGAAGGGCACGACCGTGCCGTTCCGGGATTTTCTTGAACGCCTTGTTGCACTGGTCGTTCATCACCGGCTGATCTTGGTTTTGTCGGAGATGCACGGTCGTTCCTCAGATGGCAGGACCGTTCCACTTGCCCAGGTCAGTTTTCTAACAGAATGTCCGCAGCTTTGTCGTTTTGTCCGGAAAGTCCTCGTTTTCACTATCATCTTGTCTGGTATGCTGTTTTAGGCCTGTAAACAAAAGTATACAAATTAAGTATCCGAACGACGGTTTTACGGCCGAAAACGCATAAAATGGGGATAAAATGGGGGACTAAAATATGTGTAAATTAGCGAATATCAAATCTCCCCACACTTGAACCTTCCTTGTCCTCAAGCAAGCTAAACTAAAATGCAATAAAAGATAGAATCAAACAAGAACGATAATTTACACACTATTTTATTGAAAACAAATATAAACGGTTAACCGGTTTTTCGAAAGACAACTTCAAAAGACTCAAACCCAACAAGCATATGCAATTATATAGCGACAACCAAAAAGCCGTGACTTCACATTTAATTGACTCAACATGTTAATCTTCACACAACTCACAATGTTCACACACACTCGGTTTTATTTATGAAACATACATAAAATGTGTACATGCAAACACTCAATGCCTCGTCAATGAAATGTGTAATATCATAAGCTTGTTATAAGATCTCGTCTCCACCAACTAACATGCGAAAAAGTGTAAATCAAGAGGTCTTTACGGGTTGTAACGTTAGGCTTGGGCGAAGGGTATGGAAATGGATATTTAAAGTGGCGAAACGGTTAAAACTCGGTTTTGGCGTTTAACTAGCGACAAACAATACAACTATACATACAAATGCCTTAAAAAGGGATTATTGCGCAATCGAGCTTATCAACGAAATTTTAATATTTAAGAATTCAAAATTGCTCGATTTTTGTCAACTTTACCCTATTTTAGGGTGTTTTATTTTCTTTTTTTTCTGCAAACTAATCTAACGGGTTTATACAATAGAAAGCAAACTATAACAAGCGCTAGTTAAACGATTATTTTAGCCGAGTTTCAACACTAAAAGGTTTAAAAATATAAAAAGGCTACATTTGGCTAAGTGGGCGATAATGTGGGTAAACAAAGGTAAACGGGAAGGCTCGATATGGTTAATCCTAAAGGGTAATATAAGGTTTACGGGAAACACAACACAAAGAACAAGGTTTACAACAAAGGGGTTATCTAGGTGCCTCTATCACTTTTACACAAATCCGCAAGTTCATGGTCTTAACAAGTATACTAGTGACAAGTTCTAAATTACACATAACATCCGGCTCACTCCTATATCCGAAATGAACAAATATATAATAATATCAAAGCTCAAATATGCTCACGTAACAGAAGGAATGGGTAAAAGTGTGAAGACTATCATGCAAGTCTTTCTTTGTTTGTCACGCTTTCCGGTTTCCTTTTTCAAAAATATTTTGCTTGTCGATTTTTTATCAAGTCCGAAGCTTTCTAAAACACAACCAACCGGTTTATTTACTAAAATATATACAGAAAACATATATTTTTGAATGAATTTTCTGGGTTTTTTTTTATTTTTTTATAGAGGACAGACAAAGTTAACAAAGTTAACCTCCTCCCCACACTTGAACTTCGCATTGTCCCCAATGCGAAACCGAAATATAGAGAAAAAGGATAATAGTACTCCCCTCAAGATGAAATCTGATGAAACGAGACTTCCAAACTGTATCTGTGATGTGCTCCGGTCCAAGATTTGATAGCCGAAATCTGCAAGTATGTCACAAGGTGTAGCAAAACAGAACAGAAACAAATAAACCAAATAAACCATAATATACATAAATAGAAGTACTAAAATCCAAACAAAGACAAGACATAAAAGCTAAAGTGTCTGAAAATAAAGAGTACATAACCGGGGGTGTTGAAATAACAACCAAAATGAACACCCGAAATATAAAGTACTGAAATGCTACTACCACCACCAGCTACTCATCATCACCGTTAGCACCACCTCCTGGTTGACTCGCAGCTGCTCCTGGTTCAGCTGCATTTGTTGAAATTGCTGGTACAAATAAGAATAAGATGGGATGTCGGGTGGCCAGTCTTGGTGCTGCTGGAACTGCTGGTGTGGGTGGTGGCTGATTCTGCTCCTCCTCTTCATGCCCAGCCGAACACACAGTTATGAAGATTCTGTCAAACTGATCCGGGTGCTTCGCACGGGCGTGCGAATGGACGCATGGTCATGTGTCACCGAGATCTGTGGTGGTGCGGTCTTGATTATCGGAACATGACGGGATTGCACGGACGTGCGACTGGTCGCATCACCGTGCATATCCGACACCACGGTTAAAAATCATGAACGACCCGCATACGCACGACCGTTCCATGTACAGAATGACCGTGCGATCCCGTTTTCTGCAGATTCTTAACCACGAATCAGAACAGTCAAATCTTTTCGAAAATTTTCAAGTTTCTAGTGACAGGGGGTTAGGAAATCAGCCAGGTGTTCATGATTTGTGAAGTTCTTGCAAGGGCTAGGGTTTCGATTTGTTTATGAAGGGAACCCTAAAAAGCCTTCAAGAAATCGGAGAGTCTAACCCTAGAAAGCGATAAAAACAGGAAATTGACAAGAAAAAACAAACCGTGCGAGAAGATCTGAGAAACCGTGCGAAAAATGGTGCGATTTTGGGAAAAAAATCGGCCAGGAACGAGAGTGCAGTAGGGTTTCGCGAATGTGAGAAGTGGATGCAGATGAGGGCTTTTATATGGAACAATGACAAAATGCCCCTGACCATGCGCACGGTCGTGCGGATTTTCGCACGGGGGTGCGGATCCGATGTTGACCCATTCTTGCACGTTGACCTTGGTAATGCACGGGGGTGTGATTCGAGGTGCAGGCCAGCCCGAAATCGCACGGGCGTGCAACCCATGGCACGGCCATGCCAAATCTGCAGATGTGTCTGTTTGCTGCAGAAACCAGTTTCAGCACACTTTTTGGCCGTTTTTCGCCATTTTTGCAACACGCTAACTGTTTTAACATTTGTCTAACACAGAACCTTCGCTCGGTATGATTAAAAACTGTACACGACTACGGAAACTACCAAACACACCAAAATTACGTAAAGACGACAAAAACACAAATATAGACAATTTTACCCCTAAAGCGACAAAGACGCTCTTGCTACATTTTGGGTCCTCGAGTCAGTAGCGTAGACTCATGCTAATTTTTTGTCGGCGAGTCGATAGCAAGACTCATGCTAAATTTTTGTCGGCGAGTCGATAGCAAGACTCATGCTAAATTTTTTTCGGCGAGTCGATAGCAAGATTCATGTCCCCACACTTAAGCTGTATGCGGGGTGTGGAGCTCGATAACCTCCACCGCCGACTCGATCGGCCCTCCAACGTAAACCTTCAACCGATGCCCATTTACCTTGAAAATAACGCCGTCCGCGTTCTCTATTGTGACAGTCCCATAAGGAAATACCTCTTTTACTGTGTATGGTCCTGTCCAACGTGAATGAAGCTTTCCTGGAAATAAGCGCAACCACGAGTTGTAAAGAAGAACAAGATCGCCCGCTTGGAATTGGATGTGGCCCTTCAAGCGTTTATCGTGCAATCTCTTTGTGCGCTCTTTGTACAACACGGTGCTTTCATAGGCGTGTTGTCTCAGCTCTTCCAATTCATGAATCTAACAAGTCATGAATCTGAAGAAACCGGGCTTCACCTCCGGTTTTTAAATCCAGATTTGCGGTTTTTAAAGCCCACATTGCCTTATGCTCCAACTCCACCGGTAAATGGCATGCCTTTTTCGTAAACACGCTTCTTGTCTTGTCGTTCGCCATGATGATGTGTCCTTCATCGGCTGGGCCCTCGACCTAAGCGGGTACCACCTGCTCGTCCACAGCTACTACGAGTTGCAGCACAACCGCACGGGATCTCTCACGAAGACGTCTCCTCAGATCACGCTCGGGTTCGTCTGAAGGCTCAGCAGCGTCGGGAGCGGGGGTTGAGGAAAACAACCTGCAAACGAGAAATTGACACACATGCATATAATATTATTATAATAAAGTTGTTGTTTTTTTTTGCTGAAAAGAAACAGAATATTATTTTAAATGGGCTGAAAAATTTATAAAAATCCGAAAATGGGCCCGAAATTTTATAAAAATTAAAGCAATGAAAATAATTGAATCGGCTAGTGTAAAAACGACTTTTAAGAGCCAAAAACTCATGAATAAATAAATCTGGATTAGAACAACTAAATGGAATAAAAATTCACAAGTGTACAAAAGAATCACGAAAACGAATAAATTGAATTAAAAGCAAGAAATATTAACAAATAAATCAACAAATAAATAATCACGAAAATATACACAAGTATTTAACAAGTATATACACCGATAAAACAATGACTCGGGTCGTTCCTAAAACTCGCCACTTCCCCGGCATCGGCGCCAAAAACTTGACGTGTGCGTGACTACACATATTTTTACAATGAAATTACACACGATTTGGTTTTAAATTTATAAAAGTGATTATTACTTTTACATCAAAACACACACGAAAGAGGCAAGTGTACCCCGTCATATATGTAATAAAGTATCGGTAAGAACCAAGTATCGATCCACGGAAATGGGCGGAGAAATAATACTAGACCTTTGTCACTAAATTACCGGTAAAAACATACGTTGTTTGGTTTTTAATTAAACTAAAGTAAGCATAACCAAATATTTATAAAACATAGTAGATTATATATAAATAGCCTTGCTTAATACATAACCAAAGCATGTCAACTAAGTCAGTTTTGGCACTAGAAATATTCGGACAATTTTCCATTTTAAGACAATTAGTATCCCTTTCGGGAATCCTAACATGACAATCATTCGGAAAGTTAAAACGATAAACACACTTTAACCACCTAAAATTGTTCTTTATCGTTCAATTGATAAATGTCTATGAAAATCTCCTAAAAATAAGTTAGTCATCCGTTAGGAGTTTTCTAACCTCACTTAATCAAGGAAAGCAACACCGATAAACACAATGCAACCACCGAGACAAGCATAAACTAGATTAAATAACAACCGAGTTCATTTTACAAATCTTGCGCATAAATTCACCAAGATAGCAATTTTGGCCGAAACTACTAACTAAGCTAACAAATCATGGCAAGAATTCATAACAACACCATCTAACCCGTTAGAGTCCTTCCGTGAGGGCAAGCTTTCTTGATTAACAATAATTACATTTTATTAAACCACTAACCATTTCTAGTATCATGGTGCCCACATTTTAACCAAGTTAAACTAGTTAACCAAATTAAAAGTTTACTAATACATGATTAATTAAGCTTCATTTTTCAACTGTCTTAACTAACCAAGCACCAATCATCCGACACAATTACTTATAATCAAGAAATCAATATCAATAACAAGGTTGCAAACTAATCATCAAAGATAATCATAGAAAATACTTCAAAATGTCATTACAAACAAAGATTAACATACTAAAGGCTATAATCAAGCAAGGGATTGTTGTGTTTTTGCCCAAAGGCTTACATTAATACATAATAATCAGTCTAAATGCTTGAAACATAACAAAATTATGGAAAGATTTGAGAAACCAAACCATAAACAAGCATAAGAATGAGAATCCGGATAGTAACCGAGCTAAACCGGGCAATGTGGCTTGAATCCGGGCTAAAGCTGATGCTTCCGGAGCCTGAAAATCGCCTGTGGAGCTCTCCAAAATTCCAGAGTTATGAACAGAATGCTTCTGTTCGCTTTTTATATTTTTTCGATGTTGCACGGTCGTGCACCGATCGCACGACCGTTCACTTTATGCATTATTGGAGTTACTGTTCATGACATCAGCAGAGTTGACTGGTCTTCGGTCTCGCACGACCGTTCTTCATATGGCACGACCGTGCCATTTCGGGATCTTGTTGCACGGACTGCAGAACTGGGCGTTCATCACTGGGATATAGCTGATCATCGGATCCGCACGGGGTGCAAGGAATGGCACGACCGTGCTGTTCCGGGATTTTCTTGAACGCCTTGTTGCATTGGTCGTTCATCACCGGCTGATCTTGGTTTTGTCAGAGATGCACGGTCGTTCCTCAGATGGCAGGACCGTTCCACTTGCCCAGGTCGGTTTTCTAACAGAATGTCCGTAGATTTGTCGTTTTGTCCGGAAAGTCCTCGTTTTCACTATCATCTTGTCTGGTATGCTGTTTTAGGCATGTAAACAAAAGTATACATAATTAAGTATCCGAACGGCAGTTTTACGGCCGAAAACGCATAAAACAGGGATAAAATGGGGGACCAAAATATGTGTAAATTAGCGAATATCACATCAATGAAGAGTTGATGTGACAGGTGGGTATTTATAAGTGAAAGGTGAGAAAGGAGGTGCAGAGTAGTGGGTCGGATGGTCAGTCGATCGGATGGCCATCCGATCGGATGGTCATCCGGTCGGATAATCATTCGATCCGTTGGTCATTCGATCCAACGACTTGTGCGAATTGGTTTTCCGACTTCCGTTTCGTGCGTTGAGCGTTGCGTTGTGTTTAGGCGAGTTGCGGGTAAGCGATGCGATAGCATTAAACAATAGTTACACAAATAACATAACTCACAAAAAGCATAAAAGTAAGTCTGCGTTTCGGGTTCGCGATGGGATTGCGTTGCAATAGAACTGCGATTGCGTTTGAGAATAACATCCTAAAACATATATAAGGCACACACGATAGTAAAGCACATAACAATACACAGAACAATACCAATAGTTGCATTTCGAGTTAGCGATGCGATGCGATAGCGGGGAGTAAGAATTAAATCATAGTTTAGAGTAGCGTTAATCACTATATCGTTTATCAAATCTCGAGAGTACAGGCAATAATTAAGCAAGGAATGTCAGATATGAATAACGACCTGACTTTGACTTTGACTTTGACTTGTACTTTGACTTTCTGAAAAGTCAGGTTGTTACAAGAACCGAAGCTGAATCTTGCTTGCATGTATCGACAGTGTCTGAAGAGTTACAGCTTTCAGTGTTAAAAGATGGTTTGAGCACCGAATCCGGGCTCGGTTGTCTGCCAAAGTTACCAAAGAGATATTTCTGATACGCGTAGTCATGAAACATTGGTTCTTGACGATCGTTAACAGAAAACCCGTAACCTAAATCATCTGTATTCATTAGATCTTGGCCCTAAAACATCACAAAATATCGAATTGTTAATCATTTATATAAACTACACGTAATGTACACATTTTGTTTACAACATACCAAATTGAGCTTATGATTCTTGTTCATGAGTTCTGAATGATCATTGGCAGAAAACCCGTAACTCGAATCCTAATTATAAAAACATCAAAAGTTGTCAAATATAATCACGTATAAATCGGAATAACCGTATGCAAAACACTTATATTATCGTTTTGACAACATACCAGATCGAGCTTCTGATGCTTCTTCGTAAGTTCTAAATAATCACTCGAAGAAAACCCGTAACTTGAATCATCATTCGGCTTGTATGAAGAAAACCCGTTACTCGAATCCTCTCCATTGTCGGTTTTCGTTGCTAACAAAGAATCTTGAGAAACCGAAACGGGACTATCGGTTAATTCCCTCAGTTTTTGCTCCAAAAGAGCACTTAAAGCATCAGCTCCAATAACATTACATGTCAAAGATGATGAGTTTGAATCGTTACCGGTCGAGTCGGGTGCATTTTTACTTTGATTATCGGGCGGAAAACCGTTGTTAGAGATCACCGGGCATGCAATTGGAGCTGTGAAAGTGAAAGAAACAACATCACTACTGTTACTTCTATAACTTCTATCGCGAATAACATTATTATTAGTATTATGATTAGTATCTTCTATGGAACATTTTTTTTTTCGGCTGGAATAAGGTTCCTTTTTATGGCTCAGTTTCTGCGAAACCGGCTTTCTTGCTTGTGGACCGACGTTAGAACTCGAAGCTTTCGGGGTTGACTTTCCTCGGTCAATTAAGCTATTCTGTTTCTGATTGTTCTGCTTTAATACATTCGAAGAAACAGGATTCTTCTGTGGATTTCTTTCGGTGTTAAACTGAGTTTTAACGGGTTGTGCTTGATGATTCAACCCTTCACGCTTTTGAACGTTAGCCTTAGCGTGAAGCGCTAACGAAATTGACTTTTTTGGTTCTGAATTATTTAAAAAATTCCAGTAACAAAAATCAATATCTATAAATGTTCATATCGCAATTAGTAACCTAATCAAGCATACAAAAACCACTACCACATACATATCCCATCTAAAACTGCTAGATTCAAGTCAAACACGCAAATAACCACACAAATCACTACTAAAACAAACAAGCAAACAAATTACTTGCTAGTTCGAAAAATCAATCATATAAGATATATTGATTAAAACCAAATCGACTACACTTACCGATAGAATTTCTTCAATACCTCAACAATCAACAAAGCAACTTTAAACATAGATCCATTTTCAGAGTGAGATTGATAACAATAGTGATAAAAACGGGAAGCAAATCGCTTCCTGCAACTCCATTTGTACTCGAAAACAATTGATTTCGATGGATACATAAGATGTCGATACAGGTTTTATGTAACAACCGGTAATTTACGCCTTTAATTACGTGATTAACAGGCGATTAACGCGATAATAAATAGTGTTTACGATGCAAATTAACTTAATTAGGCCATCCGTAAGCTTAGGAACGCCTATTCAGTTCTACAGTACGCGTATGACGATTTGCGTGGAATCTGCGGAATATTAAACGACAACGAAATGAAACCGTACGAAATACTGACAACGCCGACTAATATTAAAATTTTACGATATATTTTAGATTGGCAATTAAATTCTAATAATCGTGGTCGAAACCGGATCGGAAAACGAAGTTAAACGGTAAACGACGCGTTTTACGCGATTTACCGCAACCGACTAACGAAGGCGTCCAACATCAAATACCGGCACTATTTTATATAGTTCTAAATCAAAAATTATGTTTCACGACGTTACGAAGTGTTCAGGTTGCGAAAACGGGTCTCGTAGAAATACGAGCTCTCAGTCGGTCAACTCAGTCAACACATACGACGTTTCGACATGATAATTTGGTAAAGATTAACGACGAGATTGATATTGTTATTTTTATATAATCTTATATTACGTGAAATACGAGCTCTCGAACCGAACAAATTAGTGAATTTTAGTTAAAACTTTACTTGGATTATTTATTATCATTGCTTATACAAATTGATTATACAAAACTGTTGTTGAATCTTGTTGAATTTTGAAAAATAACGACAACTTGTGTTGTCGGGGTCGTGCAAAAGCAGAGGAAACTCTGTCCGTTTTTCGAGAAAATCCGTAAAATAAAACATGTTTTATTATAAAGCAAACCAAACGGATCAAGTAAGTTTCATAAAATAACTACAAATGAGTATTTATTTACGCCGACAATTTATAACTTACAAAAACGACGTTAACGCAAACTGTTATACAAAATAAATATAGTTATTATATTTATTTCAAACGTTAAACTCGAATCCTTTTATAAATAAATATAGTATATATATTTATTTCAAATATCAAACGACACGAATTTGTTTTATAAAAATAAATATAGTTTATATTTATTTCAAATATCGTACCACACGAATTCCTTTATAAAAATAAATATAGTTTTATATTTATTTCAAACTTCAAACAACTCGATGATACCTTTATAAAATAAATATAACTTTTTATATTTATTTCAAAATGCCTAAACGGCACACTATATATCATATATATCGCTTACGAGTTTGTTGTATGTTATTTACGTATAAATGTGTATTACATATACAACGACTTCTCAAGACGACTAACGAGATTCTACCGAAGTATTTATATATTTTTATATATTTTAAATCTCACAAGAACTAGGTGTTTTTCAAAGACTTAGTAAAATATTACCGACATTAGGCGAAACTTAACGAGTATAACTTAATCGTTACTATTAAGTTATCAACTTACCGTTGAATCGTTCGGTTAACGATTCGATAGAGCTCGATGACACGTAGTTTAGTTACCACTTTCGGTTAAAAACTTATAAGATATTCCGTGTTAGGAATATTGTAGAAAGCACGCTAGCGAGTCACGTCTTGGAAACGACATCACGAAGTTGTATTTAGCTAAATTTGCACATGGAAATCCAGGTGAGTTCATAACCCCACCTTTTTACGGTTTTACGTTTTTAAAATGCTTTTGGGGTGGAAAGACATGCACGTTTTGCAAATACATACAAGGTTTCCGATGAACAAAAATTACATATTTCAAAACCATTCTACCAAGAAGTGTTAACCAAACACAAATGGTTTATGATAACTATACCGGTTTTTCAAACAAGCGTATTTTTGGAATGTGCATACAAACGTTTTCTAGTTTATTAACTTCGGGGGTGAAATGTATGTTACAAAATGATTACATACAATTACGATTGGTATGGTTAGCCTAGGAAAGTACAGTAGATCATGTGAATGGGAAGGCGCACACTTAAGACCATTAATCCTCGTATAAGGACCGATGGGCATGAGTGATAGATCTATTTGGGTGTAGCGAGCCCACACCCATGAGGACCAGGGTGGCCCATAGGGTGACTATGTCTTACAGCCGGAAGCCCGGTACAAATTTGCTAGGTTTGAGCCTTCCTACGCCGTCACGCATACCAATGGCCTTTCAAACCATTGGTGATCTGTTTCCTTGTTTTGCTTTCATACCGGGATTTATAAACATACATACATACTTACAAAGATTTCAAAGGTTTATACAAATTCAAAGCATAGTAGGGATGGCAAAAAAGCCCTAGCCCGACGGGTATACCCGAAACCCGAAACATACGGGTCGGCTATACCCGAAGCTCAACGGGTATGGGCTGTGTACGGGCCTAAAACAGAAAAAAAAATCGGGTACGGGTACGGGTATGGGATTTAGTGATACCCGCCCGATACCCGGCCCATTTACCCGAATAATACCCGAAAGTATTATATTATAGATTTTCATATATATAAACTTAGTACATGTACTTAATACCTTCTATATTGTCATATGTGGATATGCATTTGGCAGATGCTTAGTGAACAAATAACTTATTTTTGAGCATGTATATTGGATACGGAAGCTATTATCCTTTATTATGTGGATGTTTATGCAATTATGTGGTCCTGATACAATTACTTAATTACGTAATCGTTTTGATTTAGTTTGGTATATGTGCTCTGAATAGGATATGTAAGTTATTAATCATATTTTCATTTGTTATAGTTATTAAAATAGTAAATTATATAAACATCAAAGTAAAAATTGCACATTTGTCCCAACGGGTATTTTTATGAAATTAACGGGTATTTATATGAAATTAACGGGTATACCCGATACCCGTGGGTATGCCCGACACCCGACGGATAATTACCCGACAAATACCCGACGGGTAACGGGCCGGGTATGGGACAAAGAATTACAACCGGGTACGGGCCTGGGATTGTCAATACCCGGCCCAAGCCCGACCCATTACCATTCCTAAAGCATAGGATTATGCAGGCATGAAGTCAAAGTCAGGGTGGGCATTGATGGTTATACGAACATTACAAATACAAGAGTTTACAAATACATGGTTCTACGAACATAATGCGTTACAAATACAAAGTTTCCATAGAACTTGACAAGAAAATGATTTTTAAATTCATTTTCTCAATAATATATCACAAACCGGTTATTCAAAAAGATTTATTTTAAATCTTTTCCTAAACAAACTATGAACTCGCTCAACTTTATATTGATTTTTCGCTTGTTTCTTTCTCAGGTTACTTTTCAAATTATGGCACGGTTGGAATAGGAGAACCATTGGGGATTCGAGTACTTAGTGGGCGTTCGTTTTCTAGAAGTCTTAGCTTATTTGCTTCCGCTGTGCAATGAAGATACCGGTCCAGTCACGCCAGCTCTGATATTTCGGGGTGTGACAGATTGGTATCAGAGCTATAGGTTACAGCGAATTAGGTTTCTATAGGAATACCTAGGCTCTAACCTCAATTTTCTCTGGGACTTAGACTATTGAGACTTTGAATACATACAGAACGCCTAAGACTCGAATATGGTCTCCAACCGTTGCCGAAAAACAGACAGTCGAAATTTTGTTTTTTAAACATACGCTATTGTGGTGTTTCATGCACGGTACACAAAACAGTTACATACAGTACACAAATCTCTGAGAGTTTAGGAAACATGCATCTAGGACCTCCGGAAACTTATGTTAAAGTTCATTAAAGGTCATCACGTAGGAACCGCGAATATTAACTCGGGCACACACTACTATCCATATTGTCTATGATATTTTAACTTCCCGAGCAGGCAGCCTACGCATAACAAAACGCTAGTGCACGAGAATACATTGAACTTAAATTTTACGTCAACGGATGTCGGAGTACATCACATTCCACGCGGAACGAAACGCTAGTGCACAGGTATATGTGAAACTTAAGCTATACATCAACAAAGGTTGAAGTACGACACATACGACTATCAAGGCGAGGCCTTTGAAAAGACACGATGGCGCAATTCAACGACGACGCTAGATTCCTGTCAGTAGGAGAAGTAACGATCAGGAAGCGGCAACTTGTCACGCGATCCTGCAACGACACGAATCACGCCAGGGAGAAGACGTATGTCTCCGCATTTCCCCTACTTTATTAACAACGAATACGCTATGTTCGACATTCCATGGTAATGTCACCTAACAACCGGACATCACATGCAACCCCAGGTAAAGTCCTCAAATTTCTTTTATTGAAATTTCGACTTTCACATTTACTGAGTAGATTTTCGTATCTCTACTCCTCTTAATGGTCATTGTGTCACGATCATTTCTTTCAGTATAGCGAATATTCATTTGCTTCATTTCTTGAAAATTTATATGTTACGCATGCATCGTTTGTTGCGCATGTGGTTTCGTTTCGAATAAGCGTTTCATCCAAGTTCAAATATTATTTCGCTAAATCTAATTATCGTTTTGTGATTCGAATGACTCGCATTATTGTAATTGTTGGCTCCCTTGTTATCAACTCAACCCATTTTCTTGAAATTTCTTTTCTTTTCAAGTTACATACATGGTTTTTCGTTGTGACCATGCCGAAAGTTTTCTTGCCGATACATGTATTTATTGTCGGCTTGCGCCGAAACCCAGTTCAACTGTTTAAACTTGTCCATTACACATATTCAATTCAAGATACCATATGATGTATTGAAAACATCATATTCAAATTCGTTTTAAAAAGTGTTACATTTGCTCCGAGTCGTAGTAGACTTGTTTGGTCTACGACTCCATTAAGTCGTTTGTTGATTTCGACACCTCGTGGTGGTGTTTTCATTAATTTGAAGCTTGCGCTAATCTTGTTTACACCTATCATGCACGGATTTAAATTATTTTTTTATTGATTTGTTTTAAATCCGCATCGAATCATCATATTAAAGCCGTCTTAACACAACGTGTGTTAAGACAATGGTACACAAATTCATTTCTATATTCTGGTATACCTACTAACGGTTCTTTCAACATCGATCGAATGTTTTGCGATATTCATTGCTTCTTCGTCATCGATCGAAAACATTATTTCTTTGATGTTCCATTTTCAATTGAAAAACTCTATGATGTGGTTAGAAACAAATTTTCATATTTACTTCATTACGTTTTCATTTGATTCCAAACACGGTGAGATTGCTTGATCACCGATATTATTGAATTATTTAAATCACTACGACACCTTGTGGTGTTGGTATAAACTTGTAGCTTGGGCTAATCATGATCGAGCGTTTCATGCAAAACACATGCGATACTTGTTCGATCACCGCTTTATTTGAATTTTTTCATTCAATACGACACCTTGGGGCGTCGGTATAACTTGCAGCTCGTGCTGATCACGATCGAGCGCTTCATGCAAAACTATTTCATTTGAGCTTGTTGATTCTAAGTTCATTTAGTGGATATTATTGCTTCTAGAATTCAATTGCATATTGTGAACGTTCATTTGGAATTCTGTTGGTTGAAGTTCCTGTTCTTTGTTGGACCCCTGTTAACTTAGTCACACTGGTGACTGTATCTATACGTCTTGTTTCCTTTGACATCGATTTCTGAAACACATTTATTTTAAGCCGTTGGGTCCTTATTGTTGAGGAACGTCCTTGGATTCACGAGATTCAAATAAGTCTTGATCCGATTTCGTGGTCATCCACTTTGATACTACTCTTATTTACCTACACATAACGTAACTCTAAGGAGTTAACGTAGTCTAAATTTCGAGGACGAAATTGCTACAACAGGGGGAGAACGTGACAACCGTTAATTTACGCCTTTAATTACATGATTAACAGGAGATTAACGCAATAATAAATAGTGTTTATGACGCATATTAACTTAATTAGGCCATCCGTAAGCTTAGGAACGCCTATTCAGTTCTACAGTACGCGTATGACGATTTGCGTGGAATCTGCGGAACATTAAACGACAACGAAACGAAACCGTATGAAATACTGACAACTCCGACTAATATTAAAATTTTACGATATATTTTAGATTCGCAATTAAATTCTAATAACCACGGTCGAAACCGGATCGGAAAACGAAGTAAAACGGTGAACGACGCGTTTTACGCGATTTACCGCAACCGACTAACGAGGGCGTCCAACATCGAATACCGGCACTATTTTATATAGTTCTAAATCAAAAATAATGTTTCACGACATTACGAAGTGTTTAGGTTGCGAAAACGGGTCTCGTAGAAATTACGGGCCACTTATACACGAGATGGGCTTGTGGGCCTTGGGCCCAAGCCCAAATCCCACTAACAAAAACTCTAGGACTATTATATATGTAACCCTGTCCTCATTTGTAAAAAAAAAAAAAAAAAAAAAAAAAAAACCCCTCAGATACACACACACAACCAAGCTGTATATTTTGCTTGAAAATCTTAACAAGATCTTTACAAAATCTTATCAAAAGATTTTTTGTCTCAAAAGTTAAACACACAAGATCTCTACAAGATCTCAATATCTCTATAAAAGACCCATACCCCCTCCCTTATTTTTCAATTGTGCAGACAAACACACACCTTATATCCTTTGCATACACACACACATACAAACATCAGCTTCACTCTCTTCTCTCTCGGGTATAATATGCAAACACAGAGAAGAACTGCCTTTCTCTAAATCACCTCCACTCCCTCATTCCCCTCTCAAGTCAGCCAACCACCCCCTACCCCTCTCGGTTCCCCTGTAATCCGACCACACGGAGCGGAGCCGGTGGCTCCGGCCACACCCCTTCAAACCCAACCCACCTGCAACACCCCTCACCCCATTTCATCTCATACCATGCCCTCCTTCTCTCTGTGTGTACATAAACAGCCGACGACTGGTGAAGCCGGTGGCGGCGCGGCGTCAACAACAGAGAGCCGGCGGAGCCGGTGGTACTACTGAACGACAAATCACCACCACTGCCGTCTGTGGCGGCGTGGTGACAAAGGAGAGACGGTGAGACTGAGAGATTGAGAGGAAGGAAAGAGAGGACGACGGAGATGGAGTCGACGTCGGAGTACGACAGCAGCGCCGCAACAGACGGCGGTGACAGCGGTGGTCTTAGGAAGGCTCAGTGATGTTGATGGTGTCTCCGACGACGGTAAACCCCCCTGTTCATCTCTTTTACTTTTATTTTTTTCTCAGAAGATTGAGGTGGCTAAAATGGTTGTTGTTGTTGAAGAAGATGATGTTTTGCTGATGTTGGTGGTGATGGCCGGCAACGGCAAGGACGGCGGAGCCGTCAGGATGCCGGCCGACGACGAAGAAGGCGGAGATGGTGGTGGAAGGTGCAGCAGGTTCGGGTTCCAGTTATGTTCAAGTGTCAGGTTCACAACAGTTCGGGTTTAAGTGGGTCGAGTTAGCTTTGGTTCGAGATTAGAGTCTCAGTTTAGACTCGGGTCAGATTCATGTTCAGATTCGGCTTGAATTTAGTTCAGGTTCACGCCAGTTGGTGTTCGGGTTCGTGAAACGGGTCGACTCGGTGCAACTCGGCTCGACCCGGTTAACTCACTAATCAACTCGGTCAAACCGAGTCAACTCAGCAAGTCAAACCTGGTCAACTCAGTGTTCGGGTTTAACTCAGGCAACTTAGCGAGTCGACTCAGCGAGTCAACTCAGTCGGTCAACTCAGTCAACACATACGGCGTTTCGACATGATAATTTGGTAAAGATTAACGACGAGATTGATATTGTTATTTTTATATAATCTTATATTACGTGAAATATGAGCTCTCGAACCGAACAAATTAGTGAATTTTAGTTAAAAATTTACTTGGATTATTTATTATCATTGCTTATAAAAATATATTATACAAAACTATTGTTGAATCTTGTTGAATTTTGAAAAATAACGACAACTTGTGTTGTCGGGGGCGTGCAAAAACAGAGGAAACTCTGTCCGTTTTTCAAGAAAATCCGTAAAATAAAACATGTTTTATTATAAAGCAAACCAAACGGATCAAGTAACTTTCATAAAATAACTACAAATGAGTATTTATTTACGCCGACACTTTATAACTTACAAAACGACGATAACGCAAACTGTTATACAAAATAAATATTGTTATTATATTTATTTCAAACGTTAAACTCGAATCCTTTTATAAATAAATATAGTATATATATTTATTTCAAATATCAAACGACACGAATTTGTTTTATAAAAATAAATATAGTTTATATTTATTTCAAATATCGTACCACACGAATTCCTTTATAAAAATAAATATAGTTTTATATTTATTTCAAACTTCAAACAACTCGAGGATACCTTTATAAAATAAATATAACTTTTTATATTTATTTCAAAACGCCTAAATGGTACACTATATATCATATATATCGCTTACGAGTTTGTTGTATGTTATTTTCGTATAAATGTGTATTACATACACAACGACTTCTCAAGACGACTAACGAGATTCTACCGAAGTATTTATATATTTTTATATATTTTAAATCTCACGAGAACTAAGTGTTTTTCAAAGACTTAGTAAAATATTACCGACATTAGGCGAAACTTAACGAGTATAACTTAATCGTTACTATTAAGTTATCAACTTACCGTTGAATCGTTCGGTTAACGATTCGGTAGAGCTTGATGACACGTAATTTACTTACCGCTTTCGGTTAGAAACTTATAAGATATTCCGTGTTAGGAATATTGTAGAAAGCACGTAGTGAGTCACGTCTTGGAAACGACATCACGAAGTCGTATTTGGCTAGCTTTGCACATGGAAATCCAGGTGAGTTCATAACCCCACCTTTTTACGGTTTTACATTTTTATAAATGTTTTTGGGGTGGAAAGACATGCACGTTTTGCAAATACATACAAGGTTTCCGATGAACAAAAATTACATATTTCAAAACCATTCTACAAACAAGTTTTAACTAAACACAAATTGTTTATGAACGGTTTCTGATAACTATGCCGGTTTTTCAAACAAGTGTATTTTTGGAATGTGCATACAAACGTTTTCTAGTTTATTAACTTCGGGGGTGAAATACATGTTACACAATGATTACATACAATTACAATTGGTATGGTTAGTGTCACACCCCGATATTTCCACATATTACTGGTGGGTCCAGTGGGGAGTATCGTGACGTAGTTGATATCATCATAGTCAAATAATCACAGTTCAATGCACAACGGAAGTCTAAAGTAAATATATTACAAACCGATTCAAAAGTAACATCAATATTTCAAACGGATTGTAAGATGGATCCACAGGAGGATCTTAAACAGAATTATAATCACTGTTCAACAGACTTTAGACGCTTGGAACTTGCAAGATTCCTTATTAACGCCTTGAGCTCCCAGCCAATTACGTACAGTACCTGTCACTTAATCTTTTTGAAAAATACGTCAGTTTACACTGGTAAATACAATTAACCGACTCTTTTGAAAATGTTTACGGAAATTGATTTGAATGCACAAGGCACAAAAAATCTTTTATAACTTGAGACAATTATTTTAAATAATCTTGTATACCGATTTATATGTTTGTTATACATTCAGGGCTCGATGTTAGAAACCAAGTCAAGATTAACAGACACACCACAAGTATAGGCCCACCAGAGAGTGAGATACCGTTTCCCTTACGCAACTGTCAGGTGTATGCCTACACCCCGTGCTTAAGACGTGGCCATTTCTTAATAATGATGCCAAAGATATCCGGGGCATGGTCATTAACCCCCAAAGGCCTTTATTTCAAACAAGACATATTAAAACGGGTTACCTCAATAATTTAATCACCATCCGATTAAACATTCAATACCTGACCAAGCGGTATTATTATAATACCGTATCCCAAGCCCGTATAACGGATAATAAGTTAAAAGTATTTACCTAAGCTAAAATGTAATTTTATTCTCAGTCGTATATTCAAATCAGCAAGCACAACTACCTCTACTGGGGCTCTCAATCTGGAACGAAGGTTTTAATAACCTATTAAATTTCTAACGGGTCTTATTTAAGCCTTAACTTAGACCGGTTAGTTTTAAGGAAAGGTTTACGGCTCAAAACACAAGATTAAGCGAAGACCGGATTAGAATGTGATTTAGACCCGAGAAGTATGGAGACTTGTAAAATATGGGTAAACTAAACACATTCTGAATTTTGAAGTGAAAATGAAAAGGTTTGACCCGTTTCGGTTAATTCATGTAAACTAGTTACATAAACCGTACCGAACGCGTAAAATGCATAACGGGTAACCAAATGAGTCATGCACATGTTTCACAAGTTAATATGCCTCAAATATGTTGTGATATCAGTAGGATACCTTCCATTATGCCCAAAACGAATTTAAATTCAATTTAAGGTCTGAAAGGGCATTTTGGTCATTTTAAAGATTATAAAAGAGGTTAAATGACAATCTGAGGTTCTGGTCTAAAATGATCAGTAAAAATATTTAATTTAATAAGTTATATTAGTAGGGTATTGCATATATGTGAAATTTATTATTTATAACCAAACTATGCACCGTAGGGGCATTTTGGTAATTTCACATAAGCTTTAAAGGTCAAATTTGGAAATCTGAGTTCAAAACTTTTGCTTACTGTTAAAGTATAAAAATTTACTTAAAACATCAGTAGGTATTAAGTCTTATATGTTTAAAATAGTTTTAACTCATACTATGTGTTTAAAACGCGTAAAAAGTCGCTTTTAAGCGATTTTTGGGTTATATAAGAAAATCTGAGTTTCTGATCAGTTTATAAAGTTCAAAATACTTTATTTATCATATAAAATCAGTAGCAAAAACTTTGGTATCAAAATGTTATGTAAAACTCATTTTATTCAAGAAAAGGGTATAACCGACAATTACCGAATCAAAGCAAGAACCCTACGTTATGCTCAGCTTAAAAATAAATAAAAATCTTCAAAAATCCCAAAATATTATATTACATCAGTGGGTAAAAATTTTGGTGTCAAAATTTGGGTTTAGATTGGTTTTATGCTAATAATATCGTTTAATAAATAAAAAACTTTCAATTTACGCTATTGAGCATAACTCTTAATCTAGACCTCTAACTGATGTCAAATTTTTAGAACAAGTTTATAAATCAGTAATAAAGGTTTTTGTCCTCTAACATTTTCAAAAATCTCGTTTTATGGTCAAAAGGGCATAATGGTCAACTTTTAAGCATATAACGGAAGCATGCAATGAACTAGGATTACTATGGAACCAAGTTGTATAACCTCAGAGGGTTATACTAACCTATAACATGGTCCTAAAGGAATCCTAAGGCATATATAAACTAAACTAAATCGGATCAGAACTGAAAGTCAAAGCAAAAGTCAACTTTCGCGACTTTCGGTTCCGAACCGAGCCTAAACTCAGAATTGTCAGGTTGAACATGCCTAGACATGTTCAATTAATATTTACCCAGTTATTAAAGTGACAAAGCTGATTTTATTGACTTTTATTCTAATTACTTAACCCGACAATTAACTAAGCAAACGTGGTAATTAGGAGGTGCCCTTTTGAGGGTTTAATACCTACCTAATTACGATCACGTAGCCATGTTCGTTGCGAACAATGGCTTGACCGTTTAAAAGTCAAAGCGTTTATCGAAAACGCTTGACTTTTTTGCTATAAACGCCAAACGATGGAACTAAGTACGAAATGAACACTTACAAGTGGTCCTTAGGACTGAAGGAGGTTCCCAATATGATCAGGATCCTCTTGAATCAGAGAGCCAATGCAGAAATGAAATGAAGGTGTGAAGTGAACAAGTGAAAACCCACCTCTATTTATAGTTTTCGGGATTGCACGGGATCGTGACAAGTGTCGGGATGCATAACCAGATCAAAACAAGTGTAAGGTGGTTTTACAAATCAGGTAGCAAGCCCCTAGATTGATATTTGTGAGTATGGAAACCAGTTTCAACGAAAAACCAGGAACAAAACAGGTTTTCTGCAGCTGTACATTTCACGCGGCCCGTGTAGGAGGCTCAGGAAGCTTACGCGGCCCGTGTAGGAGGCCCAGGAAGCTTACGCGGCCCGCCTACAAGTCCAGACCAGCAAACATACTTCCAGAATTTACAGGAATGGTCCCTTTGAGCATATAAGGTCCTGTTTGGCATGTTTAAGGCCCGTTAAGCCATTTCCAAGGCTCTACGATGATGCTTAAACATAGGGGACACAAAAATGCTCAAAAATATGTCAGATGTCGGTTCGTTTGGCCGTACGGTCACGTTGTTCGACTAATTACGACGAAATACGAACGGACGCGAAAAACGGTCCAAACTACGCGACGAATGGATTTTTATCAAGCCAATCACTAAAATAAAGTATTTTAGTGGTTACATAAATTTTTGGATGTCCGTATATATTAAGAACGTAAGACATGCGCGAAAATGCCAACTTATGCACTTTTTGACGCTTTTAGTCCCTGCTGATCAAATAAGTTTATTTTTGCGCACCAAACACCTCAAAGCCTATTTCTAAGCTATATAAAGGATATTTAGGGCATGTTTAACTTATGATCATATTCTGGAAGGTCTAATACCATACGATTCGATAGACTTTTGCAGCTTGACGCAAATAGTCCTTTAATCGCACAAAGTAGCGCGAAATTTCGTCTAATGATATCCAAGCCTTCTATGGCCCATAATGGATATTCCCAAGCATGTGTTTAAATTTTGCTACGCTCTCCTTCGCTTAAATGTTCACCAAAAGGCGTAGATTCAAAAGTTGACGCTTTTGGTCCCTCTAATGCGCAAACTTGCGCATATCATCGTTTAATAGCCTCGAAGCCTTATCTAATCCATATTAGGCATTCTTGAGAGTATTATTAAATATCACGATGCTTCAGGTTCGCTAAAAGGTCATTCAGAGGTATAATTAAACATATTGACACTTTTAACCCCTTAAACTTGCAAAGTTGCGCGTAACGTCACTTAAAGGCATAAAAACCTTAGACGGCTAATAATTGGCATTCCCAAGAGTATAATCAAATATCATGAAGCTCTCGGTTTGTTAAAAGGTCACTCAGAGGTAAGAATTAACATGTTGACGCTTTTAACCCTTCATTGCGCAAACTTTCAATTAATTACGCAAACGACTACTCTTGATCAACAAGTGGCTCATTTGCGAATATGATTACCGTATAACGTTATTTAGAGGCTTATTATTACCATGTTCTCACTTCCAGTCCTTCTATAATCAAAGTTTTTGATTTTTCAAAAAATTAGTCCCTTAAATTCAATGTTTGACTTTATTAGGGTTTATTACACGTGTCAATACATCGTTGGACGTGATTTTACGAGGTGTTATAGTTAGCCTAGGAAAGTACAGTAGATCATGTGAATGGGTAGGCGCACACTTAAGACCATTAATCCTCGTATAAGGACCGAGGGGCATGAGTGATAGATCTATTTGGGTGTAGCGAGCCCACACCCATGAGGACCAGGGTGGCCCATAGGGTGACTATGTCTTACAGCCGGAAGCCCGGTACAAATTTGCTAGGTTTGAGCCTTCCTACGCCGTCACACATACCAATGGTCTTGCAAACCATTGGTGATCTGTTTCCTTGTTTTGCTTTCATACCGGGATTTATAAACATACATACATTCTTACAGAGATTTCAAAGGTTTATACAAATTCAAAGCATAGGATTATGCAGGATGAAGTCAAAGTCATGGTGGGCATTGACGGTTATACGAACATCACAAATACAAGAGTTTACAAATACACGGTTCTACGGACATAATGCGTTACAAATACAAAGTTTCCATAGAACTTGACAAGAAAATGATTTTTAAATTCGTTTTCTCAATAATATATCACAAACCGATTATTCAAAAAGATTTATTTTAAATCTTTTTCCAAACAAACTATGAACTCGCTCAACTTTATGTTGATTTTTCGCATGTTTCTTTCTCAGGTTACTTTTCAAAATATGGCACGGTTGGAATAGGAGAACCATTGGGGATTCGAGTACTTAGTGGGCGTTCGTTTTCTAGAAGACTTAGCTTATTTGCTTCCGCTGTGCAATGAAGATACCGGTCCGGTCACGCCAGCTCTGATATTTCGGGGTGTGACATTTTATACTTACTCTTATGAGCTGACTTTCATCTCTCAAAGCAATATTATTTGCATGATGCAACGATGAAGCACTATTAAGTCTTGATCTAATGTGTGGATTATATATTATATTATACTGAAATACCATAAACTTTAGAATTTGTATAAAAAGAAAAGATGAAAAAAAACCTGAATTGAAGACGGTGTGTGTTTTTCCTGCATCAGATTTATCAACACTAATACATAATAAAAGAGATAGCCCGTAATTGAAAGATCTAAACAACAATATGTGACAACCCTCACTAAACCAGGTATCCGTACGACTTAATTAATAATTGATTACTGCTTAATTACTGTGCTTACTTGAAATTATGGATAAACTGCTACTTGAATGCTGATACGTGTACTTACTTGCATCATACTTTACTTGCTGTCACTCCATGTTTTGCTTACAGCACCTTAGTGACAACCTTGATGCACCAAAAGCACAGTAGCACAATGAACGGATAACCTATTAAACATGCTGATAAAGCCAGCATCAGGTAGACACTGCCTCTAAGGCCTGTTTGAGCCCGAGATAGTTTACTACACTAGTAGAGAGTGTAGGGATATAAGGGTTGTAGAACTGCGTCACTAGGTATAAGTTACAGTGACGGATGTGCCTAAAACGTACTCTAAGTACAAAATTCAGCACTTTAATTAAAAATTCAGCATCTAGCTAACTAATAAAGTGCCAGAACGGATAACCTTGATCACATACGAGGAAGCTTGGTGCATTCGGATCGTGAAGAACCTCACCTCATTGCTTTTATCCACTCATTCTTCGACTAGTTTCTTCCCTAGCCTCGAGCTAGTAGTAAGTTGCTATAAACGCCCTCTCGATCTATTTTAAAGTGGTTAAAATGAAATGTGACGGTTAAAACTCATGAGCTTACAAGATGATATGTAAAAGTCTACTAAAATGTTAAAGATGTTGGTTAAAAGCTAAGTTGTTGTGTAAATCTTGTAAGACTTGTCTTGTGATGATTATTTAGTGCCGATCTATGTTGTGGTAGCTCGGATCATCATCTAACCTGGATTAGTCATGTTCATGAAACATGACATAGAGTATGTTTAAGTATAAAAAGGGTTAAATGATGAAACTCTACCACACACTAAACATGAACTTGTGTAAAATCGATTTTACTTATGAAATAGTGTTCTAAACTAGTAGATCTACGGATCTACAAGTGGTATTTTCAAAGAACCAAGTGTCAAAGAAAACATATGTTAAAACCGGATCTTACATAAACAAGAGTGATTTTTAAACACACAAGTGTGTAAACACTTGTGTAACACTAAGTTTTGACAAAGAACTAATTTTGTCAAATTTTACAAGAAGTTGTAAAGATGAAATTCCTTTAAAAACGAGACTTTCAAGAAACGAAGTTGATTTATATAAAGATCCACTAAAAGTAATGGGATTTACTACATATTTTTGGGTAAACCACAAGTTCATGTAATTTATGCGATTTATATATATTTTGACTAGTTTGATGCTTTGGAGATTGTTTTGGTTGAATGAGAAAATTGTTGATTTGAATTATAAAAGAAAATGATACGCTTGAAAGCGTGGCCACCTCCAGTTACAGGGGAAACTCTGGCGAAATTTTTCTAAAAACCTAACACTTAAAAGTATTTTCATCACAAGTGTTACAAATGTATTTTTTACTTGTTTTCAACATGTAAATTTCGCCACGACTTTATTTACAAAATATCGGAGGTGGGATTTTCATAAAATAAAACGGGGTAAATATATATTTGATATATATATTTTTCATAACGTCACTTGTAAAATGTTTATGATTATTTTGTGAAATATACAGATATTATTTTTAGGGTTAAAATAATATTACCAAGGGTTAACAACTCCAAAATAATACGAACACCTTTACGATAAATATTTAAGTTACAACGGTATAGTTAATACCACCCGACCTTTAAAACATAACTTACGCATTTTAAGAAAATATTTATGAACGCGTATTTTTGTCAAGGTATTATTTTGGGAAAATCATATGTATTAAAATATAATATTTTTTGGGAAGAATATTTATATTTTGGAGTAAGAAATAAAATATATATTAAGTGAGACTTAATAATATATTTCGAAGTTATACGAACGCGCATGTACTAAATCCCCCATCCTTGGGAAGGAAAATAATTACCAAGTATCTATAAAATGAAAACACGAAATAGTTGTCTAACTATTTCCCCAAAAACTTAAACCTTAAGCTAAGGCACCGCCATCCGTCTAATAGAGTTAGTACGTGTAGGTCGTCGCACAGCTGCTTGATCAGAGATATACTTGGTAGAGACGCACCACTATGAGTTCATGTCCCCCTTTTCTCTTAACTGTTTTCAGTTTTCTAAACTGCGGGGGTGAAATACATGTTACTTTGATTACGAATACTTTATACATGGTATGGTTAGCGTAAGGAGGTTTGCTACTTAGATCATGTGAGTGGGTAGGCGGAAACTTGAGGCCATTAATCCTCAGGGTAGGACCGAGGGACAGGAGCGGTAGATCTATCTGGGTGTAGCGAGCCCAGCCCCAGGCCCAGCATAACAGACCTCGGGGTGACTTTGTGCCCAACGCATAAATCCGCTAGGTTTGAGTCTTCCTACTTGCACTTCACACATATCAATGGCCTTGCAAACCATTGGTGATCTCTTTTTCCTAATTTGCTACATACCAGGATTTATATATTTACAAAGGTTTTATTACTCACTTACACATGAACTCGCTCAACATTATTGTTGATTTTTTCCAAACTTACATGTATTTCAGGGAATTAAAGATCTGGCGCGGTATGTTATGTTTTCCCGCTGCATATGGGTTCCGAGATCATCCAGGTTTAGGGGATGTGACTTTTACCTGGACGAGTCACAGTCCTTAAACTGCGTTTTATTCATGTTGATGTTTATGTCTTTCAAAACAATGTTTTATGTTATGATGTTGTAATTCCCAAGACAATGTTATATTACTTCTGTTTTAAAACTTAAATCTACGGATGATCTTGCATGGTTTTTATTTCATATAGCTTTGTTATGATTAAGCTATGGTATTATGAAGTCACACCAAAATTAACCACGCTTCCGCAAAGCCAGGGTGTGACGGCTTGGTATCAGAGCTCTGATCATAGCGAACTAGGACTCCTTCTCGAGTCTAGACTATGATCACTAGGGCTCTCACGAAAACATTTTTACTGCATACCACTTAAGTCCAGATCCAAAACGTTTTTACAAACAAATGTTGAGCACATTTTATTTATTATTTATGGGCTCAGTCTGGGAGGCTGAGGCTCGGTCTGGGAGGCCGAGGCTCGGTCTGGGAGGCCGAGGCTCGGTCTGGGAGACCGAGGTAGTTGTCTAGTGGGACTAGGGAGTCAGTCTGGGAGGCTGGGAAAATTGTCTAGTGGGACTAGGGAGTCAGTCTGGGAGGCTGGGAAAATTGGCTAGTGGGACTAGGAAGATCAGTCTGGGAGGCTGGGAGGCTAGTGGGACTAGGAAGATCAGTCTGGGAAGCTGGGAGGCTAGTGGGACTAGGATAATTATTTGATTGCTTAATTGGTGACTAACGTTTTTACCTGATTGTATGATTGATTATTTGTGCATATTTGTATTTGTGTTATACAGACGCCATGGACTCAGCAGGCACTGGTGATTCGGACACCACGGGTCCCAGACCCATTGTATCAGATGACCTAGAGTCTTCGGAGCATGAGGTCCACACATCAGATGTTACCAGCACAGACGAGGATGACTTCCAGCCCTTTGCGCTGCCCGACTCTGTCGATGAGCCCACTGATGGCCCTTTTGCTAGGGACCTACCGCTTGTAGAGATCCATGCCCCCATACCTTTGGCCGTTTATCCTGCTTACGATATGCTCCTCGACGCCGACGTTGACGGTGACTTCGATCTGTTTGATGATGAGCCCCGGGAGGACGATGTTGAGGGCGAGGCCCTTCTAGCTGACAGTGGTCTTTTGTTGCTCGCAGATGCTCCAGCTGGGGAATCACCTGCACACTCACCGGTCCCAGACTCTCTTGAGTCTGTGGCCTCCGCACCATCTCACACCCAGGATGCACAACACTTTTCTCACGGTTCAGATCCTGATAGAGCATCCTCTGTTGCCCCTGCCCCTAGCTTCGCTTTCGAGCACGATATTGAGGAGGATTCCAATCCTGTCTTTCCCCCTGGGTTTGACCCAGATCAGGAGATAGAGTTTATACCACTGGATCAGCCTATGGAGGACCCGGTTGACCCAGTAGACCCAGTTGATCCCATTGACCCTGTATTTGATTTTGAGATGGCATTTGATGAACCAGAGCCTGCCATGGCCCCCGAGCCGGTAGCTGCTCCTGACCCTGCGTTCGAGCATGACCCTGTTCATGCTGGCGCACCCATTATTGATCATGTGATTGTTGACCCACCCATTGATGATCACCCTATTGATGCGCCACTACTGGAGGGCGATCATGTTGTTGCTGCTGGTCATGTTGATCCCCCACTCATCGCTGATGTACCTGATGACCCTCTTGTTGCACCCCTTCCTGACCCTATGCCTGTGCAGTTTGATCGTGCACTTTTTGAGGCACATGCTGACCCACGAGATGCGCACGCCCAGCATGGGTGGATCGATGCTGATGATGAGCTCCCACCTTATTCCCCACATACCACCGATGCACGTCACATTGATACCTCTTTTTCGTTCCCTCAGTTCACACCTCCAGCTCGACCTGGAGAGGGTTCCTCGGCTCATCCCTTTGGACATGTGCCGGCATCTATCCCGATTGTGCCACAGTTTTCTACTGCTATTCCCCCTGTTCCTCCATTCTCTGTGCCACCTTTCGATCCAGCCAGTGAGCCATTTCTCTGGACGTCACCACCTGTTATGCCACCGACCGACCCCTACCATCCTTTCCATATGGGGTATTCTTATTGAGGATGTTCTGATGTCATTTATTGTACAGCAGGAGGCACTCACACGGCGCATTCAGGAGCTTGAGAGAGCTCAGCCACCGCCGTGCCAGTGTCAGGGTCAGACCCACCCTGCTTCTTCGCAGCACCCTCGACCGTTGTTACCTGACTATGTTGCACGCCTTTTGGCACTAGAGCAGCAGGTTGCTTCTTGGTTGCGTTCCCAGAGAGCCATGGAGGAGGACTGGCTCCATTTACGTCGTTTGTTTTATTCCCATTTTCCCCCTCCTCCACCGCCATCAGTTTAGGGCATCTTTAGTACAGCATGGGTGGACGTTGGTGAGAAGACGGCGATTGCTCTGACCGCACAGCTACTTTTTGGAGACTGCATTCTGATTCTGACTTTTGTTGACATGTATATGGGTTGTATTGACACTGATTTGATATTCTTTTGGACTGGGGTGATGTAGCCCCTAGTCGATGATGATGTATGACACTATTATGTACTTGTACACTTTACCATGTGGTCTCGATTTATAGCAATGCAATCGCAGTATTCTCATCATATGAGATTGTTTTGATTGATTATTTATATTTATAACATGGGATGTTGTGTGATTGATATGATTGTAACATGGGATGTTATGTGGTTGGTGTTTATAACATGAGATGTTATGTACTATTACTACCATTATATACATACGCTTTACTATGGCCTGACCCACGTGAACACATCTTTTAGAAGATGCCGCCGAGACGTCAAACGCCGATGCCTACCAATGAGGCAGAGCTTCAACAAGTCATCGCTGCTGCCATCGCACAGTACGCCGCCTCTCAAGGAGGGACTAGTGGAAGTAATTCTGGCAATACTGGCAACAACAATCCATCTCATGGTAATACTAAGTCATTAAGACATACCATGATCTAATTGGATATCTCTAGCAAGGTTGCTAATGCCATTCATGTTGTAACGTATGTGCAGGGTGCACCTACAAGCAGTTTCTAGACTGCAAGCCTGTCAACTTTGATGGCACTGGAGGTGCTGTCGCTTTTGTTCGTTGGGCCGAGAAGACTGAATCTGTTCTCCGCATGAGCAAGTGTGCTCCAGACCAGCAAGTTACCTACATTTCTGGGCTATTCTTGGATGGAGCCCTGTCTTGGTGGAATTTGCAAGTGCAGACACTTGGTGAAGCTGCTGCCTACGTAATGACATGGACCGAACTGAAGGAACTTATGCGCAAAAAGTATTGCTCTCGCGCTGAAATCCAAAGATTGGAAACTGAGTTCTGGCATTTGAAGATGGAAGGTCCTAAGATCGCAGAGTATGTTCAGAGGTTTCACGACCTGTCACATGTGGTACCTTATATGGTCACTCCAGAGTTCAAGCGGATTGAGCGCTTCATTTGGGGTCTAGCTCCTCAAATCATAAGTATGGTGATCTCATCCAAGCCTGCAACAATCACGGAGGCAATTGATCTGAGCGTGGCTCTCACTGAGGAGGCTATCCGCCTAAACAAGTTCGATGATGTCGAGACAAAGAAGAAGGAGACTCACGTCGGGTCATCTGGAGGTAACAAAAGAAAATTCTCAAACTTCAAGCAAGGCACTAGTGGGGTTGTTAAGAAAGGAGAGTCAAGTGCGCCAGCTCAGGTTACAGCTGGTAGTGGAAAGAAAGGAAAGGGATATATGGGCACCCAGCCCAAGTGCAACACCTGCCAGCGTCACCATTCTGGCCGGTGTGGTTTGAAAGTATGTGAAGCGTGTGGGAAACCTGGCCACTTGAAGGATTCTTGTTGGGCCACGGTTGGCCAGGGAGGCAAGGAGGATTTGGAAACAGAAACAATAACCGGGGTGGAAA
Organism: Helianthus annuus; assembly: GCF_002127325.2. Lineage (NCBI taxonomy): Eukaryota > Viridiplantae > Streptophyta > Magnoliopsida > Asterales > Asteraceae > Helianthus > Helianthus annuus. The sequence goes on from NC_035447.2 coordinate 68,117,458, forward strand.
TGGAAATCGCCCACAAGGAAACAATGGAGGTAATGGGAATCGAGGCAACAATGTGAATCAAGCGGGCGCTGTGAATCGTAACCAAAGGAATAATCAAGCTGGAAATGGAGGTGGAAACGGGCAAAGACCTGGATGCTTTAACTGTGGTGATGTTGGGCACTATAAGAGAAACTGCCCAGAATTGAATCAAGCCCGTGGAAGAGTGTTCAATATCGAAGCAAGGGAAGCGCGCCAGGATCCCAATGTCGTTACTGGTACGTTCCCTGTAAACCAACGCTATGCATCCGTTTTATTTGATACTGGTGCCGACTATAGCTTCGTATCATTAGAGTTTAAGAATATGCTTGGGTTAGCCGCTAGTAAGTTAGATATTCCCTACTCAATCGAATTGGCTAATGGGAAGTTGGTAGAAGCCAATGAAGTTGTCAGAGGTTGTGTGATCGAATTGGGAGAGCATGAGTTTGCTTTGGATTTACTACCAGTCCAGCTGGGAAGCTTCGATGTGGTAGTAGGAATGGATTGGTTATCAAGCAACAAGGCAGAAATTGTTTGTCACGAAAAGGTCATTCGTATCCCAACCGAAGATGGTGAGACAATTGTGGTTCATGGAGAGAAGCGTGATACGCCTTTGAGGATTATCAGCTGCTTGAAAGCGCGAAAGTGTTTACAGAAGGGATGTGCTCCCTTCCTGGCACACATTGTAGGCAAGAAAGCTGCAGAACCAAGAATCGAAGACATCCCTATCGTGAGGGAATATCCAGAAGTCTTCCCAGAGGACTTGCCTGGACTGCCACCTCAGAGGCAAGTAGAGTTTCGCATCGATTTAGTTCCAGGCGCCGCGCCTGTGGCTAAGGCACCTTATAGACTTGCCCCGTCTGAGATGCAAGAACTGTCGACACAACTTCAAGAGTTGTTAGACAAGGGATTTATCCGACCAAGCTTCTCGCCCTGGGGAGCTCCGGTCCTGTTTGTCAAGAAGAAGGACGGTAGTTTTCGAATGTGTATTGACTACCGGGAGTTGAACAAGCTGACGATCAAGAATAGGTATCCTCTGCCAAGGATAGATGATTTATTCGACCAACTGCAAGGTTCAAGCTTTTACTCGAAGATCGATTTGCGATCTGGTTACCATCAGCTAAGGATACAAGAGGAAAGTGTTCCTAAGACAGCCTTCAGGACTCGTTATGGACACTACGAGTTCCTAGTTATGCCGTTTGGGTTGACAAACGCACCTGCAGTCTTTATGGATTTGATGAATAGAGTTTGCAAGCCATACTTGGATAAGTTCGTGATTGTGTTTATCGACGACATCTTGATTTATTCAAAGACAAAGGCTGAGCACGAACAGCATCTAAGAGCTATTTTGGAGCTGCTGAAGAAAGAACAGTTGTACGCCAAATTCTCGAAGTGCGAGTTTTGGCTACGTGAAGTCCAATTCCTTGGACATGTAGTGAATGGAGATGGAATTCATGTGGATCCAACCAAGATCGAAGCGATCAAGATTTGGGAGACGCCAAAGACGCCAACCGAGATTCGACAATTCTTGGGTTTGGCTGGCTACTATCGAAGGTTCATTGAGGATTTTTCGAAGATCGCTCAACCATTGACGCTCCTCACGCAGAAAGATAAGAAGTTTGATTGGGGAATCAAACAGGAAGAAGCGTTCCAGCTATTAAAGGATAAGCTCTGCAATGCGCCAATCTTAGCACTACCGGAAGGTACAGATGATTTTGAGGTATACTGTGACGCCTCGCGTCAAGGTTTGGGTTGCGTGTTGATGCAACGTCAGAAAGTTATAGCTTACGCGTCGCGTCAGCTGAAAATGCACGAAAAGAACTATACCACACATGATTTGGAACTCGGCGCAGTGATATTTGCTTTAAAGATCTGGAGACACTACCTATATGGTACAAAGTGTACAATTTTCACAGATCACAAAAGCCTGCAGCACATATTCAACCAGAAGGAGTTGAATATGAGACAGAGACGATGGGTTGAGTTGTTGAACGATTACGACTGCGAAATTAAGTATCATCCAGGGAAGGCGAATGTGGTCGCTGACGCCCTAAGTCGAAAAGAAAGGATCAAGCCCATAAGGGTTAGGGCTTTAGAAATGATTATCCAAACCCATCTTTCCTTGCGCATTCGTGCCGCACAGAAAGAAGCTCTCAAGGAAAGAAATCTTGAAGAAGAATATCTCCGTGGGATGGAGAAGCAATTGGTGCCAAACGAGGAGGGAACATTATGTTTTGAGAAAAGGATTTGGGTTCCTCTGTTTGGTTGTTTGAGGAAAGTTATTTTTGATGAGGCACACAAATCGCGGTACTCTATCCATCCAGGAGCGGATAAGATGTACCAAGATCTTAAAGATTATTATTGGTGGCCTAGGATGAAAGGCGATGTTGTTGTTTATGTGAACAAATGTTTAACGTGTGCTAAAGTGAAAGCGGAATATCAGAAGCCTTCGGGACTTCTGCAACAACCAGAAATTCCCAAGTGGAAATGGGAACAAATCTCCATGGATTTTATTACAAAGTTGCCAAGAACGCCAAGAGGCTATGACACTATTTGGGTAATAGTGGATCGACTAACGAAATCTGCGCACTTCTTACCTATCAGAGAGAATTATAATACAAGCAAGTTGGCTGAAATTTACATGAGAGAAATCGTTACGCGCCATGGAGTACCTCTCTCAATCAGCTCGGATAGAGACGGAAGGTTCGTATCAAGGATTTGGCAATCCTTCCAAGAAGCTTTTGGCTCGCAATTGAATTTGAGCACTGCATTTCACCCACAGACCGACAGACAAAGCGAGCGGACGATACAGACCTTGGAAGACATGCTGAGAGCGTGTGTTATGGATTTGGGCGGTAGCTGGGATAAGCATTTGCCACTGGTCGAATTTTCATACAACAACAGCTACCACACCAGTATTGGTGCCGCGCCATTCGAAGCTTTATATGGACGCAAGTGCAGGTCACCGCTTTGTTGGTCTGACGTAGGTGATAGACAATTGGTTGGTCCTGATATGGTCCAGGAAGCCACAGATAAGATCGCACAAATCCGAGATCGCATCAAGGCGGCTCGTGATCGTCAAAGGTGTTATGCGGATCGAAGAAGGAAACCTCTAGAGTTTGAGGTAGGTGATATGGTTTTGTTGAAGGTATCACCCTGGAAGGGTGTGGCACGCTTCGGGAAGCGTGGAAAGTTGAACCCGCGGTATATAGGTCCGTTCAGAATTTTGGAAAGAATTGGGCTAGTAGCATACAAGCTGGACATACCTGCTGAACTGAATGGAGTTCACGATACATTTCATGTATCCAACTTGAAGAAAAGTCCAACTCAAGATACCGTTGTCATTCCCACCGACGAAATTCATGTTGACGACACGCTCCATTTTGTCGAAGAACCTGTTGAGGTTACGGATTGGAAAGTGAACAAGACCCGTCGGAGCAGTGTCAAGCTCGACAAAGATCGTTGGAATGCCAGACATGGTCCTAAATACACCTGGGAGCGTGAGGACCGGGTGAAAGAGAAATACCCCCACTTATTTCCCAAGAACCCTGTATCTAGAAGCAGAACTTAAAATTTCGGGACAAAATTTTTCTAACGGGGGGAGAATGTGACAACCCTCACTAAACCAGGTATCCGTACGACTTAATTAATAATTGATTACTGCTTAATTACTGTGCTTACTTGAAATTATGGATAAACTGCTACTTGAATGCTGATACGTGTACTTACTTGCATCATACTTGTTGTCACTCCATGTTTTGCTTACAGCACCTTAGTGACAACCTTGATGCACCAAAAGCACATTAGCACAATGAACGGATAACCTATTAAACATGCTGATATAGCCAGCATCAGGCAGACACTGCCTCTAAGGCCTGTTTGAGCCCGAGATAGTTTACTACACTAGTAGAGAGTGTAGGGATATAAGGGTTGTAGAACTGCGTCACTAGGTATAAGTTACAGTGACGGATGTGCCTAAAACGTACTCTAAGTACAAAATTCAGCACTTTAATTAAAAATTCAGCATCTAGCTAACTAATAAAGTGCCAGAACATGAGAAAAATATTACCAGACACTTTCCAAAGTGTCGGGAATAAGTTGTGTCACTAAAAATAGTAATAACGACACTTTAAAGCTTTGTTAAGCACTTTAACGGATCACTATCCAACCGAACAACCGGACTTTACCCGGAACACAAAAATATTGCCATTAACATTGTTTCCCTTTTTCGGAACCAGTTAGGGTCCCCGGATACCCTAACACCCGCTATAATGCGTAACACGCTAGTAACCGAGTTAACTTCTAACTTAACTTAACTATCACTTAACTAATGGTTGGAAACGAACCGGATTACCCCCCCCCCCAACCGAATTCGGTCACATTGTGACCCTCCCCTTTGTACTTGATGATTAAAATAATCTCTAATGCCTAATATCTAGGCTACACATAATCCTTTGGTTAATGATCATGGAGTTTGCCTATAAGATCAAGTCTTAACACAACATAACAATCACCACCCACACTTGAACTTCATCACTCTCTCTCCCTCTCCCTAAGCTCTCGGCCGAACACCCCCTCCATCATCTATCCATCTTTCGATTTCCATCTTCTCATTTCAAGTGCATTCAAGTGTCAAGGATCACATACGAGGAAGCTTGGTGCATTCGGATCGTGAAGAACCTCACCTCATTGCTTTTATCCACTCATTCTTCGACTAGTTTCTTCCCTAGCCTCGAGCTAGTAGTAAGTTGCTATAAACGCCCTCTCGATCTATTTTAAAGTGGTTAAAATGAAATGTGACGGTTAAAACTCATGAACTTACAAGATGATATGTAAAAGTCTACTAAAATGTTAAAGATGTTGGTTAAAAGCTAAGTTGTTGTGTAAATCTTGTAAGACTTGTCTTGTGATGATTATTTAGTGCCGATCTATGTTGTGGTAGCTCGGATCATCATCTAACCCGGATTAGTCATGTTCATGAAACATGACATAGAGTATGTTAAAGTATAAAAAGGGTTAAATGATGAAACTCTACCACACACTAAACATGAACTTGTGTAAAATCGATTTTACTTATGAAATAGTGTTCTAAACTAGTAGATCTACGGATCTACAAGTGGTATTTTCAAAGAACCAAGTGTCAAAGAAAACATATGTTAAAACCGGATCTTACATAAACAAGAGTGATTTTTAAACACACAAGTGTGTAAACACTTGTGTAACACTAAGTTTCGACAAAGAACTAATTTTGTCAAATTTTACAAGAAGTTGTAAAGATGAAATTCCTTTAAAAACGAGACTTTCAAGAAACGAAGTTGATTTATATAAAGATCCACTAAAAGTAATGGGATTTACTACAAATTTTTGGGTAAACCACAAGTTCATGTAATTTATGCGATTTATATATATTTTGACTAGTTTGATGCTTTGGAGATTGTTTTGGTTGAATGAGAAAATTGTTGATTTGAATTATAAAAGAAAATGATACGCTTGAAAGCGTGGCCACCTCCAGGTACAGGGGAAACTCTGGCGAAATTTTTCTAAAAACCTAACACTTAAAAGTATTTTCATCACAAGTGTTACAAATGTATTTTTGACTTGTTTTCAACATGTAAATTTCGCCACGACTTTATTTACAAAATATCGGAGGTGGGATTTTCATAAAATAAAACAGAGTAAATATATATTTGATATATATATTTTTCATAACGTCACTTGTAAAATGTTTATGATTATTTTGTGAAATATACAGATATTATTTTTAGGGTAAAAATAATATTACCAAGGGTTAACAACTCCAAAATAATACGAACGCCTTTACGATAAATATTTAAGTTACAACGGTATAGTTAATACCACCAGACCTTTAAAACGTAACTTACGCATTTTAAGAAAATATTTATGAACGCGTGTTTTTGTCAAGGTATTATTTTGGGAAAATCATATGTATTAAAATATAATATTTTTTTGGGAAGAATATTTATATTTTGGAGTAAGAAATAAAATATATATTAAGTGAGACTTAATAATATATTTCGAAGTTATACGAATGCGCATGTACTAAATCCCCCATCCTTGGGAAGGAAAATAATTACCAAGTATCTACAAAATGAAAACACGAAATAGTTGTCTAACTATTTCCCCAAAAACTTAAACCTTAAGCTAAGGCACGGCCGTCCGTCTAATAGAGTTAGTACGTGTAGGTCGTCGCACAGCTGCTTGATCAGAGATATACTTGGTAGAGACGCACCACTGTGAGTTCATGTCCCCCTTTTCTCTTAACTGTTTTCAGTTTTCTAAACTGCGGGGGTGAAATACATGTTACTTTGATTACGAATACTTTATACATGGTATGGTTAGCGTAAGGAGGTTTGCTACTTAGATCATGTGAGTTGGTAGGCGGAAACTTGAGGCCATTAATCCTCAGGGTAGGACCGAGGGACAGGAGCGGTAGATCTATCTGGGTGTAGCGAGCCCAGCCCCAGGCCCAGCATAACGGACCTCGGGGTGACTTTGTGCCCAACGCATAAATCCGCTAGGTTTGAGTCTTCCTACTTGCACTTCACACATATCAATGGCCTTGCAAACCATTGGTGATCTCTTTTTCCTTATTTGCTACATACCAGGATTTATATACTTACAAAGGTTTTATTACTCACTTACACATGAACTCGCTCAACATTATTGTTGATTTTTTCCAAACTTACATGTATTTCAGGGAATTAAAGATCTGGCGCGGTATGTTATGTTTTCCCGCTGCATATGGGTTCCGAGATCATCCAGGTTTAGGGGATGTGACTTTTACCTGGACGAGTCACAGTCCTTAAACTGCGTTTTATTCATGTTGATGTTTATGTCTTTCAAAACAATGTTTTATGTTATGATGTTGTAATTCCCAAGATAATGTTATGTTACTTCTATTTTAAAACTTAAATCTACGGATGATCTTGCATGGTTTTTATTTCATATAGCTTTGTTATGATTAAGCTATGGTATTAAGAAGTCACACCAAAATTAACCACGCTTCCGCAAAGCCAGGGTGTGACACAATAACCATATTATATCAAAATGAATTTCATTGCAAAACAACAAGAAACCAATAAAGAAAAGTTGAAACCATGACTTCAATTGCACCATAGCCACAAACATGATATTATAATCAGAGATTATATCCAATAAATTCGATTCAAAATTAATAACAGAAACATGATTCAAGAACATTAAACCGAGAGAATAAGTACCTCTGAAATCATCGTTGTTGCCAGGGTTTTGACCCTACTTCCCTCACAAATCAACAAACACACAAGTAAATCGATATAAAAAATGGCTGAAAATTGATGACTTACCTTTGGCTTTCTTGTTGATATCAGGATAGAGAGTCTGGACCTTTCACCATCTCTGTTCTTGTGAGATAAATGTTAGAGGGAGAAAGAGATGATCGCTAGCGGAAACAAACGGGCAATTGAAGAAGGATCGTTTACCACAAGATTCATCTGCCCGAATCCTAATAACCCCTTGACTGACTTGTGACAGAACCCTAAAGCCATCGTTGTTGGGGCTTCGCTTTGTCCACAACCTACCACCGCCATCATCCGAACCCCATCATCACTGACCCGGCGTCATCTCAGGGGGACTTATGTAAACGGACAGGGGTATTAAATTCACGAATCTGATGAATGCATTGAAAGAGGAACGGTTGAGTTGAAGAAACTGATAATGGCATTAAATGAGAAGGGAACGGGCGTAGAGAGATCTCGTGTATCTATTTTTTGTGAGAAGGGCATAAAGAGAACAAAATGGTAAAAAATTAGGCATTTTAGGTTAACCCTTTATATGCCATCTTAAAAATTGAATGGAAATTACTATTTTGTACATAGGAGATGCTTTATATAGTATTATAGATTATTCAACCGTGCAATGCATATATTTTTAAAAACAATTTTTTTATTATTAACATTACATTTATATTAGCTCACTTATGTCAATCTGGTATATAAATGTCTCCTTCTTTGTTTTGTATTTACAGGAAATATTTATTATATAGTTTAATTTGTTCAACCCGTGTAATATACGGGGAATTAACCTAGTATGTAAAAAATATACATATAAATTTTTAGTTAAATAGGTCATGTTCGTAATGATTATTTGTGTGCTGTTTAGGTTTGTAATAAGTTTTCGAATTTGTGTCGGATTTTACCCGATAACCCGTAAACATGGCCCACTTGACCGCTAGAGTCAAATGTTACTTGAAACTAAGAGTTGATGATCATTGTATTAACAGTTTCACGAAATAGACTCCATTAGCTAAAGAATTAGTGTCACCCATACTAATTTTAGAGTAAATTATATTCTTAGTTCTTTAAGTTTACCCAGTTGGATGATAGTTACTGGAAATGACTGAAATCGTACAACATTTAGATAAAGGGAATTTTTAATTTAAAGAGTAAAATGTTATTTTTGTCCATAAGTTTTGACCACCTTTGCAGCTTTCGTTCAAAGATTTATTTTTCTATATCTGGATCCAAAAAGTTTGAATCTTGTCATTTTCATCAAACTCGTTAACTTAATCCATTTTTCTCCGTTAGATGAGGGGCATTTCCGTCTTTTAAGACATTTTATATTAAAAAAAAACACTGTAAGAAATAAAAATCCACCTCTATTGCCTTTCTACCTACCCATCATCACAAAAATGTCTAAAAAGACGAAAATATCACTGACTTAACGTTAAAAAATAGATGGAACTAACTAGTTTGATGAAAATAGCAAAATTTCAAACATTTTGAATCCGGATCTAAAAAAACAAACTTTCAAACGAAAACTGCAAAAATAACAAACATCATAGACGAAAATAACAAATGAGACAACCTGTCATTTGGAATAAAGCTTAAGTACGAGAAATGTTATTTACTATACTTTTGATTATGAAAGTCTATTTTACATGTACACAATAATTTTTTTAATTGGTGTAGAATTAAGAGTGTATTTTTGTGTCATTGTTCTAAAATAATTAACGTGAGTGGTTTTTTTTTTCAAAACTTTATCCATCTAATACACAAAAGTTAATTATATAGTTATTACTTGTGGTTTGCACAAAATAACATACTTAGGTACTAATTGTTTAAAATTACATTTTATGGTATTAACTTTTCATTATGTAACGTTTGGAGGTATTAACTTCTAGGGTATTAACATAGTTAGTGCCTATGGTTTGCATAAAATAACATACTTAGGTACTAATAGTTTAACAAACAATTAACGTTAATACCTCCAAACGTTATAAAATGAAAAAGGCAAATTGGATTTAAATAATCCCAACTTGCTCAATTTGGCCGATAATAATCCCAACTCAGTTATTGGCCGATAGTAATCCGAACTGATCCACTTTTGGCCGATAATAGTCCGTCATTAGAAATAGCTTAACGGAGTTAAGCTTTTTTCCGAATTACAAACCGATGTTTTATGGGTTTTGATCAGAACGAGGATACGAGTTGATTGATATAAAATTTACCTCGAAATACTGCCCCAAATGACGAAAACGGTGCTTCAATTCGGGTGTTTAAACTTCCAATAACAAAAATCAAGTCGTTTGAAGCACCGTTTCGAGGTAAGTTTTACATAAATCGAATCGTATCCTCGTTCTGATCAAAATCCATAAAACATCGGTTTGTAATTCGGAAAAAAGCTTAACTCCGTTAAGCTATTTTTAACGCCGGACTATTATCGGTCAAAAGTGGACCAGTTCGGATTATTATCGGTCAATAATAGAGTTGGGATTATTATCGGCCAAATTGAGCAAGTTGGGATTATTTAAATCCAATTTGCCAATGAAAAATTAATACCCTAGAATGTGATTTTAGACTATTAGTATCTAAGGGTGGAGGGAGTGGTCAATCAATGGTGAGTGTTTAAACTATTTTCTAACCAATAATATCATGACATGTCAAGTTCTCACTCCACTCCCCATTTTGCACTCAATCACTAACAATGGTCAAACACATGGAGAGTGGTAATTTTTTTAAAAAAATGTGATTGGTTGAAAGGGGTTGGGGCCCACCATTCACCCCTTCTCTCCCACCTCTCCCTCTTCTTCATCGAGTCAGTGAATACTCACCGCTATTCCCTCTCCCCGCTCACCGGTTGAAGGCCGGCAACCACTCACCGCGCGGTAAAACCCCTCCCTAATTGAGTTCCCCGCATGCACTCTGTCCCCTCTAAATATGTTACTTTATACAAACCACGTGAACTAACTGTGGACTAATTATGTAATTAACTCAATAAACAATAACTCAATGGTTTGAATTTTTATTGTGTGAACAGACTTTTCAAAAGATCACTCATGCATACATGTAACTCATTTTGAAAAGTACAAAATATTTAGTTTTTCCAAACTTAAGTGAAGTTCTATTATTCCGAAAATATGAACTTTGTAATTTTCATTCTTATAATCAAATTATTATTTTTTAATACAAAATATATTTTATGAACGGCAAATTTTAATTAGTGACAGACCACTTGAGTATTGTCGTATCACTAGCGGAACCACCCGATCATATCCATCTCCACTAGTCAATAATGTATATCACCAATTCATGAGGAAACCGGATAAATCTGCGTAAAACCCTCTTATAAGAATCGAATTCAGAACCTAATGATTTTTAAGTCTTATTCCACTTCTAAAATACCACTAGATTACTATACGTTTAAAATAGTATTTGAAAAGACCATTCAACTGGGCCTCGCTTTATTCTTACATTTCGTCGGTGTACATGTTCATCATAAAGATTCTTCAATATATTTAATAATTTTGAAAAGACCATTCACCTGAAAATTACCTGCTATAGAATAACAACAGTAAATAAATAAGAAGTTATAACTATTTCGATTTAACAAGTACAAACTTTTAAGTCGTTTTATTAATATCATGTATAGTATAATTATATTTGGGCTCAGACCAGTAATCAAGGTCATTAAGGTTTAACTCATTTGTCTTGTTTATCATTTTCCGGGTAATCTTTGCATATTAGATTCACTACTTGTGTCCTAATGGTTGAGATGTTTGGATTCTCCAATGAAGATCCAAGTTTAATCCTTACTTGTATTACTTAAGTGGATTAGGCAATGATGAATAAAGTCTAGCCTTTTTGCATAGGTGTTAGATTCTATCCTGAGTTCAGCCGGGTTTTTGTCCCACCGTGTGTTATACAGTGTTTAGCTCTCATGGTGGCACAACGTCTATCAAGTGGCAGTATGGTTTCCTGGAGGAACGCTAAGCCAAACTCTGAAGTCAGCCTGGGACCCGGTTAAGACAACAAAGTTTGGCCGGCGTGGTGCAACGAAGCTCTCTAATTTGGGGAGTGCGGTAGCCTAACACAAGAAATTCGTCCTTCCAAAAATAAAGCTTCATACGCATACCCGTATGATATGAGATACCTAGCGTGGACATTCTAATGGGTTTCTTTTAGATTAAACGGGTTTAATCTTTAAATAAATATATTTTAAATGGTACTCAAAACTGTCATTTCCCATTCATGACACGTGTTGAAACAGTTGTTGTTGCTGCTACCTGCTCGAACCACTAGTCTGGTCGAACAGTTGTTGTTGCTCGCTTGAAGCAGCAATTCTAGTTAGAGCCACTGCTAATCTCCTCAGCAGGTACTGTTTCTACTGACATCATCAGACGTTTCTGATCTGGTTCATTAACCCGACCCACCGGACTTGCATTATACACAACTGACCTAAACCATGGGCCAGTTAAACCTGAAACGAGTCGTCCAAACCATGGGTCATATTGTGCTCATCGCCCACGCCTCGTGCATGCGCGTGTGTGCAAGTTAGAGTTCGCACCCTTTAGGGTCCCTACCATCGTTTGTTTGTCTTTCTGGAAACAATTGCAAGGAGTGCTCATCCTTATATACCACTTCAAAAACTGATATCTAATAACACTAATTGTTTAAAGATAATTACAAAATTTACAGTCAAGTTGCAACATTATTATTCATAGCATAATGCGCGTTAATCGCAAGCTGCAACTTCGCTTGCTTTTAATGAATTTTACAAACTCTTTTTGTTAGCTCGTGGAGTTTGTTATTGATTCGTTTGTCGGAGTCGACAACATGTTGAAGAATACGTGATAGCCGTTCAAAATGTCCATGTTTACGTTAGAAGTTGGCATGCTAAACAAATGAAAATACATATAAGTTATGCTTTATTTCAACCAGACAACAACAATAAGTAAAAGAATTGAAACTTATTATAAAATTGGTACGTGAAGGGGTATGGTCCCAAAACCCTGCGTAAGCGCAGAGGACCATACCATGATTATACTCCAGAGTCATCTTAAGACAAACCTTGCGTGGCCGCGCAACGAGTTTAAGAAGGATTTGGAAAGATCAGTCCTCAATGACTATGCGCTGGAGAAAGGAAAGACAAATATTCAATTAACACCCTTGCGCGGACCCGCGCAAGGGTACAGTTAAGCTTGAAGATCTAACAACAAAAGACAAGTCTTGAACATATCCGCACACATAAAATAAGGACTTGAACAAAAGGAATCTTTTCTTTTATAACAGAATGGACACGTGGCAAAAGATCAAAGGTTTACAGCTGTAGATCTTCTAGAAGGCATTAAATGGTCATCATGCATAGCCTCATTCGGTTATAACCGAATGTGACGTGGCAATATCCAGAACCTTCATCTAAATCACGATGATGGCAACAATTTATATGCATATCTAGATCAAGCTACTTTCCATGTGTCATCTCCCCAGCCGTTGATCAAATTCGCGATCCGTGTGCATGGATGGGGAGTTAACTGCTAACAGAAAAGAAGATTTCGTTATGTCCTCCGTGATATTTTTGGCGCCAAACTTCGACTATAAAAACGAGAATTCAGGTACAAGTCTCTCATTCACTTTCACTTACTTTCACTCTTACTACTCATCTTCTTCCTGAGATCACTGTACTTATTCTCACGCCGGAGGGTGGTCACGGAGAGAACCCCCATTTTCCCCGTGGCGAGGCTAACGACGTTTCTGTTTTGCAGTGATTTCCGACGAAGTAGTGTCCAGCAGTTATCGGCGAGAGGATTAACCATTTTATGCAGAAACCCTACCCCCAGATCTGAACTGATTCCGGTCATTTAGATCTGGTGTTTCTTCTGTACGAATATGCTCGAACACATCATTGTAGCCGTTTGCTTTTATGAAACCACATCGGTCACAAAGACCATGAGAACAACTTATTTGTCATCGTCCGATAAGTCGTTAACCTGAATATAAATAAAAAAGGGCAACTCGAAAAATTTACATGAAAAATGACTCATCAGTTCTGACCCAAAATCAAAAAACAGCAACTAGTTGCTTATATCAAGCCTTCACAGCCTTATAAAATCATATTTTAAGCATCATCTGTGACGTTCCGTATTTTTCAGTCTTCTCCCATTTTGTTATTAATTCGTATTCGACATGGAATCTATTATAATTTAAAATTTGATCATAATGGGAATCACACTTTATATCATACTTGCTTAATCAAACTTGCATTGTACGTAAACAATCACGAAATACGTGTTTTATACAAGACCGAGACATACACCGAGTTTATATTTCTTCGGAATACTAACCATACATTACACATGCTTACTTACACCTTAGAACACCCAAAACGTGCTAAATATTAAAGTTATTGCATAATATAACCAAACCAACAACTTAAAGGGGCCAAAATGAATTATTTTGATTTTTTATTTTTGAAAAGTCTTACGGACCGCAAGCCAAAAGGCCTTCCGGTCCGCAAGGCAGCCTGACGACATAATGTGCGTTAAATCGCAATTTTGGGTTTAAATCTCACCTTTCCCTCCTCTCTCCAACTACCTTTATTCAACACCCAAACCCTAATCCCAATTATAAATACAACCATTCCCCACCTCCTAAACACTTTTAACACTCCCAAATCATTTCTAAACATCCTATAATCTTCACATTTCTCAACTGGGACGTATTCATACAAGTTCCAAATCAATGAGTTTAAGCTTGTTTCTTTAACTTTTTTTCTTGCTTCTCCTTCCTTTGATAACCTCTAGGACTGTTAGCACATGTTTACCAAGGTAAATAACGATGGTACATCACCATTTTGAGGTCCAAAGTTAGGATTTTTCTTGAGTTTTGTTAGAATTTTAAACATGTTCATCTTTCTTCAACTTTGGAATATCTTCAAGTTGCCAACAAATCCCTATGTTGGATAGATTTGGATTGAAGTTTTGTTCCAGAACTATTGTGATATTATGTTTACATTTCACACAACCTAAGTCACCAAGTAACTTCCAAGCAAACAAAGTGAACAAATTACACCAAGTCTCCAATCATAACCATGTTTGGAAGCACTCGTCTAGTTAAACTCACTTGGTTACTTGATGAATTAGATGATTTAATTATGTTCTCCATATTATTCATGATCATCCGAATAATCCATGTGATGATTTGTGCATTTGTGAACTCATGAGGTTTATGGATCTATCTAACCTATGCTTGACAATATATGACTTGACTAATTCATGACTTACACATAATATATATAACATAAATCTCCAAAACCAAACCATGGTATCAATAAAGCTCATGGTTGAATGTTATGTGTTAAGGTCGAAAAACATCTAGTTTCGGATTCCTTAGGTTGGACTTCTAATGGGTGACTTAGTACCCATGAAAAACACAATTAACAATAGTGTCCAACTTAAGTGTCCAAAACAAGGTATGTTTTATGTACTTTCATACGTATGTAATTCCTGTTACTTTCCAATCTCCAACCCATCATACTCATACACCTTTATTTATCCTTTTAAGGGTAACTTGGTGACACCATCCTCCAAAATCGCATACTCGCTTTTTGTGGAAATCTTCACAAACCGTGAGTATACTTGACCTATTTTTCGTTTCAAACACTATTTGGGTTGCAACATGTATCCATATTAAATTCACAATCACACGTATAATCAATTTTATGCAAACACTCAATCTTTAAACATGCTTACTTGTTATGCTACTTGTTTATACATACTAGGACAAATCTTATGCATGCCATCTATCATTAACTTTAAAAAGCCTCCCTTAACATGTATAACGCAATAGGATTAACACACACCCCGTTTGTTGGGTCATTGTTAAGTTATTCAATCTTTACGGTCTTGTTTACTTTGGTGACAAGATTACGTATACGATCTTATTCAGTTTGGTGATAAGATTACGCTACTGACACTTTGGCTTGATTTTTAGTTATTGCATGCTAGTATGATTCTATGACTTAGTATACAATTAACATATGGATTTGAGACCTTTATTCATACTTATGCTACGTAGACAAACTAGTATGCTCACCGACAGAATTTGTGTTGACGTATATTTTACACATGTTGCAGTAATAATTAACGATGCAAGAAATCTACTTAGGGTGGATTTAGAAACTCACCTAACTTTATTTATGCATTCTTATGTTTTAGTCATGTAATTTGAAATTGTTGTATGTTCTTTGAGACATTAAAATATTTGAATTTGATAAAATGAAATGAAATCTAAATCTTAATTTATTGTCGCAAATTTAGTGTTAGGTTGTCTTTAAGCAATCTCGTCCGCCCCGCCTCGGTGTTTCCGCCATCGATTGAGGTGTAACATCATCGTCTATAAAGACATTTAAGCCCAAAAAAGGTTTCAGATGTATATATTTATATCTTATCAATTAGCAACATGTCGACGCAGGTGCAACTAATAATTGCCAAGCCACATGACGACTAAAATCACACTCGTTCTAAACATGCATTCCAATAACTCTCAAATGGCCCTAAAACCATCTTCATCGAGATCCAATTTCCCATACCAAAAACATAGATAACAAAGGCATAACCACAAGAAACAACAGCCAACAACACTAGAAGTGGATCTATAACCAGGCACCACCAACCAAAAACAATGAAGAACAAAGCCTAGTAACTTTTAGGGTCCAAATGACGCAACCCCAAAACAAAAGAACACAAATGGTACAACCCACAAAAGGAGAAGTACAAGTTACATAAGCCCCAAAAAAGACCAAATGTCGCATGTACAACAACAATTAGCAATAACATGTTGCTGATTGATAATATATAAATAAACAAACATGGTAGCCAAACACAAATTACAATGCATGTTTTCAATACTTCAAGCACGCAAACAAATCAAATCCACAAAGCTCAGAACTCGAGATGGTTGCATGGAATGATGTCATACCAAATGCCAAGCAACATCACCGCCAATAAACATATGCATTACAATAACTCTCAGATTCACGAGAGGCCATTCTCATAGAAACCGAAAGTTCCAGCAACATCTGCTAAGCATCAAACACTTTAACAAATCCCTGATTAACACATAGAAATAAACCACATCGGCAGTATCTTAAAAGTCTCTAATGAACACATAGTGTCATCATCATTGACAACATAACCCAACCACAACATATCCAATCAACAAAACCAAAACAGTTAACAACATAAACCTCAGATTAACAGAAATAAAGATACCACATACGCATTATAAAAAAAGTATTGGATGAACAAAATGTCTCATCGTCATCGACCGCCTAACACGATGACACAAACTCTCAAAACAACTATAAACATCATCATCGGAGTCATTAAACCCCAAAAGGTTCAAGGCGTTAAGTCGTTGCAACGAAAATAGGCACATGAAACCACAAATCCGATGTACTACTGGAAAATGTAAAGCGGATAACAAAATATAACAAACGATTGTCAATCCAAGCCAAGAAAAGCTCAAAACCCGAGACGATTAAGGGTTCACCATAAAAAGAGTAACACTTTACCTCTGTTAGATAAAGTTTTAAACGGAGAAGACGATATACAAAAAAGCAAGTTCGTTGGCGTCAATACGCAGTGGAGGCGGGAGAGAAACGCAACGGAGGGGGTGGTTGTCAAAGAAAGCGGTAGGGTACAAATAACGCACCCACAAAACAAAAGAACCAATATATACCCACAAAAAATACAACCAACTAAAGCAGAAGTAATAGCCAAATAAGCCCAAAATACCCAATGTAATATGTATAATAATAATTAGCAATAACATGCTGTTAGTTGAAAATATATAAATTAAAGAAAATAAGGGAATCATGACTAGCTGTTAGGTATATTTTATACTTAGGTTTTCACAACACACAATTTATATTTATGTAAACAACATACATGAAACTATTTCGTGTATCAAATTTTATATTCACATGAAAATGCTTACAAAGGTAAAAGACACATCAACACTTCACTGCATTTTATGCATAAATAGAATTGTATTAATATCTACTTTAACTTCGCATGTCCTGTTTAATATAAAAAATATGTTGATACAAGAAACATAACTGCTATATTAAATTGAAAGTTTATATAACACACGAAATGTATTATTTTTCTTATAAGAAAAAATACAATAAATTTAATACAAAAACAGTTTTAGTGTTAAAAAACAAAATCTTTTGAAAAGAGTTGCCAATGCCAACCCTAATGAAACGAATCGACTTTGGCACATGTCCTGTCTAGTGAAAAAATCACTGGTAATAGAAAGGCTACTTGTTAGAACTTGCAGACATCAGGCGACGATGTTCCTAGCGTAGTGTCTCTCTCTCCATACATAAATGCAACTCTCTATAGAAATACATACGCTCCCTAAATGAATAAATCTCTACCCTCTCAAAAAAATAAATCAATGTCTTTGTTCCTTTTTTTTAGTTTTATTCATATTTTTGTTTCCTTATAGAAATTAATCTGAGTATCTGACCATCCCTATTTAGTAAATGTACTTGAACAAATTACCATTTTTGTCAGACCAACCAAACAAAACATGTGAAAAATTGTAAGTGGTGGACATGGTCCGAGTCAGGGGGGTCCGGTCCAGCGCGATTCAAGTCAAAGCGGGGCCTAGCATGCAACAAGCGGCTGTCTCCTTCACATTGGACATTTACGTCTAACTTTAGTAAAATCCACGTGGACATGATTTCAACCTCAAAACTTAATTTCAACATACATCCAAAAAACTAAATTATTCACCAATATACTATTTTCACATAACTTATCTATTTAAAATAATTTAGAAAATGGATCAGTAAGTTTCTTCTAATAAAAACAGAAAATTTACCATAGATAATTCAAGATTGGGCAACTTATAATAAAAACAATAACTTTTTTTTTTCATGAAAAACATATTTTTGGTATGTGGCGTGACGCTTTGACAAAGTATGTTGACACTTGTGTTTTAGGGGATCGGAGAAAGGTTGGATGGTGCAAATGTTGTTTTCACTTAGCGTTTGAGAGGTAACCATCACTTGTTGCCTAGTGGTAGGGAGATTTGTGTTTCTCAATGGAGATTCAAGTTTAATTCTCATTTGTGTTACTTTGGTGGATTAAACAATGATAGATAAAGCCTAGCCTCTTTGTAGAGGTGTCAGGTTCTATCCTGAGCCTACCCGGGATTTCGTCTCACCGTGTGTTACGCCAGATAGTGTTCAGCTTTTGTGGTGACACAACGTCTGTCAAGTACCTGTCGACGGTATTGTTTCCCGGGGGAATGCCCAAGCCAAACTCAGAAGCCAGCGTGAGCCCGGTTGAAGATACATATCCAAGGACGGACCTTCCTCAAGAGGGACGGACCGGATCATGAAGAGACGCGTATCTCAAAACCTCCGTCCCCCAGAAGCCAGCGGACGGACCATCAACAGGTGCGTCCAGCCGAATGACACCATCACAGTTAACTAATATAAATACCCCATTAAGTACAAGCCAAGTACGGTTTCCCGACCTTCGTCCTACTTTCTCTCTCTATCAAATACTTATCCTCACGCCGGAGGGTGGTCACAGAGGGGCCCTCCCATCTCTGCGGCAAGCCTAACGGTTTGTTCTTTGGCAGGTTCAGGTCCTCGATCATCTTCAAAGATCCAAACTTAGATTTCAGGCTTCGGCCCCAATCATTGGATCTTCAATTGGTGTCATCTGATTTCACAACTCATAGTCCTTCACTTAGTGAATTTCTTGAGCAACGAAATGACTGATCTGTGGCGGCCCCAGGTTCCTTGAATTTGGGATCCACTGCTGCTAGTTCACAAACTACAGCTCCGACAAACGCTATTTCCATGGTTTCAGCTCCTTTGAGCTCGGGACCTGGAACAACGTTACCGTTCATACTGATGCCAACTCCACCAGTGTCGGAATTCGATGCAGAATTCCTCTCCAAAAATGCTAGTATCTTATGGCGATTGAAGGCTCAGCAAGCTCGAGATAAGCAGATCCTCGGTTTACGAACCAGGCTCTTTCACGATGAAACACCGGTAAGGACTATGGGTCCTACGGCATTCACCTCTCCTACTTTCTCCACAATTGTTACTCCAATAGGAGAAACTTACAACAATTATTATATGTAGGGATCTACAGGACCATCTCCAGCAGTCATGATACGAACGGAACCCCAAGTGGCTGTAACCAATGATCCGGAACTTACATAGCCCTACCATCCAGTATCAATGACAGCAAAATCAAAATTCAGTGCTCGCATCGTCCATGCCAAGCTTCCTCCGAAGCTTAAAATGCCATCCACGGTGAAAAAATATGATGTCACCACAGATCAGGACGACCACAGGTTCGACTTCGACGGAGCTGCACGTGTTGAGCAATGGTCGATGCTAGCCTGGTGTTTCATGTTTGCACAAACATTAACCGGAGTAGCACATGTATGGTTCGACGCGTTGAATGAAGGTGAAATCAATGATTTCGAGGAGCTCCGGAGGTTATTTCTCCAGAATTTTAGTCAACAAAGGCACTACTCCAAAGAGATTACTAAGGTACACAAT
This sequence comes from Helianthus annuus, assembly GCF_002127325.2. NCBI lineage: Eukaryota > Viridiplantae > Streptophyta > Magnoliopsida > Asterales > Asteraceae > Helianthus > Helianthus annuus. The sequence goes on from NC_035447.2 coordinate 68,137,348, forward strand.
ATCCAAAAGAAGGACGGAGAATCACTCGACAGTTTCATAGAAAGGTTCAATCGAGAGAGTATGCAAATCAGTGGAGTAGTTGATCAACTGAGAGTCTCCGGCTTCTGTCACGGAGTACGAAACAATCAGTTGGTAGAAAAGCTACATGAAAACCTCCCAAAGACAATGGAAGTATTGAGGGAACGTGCTCGGGCATTCGCACGGGAGAAAAATGCTTGCAGTTCGGCAGCCGAAACAGAGCAGAAAATGTCTTCCTGAAAGAAAAACGGGGGATCTGTCTTTGATAAAGTTCCGGTCGGAAATAGGGGCGAACGCACCCCTATAGCAGAAACGATCGATCCTAGCGAGGAAGAAATTCCAACTCGAGATTTTATCACCTGTCGGACCTATCTAAAACTCCTAGTGAAATCCTCAGTACTGATGCGTGTGTAGTGTAATATATTTTAGATGTATATTTTAAGCCCTTTTTACACTTTTAGCCAAGTTTTAAATTTATAAAACACGATATTTACTGACACTAAACACACATATGGGCAAGTGCACCCATGGTGGACGTAGTATAGTGTTGGTAAGATACCGAGGTCGTCCAAGGACACAAGAGCTTTTAGTACCGGTTTATCCTCAACGTCTAACCAAATAAAAAATGTTAGAAAAGATTTTTAAACTAAGAAAATAAAAACTAACTAAATGCTGAAAATAAAATAAAAATAAAAACAGATAGACAAGATGAATCACTTAGATCTGACTCGTGTATTAGTATAACCTTTGATTATTTTCGCACTTTTGCACTTGTTTAAGAGATTATCTTAGTTATTGTAGTAGGCCCCTCTTTTGAAGGCGACGTTACCCTCAACCCAGTAGTTTGAGTCAGCAAGGATACAATCCTAAAGGGTCGGATTATTGAAAGATAATGAATTAAGTTATTAATGCAAATTATGGTAGGCCCATCTTTTGGAGGTGACGTTACCCTCGACTAAGTAGTCTGAGTCAGCAGGGATACAGTCCTAAATAGCCGGGTTATAGTATTAATAGTAGTTAACTTATGAGGGGGTGAAAGAGTTTGGATCCCCGCCATCCAATACCTATGGGCATTGAAGGAGATCCTACTAAATTTGACCCAGGTCCCTTGCGGACCTCTAAACGCTAAACAAGGGCAAGACCCTTACCAAACCGTTCCTTTAACCCCCGACCAGGTAGCCAACATACCTCCATATAGACCGTGGAGATATGAATGGTGAAAATCTTTTATTTTATATAGACAGTAAAATAATGCCAAGACACCACGGACAAACGATAAGGAAAGATCACCTTCAACATAAGCAACTAGTTATTAAAGTCATTAATACAAAACCAAATAAAAAGTGCAAAAGATTAAAAATAAAAAGTATTATACTAAACACTTGTCTTCACCAAGTGATGTAAGAGACTTAGGCAAACATGGCCTTGATTGTCAAGAACTCTTACGATCAATCTTGGATCCTGAGACGACTCACACACTCTATGATGGACAATGGATGATGGTGGTGGATGATGGTGTTATGGTGGTGGTGGGTGGTGGATGAAGTGTGAGAGAGGTGGTGTGCCAAGGGATGAGTTGCAATGAAACCAAGTACTCCTATTTATAGGCTGAACAGAAGGCTGGGCACGGCCCCGTGTCCGCTGGGCACGGCCCCGTGCCTGTCTGACACTCTCTCTCTTCATTAATTGTAATTCGCAATTACAATTAACGCGCCTGCAGTACTTTCGCCACGCCCCCGTGTTCATTGGGCACGGCCCCGTGGTGGGCAATAGAAGCTTCTACTGGTTTGTCTTTTCTGCTGCTTCTTGGGCACGGCCCCGTGCTGGCTGAGCACGTGGTGTGTTCAGTCTTCTGCCTTCTCTATTTTGCTTGGGAGGATGCTGTCGAGGGGTCGGGCAATCCACTTATGTCCCTTTTCTTGTATTTATGTTAGATTTAGCTGTCTTTTTGCTTCTTTTGTTAATTTGAGCTCATTTAATCCTGAAAATACAAAAGGAAGACAAAAACACTCTTTTTCCAACATTAGTACTAAAAAGGGTTAGTTTTATGCCTCATTTGATGTAATTTATATGTTGCATTTTACACACATCAGTACCGACGGAGCAAGTTTCCCCACACCCCCAAAGCTCCGGAATGCAGGTGACAAAAATTCCAAAAAATATTGTGATTATCACCGGGCAAGAAGTCACAACACCGACGACTGCTGGTCTTTAAAACAACAGATTGAAAAAGCTGTTCGCTCCGGAAAACTGTCACATCTGGTGAAAGAAGTTAAGGAAGGCAAGTCTGTCACAACTTCGATCGATAATCCAAACACTCAGTCCGGAAGTTGCATGATCCAGAAGGTAGATAATTAGGGCATCAAACAACCATTTGGCCGCTTGGATGCACCAACCAATCGCTTTCCCTCCCATAACCCAATTAGAAATCAAGGACGGACCCATCATTGTGTCTGCAGTCATTGCAGGACACAAGGTCCAGCGAATCTATGTGGATAGTGGAAGTGCCTCCGAGATCATGTACCAACAATGTTTTCAGCAGTTGGCTCCACAAACCAAGGCAAAACTAATTCAGGTATCCATGCCGTTGGTTAGTTTCTCCGGGGAGGTGGTCCAACCCATTGGGCAAATCACCTTACCAACAACCTTGGGTACCAGAAATTTGGCGAGAACAGTAAATCTGACTTATCTAGTTGTTGGAGTAAGATCTGTGCACAACGTTATTTTGGGAAGGCCAGGGTTGTGTGCCTTCGGCATTATCAGTTCAACTATTCATGGCTCATTAGAATTTCCCACCGAAGTAGGTATAGCAACCTTACATTCCGAGTTAGCCTTATGTGTCGCCGAGGTTAGACAAAGTGAAGGAAGCAGTTCACAACCTTCGGCAATACTTACTGAAGAATGGGCCATCCATCTTGACTTTCTGGAACAAAAAATCATCATCGGAGCATAGCTCCTTGAATGGACCAAGCGACGATTATGGAAGCTGTTATCCAAGTCTCTGGATGTATTTGCTTGGCAAGCCTCTGACATGGTCGGAGTTCCTCGGGTTTTGGCCGAACATAAGTTAAAGGTGTCACATACGGTCAAGCCTATAGCCCAGAGAACAAGGAACATGGCCCCGGCACGACATAGAGCCATTGCCGAAGATGTGCGAAAACTGCTAAGCGTCGGTATCATCAGGGAGGTGCGGTATCAAACATGGGTCTCTGTAACATCTCGCAAAATCAAGTCCATTGTAGTGGTGACACGTGTCATAAACCCTAATCATGTTAAAAGATAACTTGAAGGACTAAAATTGGCAAACAATGAAAAGATGTATGTAGAAGGACCAAAAGTGTCAACATGCCAATCTCGTGCCTCTGATTGACCTCCTAAGATATCCATATTTGTTATTAAATAAATTGATGGACACGAGAAACCGCTTGTGCTTAAAAATCAAAAGTTACAAAACATAGGGGTTAAAAGTGTCAACATGTAAATTCTTACCTCTGAGTGACCTTTTTAACCTTCCCGAAGCTTTGTAACATATTATATTATACTCGTGAATATTTTATTAAGATTTCATAAGGTTCCGGATAAATTTTTGCGATGAACAACTCAAATTTCAAGGAAAAATGGTCATGTGTGTATTCACGACAAATCTTCAATTAAATGGCCTTTTCCAAAGACTCCAAATCAATATTAATGCATGGCAATACTTTCAAGAGCAATTCAGAACTGATCAAGTGGACCCTTTTGCTGAAAGTGACCTTAGATTTGAGTTATGAAAAGTAAAAAGTTGCATGGTCAAATATAAAAGTTCTCAAATTTTTGTCTTCTGATTAGAGGCTTACGGACCGCAAAGAGCCCACCTTACGGTCCGTAAGGTGGCTTAACTGGGCGATAAAATTCGAATAGCGGTTACGGACCGTAAGGCCTAGGCTTACGGTCCGTAAGGACTGTATCTGGGCAGTAAAAATGGACAACTGCGGGTTGTCATCTTCTACACCCCTTTTCTCGAATCAGCAGCATGTTGATGGTATTGTAAAACCTCTAGGACACCTGTATGCATCAAATTTCACCTGGGGACACCTGCATTGATCTTAAAACCATTCAAAATCCTATATAAAGGGCCAAGTTTGGAGCTCTTGAACTCACACATTTCAATTTTCAAACTTGCAAACTTCTCTAGAGCATCTTGACTTAGAAGGAAGCTCTCATAGTGAAAATTTTTGTGCTAAGGACCATTGTAAGTGTTCTTAGCTTCCATAGTTAAGCTTTTATTAGTTTAATGACCGAAAGTCAAAGATATCGTAATTACGCTTTGACTTTGTGATTAATCACTAACAGTCCAGCCATTATTCGAATTGAAAGTGGCTTTGTGTTGGTAATTATGTAGGTGTTAAACCCTTAAAAGGGCACCTCCTAATTATCACATTTACCTGGTCAATTGTCGGGTCAAACTACTTAACAGAAAAGTCAAACGAGTCAGTTTTTGCAAAATAAATCATAACTGATAATGTAGAAGTAAATAGTATAAGAACATGTTTAGGCATGTTCAACCCGACAATTCTGAGTTTAGGCTCGGTTCGCAACCGAAAGTCGCAAAAGTAGACTTTTGCTTTGACTTTCAGTTCTGACCCGATTTAGCTTAGTTTAGCTATACCTTAGGATTCCTTTGTGACCATATTGTATGTTAGTATAACTCTCTGAAGTTATACTACATGGTTCCTTAGAAATCAGAGATTACATGCATATTCCGTTAATTGCTTGAAATTGACCATTATGCCCTTTTGTTGTTAAAATGAGATTTTTGAAAATGTGAGAGGACAAAAAGTTTTATTACTGATATATAAGTATGTCCTAAAAATTTGATATCAGTTTCTGGTCTAAAATAAAAGTTATGCAAGATATCGTAAAACAAAAGCTTTTTGTTAATTAACTGGCATTTTCAGCATAAATCATGTTTAAACCCAATTTTTGGCACCAAACTTGCTACCCACTGTTATGATATAATATTTAGGGATTTTTGGAAATTTTGTCAAATTTTATACTAACCATAACATAGAGTTCTAGTATAAATTCGGTAAATGACGGTAATGCCTGTGTTGTTAATAAAATGAGTTTAACATATGATTTGCATACCAAACCTTTTCCTACTGATATCATATGTTAAATAAAATATTTTGAGCATTAGAGACTAATCAAAACTTCAGAATTTTATGAACACCTTGAATACCGTCAATTGCCAACTTCTACGCTAATTAGGCGCATAGTATGGTTTAAAACCATATTTAACGCCTAAGACTTGTTACCTACTGATTTTATAAATAAATTTTTATACTTTAACAGTAAGTATAAGTCTTGAACTCAGATTTCCAAATTTAGCCTTAAAAGCAAATGTGAAATGACCAAAATGCCCCTACGGTGCATAGTTTGGCCATAAATGATTAAACACACATATGTATGATATCTTGCTGATATAACAACATAAAATAACTATTTTTATAGAATGTTTTGGAGCAGAACCTCAGTTTATGTTTAAACCTCTTTTATAAACTTTAAAATGACCAAAATACCCTTTCGGGACTTAAATTGGTTTTAAATTCGTTTTGGGCATAATGGAAGATATCCTACTGATATCACAACATATTTTAAGCATACTAACTATCAGAACTTTCATATGACTCATCCGGTTACCCGTTATGCATATACGCGTTCGGTACGGTTTATGTAACTAGTTTGCATGAATTAGCCGAAACGAGTCAAACCTTATCATTTTTACTTCAAAATCCAGAATGTGTTTAGTTTACTCATTATATACAAGTCTTCATACTTGTAGGGTCTAAATCACATTCCAATCCGGTCACCGCTTAATCTTGCGTTTTGTACCGTAAACTTTCCTTTAAAACTAATCGGTCAAAATTACAACTCAAATAAGACCCGTTAGGAATCTAATAGGTTATTAAAACCTTCGTTCCAGATTAGGAGCCCAGTAAAAGCTCCATGTACTTGCTGATTAGAAAATACGACTGAGAATAAATTTCATTTAGCTCAGGTAAATACTTTTAGCTTATTTTCCCTTATACGGGCTTGGGATACGGTAAATTATTACCGCTTGGTCGAGTATTGAATATTTAATCGATTAGTGGTTAAATCATTGAGATAACCCGTTTTAATCTGTTTGTTTGATACAAAGCATTTGGGGGTTAATATGATCGTGTCCTGGATATCCTCGGCTCATTCATTTGAAATGGCCACGACTTAAGCACGGGGTGTAGGCATACACCTGATAGTTGCGTATGTAAAACAGTATCTCACTCGTGAGGAAACTTCTTTTGGGCTTATACTAGTGGTGTGTCTATTAATCTTGTACCGGCTCTTCTATTCCGGTCCTGAACGTACGACAAATACATAAATCTATATACAAGATTATTTTAAATACCCAAGTTACAAAAGATTTATGCCTTGTGCATCCAAACAAATTTTATAAACACTTTTCAAAAGAGTCGGTTAATTGTATTTACCAGTGTAAACTGACGTATTTTTCTAAAAGATTAAGTGCAGGTACTACACGAAATGGGCTGGAAAACTCCTGAGTATTAATTACAGAGTCTTGCAAGCATTTAATACTTAAAGTCTGTTGAACAACATTTACTTTCCGTTTTAGATCCGCCTGTGGATCCACTTACAACCGTTGTGTAATATTTTATTATACTTTCAATTCGGGTTGTATTATTACCTTATACTTCCGCTGTGCATTAAACTGTGATTAATTGACTATGATGATATCAACTACGTCACGATATTCCTCACCGGGCCCACCGGTAATATGTGGAAATATCGGGGTGTGACAGGTTGGTATCAGAGCCAACATTGAGTGAATTAAACACTAGCCTTTTGTGTTTAATCTCAATGACATAGTTGCACATTCCTTGACTTCCGAGTCTAGGCAAAGGACTTAGAGTTAATCCTAATCTTAATTGGTTTTTGTCTTTTGTTATTTCTTTTGTTTTGACAGGATCAAAGACAAAATGCCGCCAAGAGTTAGAGGCAGGGGTGGTAGAGGAAAAGCTCCAGTTTTGACAAGAAACGACCATGAAGCTGGGCCATCCCACTGGCGTACACCATCAGTAACACTTAGCTCTAGTCCTCACGGAGACTGGAGAACCTATTTGGAGCCCGCGAGACGCTCAGTCTCACTCAGTTCCTCACCGTCCTACCACCATTCGTTCGGGCCACATCAAGATGAGGAGCCACATGATTCACATCATTCTTTCATTCCACTGCAACGATCGGGTTCACACCATTCCTTCCAGAACCCGACGCCATACTTTCAGAGCAGGTTCAACCCGATGAACCAGATAGAAGAACCAGAGGGTCAAAACCCTTTGGGACCAGCTGATCATTATCCTGAGACGCAGGACATGGAAGTGGACGATGATCCAGATCCAGAAATGCCACCATCTGGGACGCCGACGCATCCCATTGAGATTTCTATCGGATCATCCTTTCATGGTTCGCCTTACAGGGGCTCTGACATTTTTGCTGAAAGATAGGCTACATACAAGTGGGAGTATACTCCCCCTCACCGCAACTCACCACCACACCAACAGGTCCCTTCTGAGGACCCGCATTTTCAGGCGATCACGCCACCGCCACCGCTAGAGCAGCAACTGCCTCCAGAACCACCGAGGCGAAGAAGAGGTGCACGGATGTCCGTGCGTGGGGGTTTCCATTTCAGCACCCCCTAACACTCCAGCAACAGCAACTACCCGCCGCTGTATGAAGACCCACAAATGGGTGGGCCTTCAAACCCAGTTTCTGAAGTCGACTCTGCACCAGTCGAACCAGCACCATACATGGGTTATGAAAACCCAATTCCATCATACCCAGGTGCAGCTGGGTATAACCCGTTTGAGCAGCAAGCTTATTCGGGTTATAATTACAACAATGCCCCTGCCATTGACCCGTAGCTCGACGCAGCAAACTACAAAGCTCTCTACGCTGGACCCTTTCCAGCTACGTACCCAACTGGGTACCCAACATATGGGTATCAATACCTACCACCTCCTCAACCTCAGCAGCAGCAGCCACCGCAGTAGCCACAGATTCAACCACCACAACAGCAAGAGATCCTCCAAAGGTTGCACGAGGTGGAACAAAGGGTAGACGAGGAGCGTAGGAGCCACCGCGATCTACTAAAGGGTTTGGCAAACCTTATTAAGGGGAAGAAGAAGAGGGATTATCAAAAATCCTTATTTATTTATTGTATTGTTATTTTATATTCCATTAATTCCCTGCGTGGACATTTTATTTTTGTATTTGGTCCCTGCGTGGACTTGTATTCCTTATTTTAGTTCCTATGTGGACAAGTTATCTATTTAAAGTCCCGTTTAGGGCAGTTGTGTACTTCTTTCAATTTATGGAATATTTCATTTTAAAATTTTTATTTGTTATTATATGCGTGTACTATATAAAACAAATCAAAATATCATTCAAATTTACAATTGATCTGCCATTAAATATTAAAAGAAAATCTTAAATGCATAACCTAGCCCATGTGTGATTTTAGACATGGCCATGATGGTAAAACATTTTTAAGATTCAAATCTTTGTTAACATCTGAAAACGTGTTAGCACTCCTGGCAAATGTGATTCGATAAAATCACACTAGTCATCCTTATATTGGATTTTTCCAATTCCTTATTCTTACTTGTTGATTTGAACGTCCATTAGTGACGAAGTACCTACGGGCCATACTTATTGTCCTATAAGACAAAATGACAGTTGTAGTCTATGACTCCCTGTCAGAAAAGGTGATGAACTATGTTCAAACCTTAATGCCTCGATCCTATAAGATCATGGCTAAAACTGTCCTTGTGACAAGGCCTTTTGTGCCACTCTAATACCCTTAATAATTTATAACTGGGATAAATTATAATGAAAAATTTAGAAATAATTATGATTATCAAATTAACCAAATACGGTTTATATTTACCATGGTTAATGAATTATCAAAAATGGTGATTCCTTAATAGACCTCTAAACAATCTATTGTCAATTGTTTAATAGCAATCAAGCTTCAGCATGTCTAAATCAGAAGAGGTTAACAGTCATCCAAGGGAGAGAAATGATACCACCAGAATAAACGTAGTTGGTGCAGATCTTCAAGCATTGATTGACAATGCTGTTACTAGAGCCCTTGACAGTCAGTTCAAGGAATCAAGTGGTACTCGCAGCAGGACCCAATCTGTACCTCATACAAAACCACCTTCCAAGACACATGCATCTCATAAAGACGATTCTCATCATTCGTCGAATCAGAGAAGTATTCCATCCAAACGAATTGTGCTCAATCAAGAGCCACGTGTTAAGACCTGCTCCTACAAATACTTCGTCTCTTGCAAGCCAAGGGACTTTACAGGAGAAAAAAGAGCCATCGATTGTATGACATAGCTCGATGAGATGGATACTGTAGTTGACATTAGTGGTTGTGCGGAACAGGATATTGTGAAGTTTGTTTCACAATCATTTAAAGGTAAAGCTTTGGCTTGGTGGAGGTCGCTAATCCAAGCCACGGGGAAGATCCCATTGTATAACTTGTCTTGGGATCAATTCGTTGCACTGATCAAGGAAAACTTCTATCCTCAGCATGAGGTAGAGAAAATCGAAACCGACTTCTTGACTTTGGTCATGAAGATCTTGGATTGTCAGGCGTATGTTACCAGCTTCAACACCATGTCCCGATTGGTTCCTTATTTGGTCACACCGGAACCAAAGCGCATAACACGTTTTATTGGAGGTCGAGCTCCAGAAATCAAGGGAAATGTGAAGGCTTCCAGACCTACCACATACAGGTCCGTGGTGGATCTATCTCTATCTCTCACACTAGATGCAGTCAGAAACAGGTCTGCCAAAGCTTCTGATGAAGGAAAGCGGAAACGAGAGGATGAGAATTCTCATCGCTCCGATAAGAAACAGAAGGGGAACTCTGAGCATAAGAAGGGCTCTGGGTTTAAAAAGGACAACCAGTAGTCAGGTGAAAAACCTAAGTGCAAAACCTGCCAGAAACACCATTTTGGGAAGTGCAGGCTTGAATCGCAATCGCAATCACAGACGAAGCCTAAAGTTTGTGGGATCTGCAAATCGAAAGAGCATAGAACCTTGGATTGCAAGAAATTGAAGGATGCAACTTGTTATGGTTGCAATGAGAAGGGGCACATAAGGACTAACTGCCCTAAGAACCCAAAGAAGCCTGAAGAGGCTAAGAAGACTAATGCTCGAGTCTTTCAGATGAATGCGCAGGAAGCGGTACATAATGACAATGTTATAACAGGTACTTTCCTTATCAATGATGTTTATCCTAGAGTATTGTTTGATTCTGGCGCAGACAAGTCTTTCGTAGACAATAAATTTTGTAAACTGTTAAATCTACATGTTAAAACTCTAAACATAAAGTATGAAGTAGAATTGGCCGATGGTACCATAGAGACTGCTTCAACAATTTTATTCCGTTGTCTTTGCTTCCGTTGAAATTAGCAGGATTTGATATAGTGATAGGCATGGATTGGTTATCTTTTAACCAAGCCCAAATTGTATGTGACAAGAAGCAAGTAGTCATTAAAACCCCTCATGGTGAGCCACGTACAATTCAGGGAGATACGCGGTACGGATTACCTAAGCAGGTGTCTGTGCTTAAGGCGTCAAGGTGTTTGAAGAAAGGGTGTGTCATTTACATGGCACAGGTGACCGTTGATGAGCCAAAGCCCAAGATCGAAGACCTCCCTGTTATTTCTGAATATCCAGACGTTTTTTCTAAAGAGTTACCTGGTTTACCTCCAAACAGGCAAGTGGAATTCAGGAACGATATCATTCCTGGAGTAGCACCAGTTGCAAGAGCACCTTATCGGTTGGCACCAACTGAGATGAAAGAGTTAAGAACACAGTTGGATGATTTGTTGGAAAAGGGTTTCATTCGACCTAGCTCATCCCCTTAGGGAGCGCCGATTCTATTTGTTAAGAAAAAGGATGGCTCAATGCGTTTATGCATTGATTATCGCGAGTTGAACAAGGTTACAATCAAGAACAGGTATCCGTTGCCCAGGATCGATGATTTATTCGATCATCTTCAAGGGGCAAGTTACTTTTCAAAGATCGACTTGAGGTCAGGTTACCATCAACTGAAGGTCAGAACTGAAGATGTGCATAAGACTGCATTCAGGACTCGATATGGCCACTACGAATTCTTAGTGATGCCTTTTGGGCTCACTAACGCACCTGCAACATTCATGGATCTCATGAATCGCGTTTGCAAGCCTTATCTAGACAAGTTTGTCATTGTTTTTATTGATGACATACTTATTTATTCGAAGAATCAAGCTGATCATGAAAAACACCTCCGATGTATTCTTGAACTTCTGCAACAAGAAAAGCTTTATGCTAAGTTCTCTAAATGTGAGTTCTGGCTCCGAGAAGTCCAGTTTCTTGGGCATGTAGTGAGTGAGCATGGTATCCAGGTGGATCCCGCTAAGATTGAAGCGATTATGAACTGACAAGCACCAAAAACACCTACAGAGATTCGCAGCTTCTTGGGTTTAGTAGGATACTATAGGCGTTTCATTGAAAACTTTTCTAGGATTGCTGCACCTCTAACTTCGTTAACTCGCAAGAATATAAAGTTTGATTGGGGTCCCAAGCAGCAAGAATCTTTTGAAATTCTTAAACATAAGTTGAGCAATGGTCCTGTGTTGACATTGCTAGAAGGGATTGAAGAATTTGTTGTTTACTGCAATGCATCGCACACATGTATAGGTTGTGTGCTCATGCAGAGAGGTAAGGTCATTGCCTATGCCTCACGTCAATTAAAGGTGCACGAAAAGAACTACACCACCCATGATTTAGAATTGGGTGCCGTTGTATTCGCACTAAAACTTTGGAGGCATTATCTTGGATAAGCACATGAGCATTATCCTTTGAAAATTTCTTTTGAAAATAATAACTTAAAAACCTTGGAAATAGCAAAAATGCCTTTTTATTAACATTTTTAACCAGATCATTGAAGATCTCCTGGGAATAGTTAAAATTTTCACCATTTAAAATAGCATAACCCAGGTATTGAATCTTCAATGGGATTTCATTGAAAGCAGTGGTCTTGTTTGAGACACACATCAGCAGGGTATGGAACAAAAACCTTGCGGCAGGAGGAAAACTGTCTTTTTGTAAAGTGTCTTTTTTCATTTGTTCTTCATACCCCCTTTCAATGAAATCGTTTGATACTCTGCTTTTCAGAAAGAAGTTTTACCTTGAAGATCATTCAGTTCAAACACCTCTGAGGTGGATTGAGGGGTTATTTTGACTGGAACACCCTTTATAGAAGAATTGATGGCAACGGGCTTTTTATCCGTAGTTTCTAATGTAGCATTTTTCCAAAATTCTTGCTGGGTTGCTAGATAAACTGTAGCATCGTAAGTCAACAAAGTTTTGTACTTTGAAGACGAAAGAGCATCTATGATGGAATCGAAGGTTTTGGTGTGATTTGGTTTTGTGAGTAGACCCAAGTAATTGTGAGGAGCTTTGAATGGAAGTGCCATGGTGTGTTTGAGTATGATTGCAAGAGGAAGAAGACGATGAAGGGGATGAGTGATTTTGAGAGAAATTGATGGTAACTACTTTGAGAAAGGAATTTTGAATTCGATTCGATAGTAAAAACCCTGTTTGGGGTTTTGATCAGGGTTTTATAAGGGAAAAAGTGAATGCTGATGTGGCAGCGGTTACAAAAGATCTGACCGCTATGTACTGTCCACGTGCCAACCCCTGATGAGTAATGGAAGACAGTTGTTTTATGAAACCACTGATGAAGCAATATCAGTGGTTGCAACGGTTATAATGAAAACAGTGGGTGACTTTAACTATCAGTGGATAGCTTATCAGTGGTTTAAAACAGTGATTTTGAACAACAGTGATTACCAAGGAAATGAGAGAACAGGGGTTGACTATCAGCAGTGGACAGCATTCACAAAACAGATGTTTGAACCAAAAACAGTGGTTATGGCAGACTTTTAAGGATTAATGAAAATTTTCTTTTTTAGCTATTTTTAAGGACGGATTTTTGATTTTCTGAAAACATTTTAATGCTTTTATTCATAGAAAAAACAAGATTTTGCTTGTTATTCCATGTTCAGCATGCCAATCCTAGAGATGAAGCTTTCAAAGGTAGATGTGTCTAATGCTTTTGTTAGCACATCTGCTAGCTGATCCTTAGTTGGAACATGGTGCAGAGAAATAAAACCATTTTCATAGCAATCCCTCACAAAGTGATGTCTGAGGTCAATGTGCTTGGTGGTTGAATGTGAGACTGGATTTTTGATGATATTTTCTGCTGCCTGACTATCCAACATGAGTGGTGTTTTTAGGGCAGTGATACCAAAATCCAACAGTTGATTTTGAAGCCAAAGCAGTTGGGCTGTACAGCTTGCAGCAGCTATATATTCTGCCTCAGCAGTGGATGTTGAAATAGCTTCTTGCTTTTTTGCTTTGCCAAGATACTAAGCAATTACCTAGAAATTGGCACCCTCCTGAAGTGGACTTCCTTGTTGTGTTACATCCAGCAAAGTTACTATCTGAGAAACCTGAAAGCTTGATATTTCCATTAGCTGGATACCAGATACCAAGTGTGGGAGCACCTTTGAGGTATCTGAATATCCTTTTTACAGCAATTAGGTTAGACTATCTAGGGGCTGATTGGGATCTTGCACAGACACATGTTGCAAACATGATGTCTGGCCTAGATGCAGTTAGGTATAATAAAGACCCAATCATGCTTCTATATAGTGTTTGATCCACCAAATCATCTTTTTCATCAGACATGACTATTTTTGTGGTTGCAATGGGTGTACTACATGGTTTACAGTCATCCATCTCAAATTTCTTTAAAAGTTCTTTGGCATATTTGCCTTGATGAATGAATGTACCATTTTGCAGTTGTTTCACTTGGAGACCAAGGAAACACTATAGCTCACCCATTGCACTCATCTCAAACTCAGCTGTCATGAGTTATCTGAACTCTTCACACATTTTAGTACATGTGCCCCAAAAATGACGTCATCCACATAAATCTAATCATCAGATCTTTCCCTCTCCATTTTAAAAACAATGTTTTGTCTATTTTACCTCTTGTGAAACCAATAGAGAGAAGAAAGGTGGAAAGAGTTTCATACCAGGCTCTTGGTGCTTGTTTCAATCCATACAAAGCATTATTTAGCTTGTAGACATGATTTGGATAAAATGGATCCTCAAAGCCTGGAGATTGACAAACATATACCTCTTCTTGAATCTTACCATAGAGGAATGCACATTTGATATCCATTTGGAACACCTTTATGTTGTGGTTGACAGCAAAGGCCAGGAACACTCTAATAGCTTCCAATCTTGCTACAGGGGCAAAAGTTTTATCATAGTCAATTCCCTCTTCCTGTCTGTAACCTTGAACCACTAGCCTTGCTTTATTCTTGACAACAATTCCCCTTTCATCAGTTTTCTTTTTGAAGACCCACTTTGTGTCAATAGGACTCACATCCTCTGGCAGTTGTACATGCTCCCATACTTGTTGTCATTTAAACTGTTGGAGCTCCTCTTGCATGGCCTCTACCCAGCTGTTGTCTTTCAGTGCCTCTTGGTACTTGACTGGCTGATGGAGAGATAGAAAGCCAGCAAAAAGACAGATGTTTTGGGATTGGCTTCTTGTGAGCACCCCTTCACTGATTGTAACACCCCGTTTTTTCGAATGTCAAAGTCAAAGTCAAAGTCCAAGTCAACTTTGACTTCTTTGACTGTTAATGTTCTTTCTACTTTTGTATTATGTGGAGTAAGTGTTGTATAAATGAAATGATCGAATGTTTAATCAATGCGACCGATTTACGACTGTGAATAGTAGGAAGTAACAATGCGATAAAGTTAATCAATCAATAATCAAGCTAATCGATTCATCAATCAAACTCGAGACTCGAAATATGCGAACCCTGGTATTGTTATACGTGTGTGTGTGCTTTATGTGTTACCTGTGCGTGTTCATTTATATGTTTGGTGTGGTATTCAAGCGAATCAATTGAAAATTGAATCGAACTTGAAAAGCAGTCGAACTCAATCGAAACCGACATCGAAACGTGACTTATAGAAGATTGTATGTTAGATATAGTAGTTGGGACTGAAAGTAATTTGACTAGGAACTCTATCATGTTCGTACCATCGTCCATCGAAATCGAAACATCGAAAATCGTCACGAAATAATCAAAGTGGGTCGCGGATCGAACAGCAGACATCCTAATCGAACAGGCCAGCCGATCGGCTAGCATCTTCCTAGCCGATCGAGCAGCCCATTCGATCGGAGCTCCTGGCCGATCGGCTGCCACTTTCCTCTTTTGGAGCCTATAAATAGGGCTGTCATTGTCACACTTTCCATTTTTGGAAAGCTCTGATCGAACCAGCCTTCTTCTTCACCTTTTCTCAGATTTCTCTCAACTCCGGTAAGTTTTCACTCTAATTCTTGTACGATTTTGATCATTGCATGATTCTACACCTTTCTATCTTTCAAAACTCGATTTCTAACCATGAAATCATCAAGATCTAAGTGTTCTTGGGTGATGTCATCATAGTGTTCTTCAAGAACACCAAACCTTGGCCTCATTCAGCCATGAATAGCTTAGATCTGACCGATTTCCACATAAACAAACTAAGATTCTTACAAATCTTAACATTTTTATGAATAATTTACAACTTTCTTCAACTTTTTACACTCGAAACCTTAAAACCGGTAGAAACGGAGCTTGAACCGGCTAACTAATCATTCTAACAGTTAAGAGGTTCAAGATTCGGATTCTATATACTAGGTTCACCGATTCCGGGTTAAACTCTAACCGACGTTCCGAACCGTTCACCGGCCGGACTTGGGTGATTCCTGTCCGAGCTAAGGAAACAAGTAGGAACGGAGAATATCATAGTTCAACTCGTTATCAAAACTACCTCGATATGGCAACAAGTGATCAAATAGCCAAGTATTAGACGAAAGGCCGACCATGTCAGAAATGCTGGCCGAACGGCTAGGCTGTTCAAACAGCCCAGCCGATCGGACATGCCAGCCGATCGACCGGGCCAGCCGATCGGCTAGCACATGGCCCCACACTTTTCAAATTCTATGAAGTATGCTATAGACGAAGTGATGTTCGATCGAATACGCTACTCGATTGGTAAACATTACTCTTTGGATCATGAGATACTATGCTTCAACACTTAATCGTTTTCATAACTCGTTCGTAGTAGGGAATGCCAGCCGATCGAACAGACTGTTCGATCGAGCGACATTCTGTTGAGAATCACTCTAAGGTTCCCAGCCGATCGATTAAGCCGGCCGATCGAATGGACCGTTCGATCGATCGACCTGAAAGGTAAGAACATTTTTGTGTTCTCATATACTACAACGAAAACTTCAAAAGCTCAAATCCTCAAACACAAACACACCAGAGGAAGAAACAATCCACTCGAATGGCCCAGCCGATCGAACCTACCGGCCGATCTAACAAGACTGTCCAAACGGACATACCAGCCGACCGAACAGCCCGTTCGATCGAACCTGCCGTTCGATCGACCAGCCTATTCGATCCATTCACACTTGTCTTATTTTCCACGTTACTCATTGTTGTGCTATCGAACTATTCAGGCTAACCCTACTCTCAGCGCTCCCTTCAATCCATAATCAATCACTGTGAGTATACTCAAACCCTTTTTGCTTTTAGCACTTTTGGGTGTTACATACGTTGCTTATATCAAAACAAAAACAATCACACTACTCAAACTATTTGAACGCTAACCAATATGCATGTATTACGTGACTTAATGAATGCTTGTTGATTGTGTTTACACGTGGAATGCTGTCTACCTGCCTTAACGACGTAGTACTATAGTTTGGACTCAGCACCCGTTCACACGGGGCTTGTTAAGGACAATTACTTGCATGGATTACGGTGGTAATCATGTATTGCGAACCGTCTCGGACGGTCAACCCGCAGTCATTGGTATTGATAGGTCCATGTCGATAATTAACGTGCATCATTTCCCTCTGTGTACATGCTGGTTATGCGTAAACCATTCGAACTCTATATGCTATTATCAAACTTGTATGCTCACCTTTACATTTTATGTATTGACTTTATTTTAACGTATGTGACGGGTGCTTAAGTTGCTAGGATGCTTAGGTGCGTGGTGATGAAATCGAGGCTAGGGAGTCTAGAAACAATAAACATTTGTCTGTAATAATAATTGAATCTGAGTTGTCGGAACTGAATTTCTTGTTTGGATGATTATCTGTAATGACATGTTTGTTTATTCGGGATACGGTATGGGACGTATCTTTAACTGGATTATATAAATAGTTGTTATGGAAACTTCTGAACAATCTGTTTCGCTCAGTGTCGCGCCCCGATGATTCCGCCATCGGTTGGGGTGTGACAGATTGGTATCAGAGCGATAACTATAGGGAATTAGGTTAGACACGACCTAGTCCGGGTCGCTGTCTTTGAGACCTAGACTATAGTTAGGAACCATCAGACCAAGTTTAAGTGCTTACTTTGCAATTCTTCACTATCGCTGCACTCGAATCTTCAATTAAAGTCAGGCGATTCAGTCAGGAATAGGTATGAAAGCCGCAAACTCCTGACCAAATTGCCTGACTAACGCTGATTTCATCTATTTATTCATTCTTATCGCATTGTTTTCCAAAAATAAATGAGGAGAATTATACCAAAACAGGTGTGAAACCCCCATTTTGACGAAATTTCTCCTTGAATTTTCTTAAAACAAGGAAGAGATTGCTAAGCCAAGGGGTGAAACCCTAACCTTGGCAGTTTGTTCTGGACTTTACTTATCTCACCAAGGCCTCGACGGACTCTAACGACCTGAACTCACAAGTATGACCTAGGGAACGCGTGTGGAATGCCCAAGAATCGAGGCAGAAACACGACCTCTAGAGTCGAAAATGATGACAAGTCTACTGTGAATAGTCGAGTTGCCTTGGGTAGTCAATGTCTAGTAGCCGCAGACAGTCTATCTCTCGATTTTATGTGTTCCGATTCTGAGAACCTCAACCGTGTACTCTGATGACTCGTTGATTTTTATGCGTTTATGTGTGCTTTCTCTGTTTTGTGCTTATATTTTGGGATGTTATTCGATTTTGCTATCATTTCTATTGACACACACGACTCGCAATTGCTGTTCTATCTCAATTCGACATCCAGTTGTCGCAACTCTAGACGAAATCATACTATATTATGCTATACGACTAAGTTAGTTTAATACGATGCTATTCGACATGCCATTCGAACGACACACGAGCTTTGAAGAATAGGTTTCTGTTTTCTGACTGCCTCTGTGATTGAATGAGTATGTGCCTTTCATGACTATGTGCTTCTGTGCTCTACTTGTTTACATGCTTTTGTGTTTATGTGACTCTGTGCTTATGTGCTTCTGTGCTTACGTGCATTTGTGGTTATGTGCTTAAGTGTTTACGTGATATGTGCTTCGATGTGATTCTAAGCTTTAGATAATAGTAGACGTGAGAAGCGAGATTCGATTTCATTGTGTTGAGTCTCGTGACGATGTCTAATGCAGACCATGTCGTCGTCCGGACACCGAACCCCACTTACTCGCCAAGAAAAGAGAGACCGACGCCTCGCTGCTATCATCTCCAAGCAAATGGCGAAAGCCGTGAGTGAGGTGTATGAAAATGCCAGCAAAACGTCATAAGCATCCCGAGCTGAAAACCCTAAGGATTCAAGCAAGGCTGCTTTCAGCTTCAAGCAGTTCAAAGCATGCGGACCAAAAGAGTTCACTGGCGAAGATGGTCCTACAGCCATGTTTCACTGGTTCGACTCAGTCAAAGTCACTCTGCACCAGAGCGAATGTCCTAAACATCTCCGCACTCTCAATGCTACAGGCGTCTTCCAGTCCCGTGCTCTAGACTGGAAATGATGCAGCTTACGAGCTACCATGGGAGGAGTTGAAGGCAATTATGATCGACGAATTCTGCCCTCCTCATGAACGCCAAAAGCTGGAGGACGAGTTCTGGGGAATCAAGCAGAAGGATCGAGACAACGCTGCTCTCACCGCTCGCTTCAAGCAGCTTAGCATCATATGTCCCGATCAAGTCAAGACCTCAGATCAAGCCATCAAGAAGTATATTCGAGCTCTACCCGACTGTGTAGCCGACTTTGTTCACGCCGCCAAGCCAGCAACGATCGAAGAAACCTACCTACTCGCCGCTGAGATTAATGACAAGCGGGTAAAGTCTGGTTTCTGGGATAAGCAAACCAAGTCTCTGCATCAAGCCACCGCAACACCCACCGACTCATTTGCTCAATCCTCCAAGTCATCGAGAAGAAAGAAGAGGAACAACAACAACAGCTCCAGCAACAAGAGCTGTGCTGCCGCAACAACTGCCACTCATCTACAAGCCTTACCAGCTCAACAGCAGCAACATCAGCAACAACATCGCTCAGCTCCAGTGATCAATGCACCGCCAGCGAAGCGTGCATACACAGGCCCTCACCCACTCTGCCCGACATGCTCTTATCATCATCCAGTGGGTCTGGCTTGTCGTTTCTGCGCTCACTGCAACCTTTACGGTCATTTCACTGCGAACTGTCGCTATGGTCCCCGTCAAACCCCAGTTCAAGGTACTGTCAACCAAGCTCTACTCCCTGCCCCTCAAGGCCAACAAGCAGCTCAAGCACCTGTAGTCAACGCTCGAGTCTGCTTTGCATGTGGTGACCCTAACCACTTTGCAAACAGGTGCCCGAACAGGGTGGTTAAACAAGAGCCCCAGCAGCAACAACCACAACAGCAGCCTCAGCAACAGCAGCAAGCAGCCCATGCCCGAACCTTCAACATCAATGCCCGCCAGGCTCAGGCGGATAACAACGTGGTTAATGGTACGTTCCTTGTGAATGGTATTTATGCATCATGTTTGTTTGATACTGGAGCCGATAACTGCTTTGTGTCATTTGAATTCGAGAAGCTCCTTAGTCGTAAGCGCTCTTATCTGTCCTCGTCATTCGAAGTCGGAGTCGCTACGGGAAGAACTATTGTCGTTAATTCAGTACTCCGTGATTGTACTCTCGAACTCAACAATCAAATTTTCCCAATCGACCTTATTCCAATGCAACTCGGAAGCTTTGATGTCATAATAGGCATGGACTTTCTTCACCATGCTGAAGTTGTGTGCTTCGAAAAGATGATTCGATTCTCACTCGCGAATGGTGATCTATTGTGTGTGTACGGTGAAACAGCGTCGAAAGGTCTCAAGCTTATGTCATGTATTCAAGCCAGCAAGTATCTCCGCAAGGAATACCGAGCCTTCTTGGCCAACATTGTAGTAGCGGAGAAGGGAAAGAAAAAGAAAGTTGAAGTCAAAGACGTTCTAGTGGTTCGTGAATTTCCTCAGGTGTTCCCTGATGATCTTCCCGGACTACCACCAAGTCGTGATATCAACTTTCGCATCGACCTCATTCCTGGAGCTAACCCCGTTGCCAAAGCCCCTTACCGACTCGCACATTCCGAAATGAGGGAACTCTCGAACCAACTCCAGGAATTACTCGAAAAAGGCTTCATTCGCCCAAGCACCTCTCCTTGGGGCACGCCAGTCCTTTTCTTCAAAAAGAAGGATGGATCGTTCCGGATGTGCATCGATTATCGAGAATTGAATAAGCTAACCATCAAGAACCGATACCCCTTGCCCCGAATCGACGATTTGTTTGATCAGCTACAAGGTGCAGCATGCTTCTCTAAGATCGATCTGCGTTTAGGATATCATCAGCTACGGATTCAAGAGGAAGACATTCCTAAGACCGCTTTTCGAACCCGTTATGGCCATTAAGAATTTGTTGTTATGCCCTTTGGTCTAACCAACGCACCCGCGGTTTTTATGAATCTGATGAATCGCGTGAGTAAGCCTTACCTTGACCGTTTCGTCATCGTGTTCATCGACGATGTCTTGATTTATTCCAAAACGAAAACCGAACACGCGCAACATCTACGTTTGGTTCTCGAGTTACTCCAGGGGAACCAACTCTACGCCAAATTCTCCAAGTGCGAATTCTGGTTGGAAGAGGTTCAGTTTCTGGGTCACATCGTGAATAGTCAGGGTATCCATGTCGATCCTGCGAAGATTGAAGCTGTCAAAAGCTGGATTACACCTAAGAACCCGTCAGAAGTTCGCTCTTTTCTTGGACTAGCGGGCTATTATCGACGATTCATAGAAGGATTCTCCAAGATCGCTGTGCCACTTACCACTCTTACTCATAAGGACAAGCCTTTTGTGTGGGGAAACGCACAAGAGACTGCCTTTCAAACCCTCAAGCATATGCTGTGCAACGCTCCAATTCTTACGCTGCCCGACGGAAGCGACAACTTCATTGTCTACTGTGATGCTTCTAACCTTGGTCTCGGCTGTGTTCTCATGCAGCGAGACAAGGTTATAGCCTACGCATCTCGTCAGCTCAAGATCCACGAGAAGAACTATACAACCCATGACCTCGAGCTAGGCGCGGTTGTCTTTGCATTGAAGATTTGGCGACACTACCTGTATGGCACTAGGTGTACAATCTACACTGATCACAGGAGTTTACAACACATCTTTAATCAGAGAGAGCTTAATATGCGTCAACGCCGATGGGTAGAACTTCTCAACGATTACGACTGTGAGATTCGTTATCACCCAGGCAAGGCGAACGTGGTTGCCGACGCACTTAGCAGAAAGAGTTACGTGCTCAGTACTCGAAACATCCAAGCCCAGCACAACCTCGAAACCCTTATCCGCGAAGCTCAACATGCTTGCTTTAACGAGCGTACATTGAAGAGAGAGAGAATCTATCACGATGGAGCTCAATTGGTAAGCAAACCCGATGGGATATTCTATTATCTGGACCGAATTTGGATCCCTAAACGGACCTATTTGCGAAATATTATCATGAACGAAGCCCACAAATCCCGATATTCTATTCACCCCGGCGCAGACAAGATGTACCAGGACCTACGCTACAAGTACTGGTGGCCGGGCATGAAACGAGATATCGCCCTATACGTTGGAAGTTGCTTAACTTGTGCAAGAGTCAAGGCTGAACATCAAAGAACTTTTGGCTTACTCGAACAACCGCCGATACATATATGGAAGTGGGAGAGTATATATATGGATTTCATAACAAAACTCCCGCCCACGCCATCAGGTCACGACAGTATTTGGGTCATAGTCGATCGTCTAACGAAATCAGCCTACTTCTTGCCGATACGAGAAGACTACAAGGTGGAGCGACTAGCCCAAATCTACACTGACGAGATCATTTGTAATCATGGTACGCCTCGTGACATCATTTCAGATCGTGACGCTCGGTTCACTTCGCGATTGTGGGAAACGTTTCAAGCGGCCCTTGGTACGTCGCTTAATCTGAGTACTGCATTCCATCCTCAAACCGACGGACAGACTGAAAGAACGATCCGTACTCTTGAAGACATGCTCCGAGCGTGTGTCATAGATTTTGGTGGTAGTTGGAATAAACACCTGCCACTGGTGGAATTCTCGTACAATAACAGCTATCATGCCAGCATCTACATGGCACCTTTCGAGGCTTTGTAATGGTAGAAGATGTCGATCGCCTATTGTGTGGCACGAGATCGGTCACTCGCAACTAACCGGTCCCGAGATCCTACAAGAAACGACTGACAAAATCCACCAGATTCGAGACAACTTGGTGAAAGCTCGGAACAGACAGAAAAGTTACGCCGATAAAAGACGCAAGCCCCTTGAATTCGAAGTTGGTGACTACGTACTCCTAAAGGTATCACCTTGGAATGGTGTAGTCCGATTCGGCAAGAAAGGGAAACTAGCGCCTCGATATGTTGGACCTTTTAGGATTCTGGAAAGGATCGGAAAAGTCGCCTACAGACTCGAATTACCGGAGGAACTCAGTAACGTCCACCCGACTTTCCACGTCTCTAACCTCTGAAAATGCCTTGCTGGTCATGATCTAATCGTACCTGTAACATTTGTGCTTGTAATCGTTGTGAACAGTTCAGTTATCAATAAAACAATGTTATTTTATTCCAATGTTTGTTTGGTTGTGTTTTACATTTTTCATGTTTTGACTTTTGTCCAATTTCAAACTCTACATCGCTTTTTGGAGAATTATACGCAAACTGGTGCGTAAACGTACTCAGTTTAATGCGAAAAAATACTCCGGAATATCAACATATACTCAACATACCATAAATAACCTTTACATAACTTAGAAATAAGTTTTGAAGGCTTTGGTATAGCAAAAACAAGTTAATTCGCTTACAGGGACTAAAATTGACAAACTGCGAAAGTATGCCAATTTGAACTGTAACGAACATTCCGGAACATGTCCATGAGTTAAACATACCATAAACATCCTTTACATAGCTTAGAAATAGGCTTTGAGAGGTTTGGTATGCTAAAACAAACTTTTGGATCATTCAGGGACTAAAAGTGTCAAAAAGTGCACAAGTTTGCACTTTCTCGCATAACTTACGTTCTGAATACATTCGGACATCCAAAAATTTATGTAAGCATCCTTATATTATGCCTTAGTGTTTGGCATGATAAAAATCCATTCGTCGCGTCATTTAGATCATTTTTCGCGCTTATGCGCATTCCGTCGTAATTAACCGAACATCGCGATCGTACGGCCAAACGAACCAACATCCGGAACATTTTTGAGCATGTTTCATGTCCACAATGTTTAGGCATCATTTTAGGGCCTTAAAGTTGGCTTTACGTGCCTTAGAAGTGTCGGAAATGGCTTAAATACGCAACAGGGACCAAAACTGCCATTTTTGAAAGTATATGCAGATCAGACAGGCCCAGGCGGCCCGCCTGAGTTTCTGCATATCCTGATGCGGGCCGCATGGCACTTCCAGTAACCAAATTTTTGTTTTTTCTTGCAATTTGGCCTTTCAAACACACCAAGGGGCAATGCCCTTTCACCCAATCAAGAGCCAAGGGCCATTTTCAGTAACCACAACATTTTGACAAGTGGACGCTTAGGATCGTGGCACGAAAATCAAGAAACAATCCTAACGGCTCTACTTTTCCTATAAATACCCCCCCCTTGTTGCTAAAAACTCACACAATCTGATCAAAATGCTCTAAGTTGATGCCATTGCTTCATACCTGAGCTCTTTGATCTAGATTAGCATTCGGGGATCCTCCGTAAGTATTCTTTCGTTCTTTTATTTGCTTTTCGAGTCCGAAAGTCAACGTTTTGTTGACTTTCTGCATTGACCAGCCTATGGTCAACAAGAAGTTCGTAGAACTTCATAACGTGAGCATGATCACGATGGTTATAGTCTGTAGTGACTATACCTACTGATTACCACGTTATCTAGGCTCAGTGACGAGTCGTAGTTTCGGCCAGAATGCGCATTCTTGCGTATTTTGTAACCAAACTACTCGTGAGCATCAAATCCGTTTGTTTTGATGTCAAACCTGTTTTCTAAACTTAGTTAAGCATGTTCTAACATGCTTAGCTCGTCACTTTTAATTTAGTGCTTATATAGGGTCGTAAGGTAAGCGATCTAAACCATCGCTTATACTTTCGAACCCGACCCATTTGGTCGATCATTAGGATCCGACCAAACACCTTAGGTGACCATAGCTATAACCTTCCGAGGTTATACCTTGTGGTCGCGATGTTAGGCGTTCCGAACGCGTTCTACGCGAACGACGCGTTAGGGTAGCATAAGCTACCTAAACGGGTCGTGATGGGCCGTAAGCACTTAGGTTAGGTTTCATTTTAGTATGTAGGCTTTGTTAAACCATATTACACGAGTCTCCACACTCGTCTGGTTTACAAACCCGCATACTATCCGATCCTTCCGATTTTGGTCCGGTATATTAATATAGCTACCTATTAGGTGCGGTTTGATATTCCGTGATCTCTAGCATTATCTGGTTATTATACAAGAACTCCAAAGCAAATCTCAGGTGAGTACATAGAACCCCATCTTTTAAATGCTTTCGAGGTGTCAATGTGAGTACATTGAACCCCTCTTTTACTCTTTTCCAAACTATTTTGGGGTGAAACACATGTGCCTATCTGTTACCTTCATGCTTTCCATGTTTTCACATCATATGCCTGCTATGTTGTTAGTACATTATATTACACAATTTCATTTCATTTCATGCTATGTATGCCCATTGTGTGCTACTTAGTACATTGATTTACATTACATTTCTGTTGCATATGTTTACTCAGCATATGGACACATTGATTTACATGAACATTTCTGTTGCATATGTTTACTCAGCATATGGACACATTGATTTACATGAACATTTCTGCTTCGTATGTTTACTTAACATACTTAGTACAATTGTTTACATCACATGCCTTCATTTTGTTATGACATTTGGTTTGTTTAACATGGGACAATACATTCATTAACATTGATCACGCCGTTCGTTAGTAGGTAGTGGTACCATAGGAATTGACAACTCCCGTTCCTGAAATCCTGGGTTTGATAGGATTGTAAGGAATGACCGAATTCGATATACATAACTTAGATAAACCTTTAATTTGTTTAAGGGTTTATCGCCACAGTCTCAAGGCTTGGATGTATGCATATTTCACAATACCGCATAAATGTTAATATCAATAGAGCATGCATTTTTCCACAGAACATAACGTTGATTTAAACCACGTTTTACTTCGACGACTTGTTTTGTGCATTTTACATATGGTTTAAGTTGATACATTTCGCTTACCGTACATGATACATTTTGGGATACACATTACATGATTTACATTGAACATAAACACGTTGACATTGACATACACATTTGGTGGTTTACATTGAACATAGACATTTGACATGGCTTACACAATAACACTTGACAATTGAGTTATACAAGAACAATCTTACATGGTGGATGGTTTGGGTAAATGGTTTGAGTAACGTGGAGTATGTAATATGATGCAAACATGGTGGATACGCCGCTGGTACTTCCTATATATAAATGTTTGTATAATATTACATATCTTAGCGTTATCTAAATCATTTCAGTTTAGACATATAACATTTATACAAATAACATACTTTTCATAAAACATTGTCTTACAAAACAACTTATCTTATTCAACTCATTTTACTAAGTTATTCATTTAACCTTACGTTTATCTATACATATCATCTGATATTATCGTTTTTCAAATGGTTTACAAAGCGAGACAAATTACAAGGTTCATGACTGACTGTTATTAAACATTTCTTTAAAACTCAAGTCACGAATCCCACTTTCACAAAACCTATGTATCTCACAGGCATTTTTATGCTGACGTACCTACTTTCACATGTGTTTTCAGGAGCTGTTCCATCAGATGTTGATCACGATACTAGGGCGGACCTGTGCCTTAGAGACTAAAAATGAAGATAGAACTAGTATAACTACGTTTTGAATTCTGTACTTCCTTTTAAGACAATGTAACACTCGTGTTTGATAAATAAAATGTAACTTTAATTTCCATGGTTGTATAACAATTAATTCTATCCACAACACTCCCCGGCGTTTCCGCCGCGCTTGCATGTTATACGCGGCCGAGGTGTGACAGAAGAGTTGGTATCAGAGCCATTGGTTATAGGGAATTTGGTTATTAGTAATGCTTTGACCTAGACTATAACTTTCTAGGACCCTAACACAAGTTATCTTGTGTTTAGAGTTTAAGACATGCACATCACCTATCCTTAGGTGATAACCACAACGAGAACTTCGGTTCCGAATCCGCTTTGAAAATTAATCATCTGTTCGAGGATGATTGATTACTAGGTTTTGAACCCTCTGTTATATGGTTTTGAACCTCTTTGGATTTCAAAAATCCCACCAAATTTTTGGGTTAATAGTGTGAAAACGTGCGAACTGGAAGAGTGAATGCCTGTACCCTGGGTTTTCTGTCTAAGGCTAGAGTGTTCGTACAAATCCACATAATCGGACCAGTCACTCTTACCTGGGAACCCTTGGGGTGAGTGTTCACTTATAGGCGAGCATGTCTTCGCGATACACTAATTCTGGCCCATTTACTTTGACTAGACATTTCATGTCGCTTGTTTGCTTTGCGATGCATGACCGCCATCTTTGCTTTTGTTGATTTTGCTTCATCTCATTCTCTTCATCCAATCATCTCACTCGTTTCATTTTCATGTTTTTTCTCTTCTAGAATGCCTCCTCGACGCGACAACCAGATAGCTACTGCCGAGCTGGCAGAAATTATTGCGCAGCAGATGGCTGCTCAATTCCCAAATCTCTTTGCTCAATGGAACCAGGCCAACAACAACAACAATGGTACATGCAAATACAAGGATTTTAACTCGGCTAAGCCACTCAAGTTTAGTGGTTCTGAGGGAGCCACTGGGCTTCTTCAGTGGTTCGAGAGCATCGAGAACACTTTCCGTCATGTGCAGTGTCCTGACAATCGCAAGGTCGAGTTTTCTTCGAGTGTGTTTCAGAAGAGGGCTCTTACGTGGTGGAATGGGGTTATGAGAGATCAAGGTGCAGAAGTTGCTCTAGCTCAAACATGGGCTGAACTGAGAGCTCTTATGATGAGGGAGTTTTGTCCTCGTCATGAACAACGAGCGTTGGAGAAAGAATTTGATGTTTTGAAGCAAGATAGTGGCGAGCACAGGGCTTATACTGATAGGTTTGAGGAGTTGAGTCTGCTTTGCCCGAGTATGGTTACCCCACTCGATAAGGCTATCGAAAGGTACATCGACGGCCTGCCTGACTCGGTACAAGTCATCCTTACTGGTAGCAACCCTACCACACTCCGTCAGGCGATCGAGTTATCAGCGACGTTGACTGAGTCGCAGATTCGGAAGAATAAACTACACAGGAAGGGTGACAAGGGAAAGAAACAGTCGGCTGACAAGGAAGATAGCAAGGAAGGTCAAAACAAGAATGGAAAGGATTCTGGTTCATCAAAAAGGGCAAGGAAGCGTAAGGCTTCCCAAAACTATGCTGTCACTGCCCAAGCTAACCAGGCAGCTCCCAACCAGCCTCCAGCAAAGAAGCCCTATTCAGGAAGTGCACCTTTGTGCAATCATTGCAACAGTCACCATCAGCCGCAACATTAGTGCCGTTTCTGTACTAACTGTGGGAAGTTAGGTCATCTTGCCGATGTTTGTCGGTTTGCTCAAAATCGCGCAGTTCAGAACCCTGCCCAACAAGTTGCTCAGCAACAGGGTCAAGCTGCACGACCAAACTACCCACCAGGTGCTTGTTATAACTGTGGGGATCTGACCCACTACAGAAATCGGTGCCCCAGGCTAGCCAACCAGAACCAGAATGCAAACCAGAATCAGGCTCAGGCTCGAGGGTGAGTTTTCAACATGAATGCTCAAGAGGCACAAGCAGACAACGAAGTGGTGAACGGTACGTTCTTTATTAATAATCAGCCAGCATCTGTTCTTTTTGATTCGGGTGCCGACAAGAGTTTTGTGTCATTGTCTTTTGAGACAATGCTTCGCGTGTCTAGAGCAAAACTAAGTAAACCTTTGACAGTAGAGGTTGCCAGTGGTGAACCCGTTGTTCTTAATTTTGTTCTACGCAACTGCCAGTTGAACCTTAACGACCATATTTTTCCTATTGACCTCACGCCAATGCAACTTGGAAGCTTCGACGTTATAGTGGGAATGGATTGGTTATCCAAGCATCGCGCAGAGATAGTTTGTTCTGAGAAGATTGTTCGTGTACCGCTGTCGACAGGCGAGATCCTACAGGTTCGTGGTGAGAAGCCTGCCGGCGGTCTCAAACTCATGTCTTGTTTTAAATCACGGAAGTATCTACGGAAGAAATATGTGGCTTTCTTAGCACATGTTACAGCAGATAAAGGCAAAGGTAAGTCTATTTCAGATATTCCTGTCGTTCGGGATTATTCTGAAGTTTTCCCTGAAGAGTTACCTGGTCTACCTCCAGCATGCCAAGTCGAGTTCCGTATTGATCTCGTACCTGGTGCAAATCCCATTGCCATAGCTCCATACCGTCTTGCACCGTCTGAGATGCAAGAATTATCTAAACAGCTTCAGGAGCTCTCCGACAAAGGTTTTATCCGTCCTAGCTTTTCACCTTGGGGTGCTCCCGTTCTTTTTGTCAAGAAGAAGGATGGATCTTTTAGGATGTGTATCGATTATCGTGAGCTCAACAAGCTTACCATCAAGAATCGATATCCCCTACCTCGCATTGATGATCTCTTTGATCAATTGCAAGGTGCTTCTTATTTTTCAAAGATTGATCTTCGATCTGGATATCATCAACTCCGGGTGCATGAAGAAGATATTCCAAAGATAGCGTTCCGTACTCGTTATGGACATTATGAGTTCACAGTCATGCCATTCGGTTTGACTAATGCTCCTGCTGTTTTTATGGACTTGATGAATAGGGTCTGCAAACCTTATTTGGATAAGTTCATCAGCGTTTTCATCGATGACATTCTAATATATTCTAAGACGCGGGCTGATCATGAGCAACACCATCGTCTTACTTTGGAACTCCTAAAGAAAGAACAACTTTTCGCCAAATTCTCCAAGTGTGAATTCTGGCTTAAAGAAGTTCAATTCTTAGGACATATTGTCAACGAACAAGGTATTCATGTAGATCCCTCCAAGATCAGTGCAATTAAGGACTGGGATACACCTACTACTCCTACCGAAGTTCGTTCTTTTCTTGGTTTAGCAGGTTATTATCGCCGCTTCATTGAGAACTTCTCAAAGATTGCAGTTCCTCTAACTGCTCTAACTCAGAAGAACAAGCCATTTGATTGGGGAGTCAAACAAGAGGAAGCGTTTCTGACTTTGAAACAAAAGCTTTGCGACGCACCTGTCCTAACATTGCCCGAGGGCAATGATGATTTCGTCGTTTATTGCGACGCATCTAAATTAGGACTTGGCTGCGTCCTGATGCAAAGAAACAAAGTCATAGCTTACGCATCAAGGCAGTTGAAGATACATGAGAAAAACTACACTACTCATGATCTTGAGTTGGGTGCAGTTGTCTTCGCTCCCAAAATCTGGAGACACTATTTATACGGTACAAAATGTGTGGTTTTCACTGACCACAAATGTCACAGCCCCCAATCCCTAGTTCCCGGGAACGGGCGGCCGTGAGTCAGTTTCGGTGGTATCACATTTATTTATCCAATTTGGCAGCGGAAATTTTCATCAGGACCGTAGTTAGGAAATATTTTAATCAGAGTAAACCACCATGTTTTATAACATTAAACATATGGGTAAAACCCAAGTTTTCAATACACACGTTTCATAGGAATAAATCCTATTTATTTGAATAAAAACATCCATTTTATTATTAGGTAACTTTATTGCCACTTTTCCAAGCCTCCAGTGCTGTCCAGCTGGCTTCTATTTGGCTTTCACATTTTGTTACCTGAAACGCGTTTTAAAAACATTTTGTCAGTGGGAAATACTGGTGAGTGATTCCCAGTTTAATCAAGTTTAAGTAAAAACCAATTTGCAGTATTGAGGGCACATCCGCAATTACATTTGTATCCAAGACATCACAATTAACATCAGTGGTACGGTCATACTCAACATATGGGATGTTACCACGCCAGTAACCCATTTTGTATACAAAAGCCCAACATACCCACTATAATTGTATTCTTTACAAATACTCAATAACTGCTTTGTATATATTTAATAAAGTGAGGTTTTGTAAAAACAATTTATAAAAAGGAGATTACTCACATTGCTGTTTTAGGTTTTTCGTAAGGGTTTCCTGGAGATAATCTATAAATTACACAAATGCACGTGTGTTAGTATAATAACCCATTTTAACATTAGTAATACCCTCCCCGAGACGGCATTCCAACGACTACGTCGGGCAGAACCACGACAGCCGTTACGGAACCCTAGATCAATCGGGCAGCGTATCTAATACGTCTCCAGGGGTTATAATACTTACATCGTAGCAGAATCTCGCTATTTTAGGGGGTATAATGCCCGGGTATAGTGTATACTATTCAGAAAATTAAGAAAGAAAGAAAGAAGTTGAGCGAACGGACTGAAGGCCCGTTGCCTTCTATTTATAGTGCTGAAATCGGACATCCTCGCGGCCCGCGTGAAGTTAAGGCCAGGCCTTACGCGGCCCGCATGGCATAGGGGTCTAGGCTAGCTGATCCGGGTCACCACCTAGGTTCAACGCGTGTTATGACACGTGGCCTCTTAGGGTCGTGCCACACTCCAGATCGCTCGCGGCCCGCATGGACTTAAGCAAACTTTGCACGCGGCCCGCTTTATTTTTAAAACCCAAACAAATCCGGATCACATCCCCGCGCGGCCCGCGTTAAATGTTGGGGTGGGTCTATGCGGCCCGCCTCAACTTAATAGTTATTGTTTTTAATTCATTTTATATGTTATTTTGTATTTTGGGTTCGGTTTTCACATACGGGGCACATATAAAGACATATTGAGATATTTAAAGATATATTAGGGTGTTTAGAAATATTATGAGGGTGTCGGTTTTATCGAGGGTTGTTATATCCTCCCCACCTTGTTTTAGAGCTCGTCCTCGAGATCTACTGGAACAAGTGTGGATATTTCTTTTGCATTTCTGATTCCAGTTCCCACGTGTATTCAGGTCCTCTTTTGGAGTCCCATTTCACTTTGACCAGAACTAATCTCTTATGCTTGAGATTTTTAATTTTTCTATCTTCAATCTGTAGAGGCTTCTCTACAAATTTGAGTTGTTCATTAACCTCTATATCCTTGAGAGGTACTACGAGTGATTCATCAGCTAAACACTTTTTGAGATTAGATACATGAAATACATCATGTATTCCTGCCATTTCCTCTTGCAGTTGTAGCTTATAGGCTATAGGTCCTATTCTTTTAAGAATTTTGAAAGGTCCAATATACCTAGGACTTAGCTTTCCTCTCTTGATGAATCTTACCACTCCTTTCCAGGGAGAGACTTTCAATAATACTTTATCTCCTACTTGAAATACTAATGGTTTGCGTCTGTTATCGGCATAACTCTTTTGTCGATCACGTGCTGCTTTCAGTCGTTCCTTGACTTGAATGATTTTGTCAGTTGTTTCTTGTACTACTTCAGGTCCAGATAATTGTTTTTCCCCAATTTCTGCCCAACAGACTGGGGTTCTGCACTTTCGTCCATAAAGTGCTTCGAATGGTGCAGCATTGATACTTGTGTGATAACTGTTATTATAAGAAAATTCTATTAAAGGTAAGTGTTCGTCCCAATTACCTCCAAAATCAATTACACAAGCTCTAAGCATGTCCTCCATTGTCTGAATTGTCCTTTCACTTTGTCCGTCCGTTTGAGGATGATAAGCTGTGCTTAGATTTAACCTGGTTCCCATTGCTTTTTGGAAACTTGACCAAAAATGAGAGGTAAAACGGCTATCCCTATCAGAAACAATTGATAAAGGAATGCCATGTAATGAAACAATTTCATTTACATACAATTTGGCTAATTGTTCCATACTAAAGGTTTCCTTCATTGGTAAGAAATGAGCTGACTTGGTTAATCTATCTACAATCACCCAGATTGTATCATTACCTTTTCTTGTTTTAGGCAATTTGGTAACAAAATCCATTGTTATCAATTCCCATTTCCAAACTGGTATTTCTAATTGTTGTAACAATCCTGAGGGTTTCTGATGTTCAGCTTTAACTTGTGAGCAAGTTAAACATTTAGAAACATAAGCTGCTACATCCTTTTTCATTCCTATCCACCAGAAATTTTTCCTTAAATCCTGGTACATTTTATCACTTCCTGGATGCATCGTATATTTAGACTTATGGGCTTCTTCTAATATACGGTGACGTAAATTTCCTAATTTAGGTATCCACATTCTCTTTTTATGGAACCTCCAAATTCCATTTGTTCCTTGTTCTAATTCCTTAATCATTCCTTTTAATTTTTCAGTATCCTCCTTGATTACTGATTTTTGTGCTTTTCTAATTTGATTGTTTAAATCTACTTGTAGATTTAATTTAAGAGAACGTACCCTTTTTGGCTTTTCGTGATATTTTCGACTTAAAGCATCAGCCACCACATTGGCTTTTCCTGCATGATACTGGATATCACAATCATAATCACTAAGTAATTCCATCCAGCGTCTCTGTCTCATATTCAATTCTTTTTGCCCGAATACATATCTTAAACTCTTATGATCCGTGAATATGGTAAACTTACTACCATAAAGATAATGTCTCCAAATCTTAAGGGCAAAAATTATGGCTCCTAATTCCAAATCATGGGTCGAATAATTTCCTTCATGACTCTTAAGCTGTCTAGATGCATAAGCTATAACCTTTTGACGTTGCATCAATACGCATCCATAACCTAACTTAGAAGCATCACAAAAGTCTTCAGTTCCTTCTGGTAACGCTAGTATGGGTGTATGGGTTAATCTTTGCTTAAGGATTCTAAAGGCTTCTTCTTGTTTTGGTCCCCATTCAAACTTAACAGATTTACAGGTTAACTTAATTAAAGGAATGGCTATTCTAGAAAAATCTTGAATAAATCTTCTATAATAACCGGCCAATCCTAAGAAACTTCTAACTTCAGTTGGTGACTTTGGGGTTTTCCATTTGGTAATTGCCTCGATCTTTGTTGGATCTACATGAATTCCTTCATGGTTAACTAAATGTCCGAGGAATTGTACTTGTTCTAACCAAAACTCACACTTTGAAAATTTAGCATAAAGCTTTTCCTTTCTCAATAGACTTAAAAGTAAATGCAAGTGCTCTGCATGCTCTTCTTTACTTTTAGAGTAAATTAGAATATCATCTATGAAAACAATTATGAATTTATCCAAATATGACTTACATATTCGGTTCATCATGTCCATAAATGCGGCTGGGGCATTGGTTAAACCAAATGGCATGACAGTAAATTCATAATGACCATACCTTGTTCTGAATGCGGTTTTAGGAATATCCTCTTCCTGTACCTTTAATTGATGATATCCTGATCTTAAATCGATCTTAGAGAAAAATCGAGCTCCTTGAAGTTGATCAAACAAATCATCGATCCTCGGTAATGGATACCGATTCTTAATTGTGACTTTGTTCAATTCACGGTAGTCAATGCACATACGCATTGATCCGTCCTTCTTTTTAACAAATAAAATCGGCGCTCCCCATGGCGATGAACTTGGCTGTATAAATCCTTTCTCCAACAATTCGTCTAATTGTTTCTTTAGTTCTTGCATTTCAGCGGGTGCCAAACGGTAAGGTGTTTTGGCAATCGGTGCTGTTCCTGGTAACAGGTGAATTCTGAATTCAACTTCCCTGTCTGGCTTTAGTCCTGACAATTCTTCTGGAAAGACATCTGAAAATTGGGACACTACTGGAATGTCTTTTAATTCTTTTCCTTTAGTGTTAGTGATTATAGAAATCAAATACACTATAGATCCTTTCCTTATACAACTTGCAGTTTTCATTACAGAGATGAATTTAGTGGATCTAGATGGTTTATCTCCTTTAATTGTGATCTTTTCACCTCTTGGTGATTTTATCTGTATTGACTTTTGATCACATAAGATATTGGCTCTATTGGCTATTAACCAATCCATTCCTAATACGACATCAAATCCTACCAGATTCATTGGGTAAAGGTTTGCAATAAATTTTTGATTAAAAATTTCTATTCTCGCTCCTTGCAAGATTTCAGAAATCTTAATGGTTTCTCCATTTGCTGTTTCTACTAGACATTCTTGTGGTAGTTTAGTTAATGATTGATTTAGGAGTTTGCAAAATGAAGTATTAATAAAACTTTGGTTGGCACCAGAGTCAAATAATACTTTAGCAAAAATATCATTAACTAAAAACGTACCAGCAATGACGTCCGGAATTAGTCTAGCTTCGTCTGCAGTTAGCACGAATGCTCTAGCATTTTTAGGATTTTTGTTGGTTGCAGCTGGAGCCAATTTCGGACAGTTTGTCCTAATGTGACCTTTTTCTCCACAATTGAAACACATTCCATTACTGGATTTCTTCTTGCAATTCTCTTCCTTGTGTCCTGGGGCCTTGCAAAAATTACAGTAAGTAGAGCATCTTCGAGAATGCTTCTTTCTGCAGGCTTTGCAGTAGGGTGCAGAGGTAGAACCTACATTCCTACGATTGGAATTCCCAGAACGGAATTCTTGGGTAAGCCTTTGGGTTAGGTTTCTCCTCTGGTCTTCTTCTCTAGTACGGATTAACTCATCTGTCAAGGCATTGGCTAGTTCTACAGCTTCCTCTATGGTTTAGGGTCTAGCTGCCTTGACTACATGTCTAATCTCTCCAATTAATCCCCAGATATAACGGGAGATTAATACCGGTTCAGGTGATGCAAGGGTAGGTACTATCCTAGCATATTCAAAGAATGTGGTAGTGTAACCCTTACTGTCTACTCCGGTCATTCTTAGATTCAGAAACTTATTTGCTATTTGTTCATTTTCATTGGGAGGGCAGAATTTCCTTTCTACCATATTCTTAAATTCCTCCCATTCCATGTTATAAATCCTATCACTTCTTCTTGACTGGAGGATAGTGTTCCACCATTCTAAGGCTGCGTTTTTAAACAGATTTGAAGCAAACATTATCTTATCTTCTTCAGCACATTTGCTTATTTTTAAAACGGCCTCAGTTTTCTCCATCCAGCGTAGAGCTGCAATGGGTCCTTCATTGCCCGAGAATTCTATTGGTTTACAGGACCAGAATTCCTTGTAAGAACAACCATATGACATGGTTCTTCTTCTTTTGGGAATGGGCGCTTGAAGTACGGGTCCATTGTTCACGCTGTGTTCCGGTTCACTTAGTCGTTTACTGCTATGCTTACTTTTATTATTCGCTTCTTGAACCGTTTGAATAATAAATGGCATTGCATCTATAATTCCTTGTGCCACTATATGTTGAACGGCACTATTATCCATTTGGTTTCCATTGTTATTGTTGTCCGGATTCTCATTAACCACGTTAATGTTACTCTGGTTATCGTTATTCAGATTATCTTGATTTCCTTCGTCGGCCATCTGAATTTTAAACAATTTACCAAATATTAATATCACAATTAATATTTGAATATAGCTAATTACATGACACGCACGTTTAACCAAAAACGTCGAGCATTGCGACTTTTACTCTATTTATATAGTATGCATCATTACACACTAGTACTGAAATTTAAATTACAATACCGGCTGAAATGTAAAGCTACAATACTAATAATAAGCATCCGTAGTTTTTTTTTTCTAACACATACACACATATATTATTTTATTATTATTATTATTACTACTACCGTTTCTGCCACCACCTTCACTGATATGGATTCATCCAAAAATCCATATTACGCTCATCGTATTTCCATACGAGGCGTTCTCCCACCTGTCGCATACGATCACTGCTTTCTAAAATTTCCTCCCCAAAAGTCCTAAGTTCCTGGACATTTTCTGCACTCATTGGGGGTGCAGGTTCTAGGACTGGGTTTGGAAACTGAGGTACGGGTTCCTGATACGGAGGCATAGGGGCCTGGTACGGGTATGGATTCTCTAAAATTTCCCTAACGTATGCATCACTAATGTTGTAGGGATCTTGAGGATCTAACCCTGGATAAGCTCCTAAGTTGGGCATTGGCACATTTTCCTGTATTGGGTTTTGTTGCACGTAGTCCCTCACATGGTCCCACCAGGGGTCGTAATTGTTTGGGTCTAGAGGATCAAGTGCAGGTACCCTAGGTATCTCCTCCGGGTTGTAATCAGGCATTTCTATCTGGTCTTCTACTTCCATGGGTTGGTCAGGATTTTGTGGTTGTGGTGCTAGCATTTGTTCCAGGTTTGGGTCAGCAGCAGTGGTTGCTAAAATATGGATATTAGCGATACCCCTATTGAGCATATCCTGATTATAAGCATCAGTTTCTCTTTTTGCTGCGGCTAACACTCGCTGTTCCTGCAACTTTTTCATTCTTTTCCTACGCTCGTGCGCTCCCCTACTGAACCATCCCCTCTTTTTCTGAGGAAATGGCTCTTCAGACTGAGCCTTAAACACAAAGATCCCTTCTTCTGTGTCAGCAGAATACCCTAAGAGGGCAGGCTGAGAAGAGGAGGTGCCTTCGCTCCTAGGCGAACCAGACAGTTGACGATAGGCGTCAGAAGGTCCTTGGTCACTCATACTGTAAACCAACAAATAGTCAGATAACACATAGCAAGAAATACAATCATACACGTATTTCCATAATTTATTTCCTAACACTTTGAATTTTGATGTCAGCAAAACACTTCTGTGGCTGAATCAGTGGCATAGCTCTGATACCACCTTCTGTCACAGCCCCCAATCCCTAGTTCCCGGGAACGGGCGGCCGTGAGTCAGTTTCGGTGGTATCACATTTATTTATCCAATTTGGCAGCGGAAATTTTCATCAGGACCGTAGTTAGGAAATATTTTAATCAGAGTAAACCACCATGTTTTATAACATTAAACATATGGGTAAAACCCAAGTTTTCAATACACACGTTTCATAGGAATAAATCCTATTTATTTGAATAAAAACATCCATTTTATTATTAGGTAACTTTATTGCCACTTTTCCAAGCCTCCAGTGCTGTCCAGCTGGCTTCTATTTGGCTTTCACATTTTGTTACCTGAAACGCGTTTTAAAAACATTTTGTCAGTGGGAAATACTGGTGAGTGATTCCCAGTTTAATCAAGTTTAAGTAAAAACAAATTTGCAGTATTGAGGGCACATCCGCAATTACATTTGTATCCAAGACATCACAATTAACATCAGTGGTACGGTCATACTCAACATATGGGATGTTACCACGCCAGTAACCCATTTTGTATACAAAAGCCCAACATACCCACTATAATTGTATTCTTTACAAATACTCAATAACTGCTTTGTATATATTTAATAAAGTGAGGTTTTGTAAAAACAATTTATAAAAAGGAGATTACTCACATTGCTGTTTTAGGTTTTTCGTAAGGGTTTCCTGGAGATAATCTATAAATTACACAAATGCACGTGTGTTAGTATAATAACCCATTTTAACATTAGTAATACCCTCCCCGAGACGGCATTCCAACGACTACGTCGGGCAGAACCACGACAGCCGTTACGGAACCCTAGATCAATCGGGCAGCGTATCTAATACGTCTCCAGGGGTTATAATACTTACATCGTAGCAGAATCTCGCTATTTTAGGGGGTATAATGCCCGGGTATAGTGTATACTATTCAGAAAATTAAGAAAGAAAGAAAGAAGTTGAGCGAACGGACTGAAGGCCCGTTGCCTTCTATTTATAGTGCTGAAATCGGACATCCTCGCGGCCCGCGTGAAGTTAAGGCCAGGCCTTACGCGGCCCGCATGGCATAGGGGTCTAGGCTAGCTGATCCGGGTCACCACCTAGGTTCAACGCATGTTATGACACGTGGCCTCTCAGGGTCGTGCCACACTCCAGATCGCTCGCGGCCCGCATGGACTTAAGCAATCTTTGCACGCGGCCCGCTTTATTTTTAAAACCCAAACAAATCCGGATCACATCCCCGCGCGGCCCGCGTTAAATGTTGGGGTGGGTCTATGCGGCCCGCCTCAACTTAATAGTTATTGTTTTTAATTCATTTTATATGTTATTTTGTATTTTGGGTTCGGTTTTCACATACGGGGCACATATAAAGACATTGAGATATTTAAAGATATATTAGGGTGTTTAGAGATATTATGAGGGTGTCGGTTTTATCGAGGGTTGTTATAACAAAAGTCTCCAGCATATCTTCAACCAGAAGGAACTCAACATGAGACAGCGACGTTGGGTTGAACTTCTAAACGACTACGACTGCGAGATTCGCTACCATCCTGGTAAGGCAAATGTCGTAGCCAATGCATTGAGTCGCAAGGAACGTACTAAGCTTCATTGTGTTCGTGTCCAATCTGTTATCCAAGCTCAAACCGATATCCAAGCACGTATTTCTCAGGCTCAACAATCTTGTGTTTCACAAGGTTTGATGGATAAGGAATTTCCTTATCACATAACTCCTGCTCTTGAACTGAAAGACAATGGATCGTATTACTTCATGGACCGTTTGTGGGTCCCGAGCCAAGATAATCTTCGTACCTTGCTTATGGATGAAGCCCATAAGTCTCGTTATTCTATTCATCCGGGCTCAGATAAGATGTATAAGGATCTTCGTATTCAGTATTGGTGGCCTGGTATGAAGAAAGACATTGCCTTATACGTATCCAAATGCCTTACTTGTCTTAAGGTTAAGGCTGAACATCAGCGTCCTTCCGGTTTATTGGAGCAACCAGAGATCCCAATTTGGAAATGGGAAAACATTACTATGGATCTCATTACTAAACTCCCGCGCACAAAGAAAGGTCACGATGCCATCTGGGTAGTCGTTGATCGTCTTACCAAGTCAGCGCATTTCTTGCCAATCCGTGAGGATTTTTCGGCTGACAAACTTGCTCAAATCTACGTAGATGAAATTGTAGCTCGACATGGTGTTCCTTTGAACATCATTTCTGACAGAGATGCTCGTTTCACTTCTCATTTTTGGAGAACCATGCAATCTGCTATGGGGTCTCAACTTAATCTGAGCACAGCTTACCATCCGCAAACGGATGGTCAATCTGAAAGAACAATCCAGACACTGGAGGACATGCTTAGAGCTTGTGTGATCGATTTTGGTGGTAGTTGGGATTCACATCTTCCGTTGATTGAATTCTCCTACAACAATAGTTATCACTCCAGCATCAACATGGCTCCTTTCGAGGCTCTCTATGGTCGAAAATGTCGTTCACCAGTCTGCTGGAATGAGATCGGCGAGGCTCAGCTTACTGGACCTGCCCTCATTTTAGAGACAACAGATAAGGTTAAGAAAGTTCGCGATAACCTTCAGACAGCTAGAAGCCGTCAAAAGAGTTACGCGGACCTAAAACGCAAGCCCTTGGATTTTCAAGTCGGTGATCATGTATTGCTTAAGGTCTCACCTTGGAAAGGTGTGATCAGATTCGGAAAGAAAGGAAAACTTGCACCTAGATACGTTGGATCATTCAAGATCGTCGAAAGAATCGGTAAGGTAGCCTACAGACTTGAGTTACCTCCTGAACTTGGAAATGTTCATCCAACCTTCCACGTGTCCAACCTCAAGAGGTGTTTAGCTGATGAAAACCTCCACATACCGCTTGACGAATTTCGTGTTGATAAAACACTGAAATTTGTTGAGAAACCGGTAGAAATCATGGAACGTGAAGTCAAGTGGCTTAAATGCAAGCGCATTCCTTTGGTCAAGGTTCGCTGGGAATCTAAACGTGGACCCGAGTTTACTTGGGAACGTGAAGATCTAATGAAGGCAAAATATCCGCACCTTTTTCCACGAGTTTCCTCTAAATAAATTTCAGGACGAAATTTCCATAAGTAGGGGAGACTGTAACATTTGTGCTTGTAATCATTGTGAACAGTTCAGTTATCAATAAAACAATGTTATTTTATTCCAATGTTTGTTTGGTTGTGTTTTACATTTTTCATGTTTTGACTTTTGTCCAATTTCAAACTCCATCGCTTTCTGGAGAATTATACGCAAACTGGTGCGTAAACGTACTCAGTTTAATGCGAAAAAATACTCCGGAATATCAACATATACTCAACATACCTTAAATAACCTATACATAACTTAGAAATAAGTTTTGAAGGCTTTGGTATAGCAAAAACAAGTTAATTCGCTTACAGGGACTAAAATTGACAAACTGCGAAAGTATGCCAATTTGAACTGTAACGAACATTCCGGAACATGTCCATGAGTTAAACATACCATAAACATCCTTTACATAGCTTAGAAATAGGCTTTGAGAGGTTTGGTATGCTAAACCAAACTTTTGGATCATTCAGGGACTAAAAGTGTCAAAAAGTGCACAAGTTTGCACTTTCGTGCATAACTTACGTTCTGAATACATCCGGACATCCAAAAATTTATGTAAGCATCCTTATATTATGCCTTAGTGTTTGGCATGAGAAAAATCCATTCGTCGCGTCATTTAGATCATTTTTCGCGCTTATGCGCATTCCGTCGTAATTAACCGAACATCGCGATCGTACGGCCAAACGAACCAACATCCGGAACATTTTTTAGCATGTTTCATGTCCACAATGTTTAGTCATCATTTTAGGGCCTTAAAGTTGGCTTTACGGGCCTTAGAAGTGTCGGAAATGGCTTAAATACGCAACAGGGACCAAAACTGCCATTTTTGAAAGTATATGCAGATCAGACAGGCCCAGGCGGCCCGCCTGAGTTTCTGCATATCCTGATGCGGGCCGCATGGCACTTCCAGTAACCAAATTTTTGTTTTTTCTTGCAATTTGGCCTTTCAAACACACCAAGGGGCAATGCCCTTTCACCCAATCAAGAGCCAAGGGCCATTTTCAGTAACCACAACATTTTGACAAGTGGACGCTTAGGATCGTGGCACGAAAATCAAGAAACGATCCTAACGGCTCTACTTTTCCTATAAATACCCCCCCCTTGTTGCTAAAAACTCACACAATCTGATCAAAATGCTCTAAGTTGATGCCATTGCTTCATACCTGAGCTCTTTGATCTAGATTAGCATTCGGGGATCCTCTGTAAGTATTCTTTCGTTCTTTTATTTGCTTTTCGAGTCCGAAAGTCAATTTTTTGTTGACTTTCTGCATTGACCAGCCTATGGTCAACAAGAAGTTCGTAGAACTTCATAACGTGAGCATGATCACGATGGTTATAGTCCGTAGTGACTATACCTACTGATTACCACGTTATCTAGGCTCAGTGACGAGTCGTAGTTTCGGCCAGAATGCGCATTCTTGCGTATTTTGTAACCAAACTACTCGTGAGCATCAAAGCCGTTTGTTTTGATGCCAAACCTGTTTTCTAAACTTAGTTAAGCATGTTCTAACATGCTTAGCTCGTCACTTTTAATTTAGTGCTTATATAGGGTCGTAAGGTAAGCGATCTAAACCATCGCTTATACTTTCGAACCCGACCCATTTGGTCGATCATTAGGATCCGACCAAACACCTTAGGTGACCATAGCTATAACCTTCCGAGGTTATACCTTGTGGTCGCGATGTTAGGCGTTCCGAACGCGTTCTACGCGAACGACGCGTTAGGGTAGCATAAGCTACCTAAACGGGTCGTGATGGGCCGTAAGCACTTAGGTTAGGTTTCATTTTAGTATGTAGGCTTTGTTAAACCATATTACACGAGTCTCCACACTCGTCTGGTTTACAAACCCGCATACTATCAGATCCTTCCGATTTTGGTCCGGTATATTAATATAGCTACCTATTAGGTGCCGTTTGATATTCCGTGATCTCTAGCATTATCTGGTTATTATACAAGAACTACAAAGCAAATCTCAGGTGAGTACATAGAACCCCATCTTTTAAATGCTTTCGAGGTGTCAATGTGAGTACATTAAACCCCTCTTTTACTGTTTTCCAAACTATTTTGGGGTGAAACACATGTGCCTATCTGTTACCTTCATGCTTTCCGTGTTTTCACATCATATGCCTGCTATGTTGTTAGTACATTATAGTACACGATTTCATTTCATTTCATGCTATGTATGCCCATTGTGTGCGTACTTAGTACATTGATTTACATTACATTTCTGTTGCATATGTTTACTCAGCATATGGACACATTGATTTACATGAACATTTCTGTTGCATATGTTTACTCAGCATATGGACACATTGATTTACATGAACATTTCTGCTTCGTATGTTTACTTAGCATACTTAGTACAATTGTTTACATCACATGCCTTCATTTTTTTATGACATTTGGTTTGTTTAACATGGGACAATACATTCATTAACATTGATCACGCCGTTCGTTAGTAGGTAGTGGTACCATAGGAATTGACAACTCCCGTTCCTGAAATCCTGGGTTTGATAGGATTGTAAGGAATGACCGAATTCGATATACATAACTTAGATAAACCTTTAATTTGTTTAAGGGTTTATCGCCACAGTCTCAAGGCTTGGATGTATGCATATTTCACAATACCGCATAAATGTTAATATCAATAGAGCATGCATTTTTCCACAGAACATAACGTTGATTTAAACCACGTTTTACTTCGACGACTTGTTTTGTGCATTTTACATATGGTTTAAGTTGATACATTTCGCTTACCGTACATGATACATTTTGGGATACACATTACATGATTTACATTGAACATAAACACGTTGACATTGACATACACATTTGGTGGTTTACATTGAACATAGACATTTGACATGGCTTACACAATAACACTTGACAATTGAGTTATACAAGAACAATCTTACATGGTGGATGGTTTGGGTAAATGGTTTGAGTAACGTGGAGTATGTAATATGATGCAAACATGGTGGATACGCCGCTGGTACTTCCTATATATAAATGTTTGTATAATATTACATATCTTAGCGTTATCTAAATCATTTCAGTTTAGACATATAACATTTATACAAATAACATACTTTTCATAAAACATTGTCTTACAAAACAACTTATCTTATTCAACTCATTTTACTAAGTTATTCATTTAACCTTACGTTTATCTATACATATCATCTGATATTATCGTTTTTCAAATGGTTTACAAAGCGAGACAAATTACAAGGTTCATGACTGACTGTTATTAAACATTTCTTTAAAACTCAAGTCATGAATCCCACTTTCACAAAACCTATGTATCTCACAGGCATTTTTATGCTGACGTACCTACTTTCACATGTGTTTTCAGGAGCTGTTCCATAAGATGTTTATCACGATACTAGGGCGGACCTGTGCCTTAGAGACTAAAAATGAAGATAGAACTAGTATAACTACGTTTTGAATTCTGTACTTCCTTTTAAGACAATGTAACACCCGTGTTTGATAAATAAAATGTAACTTTAATTTCCATGGTTGTATAACAATTAATTCTGTCCA
The DNA here is from genome assembly GCF_002127325.2 of Helianthus annuus. NCBI lineage: Eukaryota > Viridiplantae > Streptophyta > Magnoliopsida > Asterales > Asteraceae > Helianthus > Helianthus annuus. The sequence goes on from NC_035447.2 coordinate 68,181,388, forward strand.
TAACACTCGCCGGCGTTTCCGCCGCGGTTGCATGTTATACGCGGCCGGGGTGTGACAGTACCGCTCGACGATCTTCAGGTCAACGAAACGTTACACTTCGTGGAAAAGCCTGTCGAAATCATGGATCGCCAAACCAAGCAACTCAGGCGCTCTCGCATCCCGATCGTGAAGGTCTGATGGGAAGGCAAACGAGGCGCGGAGTTCACTTGGGAACTCGAAAGCAACATGAAGGCCAAGTACCCGCAGTTGTTTAAATAAATAGATCTGAAGCATCAAATTGGTAAATCACGGCGTTGTGTAGCCTTCGACCTAATTTCGGGACAAAATTCCCTAAACAAGGGGAGGCTGTAACACCCCGTGTTTTCGAATGTCAAAGTCAAAGTCAAAGTCCAAGTCAACTTTGACTTCTTTGACTGTTAATGTTCTTTCTACTTTTGTATTATGTGGAGTAAGTGTTGTTTAAATGAAATGATCGAATGTTTAATCAATGCGACCGATTTACGACTGTGAATAGTAGGAAGTAACAATGCGATAAAGTTAATCAATCAATAATCAAGCTAATCGATTCATCAATCAAACTCGAGACTCGAAATATGCGAACCCTGGTATTGTTATACATGTGTGTGTGCTTTATGTGTTACCTGTACGTGTTCATTTATATGTTTGGTGTGGTATTCAAGCGAATCAATCGAAAATCGAATCGAACTTGAAAAGCAGTCGAACTCAATCGAAACCGACATCGAAACGTGACTTATAGAAGATTGTATGTTAGATATAGTAGTTGGGACTGAAAGTAATTTAACTAGGAACTCTATCATGTTCGTACCATCGTCCATCAAAATCGAAACATCGAAAATCGTCACGAAATACTCAAAGTGGGTCGCGGATCGAATAGGAGACATCCTGATCGAACAGGCCAGCCGATCGGCTAGCATCTTCCTAGCCGATCGAGCAGCCCATTCGATCGGAGCTCCTGGCCGATCGACTGCCACTTTCCTCTTTTGGAGCCTATAAATAGGGCTGTCATTGTCACACTTTCCATTTTTGGAAAGCTCTGACCGAACCAGCCTTCTTCTTCACCTTTTCTCAGATTTCTCTCAACTCCGGTAAGTTTTCACTCTAATTCTTGTACGATTTTGATCATTGCATGATTCTACACCTTTCTATCTTTCAAAACTCGATTTCTAACCGTGAAATCATCAAGATCTAAGTGTTCTTGGGTGATGTCATCATAGTATTCTTCAAGAACACCAAACCTTGGCCTCATTCAGCCATGAATAGCTTAGATCTGACAGATTTCCACATAAACAAACTAAGATTCTTACAAATCTTAACATTTTTATGAATAATTTCTAACTTTCTTCAACCTTTTACACTCGAAACCTTAAAACTGGTTGAAACGGAGCTTGAACCGGCTAACTAATCATTCTAACAGTTAAGAGGTTCAAGATTCGGATTCTATATACTAGGTTCACCGATTCCGGGTTAAACTCTAACCGACGTTCCGAACCGTTCACCGGCCAGACTTGGGTGATTCCTGTCCAAGCCAAGGAAATAAGTAGGAACGGAGAATATCATAGTTCAACTCGTTATCAAAACTACCTCGATATGGCAAGTGATCAAATAGCCAAGTGTTAGACAAAAGGCCGACCAGGTCAGAAATGCTGGCCGAACGGCTAGGCTGTTCAAACAGCCCAGCCGATCGGACATGCCAGCCAATCGGCTAGCACATGGCCCCACACTTTTCAAATTTTATGAAGTATGCTATTGACGAAGTGATGTTCGATCGAATACGCTACTCGATTGGTAAACATTACTCTTCGGATCATGAGATACTATGCTTCAACACTTAATCGTTTTCACAACTCGTTCGTAGTAGGGAATGCCAGCCGATCGAACAGACTGTTCGATCGAGCGACATTCTGTTGAGAATCACTCTAAGGTTCCCAGCCGATCGATTAAGCCGGCCGATCGAACGGACCGTTCGATCGATCGACCTGAAAGGTAAGAACATTTTTGTGTTCTCATATACTACAACGAAAACTTCAAAAACTCAAATCCTCAAACACAAACACACCAGAGGAAGAAACAATCCACTCGAATGGCCCAGCCGATCGAACCTACCGTCCAGTCGAACAGGACTGTCCAAACGGACATACCAACCGACCGAACAGCCCATTCGATCGAACCTGCCGTTCGATCGACCAGCCTATTTGATCCATTCACACTTGTCTTATTTTCCACGTTACTCATTGTTGTGCTATCGAACTATTCAGGCTAACCCTACTCCCAGCGCTCCCTTCAATCCATAATCAATCACTGTGAGTATACTCGAACCCTTTCTGCTTTTAGCACTTTTGGGTGTTACATACGTTGCTTATATCAAAACACAAACAATCACACTACTCAAACTATTTGAACGCTAACGAATATGCATGTATTACGTGACTTAATGAATGCTTGTTGATTGTGTTTACACGTGGAATGCTGTCTACCTGCCTTAACGACGTAGTACTATAGTTTGGACTCAGCACCCGTTCACACGGGGGTTGTTAAGGACAATTACTTGCATGGATTACGGTGGTAATCATGTATTGCGAGCCGTCTTGGACGGTCAACCCGCAGTCATTGGTATTGATAGGTCCATGTCGATAATTAACGTGCATCATTTCCCTCTGTGTACGTGCTGGTTATACGTAAACCATTCGAACTCTATATGCTATTATCAAACTTGTATGCTCACCTTTACATTTTATGTATTGACTTTATTTTAACGTATGTGACAGGTGCTTAAGTTGCTAGGATGCTTAGGTGCGTGGTGATGAAATCGAGGCTAGGGAGTCTAGAAACAATAAACAATTGTCTGTAATAATAATTAAATCTGAGTTGTCGGAACAGAATTTCTTGTTTGGATGATTATCTGTAATGACATGTTTGTTTATTCGGGATACGGTATGGGACGTATCTTTAACTGGATTATATAAATAGTTGTTATGGAAACTTCTGAACAATCTGTTTCGCTCAGTGCCGCGCCCCGATGATTCCGCTATCGGTTGGGGTGTGACACTGATGTTGCCATCGATTTGGTCAGGTGGATGAGACTTCAAGAAGATCAGATCTCCTTTGTATGGAACAATGGCATTAAGTGATGAAGGTTGCAGATGTGAATCATCTGAGCTAACCACTGCTGGTGACTTTGATGATCCAGCAGTGGCTTCAAATGGAGGTGGAATAGGAGGTAGTGATGTGGACACATGCTGACTTTTATCCACTGTTTGAGGACTTTTATCAACAGTGTTTGATGATGTGGAAGCAGGGGTTAATGGGCTACTTTGGTCAACAACTGTTGAGGTAGCAGCATTTGAGCTTTGACAGCTGTTTTGAACATCTGCTGCTCTTCCATTTGATGCAGACTTTTGTTGTGGAATGATGACTTCATATCCAAAGTCTGATGGTGGATTTTCAGATGGACCTGCACTGTTAGTCTTGACAGCAACATTTTCAAAAGTAAATTTATCAAGATCAAACAATTCTGCAGGATTTGCAGGGATTTTCATTGAAGAAAGTTCATTGAACTTCACATTCAAAGTCTCTTCCACTGTTTTGGTCCTTGTGTTAAACACTTTATAGGCCTTAGCTGTGGTTGAGTATCCCAAATGGTATCCACTTTCTACTTTGTCTGCAAATTTTGAAATTGAGTCTTTTAAATTCAAAATAAAGCATGGGCAGCCAAATACTTTAAAGTATGAGATCAGTGGTTTGATTTTATACAGCAGTTCTGTAACGCTCCGCATTTCCACACTTTCTTATTTTAGCAAGTCATGTTGTACTTTCCATATTTAGACTCTTGTACTCTCTTTGTAATCTACTTTCGCTTCATTTGTAATTCGAGACTATTGATCATAATGAAAACGAAGCTATTTTAATCATGTTGTGTATTCATATTAGACTTATGTGCTATTGGTATTCAATTTTCACGTTTGAACGATGTATTATTCAAGACTTTTGATTCATTATTACGCTCGATGCTTGTTAAACTAGTTGAAACTCGTAAAACGATGAAACTCGAAAGTTTCGCGAAGTGATTAATCGTCGAAAAACCTTTTTATCCTTATTTCGTTATAAATATGGTTGTTTATAAATTGTTTAAAATGATTAATTTTACCATTTAAAAGTTTATTTTTATAATAAATTTATTTAGTTCCGTTAGCTTTTAAAGTTAGTAAATAAACTAATTTAGTTAGTTAAAATACAAAGTTAGTTCCTTAAAAAGATAACATAACTTGTGTCTTAATTAAAGTCTAGGGGTGTTGGAGTAATTACTGAAACTTTAAACTTGGGGACTATTTGTATAAATAGCTGAAAGTTTAAGATTATAAGAAAAAAAAGAATTAAATCATCAAAAAAAACGCTGGCCACATCGAACCATTTAACATCCTCAAATCATTTAACCACACTTTCAGCGCGGCCCACCAGCAAGATCAGCGCGCAGAAAGGTGGCCAGCTCCACTTTTGAGCGCGATTTTGGCTTTTTTTTAGTTTTAAACTCATTTTTTTAACATTTAATACTCACTTAACATAACCTAATCCTCCCTTATAAATACCAAGCCATTCCCAAGCTTAAATCACTTTGCAAACTCATCCAAATTACTCTCAAATTATAAAAAACGCAGCTGCAAATCAGTGTTCGAGCAGATTCATCTTACTTTACAAAAGTGAGCATAACTCACTCATTTCTTGTCTGTTTTAGCTCATTCTTTTTCCTATGTGCTTGGATTTTCCTTAGCTTTGATTCCATGGGTATTTCACAGTAAATAAGTCCCTGGAACTCCGGCAAAAAGGCTCCAAACTCCACTGATTATTTCTGTTTTCATGTAATCTTTGTTAAACTTAACCAAACTTGAGTTTTCTCATCTCAAACCTATGTCCTGATGCTCATAACCAAATGAATGGTTAGTTGGGCTTAAAACAAGGCTGAGAAATGTTAAATCGGAGGTTAAAACCTCACAAACATTCTTTTTTAGTTAGGGTTTTACCCACAAGTAGTGTTCAAGCATGAAGCTTGATGAATGTGTGATGGTTGGACTAGTTATTGTTATTGCATTATTACTTGTAAGTTCATGACCCTCCTTGTTGTTTATAACAACAAGTGTAGTGGTGAACAATATAGGTGCCTAAATGGAAGCTTGTACTTCCTACCTCATGTATGAATTCTATGACACAAAGAGGTGCCTAAATGGAGACATTAATTGCCTACCTCATGCTTGAACCATAGGACTTGTAATCATCATAATATCTAATTATTCCATATGTATACCTAAGTAACTAAACTTGATGATAACTTAATAGTTACTTGTCAAGAATATGTTACTTCATCTAAGACCATACTCTTGTTATGACTCTAATGGACCTTTGAATCCATGAAATCATACAAACTCTTTTGAGTTTCAATAGTGTCAAGGACAAGAGTTATGTGTACAAGATGATTATTTTTACTTATGTTATTTTCCATACATTTTAGACTCCGAATCTATAATCTTCCGATTTCCCCAAACTCACACACCTATGTTTTCCTCGTGTAGAAGGACAAGGTGCTCCGAACTAATTCATCCACCAACATCACTCGCGGGATTTCAAGTAGGAAAGCTTGCAAAACCATGAGTATACTCGATCTCATTTTCCTTTTTATCACTTTGGGATGCAACATGTATGTTATACAAAATTACACCACACATGAAACTATTTTAAACTCTATCCATGCTTAACATGAAACTATGTGATGCTTGTTAGACTTGTTATGCTAATGTAAACTATTTGTGTCAATATATGCTTCATTAACTTTGCTAGCCTACCTTAACAATTATAGCGCTATAGGAGTAATGCACCACCCACGATTCTTGGGGTATTGTTAAGTCAAACATATTAACCTCCCTTTATTCTAACCGGGGATAGGCAACGTTAACGCATTGGATTCTTGGGTTTGAACATATAAGTACACTGTTTTGGCATGCTAGTAAACTTGCTTACTATGATTCATGTTGGATATGAGCACTTTAAACAATTTTGTTCTATATTATGCTATGTATCAAACTTGTATACTCGCCTTTGCTTTTGCATTGAACTCTATTTTAATACATGTTGCAGGTTAAATTGTTGAGATGATGAATCAAGATGAAACAAGATATAGGTGGACTTAGATACACACCTAGATTAATTTATCTATTTTTGATGTTATGTTTGTTGCGAGACAATGTTATTTCTTGTATTTAAATCTTATATGACAATCTAGTTCTTGGAAATGAAATTCGGATTTAATTAATTATTCTCACATAGTGTTATGAAGTCTCTTGCAATCTATTTCGTCTCATCCCGATGTTTCCGCCATTGGTTGGGGTGTGACAAGTTCATAGGCAGTCTTTTGATGCCTGGGGTTAATTAAAACTCTGTTCTAGATATAGCAAGCAGTGTTTACTGCCTCTGCCCAGAAAGTTAATGGAAAACCTGAATCTGCAAGCATGGTTCTGGCAGCCTCAATCAAAGTCCTGTTCTTTCTTTCAACAACCCCATTTTGCTCTAGTGTCCTTGGAATGTTGTACTGCCTTACAATTCCTTTTGACACACAAAACTCATCCAACTCCCTATTTCTGAACTCTGTGCCATTGTCACTCCTGAAGACTTTTACTGGCAAGTCAAACTGCTTTTCAAGCTTTGTAACAAAGTCTTGCAGAATGCCTGCAGTCTCATCTTTGAAATGTAAGAAATAAGTCCATGTAAACCTAGAAAAGTCATCTACAATCACCAGACAATATTTTTTCTTTTTGAGACTCATGACTTTAACTGGGCTAAACAGATCCATGTGCAGCATTTGCAACACTTGGTTGTTTTGGACTCTTCAATGGACTTAAATGAGCTTTTTTGTTGTTTTCCTTTTAAGCAGGAGACACAATGCTCAGGACATGTGAACAGTTTTTGAGGTAAACCTCTTACTCGCCCCTGTTTTGACAAAGCAGTGATTGTCTTGAGATTTGTGTGCCCCAATCTCCTATGACATAATTCTGTCTCTTTGTTACAGGCAGCTGAGAACAGACAGGCATCAGTCTTGGGGCTCTCTTTTGACAGATCAACTACATAAACATTGCCACTTCTTTGAGGAACAAGTTGGGTTTTTCCATTTTTTATTATTTCTTCAATCTTTTTAACCATTTCTGGTCCAACAATCCTACAACAATCTTTAGTGAAGAATGAGCCATAGCCTTTATCACTCATTTGTGAGACACTAAGAAGATTGAATTTTAGATTGTCTATTAGATTGATATTTTCAAACTTAACATTACCAGACTAAACTGTACCAGACCCCATCACCTTCCCTTTACTATTATTCCCAAAGGATATATCACCCCCTCCATGAATTTTGAAATCTTTGAGTAGGGCTCTACATCCTGTCATGTGCCTAGAGCCTCCACTATCTACATACCAAAGACTATCTAAGCATGCAAAAGCTCCATGCACATGAAGTACAAAGGTTAGTTCATTAGGGTCTCCAAATCCAATAAGGCTTTGGATGGGGTCTCAACAGTGTCTATGTTAAGTTCAGGTGGATGGACAGTGGTTAGCTCAGGGGTTTGAACATTTTTGGGAATGTTTTTCTCTAACCACTGTTGGGGGTCTTGCCCTATCATCTGCTGATAACCAAAAGGATGCCTGTTCACTCTTGGTTTAGAAGGTTTTTTGTAAACCTCATAAACATGTGGGATCCTTTGGTATGGTGGTTGACCTTTACCTCTTCGGTATTGGTTAGCAGGGGGTGCACCAGTCACCTGAACATCTCTTTTAACACAGGTTTGGTTCAGCTGTTTTGTAACAGCTGTTTGAACTGGCACAAATAGTGGTTGATTATTGGTGAACTTGACAGATGAATTTGATGAACTCATTGGTGTTTTAGACATGTACTCTTCCTTTTTGACCTCAAAATATTTCAAGTACACACACTACTGAGTAGAATGGTTGTATTCACCACAGATGGTACAGCTCTGTGGAAGCTCAATGGTACTTGTTTTGTTAATATCATAAGCTTTAAGTGAAAACAATCTTTGGTCAGGTGATTTTTCTTCTTACAAAAGTCACAAAACAAGTTTTTAATCTTTTCTCTTTTCTTCCTCTTTTCAGACTCCTTTGCAACGGAGTTTTGAACCACTGTTGGGATGTCCTTAAGAGGAATGACCTTTGCCTTAGGAGCTTTTACACCATCAATGATTGAGAAGTCCATTGGTTTGAAATTTTCAAGAATGTCACACTCATCAGACCATGTGGGTTTGAATTGGTATTTCTCAATCTCCTCAAAAGTTGAGGATCCCACAGATCTTTCCAAAGTGATTTTGTTACCAAGTTTGCCAGTTATTTTAAATTCTTGGCCATTATTGTTGGTTGGTATGATTTCAACAGAACCAGCTTGATTTGCAGCAATGTTTTCAACTTGGTCATTTTTCCTAAACCCAATGCCAAATTTTACATTACTTTCAAGCTGTTTTTCAAGCATAATTTGATAACCTTTGCAGGATTCCACCCATTTTCACAAGTGATTTGGGTTGATTCCAAATCCTTTTTGCAGGCTTAATATTCTTCTATCATAGTCTGGAGTTGGTCCTTGGTTATGCTTTGCTCTTGTTTAAGACTGCAGATTTCATTATTTTTTTTCAGCTAATTTGATTTTCAGTTCTTTTAAAGACTTTTCAAATTGAACTTCATCATTTAAAATTATATCCCTAAGGTTTTCATTCACCTCTTTAATGTTAGCAAATGCTATGATGCATTTGTCTGAACACAGATTTTGGAGAACCTGAGATGATACCTTAGTTGCAGCCATCATGGCACAATCACAAACATGCTCTTTCTCATCAGTCACCTTCTCTTCCTTTTCACCATGTTTCTTCTCTTCATCTTCAGACCCGGGATCAGACAGTGGTTCCAACAGGGGTTCTGAACTTTCTCCCAACTGTACTTCACCAGCAACAACAATAACCAATGCTTCAGCAATTTCATCCACTGTTTCAGCACTTGACTGTCCTTCTTCAGTTTCCAGCCCTTTTGGTATTGACTCTAATGCCATGAAATAAAATTATCATTAGAAGCATCATTAGTAGCATAGAGTGCAAAATTTTCATCACCTAGCTCATCAGGTAAGCTGCTCCAGTCAACAAAGCCTTGGGTGAAAAAGCTTTGTTGATCTGGTTGAACCACTGCTGGTGGTGCAGCTTGTTGTGGTGCAACTAGTTGCACTTGAACCTGAGGGACAGGAGCTTGGACATACTGAATTTGTGGGACAGTGGTTTGAACATAATGTACAGGAACAGGGTTTGCATAATGAGCAGTGTTTACATGGATAGCAGGGGTATAATGGGAACACTGCACAGTGCTTTGGTTATTTTGTGGTCTTGGACTAGGGTGAGTGATAATAGGTCCATTTGTTTGACTCCTACATTCCCTAGCAAAGTGACCTAACTTGTTGCACTTGTAGCATTTGATTTTAGACTTATCCAACCCTACTTTTAAATTCCCATGCAACCCTGGGAATTTTCTCCCTGTCCTTTTGTAAAACTTGCTTGTTCTAACACTCAGTAGTGCAAGCTGGTGCAAAATGTCCATTTCCTCTAAATCAACTGGATTAAAATGCTGAAGGTCATTGAGTTCAAAGCACAGATTATCAGAGTTCTGGCTTTCTCCATTTGCTGTGAAAGCATAATTGGATGAGTGAGGATCAGAGTTGAAGTTACCACCAACAGTTATGTCAATAAAATGATCATAACCCTGATCCTTACTACTTCCAGACTCTTCTTGACCCCAAAGAGCTGTGTTGCCAAATGAGTAGTCATCTGCAACTTTGCCAGACTCTTGCAACTTCTTTTTTTGGTTTAACTCCCTTTCATAGGTCAAGAGTCTACCATGAAGCTGGGTCAGTGTCAGATCTTTAAACTCAACAGAATTTCTAGTTACAAAAGCATTTGTATCCCATTTTTCAGGGAGTGACCTAAGGAACCTGCTATTTTGTGCTAATTTAGTAAATTCAACCTTAACAAGTTTAGTTCACTCATTAGATAGCTAAATCGCTCAAACTATTGGGTTAATGATTCACCCTTAATGTGACAGAATGTTTCATACTGTTGGTTCAAAATTTCCCAGTTGTTTTCAAGCACTTCTTCAGTCCCCCCAAATTGTTCCTTAAGTACATCCCATAATTCCTTGGCATTGTTACAGTGTAACAGTCCAGCATAAATTTCATTGGGCAAAGCAGATGCAACGATGCTAAATGCCTTGGCATCCAGTTCAAATTTCTGATAATCCAAATCAGTATAGTTCTCAACTTTCTTAGGTTCGAACTTCTTTGGATCCTCAGCACTCGGCACCATTGGAACATGTGGTCCAAAGACAACCGATCTCCAACATCCGGTGTTCTTTTGAGCAAGGATGCGACCCATACTTCTCTCCCAGATGTTGTACTCATTTCGCTTCAACATGGGTGGTTTGAAAAGTGAACCGATGTTATTGTTAACATCTTGTGATTGTGACGTCATCCTGGTTGTTTTACAGGTACTGATTAATCAACTTTGTTCGTGATTAAACCTTACTCAGTTTTTCAATGAAACGAACAATTCTAAGTATCAACGATTGTGAGCTGAACTTTTACGTCAAAATGATTGTTAAATCAAATTTGACTGTCCTAGCTCTGATACCAATTGTTAGGATCTGAGTTTCTTATGATTGTGTTTTCGTTTGAGAATTAAGAGGATGAATAAGTAAATGCAGCGGAATTAAAAAGGAAACAAACTTTGCACACAATCAAACAGGAGAAATGCTTTCAACACACAAGTTTATCATTGAACCGAATGATTGAATTTATTTCAAACTTCAATTACAATTGCATGCATGTATCACAAACTCCCCCTCAGCCTGAGCTCACAACAATTTGTTCGTACAGGAAGACAAGTGATGAAAAAGCTAATAGAACAGTACATGGTACTGTTCTATTTATAGGCACGAGCAAACCACTGTGGCATCTTTGCTGACGTCACCATGATTGTGACATCTAACCTCCTAACAAACTCTAACTACTGACCGATTACAACCACTGATAGCAAACAATGATTACAATACATTACAAGAAATAAACTACACTACTGATTCTTCATTCCACTGCTTAGGCTCCAGCGGTGCTTTAGTCTTCAGCAGTACTTGAGACAAGGCAGTTGTTTGAGCATCAGCACTTGGTCTTTATCAGCTTTTTGGATCAGCAGTAGTTAGGAAGGCAGTAGTTGAATCCATCAGATGTTAGAGCCATTATCAAGGGGAAAGTTTGAATACAAACATCTGCTTATTCTGGATCCACTGATCTGATCCGGTTTTGGCTTTTAATCAACGGTTCCTTTGTAGGGTTCAATCCCAACATAGTCTATGACTCCCTGTCAAAAAAGGTGATGAACTATGTTCAAACCTTAATGCCTCGATCCTATAAGATCATGGCTAAAACTGTCCTTGTGACTAGGCCTTTTGTGCTACTCTAATACCCTTAATAATTTATAACTGGGATAAATTATAATGAAAAATTTAGAAATAATTATGATTATCAAATTAACCAAATACGGTTTATATTTACCGTGGTTAATGAATCATCAAAAATGGTGATTCCTTAATAGAACTCTAAACAATCTAATGTCAATTGTTTTATAGCAATCAAGCTTCAGCATGTCTAAATCAAAAGAGGTTAACAGTCATCCAAGGGAGAGAAATGATACCACCAGAATAAACGTAGCTGGTGCAGATCTTCAAGCATTAATTGACAATGCTGTTACTAGAGCCCTTGACAGACAGTTACTCATGAGTATTAATTACAGAGTCTTGCAAGCTTTTAATACTTAAAGTCTGTTTAACAACATTTACATCCCGTTTTAGATCCGCCTGTGGATCCACTTACAACCGTTGTGTAATATTTTATTATACTTTCAATTCGGTTTGTATTATTACTTTATACTTCCGCTGTGTATTAAACTGTGATTAATTGACTATGATGATATCAACTACGTCACGATATTCCTCACCGGGCCCACCGGTAATACGTGGAAATATCAGGGTGTCACAGGTTGGTATCAGAGCCAACATTGAGTGAATTAAACACTAGCCTTTTGTGTTTAATCTCAATGACACAGTTGCACATTCCTTGACTTCCAAGTCTAGGCAAAGGACTTAGGGTTAATCCTAATATTAATTGGTTTTTGGCTTTTGTTATTTCTTTTGTTTTGACAGGATCAAAGACAAAATGCCGCCAAGAGTTATAGGCAGGGGTGGTAGAGGAAAAGCTCTAGTTTTGACAAAAACGACCATGAAGCCGGGCCATCCCACCGGTGTACACTGTAACATTTGTGCTCGAAATCATTATGAACAGTTCAATTATCAATAAAACAATGTTATTTGATCCCAATGTTTGTTTAGTTGTGTTTTACATTTTTCATGTTTTAACTTTTGTTCGATTTTAAACTCTACATCGCTTTCTAGAGAATTATACGCAAACTGGTGCGTAAACGTACTCAGTTTAATACGACAAATACTTCGGAACATCAACATATACTCTACATACCTTAAATAACCTTTACATAACTTAGAAATAAGTTTTGAAGGCTTTGGTATGGCAAAAACAAGTTAATTCGCTTACAGGGACTAAACTTAACAAACTGCGAAAGTATGCCAATTTGAACTGTAACAAACATTCTGGAACATGTCCATAAGTTAAACATACCATAAATATCCTTTACATAGCTTAGAAATGGGCTTTGAGGGATTTGGTATGCTAAAACAAACTTTTGGATCATTCAGGGGCTAAAAGTGTCAAAAAGTGCACAAGTTTGCACTTTCGCGCGTAACTTACGTTCTGAATACATCCGGACATCCAAAAATTTATGTAAGTATCCTAATATTATGCCTTAGTGTTTGGCATGAGAAAAATTCATTCGTCACGCCTTTTGGATCGTTTTTCGCGCTTATGCGCATTCCGTCGTAATTATGCGAACATCGCGTTTGTACAACCAAACGAACCAACATCCGACATATTTTTGAGCATGTTTCATGTCCACAATGTTTAGGCATCATTTTAGGGCCTTAAAGTTGGCTTTACGGGCCTTAGAAGTGTTGGAAATGGCTTAAATATGCAGCAGGGACTAAAACTGTCATTTCTGAAAGTTATGCAGATCAGACAAGGCCAGGCGGCCCGCTTGAGTTTTGCCTGCATTCTGACGCGGGCCGCGTGAGCCCTGCAGATGCAGAAACTCGTTTTTTGGCTGAATTTGGCCTTTCAATCACTCCAAAGGGCAATGCCCTTTCACAATCTCTTGACAAGTGTACGCATGAGATCGTGGCACGATATTCAAGAAACGATCCTAACTGTCTTGCTTTTCCTATAAATACCCCCCCCCATTTGGTGTAAAACCCACAAAACTGATCAAAGAGCTCTAAGTTGATGCTATTGCTTCATACCTGAGCTCCTGGATCAAGTTTAGCTTTCGGGGGGGGGGGACCCTTCGTAAGTGTTCTTTCGTTCTTTTAATCGCTTTCTAGTGCTAAAATCAAACTTTGTTTGACTTTCTGCATTGGCCAGCTTATGGTCAACACGAAGTTCGTTGGAACTTCATATCGTGAGCGTGATCACGATGGTTATAGTCCGTAGTGACTATACCTACTGATTGCCACGTTATCTAGGCTCAGTGACGAGTCGTAGTTTCGGCCAAAATGCGCATTCTTGCGTATTTTGTAACCAAACTACTCGTGGGTATCAAAACTGTTTGTTTTGATACCAAACCTATTTTCTAAACTTAGTTAAGCATGTTCTAACATGCTTAGCTCGTCACTCTTAGTATAGTGCTTATATAGGGTCGTAAGGTAAGCGATCTAAACAATCACTTACACTTTCGAACCCGACCCATTTGGTCGATCATTAGGATCCGACCAAACACATTAGGTGACCATAGCTGTAACCTTCTGAGGTTATACCTTATGGTCACGATGTTAGGCGTTCCAAACGCGTTTTACGCAAACGACGCGTTAAGGTAGCATAAGCTACCTAAACGGGTCGTAATGGGTCGTAAGCACTTAGGTTAGGTTTCATTTTAGAATGTAGGCTTTGTTAAACCATATTACACGAGTCTCTATACTCGTTTGGTTTACGAACCCTCATTCTATCCAATCTTCCAATTTTGGTCCGGTATATTAATATAGCTACCTATTAGGTGCCGTTTGATATTCCGTGATCTCTAGCATTATTTCGTTGTTATACAAGAACTTCAAAGCAATCTCAGGTGAGTACATTGAACCCCTCTTTTACTATTTACCAAACTGTTTTGGGGTGAAACACATGTGCCTACTTGTTACTTTCATGCTTTCCATGTTTTCACATCATATACCTGCTATGTTCGTTAGTACATTATAGTACATGATTTCATTACATTTCATGCTATGTATGCCCATTGTGTGCGTACTTAGTACATTGTTTTACATTACATTTCATGCTATGTATGCCCATTGTGTGCGTACTTAGTACATTGTTTCACATTACATTTCATGCTATTTATGCCCATTGTGTGCATACTTAGTACAATTGCTTACATCACATGCCTTCATTTTGGTATGACATTTGGTTTGTTTAACATGGAACAATACATTCATTAACATTAGCTACGCTATTTGTTAGTAGGTAGTGGTACCATAGGAATTGACAACTCCCGTTCCGGACATCCTAGGTTGGTTTGGATGAAAGACCGAATTCGATACATATAACTTAGATAAACCTTTAATTTGTTTAAGGGTTTATCGCCACAGTCTCAAGGCTTGGATGTATGCATTTTCACAATACCGCATAAATGTTTGTATCAGTATAGCATGCATTTGTTCCACAAAACATAACTTTGATTTAAACCATATTTTACTTCAATACCTTGTTTTTGTGCATTTCGCATATGGTTTAGTTGATATATTTCACTTACCATACATGATATATTTTGGGTATACATTACATGATCTACATTAAACATAAACATTTTGACATTTATATACACATTTGGTGGTTTACATTGAACATAGACATTCCGATATGGTTTACACAATAACACTTGACAATTGACTTATACATGAACAATTTACATGGTGGTTGGTTTGGGTAAATGATTTGAGTAACGAAATGGGTGTAATACGATACAAACATGGTGGATACGCCGTTGGTACTTCCTATATATAAGTGTTTGTATAATATTACATATCGTAGCGTTATCTAAATCATTTCAGTTTAGACATATTACGTTTTACACAAATAACGTATTCTTCATAAGACATTATTTTTACCAACAACTTATCTTATTCAACTCATTTTACTTGGTTATTCGTTTAACCTTACATTTATCTATACATATCATCTGGTTTTATCATTTTTCAAATGATTTACAAGACAAAACAATTTACAAGGTTCATGACTGACTGTTATTAAACGTTTTCTTTAAACTCAAGTCATGAATCCCATTTTCACAAAACCTATGTATCTCACAGGCATTTTTATGCTGACGTACCTACTTTCACATGTGTTTTCAGGAGCTGTCGCTTAGGATGATGAATGTGATACTAGGGCGGACCTGTGCCTTAGAGACATAAAACGAAGATAGACTAGTTTAATTATGTTATAAACACTTTATTTCCTATTTTGAAACGATGTAACACTCGTGTTTAATAAATAAAATATAATTTTGTATGCCATAGTTGTGAAACAATTAATTCTGTCCCAACACTCCCCGGCGTTTCCGCCGCAGTTGCATGTTATACGCGGCCGGGGTGTGACAGAAGAGTTGGTATCAGAGCCAATGGTTATAGGGAATTAGGTTATTAGTAATGCTTTGACCTAGACTATAACTTTCTAGGAACCTAACACAAGTTATCTTGTGTTTAGATTTTAAAACATGCACATCACCTATCCTTAGGTGATATCCACAACGGGAACTTCGATTCCGAATCCGCTTTGAAAATTAATCGTCTGTTCAAGGATGATTGATTACTAGGTTTTGAACCCCTTTGGATTTTCAAAAATATCGTCAAGGTTTTCGGGTTTTAATAATGTGAACACGTGCGAACTGGAAGAGTGAATGCCTGTACCCTGAGTTTTCTGTCGAAGGCTAGAGTGTTCGTACAAATCCACATAATCGGACCAGTCACTCTTACCTGGGAACTCTTGGGGTGAGTGTTCACTTATAGGCGAACATGTCTTCGCGATACATTATTTATGACCCATTTACTTTGACCAGACTTTGCGTGTCGTTTGTTTGCTTTGCGATGCGTAACCACCATCTTTGCTTTTGTTGATTTTGTTTCATCTCATTCTCTTCATCCAATCATCTCACTCGTTTCCTTTCATGTTTTCCTCTTCTAGAATGCCTCCTCGACGCGACAATCAGGTAGCAAATGCCGAGCTGGCAGAAATTATTGCACAGCAAATGGCTGCTGCACTTCCAAACCTCTTTGCTCAATGGAATCAAGCCAACAACAACAACAATGCTCCATGCAATTTCAAGAATTTTAACTCGGCTAAACCACTCAAGTTTAGTGGTTCCGAAGGAGCAACTGGGCTTCTTCAATGGTTCGAGAGCATTGAGAATACATTCCGTCACGTGCAGTGTCCTGACAATCGCAAGGTCGAGTTTTCTTCAAGTGTGTTTCAGAAGAGGGCTCTTACGTGGTGGAACGGGGTTATGAGAGACCGTGGTGCAGAAGTTGCTCTAGCACAGACATGGGCTGAACTCAGAGCTCTTATGATGAGGGAGTTTTGTCCTCGTCATGAGCAACGAGCGTTGGAGAAAGAGTTTGATGATTTGAAACAAGATAGTGGCGAGCACAGGCCATATACTGATAGGTTTGAGGAGTTGAGTCTGCTTTGCCCGACTATGGTTGCCCCACTCGACAAGGCTATTGAAAGGTACATCGACGACCTGCCTGACTCGGTACAAGACATCATTACTGGTAGTAACCCTACCACACTCCGTCAGGCGATCGAGTTATCAGTGACATTGACTGAGTCGCAAATTCGGAAGAATAAATTACACAGGAAGGGTGACAAGGGCAAGAAACAGTCGTCTGACAAGGAAGATAGCAAGAAAGGTCAAAACAAAAATGGAAAGGATTCTGGTTCATCGAAAAGGGCAAGGAAGCGTAAGGCTTCCCAAAACTATGCTGTCACTGCCCAAGCTAACCAGGCGGCTCCCAACCAACCCGCACAGCCTCCAGCGAAGAAGCCCTATTCCGGGAATGCACCTTTGTGCAATAGATGCAACAGTCACCATCAGCCGCAACATCAGTGTCGTTTCTGTACTAACTGTGGGAAGTCAGGTCATCTTGCCGATGTTTGTCGGTTTGCTCAAAATCGCGCAGTTCAGAACCCGGCTCAACAAGTTGCTCAGCCTCCTGCTCAGCAACAGGGTCAAGCTACACGACCACACTACCTACCAGGTGCTTGTTATAACTGTGGGGATCTGACCCACTACAGAAATCGCTGCCCAAGGCTAGCCAACCAGAATCAGAATGCCAATCAGAATCAGGCTCAGGCTCGAGGTCGAGTCTTCAACATGAATGCACAAGAGGCACAAGCAGATGATAATGTGGTGAACGGTACGTTCTTTATTAATAATCAGCCAGCATCTATTCTTTTTGATTCGGGTGCCGATAAGAGTTTTGTGTCGTTATCTTTTGAACCATTGCTTCGAGTGTCTCGAACGAAACTAGGTAAACCATTGACAGTATAAGTGGCAAGCGGTGAACCCATTGTTCTTGATTCTGTTCTCCGCAACTGCCAGTTGAACCTTAACAACCATCTTTTTCCTATTGACCTCATGCCTATGCAACTTGGAAGCTTCGACGTTATTGTGGGTATGGATTGGTTAGCCAAGTATCGCGCAGAGATAGTTTGTTTCGAGAAGATCATCCGCATGCCGCTTTCGTCAGGTGAGATCCTACAGGTTCGTGGTGAGAAACCTGCTGGTGGTCTCAAACTCATGTCTTGTTTTAAAGCTCGGAAGTATCTGCGGAAGAACTATGTGGCCTTTTTGGCACATGTTGTAGTAGATAAGGGCAAAGGTAAGTCTATTCAAGATATTCCTGTCGTTCGGGATTATTCAGAGGTTTTCCCTGAAGAGTTACCTGGTCTACCCCCAGCACGCCAAGTCGAGTTCCGTACTGATCTCGTACCTGGTGCAAATCCCATTGCCAGATCTCCATATCGTCTTGCACCGTCTGAGATGCAAGAGTTGTCTAAGCAGCTACAGGAACTCTCTAACAAAGGTTTTATCCGTCCTAGCTTTTCACCTTGGGGTGCTCCCGTTCTTTTTGTCAAGAAGAAGGATGGATCTTTTAGGATGTGTATCGATTATCGTGAGCTTAACAAGCTTACCATCAAGAATCGATATCCCCTACCTCGCATTGATGATCTCTTTGATCAATTGCAAGGCTCTTCTTATTTTTCAAAGATTGATCTGCGATCTGGATATCATCAACTCCGTGTGCATGAAGAAGATATTCCCAAGACAGCATTCCGCACTCGCTATGGGCATTATGAGTTCACAGTCATGCCGTTTGGTTTGACTAGTGCTCCTGCTGTTTTCATGGACTTAATGAATAGGGTCTGCAAGCCTTATTTGTATAAGTTCATCATCGTTTTCATTGATGACATTTTGATATATTCTAAGACGCAAGCTGATCATGAGCAACATCTTCGTCTTACTTTGGAACTCCTAAAGAAAGAGCAACTTTTCGCCAAGTTCTCCAGGTGTGAATTTTGGCTTAAAGAAGTTCAATTCTTGGGACATATTGTCAACGAACAAGGTATTCATGTAGATCCCTCCAAGATCAGTGCGATTAAGGATTGGGATACGCCTACTACTCCTAGTGAAGTTCGTTCTTTTCTTGGTCTAGTGGGTTATTACCGCCGCTTCATAAAAAATTTCTCGAAGATTGCAGTTCCTCTAAGAGCCCTAACTCAGAAGAACAAGCTATTTGATTGGGGATACAAGCAAGAGGAAGCGTTTCTGACTTTGAAACAAAAACTTTGCGACGCGCCTGTTCTAACTTTTCCCGAGGGCAATGATGATTTCGTCGTTTATTGCGACGCATCTAAATTAGGTCTTGGCTGCGTCCTGATGCAAAGAAACAAAGTCATATCATACGCATCAAGGCAATTGAAGATACATGAGAAGAACTACACCACTCATGATCTTGAGTTGGGTGCAGTTGTCTTCGCTCTTAAGATTTGGAGTCACTATTTGTACGGTACAAAATGTGTGGTTTTCACGGACCACAAAAGTCTTCAGCATATCTTCAATCAGAAAGAACTCAACATGAGGCAGCGACGTTGGGTGGATCTTCTAAACGACTATGACTGCGAAATTTGCTACCATCCTGGTAAGGCGAATGTCGTAGCCGATGCTTTGAGTCACAAGGAACGTACTAAGCTTCATTGTGTTCATGTCCAATCTGTTATTCAAGCTCAATCCGATATCCAAGCACGTATTTCTCAGGCTCAACAATCTTGTGTTTCACAAGGCTTGATGGATAAGGAATTTCCTTATCACATAACTCCTGCCCTGGAACTGAAGGACAATGGATCATATTACTTCATGGACCGCTTGTGGGTCCCAAGCCAAGATAATCTTCGTACCCTGCTTATGGATGAAGCCCATAAGTCTCGTTATTCTATTCATCCTGGCTCAGATAAGATGTATAAGGATCTTCGTATTCAGTATTGGTGGCCTGGTATGAAGAAAGACATTGCCTTATATGTATCAAAATGCCTTACTTGTCTTAAGGTGAAGGCGGAACATCAGCGTCCTTCCGGTTTATTGGAGCAACCAGAGATCCCAGTTTGGAAATGGGAAAACATTACCATGGATCTCATTACCAAACTCCCGCACACAAAGAAAGGTCACGATGCCATCTGGGTAGTTGTTGATCGTCTTACTAAATCAGCGCATTTCTTGCCAATCCGTGAGGATTTTTCGGCTGACAAAACTTGCTCAAATCTACGTGGATGAAATTGTAGCTCGACATGGTGTTCCTTTGAACATCATTTCTGACAGAGATGCTCGTTTCACTTCTCATTTTTGGAGAACCATGCAATCTGCTATGGGGTCCCAACTTAATCTGAGCACAGCTTATCATCCACAAACGGATGGCCAATCTGAAAGAACAATCCAGACACTGGAGGATATGCTTAGAGCTTGTGTGATCGATTTTGGTGGTAGTTGGGATTCACATCTTCCGTTGATTGAGTTCTCCTACAACAACAGTTATCACTCCAGCATCAACATGGCTCCTTTCGAGGCTCTCTATGGTCGAAAATGTCGTTCA
The DNA here is from genome assembly GCF_002127325.2 of Helianthus annuus. Lineage (NCBI taxonomy): Eukaryota > Viridiplantae > Streptophyta > Magnoliopsida > Asterales > Asteraceae > Helianthus > Helianthus annuus. The sequence goes on from NC_035447.2 coordinate 68,201,797, forward strand.
CCAGTCTGCTGGAATGAGATCGGCGAGGCTCAGCTTACTGGACCTGCCCTCATTTTAGAGACAACAGATAAGGTTAAGAAAGTTCGTGATAACCTTCAGACAGCTAGAAGCCGTCAAAAGAGTTACGCAGACCTAAAACGCAAGCCCTTGGATTTTCAAGTCGGTGATCGTGTATTACTTAAGGTCTCACCTTGGAAAGGTGTGGTCAGATTCGGAAAGAAATGAAAACTTGCACCTAGATACGTTGGACCAGTCAAGATCGTCGAAAGAATCGGTAAGGTAGCCTACAGACTTGAGTTACCTCCTGAACTTGGAAATGTTCATCCAACCTTTCACGTGTCCAATCTCAAGAGGTGTTTAGCTGATGAGAACCTCCACATACCGCTTGACGAAATTCGTGTTGATAAAACACTGAAATTTGTTGAGAAACCGGTAGAAATCATGGAACGTGAAGTCAAGTGGCTTAAACGCAAGCGCATTCCTCTGGTCAAGGTTCGCTGGGAATCTAAACGTGGACCCGAGTTTACTTGGGAACGCGAAGATCAAATGAAGGCAAAATATCCGCATCTTTTTCCACGAGTTTCTTCTAAATAAATTTCGGGACGAAATTTCCACAAGTTGGGGAGACTGTAACATTTGTGCTCGAAATCATTATGAACAGTTCAATTATCAATAAAACAATGTTATTTGATCCCAATGTTTGTTTGGTTGTGTTTTACATTTTTCATGTTTTAACTTTTGTTCGATTTTAAACTCTACATCGCTTTCTGGAGAATTATACGCAAACTGGTGCGTAAACGTACTCAGTTTAATACGACAAATACTCCGGAACATCAACATATACTCAACATACCTTAAATAACCTTTACATAACTTAGAAATAAGTTTTGAAGGCTTTGGTATGGCAAAAACAAGTTAATTCGCTTACAGGGACTAAACTTGACAAACTTCGAAAGTATGCCAATTTGAACTGTAACAAACATTCCGGAACATGTCCATAAGTTAAACATACCAAAAATATCCTTTACATAGCTTAGAAATGGGCTTTGAGGGGTTTGGTATGCTAAAACAAACTTTTGGATCATTCAGGGGCTAAAAGTGTCAAAAAGTGCAAAAGTTTGCACTTTCGCGCATAACTTACGTTCTGAATACATCCGGACATCCAAAAATTTATGTAAGCATCCTAATATTATGCCTTAGTGTTTGGCATGAGAAAAATCCATTCGTCACGCATTTTGGATCGTTTTTCGCGCTTATGCGCATTCCGTCGTAATTATGCGAACATCGCGTTCGTACGACCAAATGAACCAACATCCGACATATTTTTGAGCATGTTTCATGTCCACAATGTTTAGGTATCATTTTAGGGCCTTAAAGTTGGCTTTACGGGCCTTAGAAGTGTTGGAAATGGCTTAAATATGCAGCAGGGACTAAAACTGTCATTTCTGAAAGTTGTGCAGATCAGACAAGGCCAGGCGGCCCGCCTGAGTTTTGCCTGCATTCTGACGCGGGCCGCGTGAGCCTTGCAGATGCAGAAACTCGTTTTTTGGCTGAATTTGGCCTTTCAATCACTCCAAAGGGCAATGCCCTTTCACAATCTCTGGAGTTAGGGTCACCATATGATACCATAACATCTTGACAAGTGTATGCATGAGATCGTGCCACGATATTCAAGAAACGATCCTAACGGTCTTGCTTTTCCTATAAATACCCCCCCCATTTGGTGTAAAACCCACAAAACTGATCAAATAGCTCTAAGTTGATGCTATTGCTTCATACCTGAGCTCCTGGATCAAGTTTAGCTTTCGGGGACCCTTCGTAAGTGTTCTTTCGTTCTTTTAATCGCTTTCTAGTGCTAAAGTCAAACTTTGTTTGACTTTCTGCGTTGACCAGCTTATGGTCAACACGAAGTTCATTGGAACTTCATAACGTGAGCGTGATCACGATGGTTATCGTCCGTAGTGACTATACCTACTGATTGCCACGTTATCTAGGCTCAGTGACGAGTCGTAGTTTCGGCCAAAATGCGCATTCTTGCGTATTTTGTAACCAAACTACTCGTGGGTATCAAAACCGTTTGTTTTGACACCAAACTTGTTTTCTAAACTTAGTTAAGCATGTTCTAACATGCTTAGCTCGTCACTCTTAGTATAGTGCTTATATAGGGTCGTAAGGTAAGCGATCTAAACAATCGCTTACACTTTCGAACCCGACCCATTTGGTCGATCATTAGGATTCGACCAAACACATTAGGTGACCATAGCTATAACCTTCCGAGGTTATACCTTATGGTCACGATGTTAGGCGTTCCAAACGCGTTTTACGCAAACGACGCGTTAAGGTAGCATAAGCTACCTAAACGGGTCGTAATGGGTCGCAAGCACTTAGGTTAGGTTTCATTTTAGAATGTAGGCTTTGTTAAACCATATTACACGAGTCTCTATACTCGTTTGGTTTACGAACCCTTATTCTATCCAATCTTCCAATTTTGGTCCGGTATATTAATATAGCTACCTATTAGGTGCCATTTGATATTCCGTGATCTCTAGCATTATTTCGTTGTTATACAAGAACTTCAAAGCAATCTCAGGTGAGTACATTGAACCCCTCTTTTACCGTTTTCCAAACTGTTTTGGGGTGAAACACATGTGCCTACTTGTTACTTTCATGCTTTCCATGTTTTCACATCATATACCTGCTATGTTCGTTAGTACATTATAATACATGATTTCATTACATTTCATGCTATGTATGCCCATTGTGTGTGTACTTAGTACATTGTTTTACATTACATTTCATGCTATGTATGCCCATTGTGTGCGTACTTAGTACATTGTTTCACATTACATTTCATGCTATTTATACCCATTGTGTGCATACTTAGTACAATTGCTTACATCACATGCCTTCATTTTGGTATGACATTTGGTTTGTTTAACATGGAACAATACATTCATTAACATTAGCTACGCCGTTCATTAGTAGGTAGTGGTACCATAGGAATTGTCAACTCCCGTTCCGGACATCCTAGGTTGGTTTGGATGAAAGGAATGACCGAATTCGATACACATAACTTAGATAAACCTTTAATTTGTTTAAGGGTTTATCGCCACAGTCTCAAGGCTTGGATGTATGCATTTTCACAATACCGCATAAACGTTTGTATCAGTATAGCATGCGTTTGTTCCACAAAACATAACTTTGATTTAAACCATGTTTTACTTCAATACCTTGTTTTTGTGCATTTTACATATGGTTTAGTTGATATATTTCACTTACCATACATGATATATTTTGGGTACACATTACATGATCTACATTAAACATAAACATTTTGACATTTATATACACATTTGGTGGTTTACATTGAACATAGACATTTCGATATGGTTTACACAATAACACTTGACAATTGACTCATACATGAACAATTTACATGGTGGTTGGTTTGGGTAAATGATTTGAGTAACGAAACGGGTGTAATACGATACAAACATGGTGGATACGCCGCTGGTACTTCCTATATATAAGTGTTTGTATAATATTACATATCGTAGCGTTATCTAAATCATTTCAGTTTAGACGTATTACGTTTTACACAAATAACATATTCTTCACAAGACATTATTTTTAACAACAACTTATCTTATTCAACTCATTTTACTTGGTTATTCGTTTAACCTTACATTTATCTATACATATCATCTGGTTTTATCGTTTTTCAAATGATTTACAAGACAAAACAATTTACAAGGTTCATGACTGGCTGTTATTAAACGTTTTTTTTATAACTCAAGTCATGAATCCCATTTTCACAAAACCTATGTATCTCACAGGCATTTTTATGCTGACGTACCTACTTTCACATGTGTTTTCAGGAGCTGTCGCTTAGGATGATGAATGTGATACTAGGGTGGACCTGTGGCTTAGAGATATAAAACGAAGATAGACTAGTTTAATTATGTTATAAACACTTTATTTCCTGTTTTGAAACGATGTAACACTCGTGTTTAATAAATAAAATATAATTTTATATGCCATAGTTGTGAAACAATTAATTCCGTCCCAACACTCCCCGGCGTTTCCGCCGCGGTTGCATGTTATACGCGGCCGGGGTGTGACATACACCATCAGTAACACTTAGCTCTAGTCCTCACGAAGACTGGAGAACCTATTTGGAGCCCGCGAGATGCTCAGTCTCACTCAGTTCCTCACCGTCCTACCACCATTCATTCGGGCCACATCAAGCTGAGGAGTCACATGATTCACATCATTCTTTAATTCCACTGCAACGATCGGGTTCACACCATTCCTTCCAGAACCCGACACCATACTTTCAGAGCCGGTTCAGCCCGATGAACCAGATAGAAGAACCATAGGGTCAAAACCCTTTGGGACCAGTTGATCATTATCCTGAGATGCAGGACATGGATGTGGACGATGATCCAGATCCAGAAATGCCACCATCTGGGACGCCGACGCATCCCATTGAGATTTCTAGCGGATCATCCTTTCAAGGTTCGCCTTACAGGGGCTCTGATATTTTTACTGAAAGATAGGCTACATACAAGTGGGAGTATAATCCCCCTCACCGCAACTCACCACCACACCAACAGGCCCCTTCTGAGGACCCGCATTTTCAGGCGGTCACGCCACCGCCACCGCTAGAGCAGCAACTGCCTCCAGAACCACCGAGGCGAAGAAGAGGTGCAAGGATGTCCGTGCGTGGGGGTTTCCATTTCAGCACCCCCTAACACTCCAGCAACAGCAACTACCCACCGCTGTATGAAGACCCGCAAATGGGTGGGCCTTCAAACCCAGTTTCTGAAGTCGACTCTGCACCAGTCGAACTAGCACCACACATGGGTTATGAAAACCCAATTCCATCATACCCAGGTGCAGCTGGGTATAACCCTTTTGAGCAGCAAGCTTATTCGGGTTATAATTATAACAATGCCCCTGCCATTGACCCGTACCTCGAGGCAGCAAACTACAATGCTCTCTACCCTGGACCCTTTCCAGCTACGTACCCAACTGGCTACCCCGCATATGGGTATCAATACCCACCACCTCCTCAACCTCAGCAGCAGCAGCCGCCGCAGCAGCCACAGATTCAACCACCGCAATAGCAAGAGATCCTCCAAAGGTTGCACGAGGTGGAACAAAGGGTAGACGAGGAGCGTAGGAGCCACCGCGGTCTACTAAAGGGTTTGGCAAACCTTATTAAGGGGAAGAAGAAGAGGGATTATTAAAAATCCTTATTTATTTATTGTATTGTTATTTCATATTCCATTAAGTCCATGCGTGGACATTTTATTTATGTATTTGGTCCCTGTGTGGACTTGTATTCCTTATTTTAGTCCCTGTGTGGACAAGTTATCTATTTAAAGTCCCGTTTAGGGCAGTTGTGTACTTCTTTCAATTTATGGAATGTTTCATTTTAAAATTTTTATTTGTCATTATATGCGTGTACTATATAAAACAAATCAAAATATCATTCCAATTTACAATTGATCTGCCATTAAATGTTAAAAGAAAATCTTAAATGCATAACCTAGCCCATATGTCATTTTAGACATGGCCATGATGGTAAAACCTTTTTAAGATTCAAATCTTTGTTAACATCTGAAAACGTGTTAACACTCCTGGCAAATGTGATTCGATAAAATCACACTAGTCATCCTTATATTGGATTTTTCCAATTCCTTATTCTTACTTGTTGATTTGAATGTCCATTAGTGACGAAGTACCTACGAACCGTACTTATTGTCCTATAAGACAAAATGACAGTTGTAGTCTATGACTCCCTGTCAGAAAAGGTGATGAACTATGTTCAAACCTTAATGTCTCGATCCTATAAGATCATGGCTAAAACTATCCTTGTGACTAGGCCTTTTATGCCACTCTAATACCCTTAATAATTTATAACTGGGATAAATTATAATGAAAAATTTAGAAATAATTATGATTAACAAATTAACCAAATACGGTTTATATTTACCATGGTTAATGAATCATCAAAAATGGTGATTCCTTAATAGACCTCTAAACAATCTATTGTCAATTGTTTTATAGCAATCAAGTTTCAGCATGTCTAAATCAGAAGAGGTTAACAATCATCCAAGGGAGAGAAATGATACCACCAGAATAAACGTAGTTGGTGCAGATCTTCAAGCATTGATTGACAATGCTGTTACTAGAGCCCTTGACAGACAGTTCAAGGAATCAAGTGGTACTCGCAGCAGGACCCAATCTGTACCTCATACAAAACCACCTTCCAAGACACATGCATCTCATAAAGACGATTCTCATCATTCGTCGAATCAGAGAAGTATTCCATCCAAACGAATTGTGCTCAATCAGGAGCCACGTGTTAAGACCTGCTCCTACAAATACTTCGTCTCTTACAAGCCAAGGGACTTTACAGGAGAAAAAGGAGCCATCGATTGTATGCCATGGCTCGATGAGATGGATACTGTAGTTGACATTAGTGGTTGTGCGGAACAGGATATTGTGAAGTTTGTTTCACAATCATTTAAAGGTAAAGCTTTGGCTTGGTGGAGGTCGCTAATCCAAGCCACGGGGAAGATCCCATTGTATAACTTGTATTGGGATCAATTCGTTGCACTGATCAAGGAAAACTTCTGTCCTCAGCATGAGGTAGAGAAAATCGAAACCGACTTCCTGACTCTGGTCATGAAGAACTTGGATTGTCAGGCGTATGTTACCAGCTTCAACACCATGTCCCGATTGGTTCCTTATTTGGTCGCACCGGAACCAAAGCGCATAGCACGTTTTATTGGAGGTCTAGCTCTAGAAATCAAGGGAAATATGAAGGCTTCCAGACCTACCACATACAGGTCCGTGGTGGATCTATCTCTCTCTCTCACACTAGATGCAGTCAGAAACAGGTCTGCCAAAGCTTCTGATGAAGGAAAGCGGAAACGAGAGGATGCGAATTCTCATCGCTCCGATAAGAAACGGAAGGGGAACTCTGAGCATAAGAAGGGCTCTGGGTTTAAAAAGGACAACCAGCAGTCAGGTGAAAAACCTAAGTGCAAAACCTGCCAGAAACACCATTTTGGGAAGTGCAGGCTTGAATCGCAATCGCAATCACAGACGAAGCCTAAAGTTTGTGGGATCTGCAAATCGAAAGAGCATAGAACCTTGGATTGCAAGAAATTGAAGGATGCAACCTGTTATGTTTGCAATGAGAAGGGGCACATAAGGACTAACTGCCCTAAGAACCCAAAGAAGCCCGAAGAGGCTAAGAAGACTAATGCTCGAGTCTTTCATATGAATGCGCATGAAGCGGTACAGAATGACAATGTTATAACAGGTACTTTCCTTATCAATGATGTTTATCCTAGAGTATTGTTTGATTCTGGCGCAGACAAGTCTTTCGTAGACAATAAACTTTGTAAACTGTTAAGTCTGCCTGTTAAAACTCTAAACATAAAGTATGAAGTAGAATTGGCCGATGGTACCGTAGAGACTGATTCAACAATTTTAGATGGATGTTTTATATCCATTAGGAATCACTCTTTTCCGTTGTCTTTGCTTCCGTTGAAATTAGCAGGATTCGATATAGTGATAGGCATGGATTGGTTATCTTTTAACCAAGCCCAAATTGTATGTGACAAGAAGCAAGTAGTCATTAAAACCTCTCATGGTGAGCCACTTACAATTCAGGGAGATACGCAGTATGGATTGCCTAAGCAGGTGTCTGTGCTTAAGGCGTCAAGGTGTTTGAAGAAAGGGTGTGTCATTTATATGGCACAGGTGACTGTTGATGAGCCAAAGCCCAAGATCGAAGACATCCCTGTTATTTCTGAATATCCAGACGTTTTTCCTGAAAAGTTACCTGGTTTACCTCCAGACAGGCAAGTGGAATTCAGGATCGATATCATTCCTGGAGTAGCACCAGTTGCAAGAGCACCTTATCGGTTGGCACCAACTGAGATGAAAGAATTAAGAACACAGTTGGATGATTTGTTGGAAAAGGGTTTCATTCGACCTAGCTCATCCCCTTAGGGAGCGCGGATTCTATTTGTGAAGAAAAAGGATGGCTCAATGCGTTTATGCATTGATTATCGCGAGTTGAACAAGGTTACAATCAAGAACAGGTATCCGTTGCCAAGGATCGATGATCTATTCGATCAGCTTCAAGGGGCAAGTTACTTTTCAAAGATCGACTTGAGGTCAGGTTACCATCAACTGAAGGTCAGAACTGAAGATGTGCATAAGAATGCATACAGGACTCGATATGGCCACTACGAATTCTTAGTGATGCCTTTTGGGCTCACTAATGCACCTGCAGCATTCATGGATCTCATGAATCGCGTTTGCAAGCCTTATCTAGACAAGTTTGTCATTGTTTTTATTGATGACATACTTATTTATTTGAAGAATCAAGCTGATCATGAAAAACACCTCCGATGTATTCTTGAACTTCTGCAACAAGAAAAGCTTTATGCTAAGTTCTCTAAATGTGAGTTCTGGCTCCGAGAAGTCCAGTTTCTTGGGCATGTAGTGAGTTAGCGTGGTATCCAGGTGGATCCCGCTAAGATTGAAGCGATTATGAACTGGCAAGCACCAAAAACACCTACAAAGATTCGTAGCTTCTTGGGTTTAGCAGGATACTACAGGCGTTTCATTGAAAATTTTTCTAGGATTGCTGCACCTCTAACTATGTTAACTCGTAAGAATATAAAGTTTGATTGGGGTCCCAAGCAGCAAGAATCTTTTGAAATTCTTAAACAAAAGTTGAGCAATGCTCCTGTATTGACATTGCTAGAAGGGATTGAAGAATTTGTTGTATACTGCGATGCATCGCACACAGGTATGGGTTGTGTGCTCATGCAGAGAGGTAAGGTCATTGCCTATGCCTCACGTCAATTATAGGTGCACGAAAAGAACTACACCACCCATGATTTGGAATTGGGTGCCATTGTATTCGCACTAAAACTTTGGAGGCATTATCTATATGGAACCAAGTGTGTGATTTATTCTGATCACAAAAGCCTTCAACATCCGTTTAACCAAAAAGATCTTAACATGAGGCAGCGTCGTCGGATGGAGACTTTGAATGATTATGATTGCGAAATATGCTACCATCCTGGCAAGGCAAATGTAGTCGCTGATGCTGTGACAACTCGAACTTTAGGCTTACTTTGATGTAACGTTTGTGCACGATATGTGATTTTATAAACCTGAATGATTAATTGATTTCATGATAGATGTTATGTTATATGCATTATGTGCGTACGTATGTCGTATGTATGCGGACCGAGTACACGAGCCCTTTGGGTCACTCCTTGTTCTCGGGTCCATTAGGTAATCGAGTGGGCTCGGCCCACTCCCCACTCGCAACACACAAAACTGAGTTTAGGGGTTTTGTTTTACCACTTTTGCAAATCACAAACACACACACAAACCCTAGAAGCTTTGCTCTCTCTCTCTCGTTCGTTTGGAACCCGACGGCACCAAGGAACACCCTTGCTCGGATCACACTCTCCTTCTTGTAATCGGTTAGTATGATGTTTTATGCTTGTGTGTTAAGTGATGCTTTGATTACATGCTTAAATCGAACCGATTAGAATTTGCATGATGATGATCTAGGGCCGGTTAGATTATGTGGTTATGTTGGTCCTTGAATGTATTGTTATATAATCAGTTTGTAGTTGTGATTAGTTTAGAACCGAATGTATTGATATATAGAAATCGACTGTTTTGATGATCATGTAATTGGCTTAGATATGAACCGGATATATGTGCGAATGTATGAATTGCATAAGGATCGATGATCTGGTAGTATTACCGAATGAACAAGTAATCGGCTATAGTATGCATCGGGTTAACTTGAATGTTGGTTTGTCGATGAATTGTTGGTTGTTCATGCATGTTATAATTAGGGTTCTTATGAATTTGTGTTGCAATTGTTCTGTTTGATCGATATCATGCTATTGATTTGTTGAGAATTTTGTTAATTGATCTGGTTACCAAACTGACCAAACTGTTAGCTGAAATCACGGATAAGTCAATGCAGGATTTATGGAAACCGGTTACACACACACGTCACACGGTTGCGACTCAGATTGCGAGTCGAAACCTCGTGGTCACGACTCGAAACCACAACAGCACCAGCCGAGACCACGATTGCGAGTCCCGTTGCGACTCGCAACCAGCACATGACCACTCGTAACCAGACCATGATGAACCGAGACCATCATTGCGACTCGCAACCAGCTGTTGCGACTCGTAATCTCTGGTTACGACTCGAGATCTCCGTTGCGACTCGAGACCACCGTTGCACGCACACTGTTGGGCCTTCACTGTCATGGGCCCAATCTATTGAGCCCAACGATTTGAATTGTGGACTGTTTGCTATTGGACCGATATACGTTTACTATTTGGGCCGATTGAGAATCTGGACTGTTTTGTTATTGGGCTGCTTATGCTATTGGGCCGGGTATTGTTGGACTTAGACAATTGGATCCTCACATGCTATGTCTTATCTGCTTACGTGCGTACATGTTTGCCATGACTATACGTGATTGCTATATACGTACTATATACGAACCTGACTCGTATAATAACCATGATAGGACGTGAGTGACCATTTACTTGCTACTTATATTCCTTGTGTATCTGCCGAGCAAACCAAGGTGAGTTCACACAGCCAAGGCATGGGATTCCCGGGTTGGGAATTGGGTTGGATATGTTGGATATGGAATGATTACTCGTACTTACGCATATACCAGACTATAGACCATCGTCCTCAGGTTAGTCAGGACACGTTACGTAAAGCCTACGTAACCCAGTATATTTGCCATATGTCTCCCGGGTCGGGAGGACACGTTACGTAAAGCCTACGTAACCCAATACCATCTACTGGCTTCCAGGTCGGAAGGCCACGCTGCGTAAAGCCTACGTAGCCCCCACGCGTACCACTGTCCTCGGGGAAGGGCACGTCACGTAAAGCCTACGTGACCCTGTACGTTTTCCTGTTCTCGGTAAAGAAGAACACATGGTCGGAAGTTAGTCTAGTAAGTACCGTTAATGAGACGCCCTCATTAGCCAAGATAAACATGGGAAGCCCCCACCTTTATTACACACTAGTATGGGAAGCCCCCACTAGCTATACTTATGCATTACATTATGAACTTACTTTCTGTGAACTCGCTCAACTAGTTTGTTGATTATTTGCTGCATGCCTTGCAGGACCTTAGGTAAATTATGGAGCTTGCACAAGGAAGGAGCAGGTCGTTGTGGCAGATGGATCATGAACATTATTGAACTTATAACTTTATTTGGGTTTACTTTACATTGCTTCCGCTACTTAAAACAGTATTTGGTTTTGAAACATCAATCATGTCATGGAGACTTACGTTAATTACTTTTATATTAAATGCTATGTTTGATATGATTGATGGCTTGATCCTGGTCAGTCACGCTCCCAAGCGGTGGTATTCCGCGGGTGGATTTTGGGGGTGTGACAGATTGGTATCAGAGCCATTGGTTATAGAGAACTTGGTTTTAATATGGGGAAAACGTTTTTATTAAAACCGGACTATAACCAGAACAGTGCTCTCAATGATCCACAACGACGCTTCGCTCCACGTGCAAGACTCGACATCTTAGGTAATAAGGTTTATGTTTATTGCCTGTATGCTAGAATTGTTTAGAACTTTGCTCGCATTACGCTTAGATACACATGCTTTGATTTCATGAGAACACCTATATGCCTACGCTTTTCTGTCATCGCCCTACCCGCGAACCATTCTTACGTATGCTACTTGTTACTATGAAGATCATGTCTGGACGAATCAACATGACACAAGCCCAGCTAGAGGCTCTTGTTCAAGCTCAAGTTGCTGCGGCAGTTGCAGCAGCTCAAGCAGGTCAACACGCGCAGCAGCCTGTCTGCACGTTCAAGAACTTCATGGACTGTCGTCCGAACTCTTTCAGCGGCACAGAAGGAGCAGTGGGACTCCTCCACTGGTTCGAGAAGCTAGAATCAGTATTCGAAATGTGCGAGTGCCCTGAGGCTCGCAAGGTCAAGTTTGCTACCGGTACTTTGGAAGGGATAGCATTGACTTGGTGGAACGCCCAAGTCCAGATCTTAGGGTTGGCAGCTGCTAACGCCACCCCATGGAACGATTTCAAGGAACTCATCAAGCGTGAGTATTGCACGCGGGAAGATATTCACAAGCTAGAAGACGAGCTGTATAACTTGAAAATGGTTGGATCGGAAATCGAGGCGTATACTAAACGGTCTAATGAGCTGGCCGTTCTGTGTCCAACTATGGTGGACCCTCCATACAAGCGCATTGAGTTGTACCTCAAGGGATTGGCGCCAGAAATTCAGAGCCACGTGACGTCGGCTAACCTCGAAAACATACAGGAAATTCAACGTCTCGCTCACCGTATCACCGATCAGGCAGTTGATCAGAATAAACTGCCCAAGCGTGTTAACGCTACTGCTAACGTCACCACCTCAGTTACTCCTGCTACATCTGGTGACAGTAAAAGAAAATGGGATGGAGATTCTAGTAAAGGTTCAGCGACCGTTCAGCCACAAGCTCAGCAACAGAAAATCGACCACTATCAGAGTCCCAGTCAGCAATCCTCTGGTGGTCACAGACAGAGGAGATATCAGGGTAGTCAACCCAGGTGCCACAACTGCAACAGGCATCACCACGGCCCATGTAACAAGGGTCGCTGTCAAAGGTGTCTTAAGATGGGGCACGAGGCCAAAGACTGCAGGAGCCCTCGTCCTGCGAATCAGAATCAGCAGCCTCAGCAACCAGCTCCACAAAACCAGCAGCAGCAGCAGCAGCCACAGCGTGGGAACCGAGGATGTTTCCAGTGTGGGGCTGAAGGTCACTTCAAACGCGATTGCCCTAAGTTGAACCAGAATCGCAACAACAATAACCAGGGCAATGGGAATAACAACGGCGGGAACAACAACAATAACGGCAATGAAGCTCGTGGTCGTGCATTCGTGCTAGGTCGAGGCGACGCAGTGAACGATCCCAACGTTGTTATGGGTAAGTTTCTCCTCGACAATATTTACGTTACTGTTTTATTTGATTCGGGTGCGGATACAAGCTATATGTCTGTGAAAATGTGTCAACTGCTAAAACGTGCACCAACACTTTTACCCACCAAACATGTAGTCGAGTTAGCTAACGGTAAAAGTCTAGAAGCCACGCACGTAGTTCAAGGTTGTAATCTTATCTTAGCTGGTCAAGCCTTCTCTATTGATCTCATTCCCATAGTTTTGGGTAGCTTCGACGTCGTGATTGGGATGGATTGGTTGTCCCAACACCAGGCAGAAATCTTATGCAGCGAAAAGGTTATTCGCATTCCTCGTTCGGGTCAGGAACCTCTAGAAGTTCAAGGCGACAAGAGTGGTGCTGTGGTTGGCGTCATCTCTTTCTTGAAGGCTCAGAAGTGCTTACGAAAAGGTCACGCAGCCATTCTGGCTCTCGTTACAGACGCATCAGCAAAGGAAAAGAAATTGGAGGATATTCCAATTGTACGCGATTACCCTCAGGTGTTTCCTGAAGACTTACCTGGCTTACCGCCTCATCGTCAGGTCGAATTTCAGATCGAGCTCGCTCCAGGAGCAGCACCCATAGCTCGCGCACCATATCGTCTGGCTCCATCAGAATTGGAGGAATTGTCAAAGCAACTGCAGGAACTCTTGGAAAAGGGTTTCATACGACCAAGCTCTTCGCCTTGGGGAGCTCCAGTGCTTTTCGTGAAGAAGAAAGACGGTACGTTCAGGATGTGCATCGACTACCGTGAACTCAACAAGGTGACGGTGAAGAACCGTTATCCTCTTCCACGCATAGACGACTTATTCGACCAATTGCAAGGGTCGTGTTACTACTCGAAGATAGACTTGAGGTCTGGGTACCATCAGTTGAGAGTCCGGGATGAGGACGTCTCCAAGACAGCCTTCAGAACTCGTTACGGTCACTACGAGTTTCTCGTCATGCCATTCGGGTTAACGAACGCGCCTGCGGTATTTATGGATCTTATGAACAGGGTGTGCAAACCCTATCTCGACAAGTTCGTCATTGTGTTCATCGACGACATCCTGATTTACTCCAAGAGTCAGGAGGAGCACGAGCAGCATCTTCGCCTTATTTTGGAACTCCTTCGGAAGGAACAGTTGTACGCCAAGCTTTCTAAATGCGACTTCTGGCTTCGTGAAGTCCACTTCTTAGGCCACGTGGTAAACAAGGATGGGATCCATGTCGATCCATCCAAGGTAGATTCGATCAGGAACTGGCCTGCACCGCGTACGCCAACGGAAATACGCCAATTCTTGGGTCTGGCAGGTTACTACAGACGGTTTATTAGAGACTTCTCGAAGATTGCTCAGCCGCTTACGCTACTGACACAGAAGGGTGTTACCTATCGCTGGGGAGAGCCCCAGGAGACTGCTTTTCAGCACCTAAAGGATAGACTTTGCAGTGCACCTATCCTCTCATTGCCAGAGGGCACAGATGACTTCGTGGTTTATTGTGATGCATCCATTCGGGGACTTGGATGTGTGTTAATGCAGCGCGACAAGGTTATCGCTTACGCCTCTCGTCAACTCAAGATTCATGAACGCAACTACACGACGCACGATTTAGAGCTGGGAGTTGTTGTTTTCGCGCTTAAGATATGGCGACACTACCTGTACGGTACCAGGTGCACGATTTACACCGATCACAGGAGTCTCGAGCATATCCTTAAGCAGAAGGATTTGAACATGCGTCAACGGCGATGGGTCGAATTACTAAACGATTATGAATGCGCTATCAAGTATCATCCAGGCAAAGCCAATGTGGTGGCTGATGCCCTTAGTCGAAAGGACACTTTACCGAAGCGCGTGCGAGCACTACAGCTTACGATTCAGTCTAGCCTTCCTGCTCAGGTACGAGCTGCTCAGATAGAAGCACTGAAGCCCGAAAACGTCAAGGCTGAAGCCTTACGCGGCTCACGGCAGCAAATGGAACAGAAGGCAGACGGCGCCTACTATGTAACGGGCCGGATTTGGGTCCCACTCTATGGCGGTCTACGCGAACTTGTGATGGATGAAGCACACAAGTCTCGCTATTCGGTACATCCAGGGTCGGATAAAATGTACCACGATATCAGCACTACCTATTGGTGGCCTAGTATGAAGGCCCACATTGCTACGTATGTTGGAAAATGCTTGACATGTGCAAGAGTCAAGGTCGAATATCAGAAACCAGCTGGTCTACTTCAGCAGCCTAAGATACCTCAGTGGAAATGGGAAGAAATTTCCATGGATTTCGTTACAGGCCTACCTAGATCCCAGCGTGGGAACGATACGATATGGGTCATAGTTGATCGACTCACTAAGTCTGCACACTTCCTGCCGATTAAGGAAACGGACAAGTTCTCCACACTTGCAGACGTCTATCTTAAAGAAGTTGTCTCGAGGCACGGGGTGCCCACGTCCATCATTTCGGATCGCGACGCACGATTCACGTCAGAACTTTGGCAAGCAATGCATAAATCCTTTGGCTCACGACTAGACATGAGCACAGCATACCACCCTCAGACGGATGGACAGTCTGAGCGTACGATTCAAACTCTTGAAGACATGCTTCGGGCATGCGTCATCGATTTCGGCAACGGCTGGGAAAAGCACCTCCCTTTGGTGGAGTTTTCTTACAATAACAGTTATCACACCAGCATTCAAGCCGCTCCATTCGAGGCATTGTACGGGCGTAAATGCCGGTCACCTCTCTGTTGGGCAGAGGTGGGAGATAGTCAGATTACGGGTCCAGAGATTGTAGTGGACGCCACAGAAAAGATTGCACAGATACGACAACGCATGGCGGCAGCACGAGACCGTCAGAAAGCCTACGCAGATAAGCGTAGAAAGCCATTGGAATTTGAGGTCGGGGACCGGGTTTTATTGAAAGTCTCACCCTGGAAGGGTGTAGTTCGTTTTGGCAAACGGGGTAAACTGAATCCGCGATACGTCGGACCATTCGAAATCATAGAAAAGATTGGCAAGGTAGCCTACAAGTTGAAATTACCAGCTGAACTCGGGGCAGTTCACAATGTCTTTCATGTATCGAACCTAAAGAAGTGCCTGTCAGATGAAAATCTTATCATTCCTTTTAAGGAACTCACTATCGACGAGCGGTTGCAGTTCGTCGAGGAACCAGTCGAAATCACGGACCGGGATGTGAAGGTCCTCAAACACAAGAGAATCCCTCTTGTCCGAGTTCGTTGGAACTCCAAACGTGGCCCAGAGTACACCTGGGAACGCGAAAACAGGATGACAGAAAAGTACCCCCAGTTATTCGGGAACCAGGCAACCACTACTGAGGCTGAAGCTACTACTTCGGAATTTCGGGACGAAATTCCAGATCAACGGGGGGAGGATGTGACACCCCAGGAAAATCAGTGAACAGTACAGTTTACCTAGCTTCCTCAGTGAGTGCATACCAAATTTCGGGACGAAATTTCCAATTAGTTGGGGATAATGTGACAACTCGAACTTTAGGCTTACTTTGATGTAACGTTTGTGCACGATATGTGATTTTATAAACCTGAATGATTAATTGATTTCATGATAGATGTTATGTTATATGCATTATGTGCGTACGTATGTCGTATGTATGCGGACCGAGTACACGAGCCCTTTGGGTCACTCCTTGTTCTCGGGTCCATTAGGTAATCGAGTGGGCTCGGCCCACTCCCCACTCGCAACACACAAAACTGAGTTTAGGGGTTTTGTTTTACCACTTTTGCAAATCACAAACACACACACAAACCCTAGAAGCTTTGCTCTCTCTCTCTCGTTCGTTTGGAACCCGACGGCACCAAGGAACACCCTTGCTCGGATCACACTCTCCTTCTTGTAATCGGTTAGTATGATGTTTTATGCTTGTGTGTTAAGTGATGCTTTGATTACATGCTTAAATCGAACCGATTAGAATTTGCATGATGATGATCTAGGGCCGGTTAGATTATGTGGTTATGTTGGTCCTTGAATGTATTGTTATATAATCAGTTTGTAGTTGTGATTAGTTTAGAACCGAATGTATTGATATATAGAAATCGACTGTTTTGATGATCATGTAATTGGCTTAGATATGAACCGGATATATGTGCGAATGTATGAATTGCATAAGGATCGATGATCTGGTAGTATTACCGAATGAACAAGTAATCGGCTATAGTATGCATCGGGTTAACTTGAATGTTGGTTTGTCGATGAATTGTTGGTTGTTCATGCATGTTATAATTAGGGTTCTTATGAATTTGTGTTGCAATTGTTCTGTTTGATCGATATCATGCTATTGATTTGTTGAGAATTTTGTTAATTGATCTGGTTACCAAACTGACCAAACTGTTAGCTGAAATCACGGATAAGTCAATGCAGGATTTATGGAAACCGGTTACACACACACGTCACACGGTTGCGACTCAGATTGCGAGTCGAAACCTCGTGGTCACGACTCGAAACCACAACAGCACCAGCCGAGACCACGATTGCGAGTCCCGTTGCGACTCGCAACCAGCACATGACCACTCGTAACCAGACCATGATGAACCGAGACCATCATTGCGACTCGCAACCAGCTGTTGCGACTCGTAATCTCTGGTTACGACTCGAGATCTCCGTTGCGACTCGAGACCACCGTTGCACGCACACTGTTGGGCCTTCACTGTCATGGGCCCAATCTATTGAGCCCAACGATTTGAATTGTGGACTGTTTGCTATTGGACCGATATACGTTTACTATTTGGGCCGATTGAGAATCTGGACTGTTTTGTTATTGGGCTGCTTATGCTATTGGGCCGGGTATTGTTGGACTTAGACAATTGGATCCTCACATGCTATGTCTTATCTGCTTACGTGCGTACATGTTTGCCATGACTATACGTGATTGCTATATACGTACTATATACGAACCTGACTCGTATAATAACCATGATAGGACGTGAGTGACCATTTACTTGCTACTTATATTCCTTGTGTATCTGCCGAGCAAACCAAGGTGAGTTCACACAGCCAAGGCATGGGATTCCCGGGTTGGGAATTGGGTTGGATATGTTGGATATGGAATGATTACTCGTACTTACGCATATACCAGACTATAGACCATCGTCCTCAGGTTAGTCAGGACACGTTACGTAAAGCCTACGTAACCCAGTATATTTGCCATATGTCTCCCGGGTCGGGAGGACACGTTACGTAAAGCCTACGTAACCCAATACCATCTACTGGCTTCCAGGTCGGAAGGCCACGCTGCGTAAAGCCTACGTAGCCCCCACGCGTACCACTGTCCTCGGGGAAGGGCACGTCACGTAAAGCCTACGTGACCCTGTACGTTTTCCTGTTCTCGGTAAAGAAGAACACATGGTCGGAAGTTAGTCTAGTAAGTACCGTTAATGAGACGCCCTCATTAGCCAAGATAAACATGGGAAGCCCCCACCTTTATTACACACTAGTATGGGAAGCCCCCACTAGCTATACTTATGCATTACATTATGAACTTACTTTCTGTGAACTCGCTCAACTAGTTTGTTGATTATTTGCTGCATGCCTTGCAGGACCTTAGGTAAATTATGGAGCTTGCACAAGGAAGGAGCAGGTCGTTGTGGCAGATGGATCATGAACATTATTGAACTTATAACTTTATTTGGGTTTACTTTACATTGCTTCCGCTACTTAAAACAGTATTTGGTTTTGAAACATCAATCATGTCATGGAGACTTACGTTAATTACTTTTATATTAAATGCTATGTTTGATATGATTGATGGCTTGATCCTGGTCAGTCACGCTCCCAAGCGGTGGTATTCCGCGGGTGGATTTTGGGGGTGTGACAGATGCTTTAAGCAAGAAGCAAAGGGTTAAGCCCATTAGTACAAGCTGTGGTCTCCATGCAGCCTCCGAAGACGGTGAAAGAAATTCAGTCTCTAAATGGCAAGCTAGTGGCATTGCACAGGTTCATCCCTAAGGCCGCTAACCGCACCATACCTTTCTTTAACATAGAGGTGCAAACCAACCTCCAGATCCAGCAGATCCTGCGGAAGCCGGAAATCTCCAGATGTCTTACAAAATGGGCCATCGAGCTTAGTGCCTTCGACATTACTTATCGAACAAAAGGTCAAGGCCAATCAGTCGCAGATTTCCTAACAGAATTTCCCACCGGAGAAAGCAACAAAGAAAGACCCGTCCTCCCAAAGGTCTGGAACTGGAACTTATATATGGACGGGGCTTCCAGTAAGGAAGGAGCCAGAGCTGGTCTAATTCTGATTGATCCTGAAGGGATAGAGTACACCTATGCTTTGCGTTTTGATTTTAAAACGTTAAACAATGAAGTAGAGTATGAAGCTCTTCTAGCCGGACTCCAAATTGCTGCTAAAGCTGGAGCAAGGTCCGTCTTAGCCCATTTTGACTCTTTGTTAGTTAATAATCAAGGCAATGGAGAGTATGAGGCACGAGAAGAGAACATGGTCCGGTACTTAAATCAAGTGAATAGCCTAATGGCCCCATTTGACACATGCAAAGTTGTCCACATCCCGAGAAGCAAGAACAAAAAAGCCGATGCTTTAAGCAAGTTGGCTTCTGTTTCGTTCTGCCATCTGTCAAAAGAAGTTTTGGTCGAAACTTTGCAAGCTCCGGTCATCAGCTAAGGAGAATCCGTAATGTCAATTGCCATACAAGAAGAATCGTGGATGACACCAATCTTAGATTACTTAGAAAATGGAAAGCTCCCAGAAGACAAAGCTCAGGCACGAAAGTTGAAAGTTAAAACACTCCAGTACCCAATTCAAAATGGTAAGTTGTACCGGAAGACGTTTTTAGGTCCGCTCCTAAGATGTCTGACACCGGAAGAGGCCAGCTACGTGATCAGAGAAATCCATTGGGGAATCTGCAGCATTCACTCTGGGCCGAGGATGGTAATCGCCAAACCCTTGAATGTCGGGTATTTCTGGTCGGGCACGCATCAAAGCGCCGTTAATGAATTACAAGCTTGTGAAGATTGTCAACGCCATGCTCCGATCAGCCACCGTGCCAAGAACAACCTGGTGCCCGTAACCTCAGCTTGGCCCTTCCAGAAGTGGGGTATCGATATAGTCGGCCCTTTCCCCATCTCCACTGGAGGTGTAAGATTCTTGTTGGTTGCCATTGATTATTTTACTAAATGGATCGAGGCCAAACCACTCCGGACCATCACTGGAGATCAAATCCTCCGATTCGTCTGGGAGAATATTGTATGCCAGTATGGGATGCCCCTCTGTATCGTAACTGACAATGGAAAGCAGTTCTCTGAAAAGTCATTCAAAACCTGGTGCGAGAAGATGAACATAGAACAAAGCTTTGCCTCCGTTGCCCATCCCCAAGCAAATGGGCAGGTTGAACGAGCTAACCGAAGCATTGTGGAGAGTATCAAGAAACGGCTGGGAAAAGAAGGAGTTTCTTGGGCAGACGAACTTCCGCACGTCCTCTGGGTACACCGTACAATGCCAAAAATAAGCATGAGGGAAACCCCCTTTAGCTTGACTTACGGCTCGGAAGCTGTGATTCCGGCCAAAGTAGGAATGCCTACACACTAAATGTTGCAAAGCCAAGAGGAGAACGAGCAACAACTCCGTCTAAACCTCGACCTGATTGAAGAACGAAGAGAACTTGCGGCCACCAGAGAGGCCAAGTATAAAAAAAGAGTTGGAAAAACATTTCAACTCCAAGGTCAAAGGGATCCGTTTCAAGGAAGGAGACTATGTGATGCGGAGGAATGATGCTAGTTTGGCCGAAGGAACCGGAAAGATGGCCCCAAAATGGGAAAGACCATGCGTGGTCAAAACGTCCGTAAAATGGGGCATACACTTTAACTAAGGTGGATGGAACCCCCGTTCCCCGTAACTGGAACGGGACGCACCTCAAGAAATGCTTCATCTGAAGAATCTACTAAATTTCCGAAGAACTTAGAATAAAGTTTCTTAACAGTGTACTGCAGATGGTTGTGCCCGCACCTTTTTTATTTTTACCGATCTTATAATAGCCGGGAGGGATATGCCTCGGAATATCTTCAATATTAATAGAATGAGTGAACTTTCTATTTTATAAAAAGCTGCAGCTCGTATGTTGTTATTGGCCAATCAAGGGATTCAAACCCTAAAAAATAAAGACGGACTAGCAAACATCCGTTCTTTATTTTCAAAAATATTAAAAATTATCCTAAGTATAAAATAAGACGGACTCTACACAAATTCATGAACATTCCAAAAAACCTGATAGAAGAGCAATCACAACAAAGCATGGATGCATGACTTTACATAAAAGAATGATTGCATTAAAATGACCGGACAAGAGTGATAATTGTCAAACATTACAATCGGTAAAAGAGAAAAATCAGTTACAACGTCTAAACATAAAAAGGTGCTTATCCCAAGAGGTCGGATATGTCCACCTACAACATTCATCATTACAAACCTAAGATGCATACCCCAAAGAGCCGGGCATGTCCACCTTCAAACTTCATCTGCCGCGGTTACTTTAAAAGCCAGAGCTTCTTGGATCCGGGGAAGAGGCTCGTCTATAAGGTTCGGAAGACTTTTATCAGTGGGAAGCTAAGAGTATCAAAGCAGGTAATGATAGTGTCCAATTCAGCTTCGGCATTCCGATTCAGAAGGGGGACCTCGTGCATATGGGGTTTTCTTCTTCAAGGCATGGATATAACCCCCTTGAACTCCGGAATTAACACCAACCGCACTCATGGAATTATTAACAGCGGCAACTGCCTAGGTCATCTCTGGACCTTTATGAATGTGCTTTGCCAACAACTGAGCACCCTCAGTCATTAACCATACCTTCGTCGACCGAAGCTCTTCCACTTTCCTGCCAACATCCGCATTCTCCAGCTTTAAGTCCTCAATCTCAGCCTTATAATACTCCTTTATCTCTTCCATCCGTGCCTTCAAGCCGGCTTCACCTGTTTTATGTGCATGCCTCTCTAAGAAACATGTTAGAAAAATACAAGGCAGAATACAAAACAAATAAGGAACGGAACCGAACCTGCTACCATCCGTTCATAGTTCGCACGAGCCTGGGTCAGAGACTCCTCCATCTTAGCCAACGCACTCTTATGCTCCTCATATTTTTCTTTTATAGAAGCCACAAAACTAGCAAGCTCGGCTGCTGTTTTATCTCTCTCCTCGGAGGCAGAAGCAACCGTGGCTTGGGAGGATTGATTTAAAGCTGTTAAGGACTTCACCTTCTCCCTTTGTGCAGCCAGATCTTGGGTGAGATGGGAAAGCTTTTCTCGGTGTCAGGAGTTCTTTGCATTTTGCGTTTCAAAGAAATGATTTCTTTCTCCAAATTCTCCTTAACCGATTCCGCTTCTACCCATCTTCGGTACAGCTCAACCACATATATGTTCGATTGAGCTTGGTTGGCTAACACCGCTGCACCCAGATCCTGGCTTTTCATTCTCCGGCTTCGAGAGTGGTCTACCGGAGTGTTGATGCCAAACAGAAACATCTTGGCTGTAAAGGCATCCATCACTGAATCCTTGTTCTTTATATCCCAATCTGGAGTAAACTTTTCCTCGGCCGTAGCCGGATTCTACCTCCATCTCATCCGAAAAAACATCTGCATATCGAAAAAAGGTCATCACTTCGGGTCCAAACAAGGATGAAGGAAGAGAGGAAACTTGGTCCTCATCATCATCCAGGAAACAGTCCGGACCCAAAGAAGAACCTAAGATCGTACCTGAAAAAGTTACCATCTTCCCCTCTCCTAGAACCTTCCCTCCATCTTTACTGGTGACCGCAGGCTCCACCGTCTCCATTACCTCAGCTTCATCCACCGGAAGTAAGCCACTAGAGAAGGTGACCGAGGGTACAGACCGGGCTCTCGCAGCCTCCTCCCTAGATGACTTCCCACCGGATAAATGCTCGGTAAGATCCGTCAAAACATTATCGGTGGAGGACGAAGTTGCTTTCTTTACCTTCTTAACCAACTTAGGAAGGGGAAGGGAATCTGCAGACCTAAGTTGAAGATTTTCAGCCTTTCGCTTACGGACCAACCCTTTCGGTGTAGAATCAGATGAGACTCCTTTGCCTTTAGCAATTACCGCTGAAGTAGGATACAACAACGCCTGATCCAACTGATGAACCTCCGGATCACTGTCTTCTTCCACCACCAAAGGCTCTACCCTGACTTGAACTCCAAATGAACCAGCTGCCTCCTTTGCAGACTCCGGGTCAGAAGTAATAGCCACGGAAGTTTTAGGGTCTACCGGAGCTCTGATCTCATGGGCGGCCGAAGGTGTTTGCTTCAAAAAGGGATCCTCATCTGCAGTAAGCTCATCAAAATCAAAATCTAGAAGGGAGAAGTTCGGTACTTTCAGCGCATCCCTGAGCGACATCTCGTCTCCTTCAAATCAAAAAAGAAAAGAATAAGCAACACAAAAAATACAAGGCACCGAAGGGTGGAAAATAGGTCGGTTTACTTACTTTCACCGCTCTTACGGATCACCGGCCATTCCCTATCCCCTCGGCCGCATACATGGCAAACGCGTTCTAAAAGAAGTAAATGCTCGGGAAGGGGACGGATATGGGTCTGGTTATCAACCAAGTCCCGAGCCAGTTTTTGGTTAAAAGCAAAGTTCTCTCCAAGCTCGAAATCCATAGACTGATCTTTGAACCTCTATGCCATATCGACCGGAAGACAAAGAACGTCCAACTAGAAGAAGTTATCCTTCCAGTTCTTAAGGATGGATTTCTTATCTCCGACCGGGTTGGGGATACCTTTCAGATGAGCAAAAGTGTACCAATCTCCGGCGGTAATAAACTTGTAAAAATATCTAAAGACGTTTAAATCCGGCTTCTGATTCAAAACCCTATAGGATATCTCAAAGTGATTGATCCGACTCAGTCCGAACGGGTTCACTTGACAGAGATGAACCCAAAAAAACCGAAGGACCTTGATGAAATTTTTTGTAAAAGGGACTCGGTAATTAGCAAAATTGCATACACGAGTATATAAGGGGACTTTTCCAGGAAGGAAAGGGTATATTGTCTTATCCTTAGCCGGAAGGACCGGATGAAGATCAATCGGAATGCGATATTCTCGAACAAACTTATCTAACTGTATATGTGACAAGACGCTAAAACTCTCAGAAAGATTATCCTTTCCAGGGGCCATCTTAAAACCAGAAAAAAGGGACGCACCTTAAAGAAGAAGATGGTTACAGAGGAAAAAACTTGAAGAGGATAAGATATGAGAAGAAGAATGAGAGGAAAAGTGAAAAAGAAATGAAAATTCACCTTTTATATAGGGAGATAAGTTGGTTACAACTGGCAAGTCCAATAAAGCCATCACGTCGTGCGTCGTTTGCGGTTCCTGAGACAGGGAACTGTACCATCACCAGTCGGTGACTGACAGACAAGTCATTTCTGCCTCACAGACGCCACGCCAGCACCACATCCAAACCCCC
Source organism: Helianthus annuus (assembly GCF_002127325.2). NCBI lineage: Eukaryota > Viridiplantae > Streptophyta > Magnoliopsida > Asterales > Asteraceae > Helianthus > Helianthus annuus. The sequence goes on from NC_035447.2 coordinate 68,226,299, forward strand.
ATGCCATCTATCCGGAACAAAGCACAAGAAATTTTATCAAGTCCAAATCTGGGCTTAATAAAACTGGGGGATTTGAAGATACATATCCGAGGACGGACCTTCCTCAAGAAGGACGAACCGGATCATGAAGGGATGTGTATCTCAAAACCTCCATCCCCCAGATGCCAGCGAACGGACCATCAACAGGTGCGTCCAGCTGAATGACGCCATCACAGTTGACTAATATAAATACCCCATCAAGTACAAGCCAAGTACGATTTCCTGAACCATCGTCCTACTTTCTCTCTCTATCAAATACTTATCCTCACGCCGGAGGGTGGTCGCAGAGGGGCCTTCCCATCTCTGCAGCGAGCCTAACGGTTTGTTCTTTTGCAGGTTTAGGTCCTCGATCATCTGCAAAGATCCAAACTTAGATTTCACGCTTCGGCCCCAATCCTTGTATCTTCACCGGTTAAGACAACATAGTGTGGCCGGAGTGGGGCAACGGGGCTCTCTAATTTGAGGAGTGTGGTATCATAATACAAGAAAGTCGTCGTTCAATAAAAAAAACTTATCATTCAAGAGGTGGTAAGAAAGCCCCCGAATCAAACAAGATGTTGGATTTCATCCATCTTATCAAACTAAATGACTGTTATGATGAGTGACATTGGTCCCTTGATATGTGAAACACACTTTTGATAGCATTAGTTTGCTCTTTAATCGATAGATCGTACATGTGTCACTCAAGACACAAACTAGGAATAAATTGGTTGCATGTAACACAAACATCATATTTAGTATATGTATTTTTGCATTATGTATCATCTTATGTAAGTTTTTGACAAAAAGGGATTGGCTTTAACTTGACTATGTGTTACACTTGGAAACAGGCCCCACATCCCACGATATGACCAACACATCTTCGTGCTTCGTAATGTCGTTGTGAATATCTGGTTTGGAGTGTTTTCATGGTAGTAATGTGGCTCTAGAAAGGTAAATGTGTGATAGATATTCTTTTAATGGCAGTTTCGTTAGTTGATAATGATTTGCAAATGTTGTGTTTGGATGTGTAGTTTAGAACAAGATGTTTTATGATTCAGAGAGCTCGTAACTAGCTCGACATTTGTTTGTTCAATTTTCCATCTCAACGGATAAAAATTTTCAGAGCCTATATTATACTAGATGTTGAGAGAAGATTTAAAGGCTTTAATCTTTCGTGAGAAGTTTGGCATTTGAATCTAGTTTTGTCTAAATGATTTAGTTTGTTTAATTTAATTCACAAACCGTCGTCGTGGTGTTGACGATGGAATTGGTGACCATAGGTGGTGGTGACATTTGCGACAACAACAGAGATGGTGTGGGTGATTTAGTACAATTCTATCTTAGTGTGTACGTTCTAGTATATGGAAAAATTTGTGTTATATATGAACAACCATTTTTTCATAAACAACAATACCAAGTTTTTAAAGTAATGGTGTAGGTTCAATTTGCAACATGGGTTGTAGTCATTTTGTTTGTCCTTGGTCACTTCTAAATCAGGCCATATATTTAATTTTGAGGGTTATTCCAGATTAGTATACTTTATTAAGTCTTGGCTTCTTGTTTAGTTTTTATGGCATGATTTGATGCTAAATTGATGTGAAACCTGATTCTAGTTTACTTTTTATACAACTATGTTTTCTTACATTACACATCTGTCCCACACAATCAAGTTACCTATTATCAATATTAGTACTTGAAGTATGATATATTTAAAAGGAAATGGCCCTCGCAACCCAAAACATCTGCCATAAGTTGCACTTGGTTCTCCTTTATACTTATCCCATAAAGATTGCTTTCTGCAAGATACACCTGAAGACCTGATGCTAAGCATCGAATTAAACTTTTAAGGTTTAGGGTGTTTTGCAACGACCATTCCCCCACAGAGATTACATCGTCGGCATACATAAAATGTGACACATGAGCACTGAGGGTGGGAACCAATCAATCGACGCCATGTCAAATTCTTTACAAAGTACCCTTGGTCTACAAAACACTTCCGACGCCACACCCTTGCATTACTGTGACAACTCGAGATTTCAAGGTCCTTTTCTGCAAACCACTTGTTTTATAATCCAGTCTGAATTATAATTGGTCTATGAAATGTTATGTGTAATTGATTGACTGCATTGCTGAATGCTTATGAGTGTTGGAAACATTGGGAAACATTGGGAAATATTGTATAGCTTTTGGGTGTCGGCGAAACATACGGTGTATAGACTCGACGAAACATAGAGTTTCGTCACTCATAAGTCACCCGACGAAACCTGGAGTTTCGTCACCCACAAATTGGTTGTTAGATGGGCTTCGGCCCAAGATGTGGTGCCAACGAGAGATGTTATTCACCAGGCCCTGTTCTCGTTATAAACGTATACGTTGTACGATAACTCAAACCCTAGACCCCCTCTAGTTAGCAACGGCAGTTCTTTGGATCCAGCGAACCCTCCCTTCGAAGCTCTTCTTTCCCGTGTTAGTCTATCTCTTCGCCTGAAATCCTTCTCGGTAAGTAACCTATCTTGATCCCGATCTATATTTCTTGTGATTGTTCTTTGAGGCATTCGAACTTGTTATCTGAGCATTGATGATTTGTGTCTTAAGTTCTCATGAGTGGAGTTTGATTCCAGTAGTGATGTTCGATAAACTGTAATGCCGGACATAAAGGATTTCGATGTTTTTGACATGATGATAGGTGTTTGATGATTATGAGATTTAGTTGGTTATTAATAGATTGTTTAGGACGATTAGGGTTTTAATAAATCATCGACGATGACCCTGTTGGCATGATGATGAACAATTGTTGGATTAAACATGTTAATTGAATTACTTTGTGTGCTTGCATAAACTGTTATGTTAATTCTTATGGATATCATGCTGATTGATCCATTGTTTATGTTGATATTGTGTAACTGATGCTGAAATCATGACTCTGTAACTGTTCCTCAACGAAACTTAGTGGTATTCCATCACAAACCAGTCACGACGAAACATTGGAGTTTCGTCACAATTTGGCTTCGACGAAACACGGGTGTTTCGTCGCATATGGGCTGTTAAGTTGTTGCTTGTTTTGTATGCTCGTAATACGAAATGGTATGTGGCCTAAATGAATATTGTGTATTATATGATGATTTCATGATTTCAATTTGTGGAATACGTGAAGTGTTTGCATGAAACATTAACTGTTAATGTAAGTTGGACCCGATTGGTTTGGGTATTAGGGGAATGGGCCACACGTTGATCATAATGGGTATAAAATCACCACAGACCATACCAAGCCCAAGTGAGTTATTAACTTGATTTCGTTGCGGGTGCTTCTGTGAAGAATAAAGTGTTTGTAAACATGAAACCATGAGGTGAACCCGCTTGCAAACCGAATACATGCTAGGTGACTGTGTGTTGATATTAAATTTATAGATTGACTGTTTTCATTCGAACCATATGTGTATGTTACATGTACAATAGTTGTGTGTTATGTGAACAAGGAGTACGCGAATTGATTGTACATGAGATATGTAGTTTATGTGCACACAAAACTGATCGTTGTTGATAACCATATTAGGACGTGTTTGGTCAACCGGAAAACAAGTAACTAATCTAACCGAGCAAATCAAAGGTGAGTCCACTGCTCTTTTTCCAAGCATGCGTCCGGGGGGACAATTAAACAGACAAGACTTGTAAACGGATCTTCGTAAACCCATATCCTTGTAGGGGATATGAGGTGGTTTTCAAATACCCACATCCTTGTAGGGGATGTGAGGCGGATTCCACAACGCTATCCTTGCCGTGGATATGCATCAGTTTTCAGTAAATGTTGGGTAATGGGTTTGACTGAAACGTTAAACCTGGGTTGTTGGTTAATACACGTCTGTATCTATCATACAAGTCCCTCCTACTGATCGTTGCTTGTTGGGCAACGGGGTACTAGTTAGTAGCGCTACTTTGGTTTGGCACCCTCACACAGCACCGAGGAGGTCGGGAGTGAACTAGTGACCCCCATCTTGACCATTGCTTTGATAGAGGCAATGGGGTTTAGGTTAAATAATCTAGAGCCATCTGCGGTAAGTTTGTGATTAACAACAATGCATCTGTGAAACGTTTTAATCTGGTAACTGGTATCTAAACACGTTAACAAAACTTTGAACTCACCAGCGTCGTCTGACACACTTGTCTGCATGCTTGCAGGTCTGTAGGTTTGTATCATGGAACTTGCTGTCTGGAAGGCTAGAGTGGTCATGGGTCGAGATATATGGAATCGCAACGCAAGTTTAATGGTTTTTGAACACGTGGTATATGAAACGCTTAACAAGTGATTTATGCTTCCAATGTATACAAAGGAATATGTTTAACGTTTTGTAATACTTTATGTTATTAAATGAAAGTATTTTATATATTGTTATGAGTTGAATGTGATTGGTGGCTAGATCCTGGTATGTCACACGTCCCGTGGGGTTTCCGCATGTGGTATTTTGGGGGGGTGATAGTTTGGTATCAGAGCCACTGGTTATTGTGAACTTGGTTTTAAAAATGTTTTTATAAAACCAGACTATAACCGAACAGTTATGAAAACAAGAATACGACCATGACACTCAGCTCCAGATTGCATGGTTCGTCTTTTCATCTGTGGTATACATTGCATGAGTAGAGTACTTTTGTTTATAACGTAGCGTACAAAAACACACTCGTCACTATAGCATGATTACATGAATTGCTTGCTTACATTGTGATGCGTTGATAGCATGTCGTAGCCCTTAGATTCTTGTAATCTATCGTTTGATAACCTCTGTTTGGCATTCGAGTTGAGGAACCATTTGACATGAGTTAGGAGGAACTGAGATGAGCATGCAAATCACAATATTATTGTGGGTGCACATATAATAATAATGTAGGGTGCATGCGAGCCCAGTGAGGCTTAACAAGTGAAAAAGGGTTTCCGCTCTGTTATTTGATTGATGTGAAACACAACAGTCTATAGGAGTCATAGCAGTGATTGACTCTTACTTGAACATGAACTTTTCACTTCTCACTGAATCCTTGCGAATCTCGAAGCTATCGAGTATACTTGAACACCCATCCGAACGTCTAGCGAACTGTGTAGAATGCTAGGTGCTTATACGGATGTCCCTGAGTTGGATGTCACAACGTCGAATGATTGGTCTATACCTCCCTCACTTCTATTTGTTTGCTGGAACTTAATGTATTGACGTCTTAGATCCCGAAGTGCGAGCACTTCTGCAACACTCTCGTAACAGACCGTGTATTACTCAAACAACTTGCAGCATCGGTGGACAAAAGGGTGAGAGTAGTACTATACCGACTTTAGTATTTGGATGACCCTGATTACCAACAACGAACACCAGCAATTTGATGCCAATTGGATCTTTAACCCCAGTCAGCGGCTCATGGGAGCCAACTCCCACGAATTAATCGGGACATGAACGATGACAACTGACTATGGTGCGGAAATGTGAAACGGCTAGCACAATGAGTAGCGTCTTAGGACGTGGCACGGAAATGTGACAAGATGGGCTTTATCGGTGAAAGATCGTAGGACTCCGTTTCAGGCAATGACATTAGAGGTAACAGTCACGACGACATCAAGGTATTTGTAACTATGGTCTACAGTATGGAAATGAAGGTGCCCACGACATGGATTGACCGTTGTTAGAATCAAGACAACAACAACCAAGGGAACGACGACAATAACAACACTGGAAATGATACTCATGGAAGGGCACTTATAGTTGGCGTCGGTAACGCCAGGCGTAGTGGCAACATGGTAGCTTGGATGGGTATCTGTTCGCTTCATCTTTGTTCTATTTAACCCTAATGCTTCTTGAAACTGAACCTGTTTTGGAGTCGGCTGATGCAAGTTAATTGAAGTCTTATATGTTCGCTGGGATGCAAACTCGACCTTGGGGGACAGAAGTTCGACATCGACCTTCCTTCTGCTATCCTTGATGGGTTCGATGCAGTAGTTGTGTAGATTGGTTATCTAGATATCGCGTAGATATACCTTGTGAGAAGGAAATTATGCGTCACTTTATACCTTGAAGTGTCAGAATGGTGTAAAGGTTAGCACCATATCAGCAAAGAAGGCCTCGAAGTGTCTACGGGAGGATTACCCCGCTACGTTAACAACCGTTACTGAATGAGAAAGAGAGGATCGAGGATCCAACAATTGTTCGTGATTTTTCCGGTGAGCTACTCGAGGAACTTTCAGGTTTACTTCCACAACAGTTAGATGGACTCTCAGTTTGATCCCGCGCCAGAGGCAGCCATGATTCTTCGTACTTCTTACCGTCTTGCGCCAGGAGGGTTGCGAGAACTGTCAAATCAACTACAGGAACTGTGGGACAGGAGTTTTGTCGGATCTAGTTTTCGCTCTGGGGAGCCCCGATTATATCTATGAAGATAAGCCTTATCGTTGGACATATGTACTGACTATCGAGAACTCGGCAAAGTGACAGCCAAGAACCGTTTGTCCTGACCATATATTGACAACATGTAGACCTGCCGCGAGGGTCAAGCTACTACTCGAGGGTTGACAAATGAATAAACTACCATCAGATGGAAGTCCAAGAGGAGGATGTTCCTAAAACGGCATATCAAACGCAATGCGGTCATTACGACTTTGTATTCCATTACCTTGGGGATAATCAACATACCAGCATCTTTATGGATCACATGAATCGACTGTGTCTGTTGATGACGTTTTGAGTCATTACCATGAGAAAGGAATAACATGGATGGCATATGAATCTTATTTTAGAGCTCCTGAGGGAGGAGCCACTCCGCACGAAGTCTTGTTAAAGGTAACTTATGGATTCGAGAGGTATATTTTTGGTCGTATAAACAACGAAGTGGGAATACACGTGGATCTCGCTAAGATCCATTTTGTTAGAAACTGATCGACACCAAAGGTCCCTTTGAGGATACAACAATTTCATGGTCTCGGTAGATACTATCACAGATTCATCACAGGATTCCGAAGATCACGCAGCTTAAATCCCATAGCCTAGCAGGGTGCTTTGTTCGTGGAAGACAAACAGGAGGACGCCTTTTCAGCTTTCGAATCTCAACTCTGCAATGCTCTGAGCATTGTCCCTACCCGAGGGTACAAGTGATTTAGTGGCATACCATGATGGTTCGAATCAGAGTCCCAGTTACACGCCGATGCAACACGAGAAAGTGATGGCTTACGTAATGGAATTAAAAGAAGAGTTGCACGAATCACAACATGCGATGGAAACCATGGTCTTTGGGTTTAGGTTGGAGGCATTACTTGAATGGTACCATATGCACTACTTAGACCGATCACAAGGGCCTTCCGTGTACTTTTACTTCGATAGAGCTAAATCAGTTAATGGCATCGCTGGATGGAACTTTTGGGATGATTATGACTGTGAAACTTGTATGTGCACGGGCTTTGCAACTCACTATCGACTCTAACTTACCTAATTAGACTCGCTCTGTTCAAACTGGAGAACTGAGGGAAGAAAAATTTTCGAGTGAACCCATGCGGGGCATGGAGAAGCAACTTTTGGCAAGTCGGACGGTACTCGCTACTTCATGGAACAAATATGGATTCTACTTTACAGCAATCCGAGGGAACTTGTGTTGAGCGAAGCACACCAGCCTCGATATTCTAGTCGTCTGGGTTTTGATGAGAGACATTAGGATCTTTGAATCTTGTACTGGTAATCGGGCATGAAGGCCCACCTGGCAAAGTATGTGAATGATGCTTGACTTGTGAGAAAGTCAAGGTGGAGTATCAGCAACCAGAAACACCCATATGGAAATGAGAACAGACTGCCATGGATTTTGTCGCTAGTTTACCTAGAACTCGAAACGGAAACAATATCACCTGGGTTTTCGTTGATCGTCTCACGCAACCAGCACACTCTCTTGCAATCAAGGAAACTGTCGAGTCTTCACAAGTTGTGAATATTCCTCTGAGAGAGGCGGCTTTCTTAGGCACGAGGTGCCAACTGTAACAACTGTCAATAAAACCGGTAATTAGGTTAATAATTATCCAATAAGAAAACCCTAATTAAGACACCCAAGTAATTTGGCCTAAACCCTGAAATTTCCGGAATAATCGGAATCAGGATCAGGGCCCCTAAAACTCGGGGGAGGGGGGGCAAACCCTAGTTGGACGTTTATCTAAAAATAAACGTTGCTATATTCTGATTTGTTAATTTTGTTGAATCATCAAGGCTATAACCGAACTCAGCTAGGCTAGGAAATAGGCCGCAATCTTTACGGACCGTAAGGGTTGGTCCTTACGGACCGTAAGCTGACCGGGGTCCCTTACGGACCGTAAGGGCTTAGTCATACGGTCCGTAAGCGTGTCGAAATTTCTGCTATAAATAGCCGACCTTGGCATGTAAACTGGAGACTTAAAACGACGTAAATTATCTCTGTGTACGTCGAGTTCAGGCGAGTATACCACAAATTAAACACACACGATCACTAAACGCTGCCGCAATCAGGGTAAGAACTCGATCGCTATTACGATTCAACGTCCGATCGATTATAACTATCCAACGATAGTCCGGGTGCTGCTCAATTGAGCTTGTACTTTGATTATTCGTCGTGATTTCGACTTGAATATTTGAGTGTTGTTCGAATTCGGACTATGCTCTGTTATTCGTTGTGAATCCGACTGAATTATCGAGTATTGCACTGATTAATCGTTGTGAGGGTTTAATCTCGTGAATTGACGTAAATGCTGTATTAGTTACTAACCTGCCTGTGTGTGCATTGTGTTAAACTAGGTGTAATCAAGGCTAATCAGTAGGCAATATCTATTTGCTCGTTAATCTGCAATGTGAGTCATTCTCCTTTTTAAATTGTTTTCTCACAGTTTGTGAGTAAGTATTACAAAACTCCAAGTTATTTTCAAAGGTTATAATTACAGGGATTAAGTCTTTGTAATCACCAAATTACAGCTGGTATGTGGGGTATTGTGCACATTACTATTTTTATCACTCTAGGTGGGTGAGTATCACTCTAGGTGAGTGAGCCAGATAATCGTCACAATTTGGGGCGACGGGACCCAATAGTGGTATGACCACAGTCACAGATCCGGTCGAGTGACAAATACCCATTCTTGATAATTGGTTGATAGAAACATTGTAATCGCTCTTAATACTGTAAATTTATAACTAACGGGTCATTTTAGAAAATGGAATGATTCACTCAGTATTTCCCCGCTGACAAAATCTTTTTCAAACATGTTTCAGGTGATCTATGTGATCCAGGAAAAGTGCAGTAAAGCACTATCAAGCTCAGGGAAGTGGCTCAGTATGAACAAACCAATAAAACATGTTTTGGAAAATAAAGATTTCTGTGTGAAATCAACTTATTGTAAATTATGGGATTTATCCCCTAAACTTTGTGTAAAATATTAAACGAGCATTTTACGGTGAAAAGATCCTGTAATAAAAGACTTCCGCTGTCGCGTAAAAATACCACGGGTACCACCGGGAACTGCCTCGCGGCCCCCGACTCCGTCCAGGGTGGGTCGGGGAGCCGTGACAGTGAAGGTGGTATCAGAGCTAATACTTAATAACTATTGAGCCACTGATCGAGCCGCTGATTAAGCCTAATACTAGATTAAGTATTTTATAAAATACTTAATTCTACTAGTTGTTATTCTGTGATTATATGTTTTATTAACTGATTATTTGTTAGTTACAGTATGGGTAAACAAAAGCTGTCTGCTATCTACCACAAATTAGATGTTGCATCTTCTTCTAAAAACCCAGTAAAACTAGAAGAGGGAATCTTTGTCCGCAAGGCAAACTATGAGAATCCTCTTTCCCCAGAGAAAAGGGATTCGATACTTAAAAAGAGTCAGGAGAAAAAGAAACCCCAAACCAAGAGAGTTAGGTTTAACCCAGAAGTCCAAGAAGTGGGTAATAGTGCACCTTGGGAAGATAAAATAGACGGGAAATGGGCAAATCTCTATATGCTAGCTACTGTAGCAGAAAATACCAACCTCTAAATTTCCAATAAATCGAGTCTAGTAAGAAAAGTCACTATCCAGTAAAATAAATAAAACCCCAGTGTGTTTATTTCAGTTGTCTTCTGTATAAGTTAGTATGCAATAAAACTTTAGTGTTTGTTTGTTAAACTTTGTTCCAAAGTCTTAACATTGCATTCTTGTATTTTGCATATATACTATGCAGCATGAGTGAGATATCGGAAGCATTTCAGAATCTCAACTTATATCCAGTGCCTATCGAAGTCTCTTACGACTTTACTGGTTATGTTGCTGACATAGAAGAACCTGTGGAATTCCAAGCTCCACCGCTGGAAAAAGCCAAACCTAAAAAGAAGAGAAGATACGTAGGGTGGAGGAAAGTACGCCGTAGGAAACCAGCCACTAGGAGACTCCCTAAAATAGAAAATCCTGTGAGCGGGAGCAAGGGAAAGGAAATAGAAACTGGAGAAAGTTCGAAACCACGAGAAAAGGAAATAGGAATAGATCTTAAGAAAAAGGGAATAGAAATTGGCGAAAGCTCTAAACAGTCTGAGGAAATCACATTCCAAGACGAAATAAACCGCCTACTAGAAAATTGTGATGTTCTAGAGCCTATCAACGATAATCTCTTCTCTTACCCGGCTACAGTCCAATTCCCACTAAACCTAGGACCAGCTATTCCAGACCCACTAGTTCACACCAGACCATTAGGCCAAATGGAGGAATGGTGGACTAATGACTGGCAATTCCAAAATATAGTTAATAGTCCCTATAGTTTTCTCCCACAGTTTGATCCAGAACCTATCCCTAATCCTCCCATGAGTAATGAAAACCTAGCTGAACTTCGTCAGTTCGGTGAAGAACTGATAGGTACAGGTAATAGGATCAGGGAAATGGGGGAGCAACTATCTTGGAAGTACGACGAGAGGGAGCGTCGTTACTGAAACTGCCAGTAGACCAAAAGATAGGAAGGGCTGGAAAAAGTTTGTCTGTATTATAACTAATATAGTAAAACTGATTCTGTAAAATGGGCAATAAAACCTTGTAAGAAATGGTGTGTACGGAGGCATATACAATATACAGTGACAAAATGAAAGTCGAGAAATCGACAATTTTGGTTATGTTTGTATGTTGTAGTAATATATGTGTTCATCTGTGCTAAATTTGTTATTAATAAGTTAGACACTAATAAATTCCTACTAATTAGCAGATGGAAAACGCTAACAATGAACCAATTAATGAAGTAAATCAATCTGAGCAAGAACCGGAAGATCAATATATAACCCGACAAGATATTGAGCACTTTATCGCCCAAGGAATAGCCCATGCTATTCCAGAAATTGTGGCTGCTGTTCAGAAACCTGCCAAACCACAATTAATTCCTAGTAAACGTATTCCAGAAGATAACGGCAGTAACAGCATAAATGGAGGCGGCAATCATGACGATCATGATCCACAACAGGCCCCACTCCCTAAGAGAATGAAAGCTGCAACACCTGGTTGCACTTACAAAGAATTTCTTGCTTGCAAACCCACTGAATTTGCAGGTAACGAAGGGGCAACCGCAACACTGCGTTGGTTAGAGAAAACCGAAGCAGTGATTGCAATAAGCAAATGTGCTGAAGAGGATCAAGTAATGTATGCATCAAATCTATTCAAAGAAGGAGCATTAGAATGGTGGAATACGATCCTCCAGGCAAAAGGAAAAAGGATAGCCTATGACATGATGTGGGAAGAATTTAAGAGTCTTGTAGAAAGAAAATTCTGTCCTGAATATGAAAAAGACCAAATGGCAAACAAATTCCTAAGTCACCGTATGACAGGGGTAGATTGCCGAGGCTATACTTCGACATTCTTTGAATACGCAAGGGTAGTGCCAACACTGGCTTCGCCAGAACCGGTACTTATTTCCCGTTACATCTGGGGGTTAATTAGTGAAATCCGAAACATCGTTAAAGCTGCGAGACCTCGTACTATTGACGATGTTGTAGAATTAGCTAACACTCTAACAGATGAATTGGTACGCACAAGAGAGGAAGATCGCAAGAAGGAATTAGCTCAAAAGATTACCCAAGGATTTCGTGTGGGTAATACCAAAAAAAGAGGAACGGGGCAATCTTCATCACCTCCCTTCTGCAAAACTTGCAAAAAGAAGCATTATGGACAATGCAACATGGTTTGCAATTTTTGCAAAACTAAAGGACATCGGGAAGAAGACTGCAGGAAGAAAACAAGAATTTGTTATAATTGCAGAGAAAGAGGTCATTTTCAATTTGAATGTCCTAAATTAGCTAAACCTGTAGCCAACCAAGTCAAACCAGCTGAAGGAGCAACAAAGAGAAATGCGCGGGCATTCCAGCTAACCACTCAAGAGGCCGAACTCATTCCAGATGTGATAGCTGGTACGTTCCTAGTACATGATGTGTTTGCAAAAGTATTATTTGACTCTGGTGCGAACCAAAGTTTTATAAATACTTCATTTTGTCAAACTCTTAAGCTACCTTTAACCACTCTTAGGCAAATCTTCACAGTTGAAACCGCAGAAGGAAATTCTGTAAAAATAGATAAGGTCTGGCAAGAAGGAAAAATAGAATTATTAGGCCATAAGTTTTCTGCAAATCTGTTACCAATGAATTTAGTCGGATTCGATGTAGTGTTAGGAATGGACTGGTTAATAGCCAACCATGCTCGAATCCTATGTGATAAAAACACTGTAGAAATTCAAACCCCTTCCGGAGAAGTAATTTTTATTACTGGAGATAAACCTCGAAAGCCACTAAAATTTATTTCAGTAATGAAATTGGTTAGTTATTCGAGAAAGCAGGAAATGGTGTATATGATTTCAGTAATCGTTAGCACTAAGGATAAAGAACTTCAGGACATCCCGGTAGTGTCAGAATACCCAGACGTTTTTCCAGAAGAATTACCTGGATTACCACCTGATAGAGAAGTAGAGTTTAGAATTCATTTAATTCCAGGTACTGCACCAATAGCTAAAGCACCATATAGATTAGCACCTACCGAAATGCTAGAATTAAAAAAGCAATTAGATGAATTATTAAGCAAAGGATTCATACAACCTAGTTCATCCCCTTGGGGTGCACCAGTGTTGTTTGTGAAAAAGAAAGATGGATCGATGAGAATGTGTATCGATTATAGGGAATTGAATAAGGTTACGATTAAGAATCGATACCCATTACCTAGGATTGATGATCTTTTTGATCAATTACAAGGAGCTAGGTACTTCTCAAAGATAGATTTAAGATCCGGATACCATCAGTTGAAAGTACAAGAAGAAGACATACCTAAAACTGCTTTTAGAACTAGGTATGGTCATTATGAGTTTACCGTCATGCCCTTTGGGTTAACGAATGCCCCAGCAGCATTCATGGACATGATGAACCGCATCTGTAAACCATACTTGGATAAATTTGTAATCGTTTTCATCGACGATATACTTATTTACTCCAAAAGCCAAAAAGAACATTGTGAGCATTTACACGTTCTCTTAACTTTGTTAAGAAAAGAAAGGCTTTATGCCAAATTCTCGAAATGTGAATTTTGGTTGCAAGAAGTACAATTCTTAGGACATGTGGTAAATCACGAAGGTATCCATGTAGATCCTGCTAAGATAGAAGCAATTACAAAATGGAAAGTCCCACAAACAGCAATGGAAATAAGAAGTTTTCTAGGCTTAGCTGGATACTATAGACGATTTATCAAAGATTTTTCTAAGATAGCCGTACCTTTAACCAAGTTAACCTGTAAAGCTGCTAAGTTTGAATGGGGACCTAGACAAGAAGAAGCCTTTAAGATTTTGAAGCATAGGTTGACAAATGCACCAATCTTAACTTTACCAGAAGGAACAGAAGACTTTGAAGTATATTGTGATGCTTCAAAATTAGGCTATGGATGTGTGTTGATGCAACGCAAGAAGGTAATTGCGTATGCTTCTAGACAATTGAAAAAGCACGAAGAGAATTATACGACTCATGATCTAGAATTAGGAGCCATAATCTTTGCCCTTAAGATCTGGAGACATTATCTGTACGGAAGTAAGTTTACTGTCTATACAGATCATAAAAGTCTAAAATATATATTTGGGCAAAAAGAACCAAACACAAGGCAAAGAAGATGGATGGAGATGCTGAGCGATTACGACTGTGACATTCAATATCACGAAGGAAAGGCAAATGTAGTGGCCGATGCCTTAAGTCGTAAGTACCATGAGAAGCAGAAACGAGTCCGTGCTCTGAGATTAAATCTCCAAGTAGATTTAATAGCACAAATCAAAGAAGTTCAGAAAACAGCAATCAAAGATGATGCTGAAGGAATGAAAGGTTACCTAAAAGAACTAGAACAAGGAAATGATGGAATTTGGAAATTCCATAAAAAACGACTTTGGGTACCTAAGCAAGGAGAGTTAAGAATTAAGATCTTAGAAGAAGCTCATAAATCTAGGTATACCATGCACCCAGGAAACAATAAGATGTACCAAGATTTAAGAAATAATTTCTGGTGGATAGGAATGAAAAAGGACATAACCGGATACGTATCCAAGTGTTTAACTTGTTCACAAGTTAAGGCGGAACACCAGAAACCTTCAGGATTACTTCAACAACTAGAAATGCCGGTATGGAAATGGGAACTCATAACAATGGATTTTGTTACTAAGTTACCCAAAACCAAAAGAGGTAATAATGCAATTTGGGTAATTATAGACCGATTAACCAAATCAGCTCATTTCTTACCAATAAAAGAAATCTTTAGCATGGAAAGGTTAGCATAACTGTATGTGGACGAAGTAGTATCCCTACATGGAGTCCCACTCTCCATTGTATCAGATAGAGATAGTCGATTTACTTCTCATTTCTGGAAAAGTTTTCAGAAAGCAATGGGAACTCGACTAAATCTAAGTACTGCATATCATCCACAAACAGACGGACAAAGTGAAAGGACAATCCAAACGTTAGAAGACATGCTCCGAGCATGTGTAATTGACTTTGGTGGTAATTGGGATAGCCATTTGCCATTAATAGAATTCTCCTATAATAATAGCTATCATTCAAGCATCGAAGCTGCACCATTCGAAGCACTGTATGGACGCAAATGCAGAACTCCAGTATGTTGGGCAGAAATCGGAGAAAGTCAATTATCAGGACCTGAAATTGTACAAGAAACTACTGACAAGATAACCCAGATCAAGGAAAGACTGAAAACGGCTCGAGATCGTCAGAAGAGCTATGCAGATAATCGTCGCAAACCTTTAGAATTTCAAGTCGGAGATAAAGTACTTTTAAAAGTTTCTCCTTGGAAAGGTATAGTACGATTCGGTAAGAAAGGAAAGCTAAGTCCGAGATACGTTGGACCATTCCCTGTGATTCAACGAATAGGACCAGTAGCTTATCGTTTACAACTACCAGAAGAATTGGCTGAAGTACATGATGTATTTCATGTATCCAATCTCAAGAAATGTTTAGCAGATGAATCCCTGGTAGTCCCTCTTCAAGATATAGAGGTAAACGAAAAGTTGAAATTCGTAGAGAAACCATTAGCGATCGAAGATCGAAAAGTCAAATTCCTCAAGCATAAAAGACTGGTATTGGTCAAAGTCAAGTGGAATTCAAAGAGAGGACCAGAATACACTTGGGAGCTGGAATCCGAAATGAAGCGAAAATATCCTCATCTATTCCAGTAAATCTCGAGGACGAGATTTTTCTTAAGGTGGGGAGGATGTAACAACTGTCAATAAAACCGGTAATTAGGTTAATAATTATCCAATAAGAAAACCCTAATTAAGACACCCAAGTAATTTGGCCTAAACCCTGAAATTTCCGGAATAATCGGAATCAGGATCAGGGCCCCTAAAACTCGAGGGGGGCAAACCCTAGTTGGACGTTTATCTGAAAATAAACGTTGCTATATTCTGATTTGTTAATTTTGTTGAATCATCAAGGCTATAACCGAACTCAGCTAGGCTAGGAAATAGGCCGCAATCTTTACGGACCGTAAGGGTTGGTCCTTACGGACCGTAAGCTGACCGGGGTCCCTTACGGACCGTAAGGGCTTAGTCATACGGTCCGTAAGCGTGTCGAAATTTCTGCTATAAATAGCCGACCTTGGCATGTAAACTGGAGACTTAAAATGACGTAAATTATCTCTGTGTACGTCGAGTTCAGGTGAGTATACCACAAATTAAACACACACGATCACTAAACGCTGCCGCAATCAGGGTAATAACTCGATCGCTATTACGATTCAACGTCCGATCGATTATAACTATCCAACGATAGTCCGGGTGCTGCTCAATTAAGCTTGTACTTTGATTATTCGTCGTGATTTCGACTTGAATATTTGAGTGCTGTTCGAATTCGGACTATGCTCTGTTATTCGTTGTGAATCCGACTGAATTATCGAGTATTGCACTGATTAATCATTGTGAGGGTTTAATCTCGTGAATTGACGTAAATGCTGTATTAGTTACTAACCTGCCTGTGTGTGCATTGTGCTAAACTAGGTGTAATCAAGGCTAATCAGTAGGCATTATCTATTTGCTCGTTAATCTGCAATGTGAGTCATTCTCCTTTTTAAATTGTTTTCTCACAGTTTGTGAGTAAGTATTACAAAACTCCAAGTTATTTTCAAAGGTTATAATTACAGGGATTAAGTCTTTGTAATCACCAAATTACAGCTGGTATGTGGGGTATTGTGCACATTACTATTTTTATCACTCTAGGTGGGTGAGTATCACTCTAGGTGAGTGAGCCAGATAATCGTCACTATTTGGGGCGACGGGACCCAATAGTGGTATGACCACAGTCACAGATCCGGTCGAGTGACAAATACCCATTCTTGATAATTGGTTGATAGAAACATTGTAATCGCTCTTAATACTGTAAATTTATAACTAACGGGTCATTTTAGAAAATGGAATGATTCACTCAGTATTTCCCCGCTGACAAAATCTTTTTCAAACATGTTTCAGGTGATCTATGTGATCCAGGAAAAGTGCAGTAAAGCACTATCAAGCTCAGGGAAGTGGCTCAGTATGAACAAACCAATAAAACATGTTTTGGAAAATAAAGATTTCTGTGTGAAATCAACTTATTGTAAATTATGGGATTTATCCCCTAAACTTTGTGTAAAATATTAAACGAGCATTTTACGGTGAAAAGATCCTGTAATAAAAGACTTCCGCTGTTGCGTAAAAATACCACGGGTACCACCGGGAACTGCCTCGCGGCCCCCGACTCCGTCCAGGGTGGGTCGGGGAGCCGTAACACCAACTCTTGTTATCTCTGATATTGATATACCTGATTTATGACAGACATTACATAACCCTCTTGGCTCACGTATAGATAGGAGCATTACTAATCATCATAGGACAAACGGTTAGAGTAAACAAACCATCCTGACACTTGGAGACATGCTGCAGGCATGTGTGTGATTGACTTAGCAACATTGGAAGGACACCTACCTCTGGTTGAATTTACTGCAACCACTACCATTCTAGTATTCAGACAGCTCTGTTTGAGACATTGCATGGACAGTAACGCTGATCTCCTTGTTGGACTAAGGTGAGTAACAACCTAATGACAGATCCAGGGCTTGTACTCGAAACTCTTGGGAAGATCTCTTAGATCGGAAATCATTTGACGACAACGCGTGACTGTCAGAAAAACGGATAAGCTTAGGAAACACTGGGAGTTCGTTGTAGGCGAACGTGTCATAATCGAAGGTCTCACCCTGGAAGGGTGCGGTACACTATAGAAAACGTGGCAAGCATAGTTTACGATGCATTGGGACAGTCGAATTTCTGGAACGAATCAGTGACGTGGCTCACAAACTTGGGTTAGCTGACGAATTGGGTAACGTTCGCAATGACATTTATGCCTCGAATCTAAGGCAGTGGTTGTCTGAGGAAACACTTGGGATACCCTTATTGGAAGTCTGAGGTTAATGACAAGTTGCAGTTGCTGAGAAATCTACTGAAATCATGGACCAGGAAGCCAAGGTTCACTGACCTAGTCAAATTTCAAATTGTAAGAGTTTGTAGGAACTCAAGTCGTGGACTGGAGTCCACGTGGGAACGCAAGGATCGGAATAAGCTCTAATATCCTCAGTTGTTCAAACGGTTGTATGAACCTCTGATATCATTGGCGAATTTCGGGATGAAATTCCCTTTCAAGTTGGGGATGATGTGGGACCCGAGGAAAATCCACAGTCATCCTAATCTAACACTTTGCCGCTTTGTGTTACTTTTGATTTACCGTGTCACTTTTGGATTACTTATCAAATTTCGGGACGAAATTTCTTTCAAGTTGGGGATGATGAGAGAACTCAAGATTTCAAGGTCCTTTTCTGCGAACCACTTGTTTTATAATCCTCTCTGAATTACAATTGGTCTATGAAATGTTATGTGTAATTGATTGACTTCATTGCTGAATGCTTATGAGTATTTGAAACATTGTATGGCTTTTGGGTGTCAGCGAAACATACGGTGTATAGACTCAACAAAACACGGCCCAATAACCCGACGAAACATAGAGTTTCGTCACTCACAAGTCGCCCGACGAAACCTGGAGTTTCGTCACCCACGAATTGGTTGCTGGATGGGCTTCGGCCCAAGATGTGGTGCCAACGAGAGATGTTATTCATCAGGCCCTGTTCTCATTATAAATGTATACCTTGTATGATATCTCAAACCCTAGACCCCCTCTAGTTAGCAACGGCAGTTCTTTGGATCCAGCGAACCCTCCCTTCGAAGCTCTTCCTTCCCGTGTTAGTCTATATCTTCGCCTGAAATCCTTCTCGGTAACTAACCTATCTTGATCCCGATCTATATTTCTTGTGATTGTTCTTTGAGGCATTCGAACTTGTTGTTATCTGAGCATTGATGATTTGTGTCTTAAGTTCTCATGAGTGGAGTTTGATTCCAGTAGTGATGTTCGATAAACTGTAATGCCGGACATAAAGGATTTCGATGTTTTTGACATGATGATAGGTGTTTGATGATTATGAGATTTAGTTGGTTATTAATAGATTGTTTAGGACGATTAGGGTTTTAATAAATCATCGACGATGACCCTGTTGGCATGATGATGAACAATTGTTGGATTAAACATGTTAATTGAATTACTTTGTGTGCTTGCATAAACTGTTATGTTAATTCTTATGGATATCATGCTGATTGATCCATTGTTTATGTTGAGATTGTGTAACTGATGCTGAAATCATGACTCTGTAACTATTCCTCGACGAAACTTAGTGGTATTCCGTCACAAACCAGTCACGACGAAACATTGGAGTTTCGTCACAATTTGGCCTCGACGAAACATGGGTGTTTCGTCGCATATGGGCTGTTAAGTTGTTGCTTGTTTTGTATGCTCGTAATACGAAATGGTATGTGGCCCAAATGAATATTGTGTATTATATGATGATTTCATGATTTGCAATTTGTGGAATACGTGAAGTGTTTGCATGAAACATTAACTGTTAATGTTAGTCGGACCCGGTTGGTTTGGGTATTAGGGGAATGGGCCACACGTTGATCATAATGGGTATAAAATCACCACAGGCCATACCAAGCCCAAGTGAGTTATTAACTTGATTTCGTTGCGGGTGCTTGTGTGAAGAATAAAGTGTTTGTAAACATGAAACCATGAGGTGAACCCGCTAGCGAACCGAATACATGCTAGGTGACTGTGTGTTGATATTAAATTTATAGATTGACTGTTATCATTCGAACCATATGTGTATGTTACATGTACAATAGTTGTGTGTTATATGAAAAAGGAATACGCGAATTGATTGTACATGAGATATGTAGTTTATGTGCACACAAAACTGATCGTTGTTGATAACCATATTAGGACGTGTTTGGTCAACCGGAAAACAAGTAACTAATCTAACCGAGCAAATCAAAGGTGAGTTCACTGCTCTTTTCCAAGCATGCATCCGGGGGGGACAATCAAACAGACAAGACTTGTAAACGGATTTTCATAAACCCATATCCTTGTAGGGGATATGAGGCGGTTTTCAAATACCCACATCCTTGTAGGGGATGTGAGGCAGATTTCACAATGCTATCCTTGCCGGGGATATGCATCAGTTTTCAGTAAATGTTGGGTAATGGGTTTGACTGAAACGTTAAACCTGGGTTGTTGGTTAATACACGTCTGTATCTATCATACAAGTCCCTCCTACCGATCGTTGCTTGTAGGGCAACGGGGTACTAGTTAGTAGCGCTACTTTGGTTTGGCACCCTCACACAGCACCGAGGAGGTCGGGAGTGAACTAGTGACCCCCATCTTGACCATTGCTTTGATAGAGGCAAT
Source organism: Helianthus annuus (assembly GCF_002127325.2). NCBI lineage: Eukaryota > Viridiplantae > Streptophyta > Magnoliopsida > Asterales > Asteraceae > Helianthus > Helianthus annuus. Next base: position 68,246,639 of record NC_035447.2, read on the forward strand.
GGGGTTTAGGGCAAATAATCTGGAGCCATCTGTGGTAAGCGTGTGATTAACAACAATGCATCTGTGAAACATTTTAATCTGGTAACTGGTATCTAAACACGTTAACAAAACTTTGAACTCACCAGCGTCATCTGACACACTTGTCTGCATGCTTACAGGTCTGTAGGTTTGTATCATGGAACTTGCTGTCTGGAAGGCTGGAGTGGTCATGGGTCAAGATATATGGAATCGCAACGCAAGTTTAATGGTTTTTGAACACGTGGTATATGAAACGCTTAACAAGTGATTTATGCTTCCGCTGTATACAAAGGAATATCTTTAATGCTTTGTAATACTTTATGTTATTAAATGAAAGTATTTTATATATCGTTATGAGTTCAATGTGATTGGTGGCTAAATCTTGGTACGTCACACGTCCCGCGGAGTTTCCGCATGTGGTATTTTGGGGGTGTGACAATTACAAAGTACCTTTGGACCATGGACCACACTATTTTACCCCACCCAAAACTCACACACACCATTTAAGAGATGGACCCCACCCTCAAACCCCTTCATCGAGTTTGGTCATATAAAAAGACATAATCAAACTAAACATAGACACAATTTGCATCCATGGGGAAAATGTAAATTCACCTTATTTTCAACGGTGAGTTAAAATGAAGATGGCGGGAGAGACACAAGGAAACAAATTTGTAAACCATAGAAGCTCAAACAACGAAAATTAAATATAAGGGGTAAACAGTGACCCTACCATTAAACCTTATGGACACAAATTGCACTTTATTCTTTATGTATGTCACCTATTGCAAACTGTGTCCTTTGTCTTCAATAATTACAGAAAACATACTCGATGTTTGCAAACCCTTGCAAGTTATGTCCTTTAGACCTAACTCAGTTAATTTTTGTGGTTAACTCTGACCAAATGGACCCCACATGAGGGTATTTTGGTGGTTAAATCTGACCAAATGGACCTCACATGAGAGTAAAATGACCAAAACTCGACCAAACTCGACACATTATATGCATTTTATCAGCGTTAGCCGACCAAACTCGGCCGTTATGACCAATATTGAAAATGACACTCAACTCGGTGTCTATTACATTCATGCTTATTCAGATGTTGGATCTTGAAGTAAGGTTGACGGGTTTATATATTAAAATGGTGTTCAATGACTACAGTTCCCTTTATCTGTATGCTTCGCAATGACTATAAACAAAAGTCAAGGACAATCTCTTTCAAGGGTTGAATTGTATCTCATGTCACACCCCAACCGATGGCGGAATCATTGGAGTGAGACGAAATAGATTGCTCATCACACATAACACTATTTGTGACAATAATTAAGTTCAAAACCAATTTCATTCATAATTAAAAAATTTTCAAGTACAATACAAGAAATCTAAATTACAACAACAAAAAGACAAATGTGACAAAGTTTAACATAACATAATAATCAAATCTAGTGTATCAAGCGTGTTTCTAAGTCGTCCCTACTAGATTCGTCATAGCATCATCATCAACCTGTAACATGTTAAAAATAAAGGTTCAACACAAAAGCATTGGCGAGTACACAAGTTTGTATATACATAGCATAAGTATGAAAAGAATTTACTCGAATCCACATGGAAAATTGTATACAAGGTTAGCTAGCATGCAATACTTAGTGTCAAACCCAAGTGTCCACAAGAATTATAAGTGTCACTCGCCACAAAAGTAACGAGACTATTTATGAATAAAAAGCTTAACAAGACCCCAACAGGCGGCGTGCTACTCCTATAGCGCTATATATGTTAGGTTTGGGCTAGCTAAGTTAATGACAATAGCAGGTTTGTATCTAGCATGAACCTAAGCATAACAATTAAGCATGTATAACAGATTGAGGGAATTAAAGTATGTTTATGTGTGATGGTGTATTTGTACGTTAACATGTTACAAGCCAAAGTGTATTAAAAAGGAAATGGGTCAAGTGTACTCACGGTTTTGCAAGCTTCCACTTGGAAATTCCATGAAGAGGTGGTTGTTTGAGGATGGAACACCGAGTTCTCCTACACAAGGAAACATAGGTGTGTGAGTATTCGGATGATAACAGAGGATTCGGATTCGGAATTTAAAGTACACAAAAGTATGTATATGAGAAAATAATCATCTAGACTTAGACACTCGTTTTTGACACTATGAATCCTGTATGGGTTAAAGTGATTTCATGGGTTAAGATACCCATTAGAATCGTAACGAGAGTTTTAAGTCCTTAGATGATATAACTTATTACCATGACAAATAGTCACTTGATTATTATCAAGGGTTCGGTTATGTATATATATGTATATATATATATATATTTAGTATATATTATATAATTATGCATGGAGGTAGGACGATAACCTTCGTTTAACCTCTTTCGTAAGATTCACCAATGCACAAGTTGTCACAGGGACAACTCGGATGGTCATGAATGAAATGGAAAAGAAATGTACATATTATTCAAGGGACAAATCATCAAGTGAGGTGGTGGATTGAAAGTAGGATAGCCAAAGCTTCCAAGTAATCACACTCACACCAATCACAAGTCTTGTTACAAGAACAAGCTTGTATGGTTCAACAATTGTGGGTTAAAACCATTACAAAACAGAGAGTTTGGAGGCAAATAACACCTCTGAATTTGTATGAAACAACCTTGTTTAAGCTCACTAATCATGGATTTGATTAGTGGCATAAGAACACAAGTTTGTTTGAAGAAGATTCAAGTTTAAAGAAAGTTTATAAAGATTTCTTCAAAAACATAAAGTTTGGACCTGAAAATGGTGATGTTCCACCTTGGTTTTCCATGGAAAAGCTATGGAAACACTCCTAGAGGTGTTCCAAGCTTTTTAGAGGAAGAAGAAGTGAATAATATGGAAGAAAGGTGAGTATGAACTCACTTTTGTAACTTTGTATAATTCTGCCTTGAATCTGATTATAAACTGAGAATAAGCTGCTAATTGAGAGTGTTTTGAGTGAGATTGAAGTGTTTGCAAAGTGGAAAATGAGTGGGAATGAGGTGGGTTTTATAGTTGAGCTTTAGGGTTAGAGTTAAGTGTCATTAAGGAGTAGTTGCAACCATAAGAAACACACATTTGGCCAATCCAAGACATGAATGAAACTTCTGCAGATTGATGATGGTGGTGTCGCATGACCGTGAGGGACTATCCCCGTCGCGCAGCGCGACGGGTCCAAGTTCCAGACCAAAGTTTCATTTTTTCCATTCAGGCCCCTTATGTTTATATATGTTAGGTTATGATGTGTTTTAAGTATAAAGGCATAATATAAGGGGGTTTTATGTAACTTTAACATAATGACAAGTATAAATAAGTATTTGTAAGTGTGCTAAGGGGTATAAACATGAGTGAAAGCGTATAAGTCGTGTATGATGACAAGTATTCATAAGTTTAACACGTATTTGCAAGAATCACGAATAATACACCACATGTATAATGAATTTAAACGTATAAGCATGCACGAATAAGTAAGGCATAAATTGTAAGGAATAATGAATTTTATTACGATCAAAGTCTCGGATTTTACAACGATACCATGAAATACGATTACAAGAAATACAAGTTTCCAAAAATAGAAATACAGGACAAGCTTTCTAATTAAGGAAAGTTACGAAAAAGCGTGACGTTACATCTCAAATATCCGGTTTTCTCACATGGTCAACTTTATGTTGCATTATCAAGAGTCGAAAGAAGAGCCGGTGTCAAGTTGCTTATACTGGATAAAGATGGGAATGTAACAAATAAAACAACTAATGTGGTCTACAAAGAAGTTTTTTCCGGGATTTGAATAATTTTTTTTGTCTTCCAATGTATGTGTTTTTACATAGTATTAAATTTTAGACATAAATAATCATTTTTTGGTTGAAACCGCGTTTCACGCGGGCATTAGCCTAATTTTATTATCAAGAAGGTAAAGAAGCAAAGATAGTTTTTTTTCATCTTAGACTGTGTGTCATAGAGAAACGGCAAAGCCGTTATCACTACCCACGTTAGAGTCATTTCGACCGAACTCGCTAGCTCTCTTTTACACTGCCCCCCGCGCCCCTTCAAGCGTTATTGAGCTAACACCCTGCCCCTCCGCGCCCCTATAACCCTTTATCAGCGCCAATCCACACCCCAAATCATCAAAAGTGTTGCCACCCAAAGTCTTATGGGGAATCAAACATGTGACTAAAACTCTAAGTAACGTTGGATATAGCTATAATACATTGGACAAATTAAATTATTTAACCTTAGTAAAATATTACAAAGATGAAAAAAGTAACACAATCTATCTACCTTTCTTTTTTGTCATGTCATTCTAGACTTAGATCATATTGATAGCTAATATACAAGACAAAGATAATTGAGAACCAATAATAAACATAAGCATTTTGCCACTGAGGTTTTGGCCTAGTGGTATAGGGACAACCCTCTAAGTGTTTAAATAAAAGGAGATCATGAGTTCAATACCCACGGAGTGTAACATTTAGCTGTTAAAAAAAACTCCATATTAACCATCATAGTTGGAAAAAAGTACATGTATAATTTTTTTTATGTGATGCTCTCTCCTCAGGTGACTCAATAGTTATTAAGATAAATCGATAAGTTCCAACCCATTAAAACATATCAAAGATTTTATTTGTAACAACCCGACTTTTCGGATCATTACCTGTCGCTGTCATTTCTTTCGTAAATGCTTGTACTCTTGGGATTCGATTAATGTTATGGGTTAAACTACATTTTTAATGAATTATTAAACTCATATTACAATGCTTATTCAATCGCAGCTATCGGATTTAAACGCTACTTATAACGCTTACTACTTAAACGCATTTGATTGCATTTTACATCGCTTATTTAGACACTTATACTAAACGCTATCACAACGCAAACTCAACGCAGACTCGAAACGTGGAATTAATTATATTATGTGTGTTATTTGTGTGATTATTTGTTGAATGTTATGTGGTTATCAATGCAACGCTTATACACTTATACACTCACTCGCAACTCAATTAAACAAAACGCAACGCTTAACAAACGAACCAAAGTTGGGAAACTAACAAACGCGCACCCGATTGTCCGAATGGACATCCGCCCGGATGACCAACCCTCCGGATGACGATCCAACCGGATGGAGCCATCCGTACACCCTCATTATAACACTTTGACACTCTCATCCTGTTGGGATTGAACCCTACTAAAGGAACAGATAATGAAAGCCAAAACCAGTTCACCACAGAGGATTAATCATAAGCAGTTGTTTGCATTAAGCTCTCCCCTTGACAGTGGTTATCTAGCATCTGATAGACTTTAAAACACTGCTCAATAGAACAACTGCTACTAAAGTACTGATGAAGAGTAAAGACTGAAGCTCAATCTACTGATGGATTCCAAGCACTGATGAAGAACTAAAGTACTGCTCGTTCAAGGCCTGATCACCCTTTAAAGAAAGCATTGATGCTCAACATCAGTGGTTGACTACAATAGTGGAATGAAGAATCAGTGTTTATATATCAGTGTTTAGAAAGTAATCAGTGTCTGTATGGTCAGTTGTTATAGAACAGTAGATAGAGTTTGTTAGTTTGTTATATGTCGCTTTCATGGTGACGTCAGCTGAGATGCTTCAGTGGTTTGGTTTGCCTATAAATGTAACAGTACCCTGTACTGTTACATTTGATTGACTGAGTGGGTTCTTCTCCTCTAGTCCAATCCTTTCATCTTGTGCAATCAACCTTGGAGCATCAGGCTGAAGGGAAGTTTAGTTTGTAAGCATGCTCTGTAAACCTTTTGCTTTGTATTGTAATCATTCGACTCTATGAAAAGCATGTGTTTATCAAAACTATCTTCTTCCTGAATTGTGCTTACAAAGTTTGTGTTCATTTCCTCTGCACTTAATGTTTAAATTATGCAAACAAGCACAATTATGAGAGCCTCAGATCCTAACAATTGGTATCAGAGCCCGGACAGTCAAATTCGATCTAACAATCAATTTGACATAACAGTTCAGCTCAAAATTCATTGATACTAAGGTTGTTTGCATTTTGTTGAAAAACAGAGTAACGAGTATGGACATTCAAAGTTACTATTCAGATACTCTGTAAAACACCCAGGATGTCATAAGACACACAAATTTCACATAACAAGTGATCTCATGCATAAGACATCTATAGTGTTCAGATCTGAAAACATGTCTGATAACTATGGTATAATCATTTCCTTTACAAAATTGATTTCAAGTGTTAATATGAAGTTTGTGTTGCTTCCATCATGTTTGATACTAAAGTGTGAACCTCTGGTAAACAAAAACCTAGTTTTGTAAAAACACTAGTATTTTTGTTAACATGAAAAGAGGGAAATTAAAACTTTAGTTATTGAATCTTATGTGTTGAAAAGCAGGTTGAGAATCCTGTTAAAAGGATCAAATCAACTTTGTTAAGAACACATTAAGAAAATCAGGTGTTAAGATAGACTAAATCATATGTAATGTGAGATTTGACATAAGCATGTGCAAAAATGTCCAAGTCTCTCCAAACATTGCTGTAAAATGATTCTGGTCTAAGTATTTCTTCAATAAAATCCTCCCAGTAAGTATTTTAGTACTTATGAAGGGGAAGGGTAAAAAGGGAAGAAGAAAAATAACAAAACTCAAAAGTGTATCTATCTCCAAAAACTTTTGAAGTTAAAAGAAAGGAGTATAAATATAAAACACTTACGAGTCCAAAGTAGGGTAAACAATGGTCATCAAGCAATTATGTGCATTCATTGATTCAGGGAAGTTCTGGGAACAATAGTATCACCAATGATGAAATGATAAGAGGACTAGACAAATATTTCAGAATCCTCACATGTCTCCTCTTTTTGCAATCAATTAACAAGGAAATGGTAACACAAAATAGTCATTTCAAATCATTGACCATTTCCTAAAATTTGAGAATGGTGTGACTATGAGTTTTAATTGGAAAATATACCAGAACCCTTTTTGATGTTGTTTTCAGAATAACCTTTAATTATTTTTTCTTAAAAAGGTTTTTCTCAATAAAACAGGATATATTGTTCGTTGTTTTTTTGGAATAATATATTTTGAACTTTTACTTGTTTTTTATGGTAAAAGTCTCAATCTCCTGTCAGGATATAGAACCTCTATTTTTGTTGGTGATATTATCCTTAAAAACAGATCAATAGAAAAAAGGTACTAGTGCCAAGGTCATATCAACCTCAAGTTTGTTTTATCACAGATCAAAAATTGATTGCTAACATATTTTAAACTACTGAGATACTCATGTTCTAATTCAAATAATTAGACACAAAATGAGTAACCTTAGTAAAAAGGTTTTCATCATCTGGGATACTTAACCACTGTCATGAATTTATAAAAGCTTCAAAACTTGTAATAAACATGTGGCAAAACCTCGAACATAAATTCCTGAAAAACTACTGACAAATTAAACTTGATAGTTTGCATCTAAAATGTATTTTGTTAAGTATAGCATTCCTGCAGATGTTTCATAAATCACCATCAACAGATGTTGGACATGATATTGTGTTTACACAAGACAAAATCAATCCCCACATCTGAACAAGCAGATGCTCAAATTTTTTGTCAAAAGTTCAGACACTGTTGCACTAACAGTTGCTGATGTAATAGCCTTTCAAAACCTCACCATTTCCCTACCACTGTTGTGCTCAAACATCTGTTCCCTAACCACTGCTGAAAGTCAACCCTTGCTCTATCATTTTCCTAATAAGCACTGTTTTATAAAATCAGTGTTGTATCCACTGATGTACTATCCACTGATAGTAAAAATCACCCACTAGTTCATTTGTTATCGTTGTAACTACTGATGGTTGATCCATCAGTGGCTCTCAAAACAACTATCCTCCATTATTTAACCTTTCATCAAGGGTTGGCACATGGTCAGTTTTTAGCCATCAGATCATTGTAACCACTGCCACATCAGCATTTACTTTTTCTTTGAATAAAACTCTGATCAAAACCCCAAACAGGGTTACATACTGTCGAATTGAATTCCAAAATTCTCTTCTCAAAGCAGTTTTCAACCTTTCTTCTCAAATCACTCTTCGATTCTTCTTCATCAAAATGACGAAATCAAAATCAAAATCATCCTGATCTTCTAAAGAGGCCACTCAAATGGCCGAAGAACCCATTGAAATCCCGTACAAATCCCCTCATAATTACTTGGGTCTACTCACAAAACCCACTACGACCAACACCTTTGATTCCATCATCGACACCTTATCTGCATCAAAGTACAAAACTTTGCTAACAGCAGATGCTCCCATTTACCAACAAACCCAGAGAGAGTTCTGGAAAAATGCTAGCCTTGAAAAACAAGAAGATATCGTCATAGCCATCAACTCCTGTATACAGGGTAAAGCGATTCAGATTACTCCACAATCAATCTCAGAAGTATTTAAACTCGATGATCAGAAAGGTAAAACTTCTTTTTCTAAAACCGAGTTGAAAACTGATTTCTTGAAAAGGGGGTATGCAGAACAACCAAAAAGAGATACCTTACAAAAAGGTTTCTTTCCTTCTGCACCTAGGTTTTTATTTCACACTCTTTTGATGTGTGTCTCAAATAAAACATCTGCTTTTAATGAAATACCATTAAAGATTCAATGCCTGGGTTATGCTATTTTAAACAATGAAAATTTTAACTATTCCCAGGAGATCTTTAATGACTTGGTAAAAAATGTTGACAGCAAATCATTTTTGCTCTTTCCAAGGTTTCTAAGCTACTATTTTAAACAAAAATTTGGAAAGGAAAATGAAAATTTGCTCAAACAAGGTGTTTATTTTCAAATAAATGGTTTAACACCTGAAACATTCTCTAGAATGTTAACACCTTTCAAAAACAAAAGCAGAGGTGCCTGAGCAGAATTTAGCAAATAACACTGCTCCTCAGGTATCGGCTGCTGAGCCTACTGCTCCAGGTGATCATAGCAGCACAACCACTGCTTTGAAACCCACACCTGCCATTACTAAAAAGAAAACATCCAGAAAGCCCCCCAAACCCAAATCAAAGGCAACTCTGGAAGATGAGATCCCAGAGCCACTGCCAGTGACAACACAAATGTCACCAATAACCATTGCTGCTACTTCCTCACAGCAGATGGAAGAAAGATCTCCACCTTTGCCTCAAACTCCTCCTGCATCCTCACAAAAGGATCAGGTTGTAAACACAGGGACCCCACAATATGAAGCTCTGGATTCAATTGGATCCATCTTCCTCAGTCCTGACCCCAAGGACATCTCTTTCAACACCTTTATCTTCACCCCTCACATTACCACAATCCATAATACCTTTGTTGCATGCAGTTGATATAGCACAGACACAAACCAGTTCCTCTCAATCACCTGTCACTGAGGGTATACTCTAACAAGTGACTGGGTCTGATGTTTATACCTCTGCTATCCCAGCAACAACTGAGGAGGTTACACTGCAGGGATTACAGGTAATTCCTGACAGTAGTTCAAGTGGAGCAGTCACTACAAATGTTGAACCCACTGGATTACATTTGGACAGTGGTTACATTCATAAGACTCCCTTGAAGGCAATTCCTTCCATAGCACCTCTGAGAACCACCAGTGAGTTTGTTATGCCCACTGGTACCTTCAAAAGGCTATCAAGTGCTGAAGGAAGAAGACCCCAGTACCAAGAACAAGGGGCATCAATGAATGACTTTTGGGATTCATTTCCTAAGTCACACATTGGTACAACCACTGCTGGTGGGGAATCAGATGATCCCATTAACTTGGGTGATGATTTAAAATATCAGGAATTGACGGACATAGTTGAAAATCTTGAAACATCAGTTGCTGAAATAAAGGATATGGTGCAACAGTTGTTAAAAACTCAAAAAGCACAATCCACTGTTGTTCCAGCTCAAGCATCTGCACAACCTGCACCTGCTGCAAATGAGCATATTTCAACCCCTGCTTGAAAAACAAAAACAAATGGCTGATCAGCAGCATGCAATACATGTACAAATGCTGACAAACATGGTGGAGTCAAGATTTAAAGATACTCAAGCAGACATCAAAGCTATCAAGGCTCATATACAAAGCACCACTGGAAAAGTTCCTCCCACTATCCTCTTCATGAATAACCCCTTTCCAGATAATGCCAAAAAGGGGGAGAAAATCAGGTGGAAGAAGAAGGGAATTGAGGATGGTGTTTATATTGAGCCAGAAAAAGATAACCAGACTAAAGCTGTTGTATCAACAATCACCACTTCAACACACACCACTTCACCACACACTATCAAAACCACTGTTCTACCATCATCATCATCTATTATCACATCACCACCACCTAAACCAAACCCACCATTGTTACCTCCTGTCATAAAGCAGAAGACAACAGATGTTACAACATCTATTGTAATGACAACAGTGGTTGAAACACCAGTGGTTTTAACAACTGTTAGTCAGCCACCATCCACCACTACCCTCACTTCATTTCAAGACATCTTCACTCCAATCAACAAATCACCCAAAAGCACTCCTTCACTGAATAAAACTTACACCAGAAAAAGGAAAACAACTCAGGCAAATGAGGACAAACATAATCCTATTGCTGCGAAATATCTACTGGAACTGGAAGCTGTAAAAAATGAGATGAGACAATTCTACACTGAGGATGATCCTTCAAAAAGAAGATTTCCTTCTCTCATAGGCTTCTTGGTCCCAGAAAATATGGATGAATATCTCAAGCTCAAAGCAAGGCAGGCTAAGATAAGAGCCAAACTTGAATGTGAAGATCAAAGTGACAAAGCCATTTCTGAAAAAAATGGAATTCTTGCTCACTAAAGTCAAACAGATGGAAGACTATGCACAAGATCTGAGCAAAGAAATGTCAACTTAATCACCCAAAGCAGATCTACGAAAAGAAATGAGAAAAGAATATCTTGCATACATCATGAAAGAAAAATTCTATCCAGCTGAAGAAAAATAATTCGAAGAATGGCCAATAGTTGCTTTAAAGCATGAGGCAAACAGAATTGAAAGAATCAAAAATGATCCAAGCAAGAAGAGGACAGCTCCAAACTGGAGAAAATACAAAAAGCTCATTGCCGACCTTACGTCTGAGTACAAAAGAAAGAAGCAGGAGCTGGTGGATGCAAAGGTGGATACTACTAAAGCCATAGCAAAATGGACAAAGCAGTATACAGATGAGGCCTATGAAAGACTGAAAAGAAGAAAAATGATAGATCCTAATTCACCAAAGAAGCCTGAACACAAAGAGCCAAAACAGGTCATTGATCCTAAACCACTGTTCACATCAGCAGATACCTCTATCATTGTGATAAACCAAGAAAAGAGGAAACAACTGATTGTTGCAGAAGAAAAGGAAAAGAAAGCTGAATACTTTGAAGAAGCCATCAAGAAAATGGCTTTAGATAAAGATAGATCAGCAAAGCTTCAAGACCTTGCCAAAAAGGTTTTAAACAAACCATCATCACCAAACACATCAGCAGAAATATCAGACATTGAGCTAGATCAACAAAAGAGACAAGAGCAGATTGACAAAGAAGTTGCAGAAGATATAGCTGCAGCAAATGATGTCATAAAAATAGCTTTCCAACAAATGTCTGAAAGTTCTGAGCTAGCAAAAGCTCAGGATACTGTTTCACAAATATTTACAAGGCCAAAATCTCCCAACTCATCTGTGAATAAACCTCTCCCAAGAAACCCATTGGGTTCAAAAGTACTAAAATGGATGTCTGATCAAAAGACCTATGTATTGACCCTGATCAGATCTAATGGAGAAGTGAAGCACATATCAAGGAATCAAGCACTAGGCCTGGGTGTTGAAGATCTACAAGATCTCCTTGAGCTTACACTGTGTAGGGATGAGGGTGATACAAGTTCTCATGATTTTGAGCTTCAATTTAAAGAACAAGTTAGGGAACTTCTGATGAGAAATAAAAATCCAGAATAATAAAGGGTTTTGGCATTATCTATTCCAAGGGGAGATTGTTCGGATTGAACCCTACTAAAGGAACAGATAATGAAAGCCAAAACCGGTTCACCACAGAGGATTAATCATAAGTAGCTGTTTGCACTAAGCTCTCCCCTTGACAGTGGTTATCTAGCATCTGATAGACTTCAAAACACTGCTCAATAGAACAACTGCTACTAAAGTACTGATGAAGATTAAAGACTGAAGCTCAATCTACTGATGGATTCCAAGCACTGATGAAGAACTAAAGTACTGCTCGTTTAAGGCCTGATCACCCTTTAAAGAAAGCACTGATGCTCAACATCAGTGGTTGACTACAGCAGTGGAATGAAGAATCAGTGTTTATATATCAGTGTTTAGAAAGTAATCAGTGTCTGTATGATCAGTCATTATAGAACAGTAGACAGAGTTTGTTAGTTTGTTAGATGTCGCTTTCATGGTGACGTCAGCTGAGATGCTTCAGTGGTTTGGTTTGCCTATAAATGTAACAGTACCCTGTACTGTTACATTTGATTGACTGAGTGGGTTCTTCTCCTCTAGTCCAATCCTTTCATCTTGTGCAATCAACCTTGGAGCATCAGGCTGAGGGGGAGTTTAGTTTGTAAGCATGCTCTGTAAACCTTTTGCTTTGTATTGTAATCATTCGACTCTATGAAAAGCATGTGTTAATCAAAACTATCTTCTTCCTGAATTGTGCTTACAAAGTGTGTGTTCGTTTCCTCTGCACTTAATGTTTAAATTATGCAAACAAGCACAATTATGAGAGCCTTAGATCCTAACACATCCACTCCCCAAGTCTCTGCTGCGATTCAAGGCCATTTTGTAAGCTTTTCCCCCCAAATCTTCATCAATCTTCATCTCTAATCACTTCTACTACATCTTTTACATCAAAACCGCACACACACACACACACACTTAAACTTTTTTTCTAAATCATCTGATTTGGACCTCTTGAAGGTGGTTTCCACTCGTTTTGCTTAGGCAAACAGTGGTGGAGCACCATTTGATCAAGATTGGTTCCAGATCTAAAGGATTTTCACACTTTTCAACTTAGTTATGAATGATTTCAACACTTTCTCAACTTATTTTGAACTTCTTTCGGTTTCTACACAATATTGATGGAATCTGGACTCAATCAGACTCTCGACTCGTTCCTTAGTCGAAAGCCGGCTTGAAAACGGATTTACGCCGTAGAGATGGACCGATTAACGGGCCAAACATGAATCTTCATCAGGAACAACTCGTCGTCCGAATGTGCGGGACCCATCCGACCGAATGAACTGGTTCTGGTATATTCTGTTGTTTGACACGTCATCACGCCGTCTCCGTTAACTTAAAAACTTCTACTTAAGAAATTTTTACAAAACCTCAAACACAGACCATCCGCCCGAATGGCCATCCGTCCGGATGACCTGACCCTTATAATCTCCGTTGTTTAAACGTTTTTAACTAAACTACGAATTTTAACGATTCACAAGTAACCACAGCCTATTCGGATGGCCATCCGCCCGGATGACCATCTGTCCAGATGACCATCCGTCCGGATGGGACCCATCCTCTCGGATAGTCTGTTGAACACTTGACTCACTTTTACCTCACTCGACATACTGATTTCGACCGTGTCAGCACTTAAAAGACTTATGCTTCTATTTCCGTGCAAAGGTTGACCCAACGCGCTCCCTTCAATCCAATCCAGATTGTGTTTACTAGCTAAACACACACAGTGAGTATACTCAAACCCATGTCGTTTAACGCACTTTTGGGTGTTACAAACGTTCTATATCAAAACACGACACAAAATGTAAACACTTTATAAACACTAACTATTCCCGCATGCTATACGTGATTTGTTGAATGCTTGTTACTATGCTTACACGGTGTTACACAAGACCGCCTCTAGCAGCGATAGTACTATAGTTTGGACTCAGCACCTGTGTGACAGGGGTTGCTAGGGATCACATTACTTTACTTCACGTATTCGCTTTGGTGAACATGTGTCGCGCATACTCTACAACGCAGTCTTGTGGTTAGGTTGTATCATTGTTCATAGTTACATGCTTCGCCCGTTACGTGTTACATGCTGATTATGCGTAAACGCTTTTTATACTATTACTATGCAAACTTGTGTACTCACTTTTACTTTATGTATTGACTTTTATTTTAACGTATGTGACAGGTTGATTTGATGATGTGATGCAAACAAGTTAGGAGCTTAGAAACCCACTAAATAAAATTGAGTTGTCGGAATAGAACTTGTTTTTGAGACTGAATATTTGTAATGACTGTTATGCTTTATTTGTTTAATAGTATGCGATATTGAACCTTAAAAATATTGTCATTACTAGTTGTTATGGATTCTCATGAAAAAACTATTTCGCTCAGTGACACACCCCGATGATTCCGCCATCGGTTGGGGTGTGACAGATTGGTATCAGAGCCATAACTATAGGGAATTAGGTCAAGTCGAGTAGAGTTGACCTAGTCTATAATCTAAGTACCAACAGACCCTTCGTGCGAACCCAGTAGGGGTTTCGTACGAGCCCACTTTTGATACTCTCGTTCGAACACGCGAAAACTACATCTTCGCGCGAACCCGCATACTACAGCTTCGTACCTAAGGTTGAAAACTATTTTGCCATTCCTAAGGCTAACACAATACACACATTTTCGAAAATGCTCGCATAACACAACCGAGTGATTGGGTCGAGATTCGGTGTGAAAACCAAGAACTCTCGATAAGATCACTCACTCTACGCATATTTTACTCTCAGCATGAGAATCTTCGTGAGTTAGGAGTGACATCCATACCTCAACGAGAATCTCCATCTCTATCTCGTGGTTGTTTAACCACAACTCGGAGCAAAGTTGTTAAGTTAGGGGTGAAACCCGCATCTTAATGACCAGTTCCACTCCCTACTTTGATTTTACAAACTCCCACCAAAGTCTCGATGGTTCGGATGACTCGAGTCACTTAGTAACTAGAAGGATGAGTGTCGTTCGTCGTATTTCGGCGAATGCACAGTCTATTAGGCCAAAGCGTGCACTCGAACTCGTTGGGAATAATCTAATCACTTTAGGTAGTCGATGCCTAACACCCAGGACACTCCCTCTGATTTCAATCCTGCAATCGCCGATTTTAGGCGTCATCGATTTTATGTGTTTATATGTTCCGATTTTGGAGATTTTACGCTTTGTTGCTTTTCGCTCCCCGCTGTAATAAAAATCACAGGATCACGCCACTCTCGCAATCCAAATGCTAACCGCGGACAAACTAAGAACTCTCGTACGCTAAACTCCTCGCTTACGCTACTCGCTACCGCTCGCACCTCTCTAACGTGCTACGCAACCTTGAAAGATAGGTAAATACGTACAAAATATGTAGGTGAATATGTGCAAAATATGTAGGTGGATACGTGCAAAATATGTGAAATATGTGCTCATACGTGCTTATGTGCCTACGTGTAATATGTTCTTATATGGATTATGTGCCTATCTGACTATGTGTTATGTGCCACGTGTTCCTGAGCTTTACATAATAATAATAAAGGATGTTTTTACGAACGCTAAACTTTTCAAGACCTGATATAATCGAATCTCGTCTAATCCCTTTAGGATCGTATCTGCTGCAGAACTCACACTCGACAATGTCTTCCTTTGGCTCCCATACTCACCGCAATGTTCAGAGGAACAAAGCTGACAAGCATATTGCTTCATTTGTGGCCAAGGAAATGGCTAAAGTCATACCTCAGATTGTCAGCGAAATCAATGAGGTCAGCAACAAATCTTCTGTTGAATCGAAGAATGAAGCACCTCAAACTCCCTTCAGCTTCAAACAATTCAAGGCATGCGGTCCTGCAAACTTCACTGGCGAAGATGGACCCAGTGCTATGTTTCAGTGGTTTGACTCTATCGAAGTCACCTTCAGGCAAAGCGGATGCCCAGAAAATCTTCGCACTGTGAATGCTACCGAAGTTTTCCAGTCCAGGGCGCTGGATTGGTGGACTGCTGAACGCAACAGGTGCAGTAACGATGCAGCTTATGGCCTCTCATGGGAGGAACTCAGGGAGCTTATGATGAACGAGGTATGTCCTCCTCATAAAGTCCAGAAACTGGAGAATGAATTCTAGCACATCAAGCAGGAAGGAGGTGACAACGCTGGTCTCACCACTTGCTTCAAGCAGCTGAGTATTATCTTTCCTAGTCAGGTGGACATGCCTGATAAGACAACCAAGAAGTACATTCGAGCTTTCCCCGACTGTGTAGCTGACTTTGTTCAAGCAGCGAAACCTGCTACTATTGAGGAAACCTACCAACTCGCCGCTGAGATCAACGACAAGCAAGTCTTAGCTCGATACTTCAAAACCTCGACCAAGAGTCTCAATCAGGTCGCTGCTACACCCAACACTGATAATGCAGCATCTCAAGGTTCAAAGTCTTCACGCCAGAGCTGCAAGCGAAAGAACAACAACAAGAAGAATTATGCTACTACCGTCGCTCCACTCAACGCTGTCCACGTACAACCCAGCAACCAGAACCGTCAAGCTACTGTTACCAACGCACCGCCTACTAAGCGTGCGTACACTGGTATCCACCCTCTGTGCCCAACTTGCACTTACTATCATCCGACAGGGGTCAACTGTCGTTTCTGTGCAAACTGCAACATCTATGGGCATCTCACCGCTCACTGCCGCTCAGGCCCACGCCAGCAAGCTGCTCAAGCTCCTACAATACCACCAGCTCAACCCCTTTCTCTTCAAGGTAACCCAGCAGTTCCAGCACCTGTTGCAAATGCTCGAGCTTGCTACACTTATGGTGACCCTAACCATTTTGCTAATGTCTGCCCGCTCCGCGTTGTGAAACAAGAACCACAACTACAACCACCATAGCAGCAACCACCGCAGCAGTAACAGCAGCAACAACAGCAACAGCAATAGCAGCCACAGCAAGCAGCTCGCGAAAGAACCTTCAACATCAACGTCCGCCAGGCTCAGACTGACAACAACATTGTCAATGGTACGTTCCTTGTTAACGGAATTTAGGCTTCGTGTTTATTTGATACTGGAGCCGATAACTGTTTTGTGTCGTTTGAATTCGAAAAGCTCCTAAAACGTAAACGCGCTAACCTCCCAACGACCTTCGACGTGGAAATTGCCACCGGAAGAACCGTCATCGTCAGTTCCGTTCTCCGTGATTGTACTCTCGAACTCAACAATCACGTTTTCCTGATCGATCTCATCTAGGGATGGTAAAAATACCCGAGCCTGACGGGTATACCTGAAACCCGACACAAATGGGACGGGTATACCCGATACCCGATGGGTATTGGGCGGGTATAGGATTAGTTTTAAAAGTTTTCGCGGGTATGGGTCGGGTATGGGATTAGGTGATACCCGACCCGATTACCCGAAACCACATACCCGTTTACCCGAACTATATACCCGATCATTTACCTGATTTTTTTAATTTAGACTTTTATTTTCCATTAACCCTTGTCGATTAGTGATTTAATTTAGTATGTTCATAATGTGAAAAAATAAATTTTCTTTTAGTATATGCATTTGATAGTAATATTTATATTTTGTATGTTGTGAAGCATATGCATGTGAGTGTATATGTATTATAAAGTTATTATTAATTTATGATAAAACTTATATGTATATAATGTACATTTTTAATTTATAATAGTTGTTGTATAAATAAAACCTAGTTAGTGTTTTTTTAACTGGGAGTATTTTACAAACACAAGTGAATAGTTTGGATTATTATTGGTGATTAAATGAGTTGGGATTATTATTGGCCAATAACAGTGAGTTGGGATTATTTAAATCCAATTTGCCTATAATTACAATAGTAAAAAACTGTATTTAGAAATCCCAACGTATATCTTTTAACAAACTAATGGGTAAACCTGATACCCGCGGGTATACCCGATACCCAACAGGTAATTACCCGACAAATACCTGACGGGTATTGGGTCGGGTATGGGACGCGATTTTATAACGGGGTACGGGTATGGGATTACCAATACCCGACCCGAACCCGACCCATTGCCATCTCTACATCCCTATGCAACTCGATAGTTTCGATGTCATAGTAGGCATTGACTTTCTTCGTGAAAATCATGTCGAAGTTGTGTGTTTCAAAAAGATGATTCGTTTCTCCCTTTCAAACGGTGATCAACTTTGTGTTTATGGCGAAGTATCCTGGAAGGAATTGAAACTTATGTCATGCATTCAAGCAAGCAAGTATCTCCGTAAGGAATACTTGGCTTTCTTAGCCCACATCGTAGTAGCGGAGGAGGAAAAGAAGCCGATGGAAAAGGTACTTGTGGTTCGTGATTTTCCTAATGTCTTTCCTGACGATTTACCCGATCTACCCCCTACCCGCAATATTGATTTCCGTATCGACCTTATTCCTGGAGCTAATCCTGTCACCAAAGCCCCTTATCGCCTCGCACCGTCCAAAATGCGTGAGCTTTCTAGCCAACTCCAAGAGTTACTAGATAAAGGCTTCATACGCCCTAGCACATTGCCATGGGGCGCACCTGTCCTTTTCGTGAAAAAGAAGGATGGATCGTTCCGAATGTGCATCGATTATAGGGAACTCAACAAGCTTACTATCAAGAAGCGCTACCCTCTACCCCGTATCGACGACTTATTCGATCAACTTCAAGGCGCTACGTGTTTCTCTAAGATCGATCTACGTTCTGGTTATCATCAGTTGCGAATTCAAGAGCAAGACATTCCGAAAACCGCTTTTCGTACCCGTTATGGCCATTACGAATTCATGGTCATGCCTTTTCGTATCACAAACGCACCCGCAGTTTTCATGGACTTGATGAACCCTGTGTGTAAGCACTTCATTGATCGCTTCGTTATTGTGTTTATCGATGATATCCTTATCTATTCGAAATCGAACGCCGAACACGCGCAACATCTTCGTTTAGTTCTCGAGCTTCTCCAAGGAAATCGCCTCTACGCCAAGTTCTCCAAGTGTGAATTTTGGCTCGAGGAGGTTCAATTCCTCGGTCACATCGTCAACAGTCAAGGAATTCACGTCGACCCCGCAAAGATTGAAGTAGTTAAGAGTTGGATTACACCAAAAACCCCGTCCGATGTTCGTTCTTTTCTCGGATTAGCAGGTTATTACTGTTGATTTATCGTTGATTTCTCTAAAATCGTCGTTCCTCTCACTGCCCTAACGCATAAAGACAAGCCTTTTATTTGGGGAACCGAGCAAGAGGATGCCTTTCAAACTCTTAAGCGTATGCTTTGCAACGCTCTCGTACTCGCGCTACCCGAGGGAAATGACGACTTTGTTGTTTATTGCGATGCCTCCAATCAAGGTCCATGAGAAGAACTACACTACCCACGATCTCGAACTCGGTGCAGTTGTTTTTGCGTTAAAGCTATGGCGACATTACCTTTATGGTACTAAGTGTACGGTCTTCACCAACCATAAGAGCCTGCAACACATCTTGAACCAGAAAGAACTAAACATGCGCCAACGCAGATGGGTTGAACTTCTCAATGACTACGACTGTGAGATACGCTACCACCCAGGCAAAGCAAACGTCGTCGCTGGCGCTCTTAGCCGACGAAGCTATTTACATAGTGTTCGTAATGTTCAAGCCCAACACGACCTCGAAGCCCTCATTCACGATGCTCAGCACGCTTGTTTTCTCGAGAACACCTTGAAGGAAGAAAGAATCTGTGGAACTGAAAATCAACTAGTGAATAAACCGAATGGTATTTTTCACTTTCTCGACCGTGTTTGGATCCTAGTCGCAATAATCTCCAAAAGATTTTGCTGACTGAAGCCCACAAATCCCGATATTCCATTCACCCCGGTGCCGACAAGATGTACCGGGACCTCCGCGCCAGGTACTGGTGGCCAGGAATGAAGAAGGATATCGCTCCCTACGTTTCGAAGTGCCTAACTTGCTCGAAAGTTAAGGCCGAACACCAACGACCCTCTGGTTTACTCGAACAACCCGAAATCCCGATGTGGAAATGGGTGAGTATAGCTATGGATTTCGTTACGAAACTCCCTCGCACTCCTTCCGGTCATGATAACATTTGGATTATCGTTGATCGTCTTACGAAATCTGCTCACTTCATACCGATACGAGAAGACTTCAAGGTAGAACGATTAGCACGAATCTATACCAACGAAGTCATTTGTCGACACGGGACGCCTCGTGACATCATCTCTAACCGCGATGGTCGGTTTACCTCACGTCACTGGGAGACTTTTCAATCCGCTCTCGGTACGACTCTTAATCTCAGTACCGCATTTCATCCCCAAACCGACGATCAGACTGAGCACACGATCCGCACCCTTGAAGACATGCTTCGTTCATGCGTTATAGATTTTGATGGTAATTGGGATTCGCATTTACCTTTAGTAGAATTCTCGTACAATAACAGTTATCACGCTAGTATCCAAATGGCACCCTTTGAGGCATTATATGGTAGAAAATGTCGACCGACTATTGTATGGCACGAGATTGGAGACACTCAGATCACCGGTCCTGAGCTGTTACAAGAAACGACAGACAAGATTCTCCAGATACGAGATAACCTCTTAAAAGCTAGGAGTCGTCAAAAGAGCTACGCCGATAAACGCCGCAAGCCCCTTGAGTTTGAAGTCGGTGATCACGTACTCCTAAAGGTTTCACCTTGGAAGGGGTGATCCGATTCGGCAAGAAAGGAAAGCTAGCACCACGATACGTGGGTCACTTTAAGATTCTAGAAAAAATTGGCAAAGTGGCCTACTGACTCAAATTACAGGAGGAACTCAGCAACATACATCCGACTTTCCACGTCTCGAACCTCAAGAAGTGCCTAACCGAAGAGAATCTTCACGTACCTCTCGAAGACTTACAAATAAACGAGACTCTGCACTTTGTGGAAAAGCCAGTAGAAATCATGGATCGAGAGACCAAGAAACTTCGACGCTCTTGCATTCCTATAGTGAAGGTTTGCTGGGAAGGCAAACGCGACGCCGAGTTCACTTGGGAACTCGAAAGTGATATGAAAGCTAAATATCCGCAGCTCTTTGTTACACTTACTCCTTAATTTCGGGACGAAATTTCCTAAAGTAGGGGAGGCTGTAACAACCCGACTTTTCGGATCATTACCTGTCGCTGTCATTTCTTTCGTAAACACTTGTACTCTTGGGAATCGATTAATGCCATGGGTTAAACTACATTTTAACGCATTATTAAACGCATATTACAACACTTATTCAGTCGCAGGTATCGCATTTAAATGCTACTTATAACGCTTACTACTTAAACGCATTTGATTGCATTTTACATCGCTTATTTAGACACTTATACTAAACGCTATCGCAACGCAAACTCAACGCAGACTCGAAACGCGAAATTAATTATATTATGTGTGTTATCTATGTGATTATTTGTTGAATGTTATGTGGTTATCAACGCAATGTTTATACGCTTATACGCTCACTCGCAACTCGATTAAACGCAACGCTTAACAAACGAACCAAAGTTAGGAAACTAACAAACGCGCACCCGGCCGTCCGAATGGACATCCGCCCGGATGACCAACCGTCCGGATGACCATCCGACTGGATGGAGCCATCCGAACGCCGCCACTCGCCATCGAGTTAAACCTCGCCTCTCCACTATAAATACTAGCCGTACACCCTGTAGGATCGTTTGTAGACCCGAACGAGTCGTTCAAAGGAGTTTTAATCAGTTACAGGTGCGGAAAACAAGTAACTGATGAAGAAACAGCTAGCAATTCACTTAAATCACTTCTCTGATTGATATTACAACTTGTACCTTCAAGAATCAAACCGGCAGCACCTCGGTATCTAAAAACAAGAACAGTTCCAATGATTTCGCTCTAAACGACTATTTATAGTGGTCTTGATTCCGCTCGTAATGATACAACGACACTTGGAGCGGAATTAGATCTATGTGATTCCGCTCGAAAGTGTCCTCATGACATTTCGGGCGGAATTAGCCTTTGGAGCGAAATCAGCCTAAACATAACATAAAACTTGACATTTTCTTGTTCTACGCACCCTGAACTATACGACCTATCCTAAGACTCGATACAAGACGAAGTCGACAGATGTAAGCACCAACAGACTCCCCCTCAGATGTTGACGAGTCTTACTGTGTCGAGTCTTCGCATCTTCAGTCTTGAACAGCCTATGGGCTTCACTTTCTCTAGCAGCAGCAACAGACTCTCCTTACAAATGTGCTGGCATTCCTTTAGATCTTCAGCATCATCTGCTTCAGGATCGTAGTCTGACTTTCACAGGTCCATGATCGTTGCCTGGCTTTCTTCAATTAGAGTCCTCAGGTATCGTAACCTTGCTCTCTAACACATAAGCTTCTCAGGATCGATCAACCTGGCTCAGCTATCTACCTGCACGATCTCTTCCTCAAAGTAAATTTTACACATTTACACATTTCAAGTATTGAGACATGCACTCACTCAGACTCCCTCTCAATACACACATGATGAACCACTTGTAAAATTAAGATTTAAACATTTTAGAGTAAAATCATAGACTCCCCCTCACCACATGGTCATCATGTCTAGCACTTGGAATTTTAAAAATCAGCTTTCCAATACCAGTTGTCGAAAATCTTTTTGAATTTTCAAAAATTTATGCTAAAACACACCGAAAATCTTTTTGGATTTTGAAATGTAAAGAGATGCAGTAAAGAAATATTTACAAACAATATTTGTGAGTTTGTGTAAGAGGATCATATCAGTTTTTGAGACAAATCACCAACACCATTAAGCTTGATTTCATTTTAAGTTCTAAACAATTCACCTAGATTGTCAGTATGTTGATTGTCACGACCCCCGACCCACCCTGGACGGAATCGGGAGCCGCGAGCAGCCAAGTGGTACCGGTGGTTTATTTTAAAAACATTGCAGCGGAAATTTCATCAGGACCATGAGTTAGGAAAAATATCAGAGTTTAGAAACCCCGGATTTTATTTAAATAGATGGAATAAATTCCATGTTTTACAAAGGTAGCTTTTAATATAAACTTGATTACATAAAACAACTTTTCTTAATTTAATTTAATTGCTAAATCAAGCCACTTCTGTAAGCCTTTTTGGTGCCGTATCCAACTCTTATTCCAATCTACTGTAATTACCTGAAATGCATTTTAAAAAGGTTTTGTCAGCAGGAAATACTGAGTGAATCATTCATTTTAGTTAAAACGACACATTTTGTTATAATTTACAGTATTAAGAGCGATTACAATGTTTCTGTTTATCAACCAACTACCCACAGTATTTGTCACTCGACCAACCATCGGTAGCCTATGCTCAATGGTGTCTGTGACTATGGTCATATCACCCCTTGGCTAACCCGTTTGTCCCATGGTGACGGTTATCAAGTAATGTATACAAAACCCCACATACCGGCTGTAATTTGGTGATTACAAAGACTTAATCCCTGTAATTATAACTTTGAAAATAACTTGGAGTTTTGTAAAACAGTTGATAAAAAGAGAATGACTCACATTATAAGCATGCAGTATTGAATTAACAAGCTTCATGATTTAGATTCTTCTAAGAATTAGCATCTACTTTGATTGTAAGTGTATGGGGTAGTGTTTAGTCCACTGATAAGCCTAATAACCTAATTTAAGCGATAATGCACACGAAACTAGGTAATTAACTAATACAACATTTACGATAACTCACGAGATTAAACCCTCACAACGAATGACAAAGTGCGATACTTAAACATCCAGCGGATTCGCAACGAATGACAGAGTATAGCCCGAGTTCGGGCGATAGTCAAACATCCTGTCGGAATCACGACGAATGACAAAGTATAAACCCAATTTGAGCAGCACTTAAACATTTATCGGATAATTTCAATCGATCGGACATTGAATCGTAGCAGCGATCGAGTTAATACCCTGTATCGTAGCAGAATTCGAGCTAGTGTGTGTTTGGTAGTATTTGAACAATATCTCAGCGTATGAATTGAGTTTTATCATCGTTCCAACGCAGAAATTCAAGTCCCAATGCCCTCTATTTATACTGAGAATTTGACCCCCTCGCGTGACGCGAGGGGCCACCCTGGGGGCGTCGCGTGACGCGACGGGACACGTTTCACCATAGGGTTGCCACGTGTGTGTGTAGCCTAGCTGAGTCAACGGATCGAGAAAATTCGATTTAGACAGCGAATTATAAGGATAATCGTCAATAGGGAATACCCCCCTGAGTTTTAGGGGCCCTGATCCTGATTCTGATTGTTCTGAAAATTTTAGGGTTTGCGCAGAATCACTTGGGTGTCTCAATTGGGTTTCCTATTGGATAAAATGATTTAATAAATAATAATTTTGGTGAGAGTTGTTACATCCTCCCCACCTTGTTTTAAATCCCATCCTCGAGATTGGACTATGATATCTTCTTGGGGTTACGTTACTTCTTTTAATATATCATGATTTCTGGGATGGAATCAAAAGATTAATATCATAAGATAGTTGGAATTCTTTAGTTTCAGGAATTGATGTTGGACCAAATGGGATGAAATAATAATATTAACAAGTTTGACCAAGTCTTCATGAATCAAAAGATATTTGATAGGCATGAATTTTGAAATAAAATGACTTTTGTAGAAACAATAGAATTCAATGTCAGAAAAGAACTTACTTTGAGGGAGATTCTAAACTGATAAATCTCTGTTTGTGAATGGAAGTATGAAAAATAATTTGTCAATGATCAACCCGAAAATCAACATCGTTTAATTAAATGGTAAGGATACACTGGGTGATAGAATTTAGTGTATCATGGTCTGAGTACATAAAATGTATCAAGACTATTAAAATTGATGAATCAATTGAATGAAGTATGAATAGGGTTTATTATTTAGCACGGCTACAAATTTATACAGACACTGCAAAGTGCTGTAAGAATTCAATAATTATGGTGACCGAACTGTTTTCAAAATTAACTGGAGTTTCAAGGAAGCGAATCGGAATATTTCAAAAGATGAGGTGTTCAAATGAATGAGATGAACTGATATTGTTTCCAAGGTGATTTGGTTCAAGCCAAAAGATATATGATCAATGAATGTTTGTAAACAATAAAATTTACTGTCAACAGAAAATTCACTTTGATTGTCAACTGATGAAGATTCAGAATCAACAAGCTTGAATAAAATAGAAATATAGAAATGATTTGTCAATCATCAAAATAGATGAGAAAATCAATGGGTTGAGATGAGTGAATTGCAAGGATACACCGAAATACAACAGAGTTTAATGTATCATTGTCTTAACACATAGTTGTATTAAGACTATTTTCAAGGATGAGTTACACGAAAGACATACGTGGTTTTGAATAATTCGTATGATAATGATTAGCGCAAGCTATAAGTTTATATTGATATCGCAAAATGATTCAATAATTGTGGTGACTGAACAATTTTCACCATTTTTATAATCAACTGAAAGCTTTTTGAAATAAAATTTTGGATATTCCTTTGAATAGGATTTTCAATTGATGATGATAAAACCAAAATGAATATCATAGAATTTTCGATCAATGATGAAGAAACTTTTAGAGGTACATAGGAATATGATATGAATTTGTGTACCTTTTATCTTAACACATAATTGTATTAAGATTGTTTAAGATAATGAACCAACAGAAAATAAATAATTAAATCTGTGTATCAGATGTGAAAAGGAGATTAGATCAAGTTTCAAATTAAAGAAAACGCCACCACAAGGTGTCGTAGTGATCGAAATAATAATAGCGGTGACTAGACGAGTTCAATGAAAGTTCAACGAAGTAAATCCGAATGCTTGTTTCAAAAAATTCTAGTAGGATTTTCGATTGAAAATGAAACAATTGGAATAATGTTTGTCGATCGAAAAGATCAAGAAATACTCGATCGATATTGTAGGAACTGTTAAGAGATACACTGAGATATGACATGAATTTGTGTATCATTATCTTAACACACGATTGTGTTAAGATTGCCTTTATAGGATAAACCAACAAAGCGGATAATTAAATGTGTGCAAACGAAAAGCATAAATAGTTCCGCATGAAACGACTGATAGTAATTTAGTACAAGTTGCAAGTTGTTGGTGCAGTTGTCTGTCGACTACATCTTTGTTCGAGTCTTAGAGAGAGAGAAAGACAAGTCGTTATGATTTTCACTACGAGATTGACTACGGCAATATCCAAGGGGGAGATTGTTGATGCATATTTTGTCTATCGCCTTCGTCAATCCGGTTAATCCGAGTCATAGTGAAAAGCCGAGAAGAAATCAAGCGTATTATGTCATATCTAGTTAGAAATGGCAAGGTGGCAAACTTGTAATTAGTGGGAATTATCACTAAGTTGCCTTGACCATATAAATAGGTAGTTATGTCATATTTTTAGATAGACTTTGGAAGATGCTTGGAAGACTTTGAGGTAGAGATTTAGAGAGAAGACTTTCTAGAGAGAGAAAGTAGAGAGAGAAAGCTGTAAATCCGTGATTCGTGTATCGATCTTGTCAAGTTATCAATGGAATCACGTTAAATGTACGCTATCGTGTGTTCGGTCACGTTCGTTCACGGATTCCGCACGTGAAACAAACGTTACGCAATCGAACGGTCGCCAAACCGATCCTACACAAGTTTATACCAACACCACAAGGTGTCGTAGTAATTGAAACAAAGCAATAATAGAAGTGATCAAACAAGTATCACCATGTTTTGAAATTAAGCAAATGGTTCACAAAGTAGATCTGAAGATTTGTTTAAAATAATTTTTATAGGATCCACAACTGAAAATGGAACGAATAAACAGTATTTTTTGAGCGAAGAGGGAAGGCAATGAATATCACGAAATGTTCGCTTGATGGTGAAAGAACCGTTAAGAGGTATACCGGAATATTTAACACGAACTGGGGTACCTTTATCTTAACACACAATTGCATTAAGATTGATAATACATAGATCGAACAAGTCGATGTAATATCAATATGTAATAAATAATTTAAATAATTAAATCCGAACATGGTGTGAGGAACGAGATTAGCGCAAGCTTCAAACTTGTGAAAACGTCACCACAAGGTGATCGTGATTAAAGAAACAAATTAATGAAGTCGAAGACCAAGCAAGCATGTTATGATTCAAAAACAAATGAAGTGCTTGTTGGGATTATTTCGAATATGATAGCTGCAATCCATCATATGGGACCTTTGAATTGAATACGTAATGCGAGCAAGTTCAAACAGTTGAACTTGGTGTAAACAAAACGAGTCCAAGAAAGTTCTGACATGGTCACAACAAAAACCATGTATACTATTAAAAGGAAATCGAGTTTTTCAAGAAATTCATTGATTCAATATTAAAGAATTATCGTTTTGCAAAAATGCGGTTTACAATGCGAAGATTAAGTATAGCAAAACGAGATTTGAGCTTTTGATAAAACAACAAATTGGAATGAAGCCCTCCTATGGTCTCCATAACTCAAACGAACCACATGTGCAACAAACAGTGCATGTGTAACGTGTGGATTTACCAAGAAATGAAATAGATCGATAATTGCTACTATGAAAGAAATCCTCATGGTATGATGACCACTAGGAGAAGTAGCAATGCAAAAGTCTATTCACAGAGGTCAAAATTTTAACAAAAGAAATTTAAGAATTTTATCTGGAATTTTGTGTGATAATTGTTGTTAAGTGATATTACCAGGGAATGTCGAATAAAATAAAATAGGGGATTTGCAAAGGTATGTGACTTCTTTTGCAGTGCCAATAATTATGATTCTGATTAGACTGTGCACCGATAGTTGTGAAATATTGTCCCAACGTTCCTCAGCGATATTCAGATCGTTTGTAGGACCATGTGGCAAAGTACCGCTTTTTGAGTAGTAGTTCTTCCGCTAATAAGATTTGTATTGGAGTCGTCATGCCCAATTTATATTTTCCAAAGGTCTTGCCTTGGAAGTCGTGTGATAAACTTTGACGTCTGTGGACATATAATTTAAGTTTCATGTGTTTTCTGGTGCACTAGCACAACTTTACATGCTTCTTACTTGCATCAGAAATTCTTATACTTTTGATGGTGTCCTAACTTAAAGGGTTTCCAGTGTTTATTTTGTTGCTCGAGTTACGAGGTAGATGATCAAACGAAATAATGTTTGATATCGGAATTAAAGATACATGCAAGAGATTTCTGATAAAGAAATCTAGATTTATTATTGACACATATGCTTGTGCTTTATTCTTAATTATCAATTGTTATGGTTTTTGGAGTTCCTTATAGATATCTATATCTATATAATCATATATTTCACATGTTGTAATATACATACCTTTTATAAAGTCAATGTATTTAACAGATTCATATTTCCAAAAACAAGTCAGATATCAGGTCATGATATTATTTAGGGAAATCTTGTCACTGATTTGACATATTATTTACCCCGTCTTATCCGGTTCGCGTCGGAGAGGTAACCTTAGTATATTCGGACAAGCTGGAGAGTCTGCTACACCATACCCAGTCTTTGCCAGAGAAAAATTTTCTATTTCCCATAAATAGTATCTTGTCAAGATTTTTAAAAGTGCCTCTTTTATTAGGGCTTTTATCCAAAATCAAGGAAATTTGTATTTACATAACATATCTTTATTCTAAACCAAGTAATATCAATAAGCAAGAATTAATAGTAATTAAGGGTTATTGCTTATTTATCATATCTTGCAATATTCTACTCACCCTTTTTATGGCATACCAATATTCATTACATTATACTTATATAAGTAATTTATCTTGAAACTTATATTAAGGCAAAATTCTTAAGTTCAAGTCTAAATATTATCCTGAGTGCTACCAGATAATATTAAGTCCCTAACTCTCCGTTTAAACTTAGGTATTATTACAACACCTAATTGCTTAAACAAGTGGCTTAGCTTATACTAAGGCATCTTTTCTTAAGTTCAAGTCTAAATGCTATCAGATGTGCTACCAGTTAATAACAATCTCCTAACTCTTTTATTTAAGCTTAAGTATTATTATCACAACACTTATAGGCTTAAAGCAGTGGCTCTGATACCACCTTCTGTCACGACCCCCGACCCACCCTGGACGGAATAGGGAGCCGCGAGCAGCCAAGTGGTACCAGTGGTTTATTTTAAAAATTGCAGCGGAAATTTCATCAGGACCGTGAGTTAGGAAAAATATCAGAGTTTAGAAACCCCGGATTTTATTTAAATAGATGGAATAAATTCCATGTTTTACAAAGGTAGCTTTTAATATAAACTTGATTACATAAAACAACTTTTCTTAATTTAATTTAATTGCTAAATTAAGCCACTTCTGTAAGCCTTTTTGGTGTCGTATTGATGTGTGTAAAATGCAACATATAAATTACATCAATTAAGGCATAAAACTAACCCTTTTTAAGTACTAATGTTGGAAAAAGAGTGTTTTTGTCTTCCTTTTGTATTTTCAGGATGAAATGAGCTCAAAATCACAAAAGAAGCAAAAAAGACAACTAATTCTAACATAAATACAAGAAAAGGAATAAAAGTAGACTGCCCGGATCCTCAACGGCACCTCCCAAGGCAAAGAAGAGAAAACAGAAGATTGAACACGCCCCGTGTCCAGCGAACACGGGGCCGTGTCCTAGAAGCAGCAGAAAAGACAAACCAGTAGAAGCTTCCATTGCCCACCACGGGGCCGTGTCCAGCGGGCACGGGGGCGTGGTGAAAGTCCAGCGGGCACGGGGGCGTGGTGAAAGTACAGCAGGCGCATTAATTGTAATTGCGAATTACAATTAATGAAGAGAGAGAATGTCAGACGGGCACGGGGGCGTGTCCAGCGGACACGGGGCCGTGCCCAGCCTTCTGTTCAGCCTATAAATAGGGGTGCTTGGTTTCATTCCATCTCATCCCTTGGCACACCACCTCTCTCACACTTCATCCACCACCCACCACCACCATAACACCATCATCCACCACCATCATCCATTGTCCATCGTAGAGTGTGTGAGTCGTCTCGGGATCCAAGATTGATCGTAAGAGTTCTTGACAATCAAGGCCATGTTTGCCTAAGTCTCTTACATCACTTGGTGAAAACAAGTGTTTAGTATAATACTTTTTATTTTTAATCTTTTGCACTTTTTATTTGGTTTTGTATTAATGACTTTAATAACTAGTTACTTATGTTGAAGGTGATCTTTCCTTATCGTTTGTCTGTGGTGTCTTGGCATTATTTTACTGTCTATATAAAATAAAAGATTTTCACCATTCATATCTCCACGGTCTATATGGAGGTATGTTGGCTACCTGGTCGGGGGTTAAGGGAACGGTTTAGTAAGGGTCTTGCCCTTGTTCAGCGTTTAGAGGTCCTGCTTGGGACCTGGGTCAAATTTAGTAGGATCTCCTTCAATGCCCATAGGTATTGGATGGCGGGGATCCAAACTCTTTGACCCCCTCATAAGTTAACTACTATTAATACTATAACCCGGCTATTTAGGACTGTATCCCTGCTGACTCAGACTACTTAGCCGAGGGTAACGTCACCGCCGAAAGCGGGGCCTACCACAATTTGCATTAATAACTTAATTCATTATCTTTCAATAATCCGACCCTTTAGGATTGTATCCTTGCTGACTCAAACTACTGGGTTGAGGGTAACGTCGCCTTCAAAAGAGGGGCCTACTACAATAACTAAGATAATCTCTTAAACAAGTGCAAAAGTGCGAAAATAATCAAAGGTTATACTAACACACGTGTCGGATCCAAGTGATTCATCTTGTCTATCTGTTTTTATTTTATTTTATTTTTCAGCATTTAGTTAGTTTTTATTTTTCTTAGTTTAAAACATTTTTCTCACTTTTTGATTTGATTAGACGTTGAGGATAAACCGGTATTAAAAGCTCTTGTATCCTTGGACGACCTCGGTATCTTACCAACACTATACTACGTCCACGATGGGTGCACTTGCCCATATGTGTGTTTAGTGTTAGTAAATATCGTGTTTTATAAATTTAAAACTTGGCTAAAAGTGTAAAAAGGGGCTTAAATATACATCTAAAATATATTACACTACACACGCATCAAGTTTTTGGCGCCGTTGCCGGGGACACAAGGATTTTAAGAAAGCTTAAAATCGACGGCCTAATCAGTTTTTCAAAACCTTTTCAAAACGCGCGCACATTTTTCTGCATTTTAGTTTAGTTTGCAT
This sequence comes from Helianthus annuus, assembly GCF_002127325.2. Taxonomy (NCBI): domain Eukaryota; kingdom Viridiplantae; phylum Streptophyta; class Magnoliopsida; order Asterales; family Asteraceae; genus Helianthus; species Helianthus annuus. The sequence goes on from NC_035447.2 coordinate 68,277,862, forward strand.
TTACAGTAGCCTGAACACGGGGCCGTGCTCGCTGAACACGCCCCCGTGGTGCATATTTTTAGTTAGATACCCAGATACAGAGTCTGAACACGGGGCCGTGCTCACTGAACACACCCCCGTGCTCAACGTGACCAGTAACTTTAATTAAAACGCCCAGATACAGACCCTGACCACGGGGCCGTGTCCACTGAACACGGGGCCGTGTCCAGCTTCTGTTTCCGTCTTATTTTTGTTTTCTGGTCCCGAGACTCAGTTGTGGTCTGTTGAGTGATTCTTATGGATCAATACTCAAGAGGTTACAACTACACCTATGATGAGGATGATTATAGGGGTAATTATTGCACTAATTGTCGTAACGCACGCTCGGTTCAATATAATAACTCATATCAACCATCCAATTCATACGACTACTATGAGGAGCCCAGGTACGAGCCATCAACTTCATACACATCCTATGAAGACCAAAGGTATGAACCTCCTCCCTCATACTCATATTTTGAGGAACCAAGGTATGAGCCTTCATACTCATACTTTGAAGACTCAAGATATGAGCCACCACCTTCATATTCTTATTATGAGGAACCATGGCATGAACAACCCACCTCATATGAGTACTATGAAGAACAAAGTTTCGACCCTTATCCATCATATACTTACAATGAAGAACAATGGTGTGAACCATCTACTTCATATGAGTATTATGAGGAACCAAGGATCGAACAACCGGATTCAAGCTTTGAGGATCCAAATTCTTTTTCTCTCACCGAAGTGACCAATAGGATATTAGAACACATTAAAACTATCGAACGTTACATGAAAGAATCTCGCGCAAGGGAAGAGGAATCCCGCGCAAGAGAAGAATTAAATTGTAATAATAACGTAGCGGTAGTTGAAAATGTAAAAATGGAAGAACAAGAAAGTGAAAAACCGACACATGAGTTAAACAATGAAAAAGGTGAGTCCCATAACGCTAAAATTCAAGAAGAATCTAATTTTGAAGAAATTATTCTCTTGTCACCTACTTTCGAAAATCATTGTTTAGTAAGCCCTCATGCCAAGTTTTTAAAAGAGTTAAACACTAGTGCTAAAATCAAAGAATTAGTAAGTGTTAAGTTAACTAATGATCAAACCTCGCTAATAAAAGAAGACCCTTTTGAAATTAACATTACACCGGTTCCATGTTTTTTTCAAAATTCATTTATTAGCAATATCACCATTGATAAAGATCTTTGTGTTAACATGATGCCTAACTACATTTTTGAAAAATTAAGTATTAGTGATTTTACTCCACTTCAAATTCCCATTTTTCTATCCGATCGAAAAGTGATAAAATCAATCGGTGTAGTTGAAGATGTTTTGGTTCAAACAAATCAATTGATAATCCCAACCGACTTTGTCATCCTCGATGACGCCCCACTAGTCTTGGGAAAACCTTTTGTACAAACTCATAAAGCTTTGAAAAACCGGAAATTCAACAATCTACCTCTTCAGTTAGGGGCATTCAAAAGGAGCATAGACCTTGAGCGTTCAATGAAATATCCTTTTGGCAATAATGACCCCCTAATTGAAGATGAAGCTGAACCACCCGATACGACTAACGAAGAAGACCACTTTGTTGAAGAAGAGATAGCCATAGAACAAACCTTTAAGGTTCTTAATCTAGATGAGCCACAAAATAAGGTGTCTTCTAAAGACCCGCCCATTGAGCTCAAAGAACTTCCTAAAGGTTTGGAATATGCTTTTCTAGGCAAAGATGGTAGTTTACCTGTAATTATTTCATCTAAATTAAGTAACGTAGAAAAAGAAAAATTAATTAGCCTACTTAAAAAACACAAAAACGCGATCGCTTGGAAGCTTGTAGATATTAAAGGAATAAGCCCTTCCATGTGCACGCACAAAATTTTAATGAATGATGACTACAAAACGGTAATTCAACCACAACGAAGAGTGAACCCCAATGTTCAAGAAGTGGTTAAGAATGAAGTCATCAAACTACTTGACGCCGGACTAATCTACCCTATCTCCGATAGCCCGTGGGTAAGTCCCGTTCAAGTAGTCCCAAAGAAAGGAGGTATGACGGTAATAACTAATGAGAAAAATGAATTAATACCAACAAGAACCGTCACCGGATGGAGAGTTTGTATAGATTATAGGCGATTAAATGAAGCAACAAGGAAAGACCACTTTCCTTTACCCTTCATTGATCAAATGTTAGAAAGATTGTCCGGTCATAAATTTTATTGTTTCTTAGATGGTTTTTCAGGTTACTTTCAAATACCGATAGCACCAGAAGACCAAGAGAAAACAACTTTCACATGTCCCTACGGAACTTTCGCATATCGACGCATGCCATTCGGTCTATGTAATGCGCCTGCAACATTCCAACGTTGTATGGTGGCCATTTTCCATGATATGATAGAAAAAACAATGGAAGTCTTCATGGACGACTTTTCCATCTTTGGAGACTCATATGACCAATGCCTCGATAATCTTGAACGAATGCTATCCTGATGTGAGGAAACTAACCTCGCCCTGAACTGGGAAAAATGCCATTTCATGGTAACAGAGGGAATAGTACTCGGTCACAAAATCTCAAGCGAAGGAATGGAAGTTGATCGAGCAAAAATAGAAACTATTTCTCGATTACCTCCTCCATCCTCCGTAAGAGCGATCAGAAGTTTCCTAGGACATGCCGGATTTTATAGAAGGTTTATCAAGGACTTTTCAAAAATTTCAAGGCCTCTAACAAAATTACTTAAAAAAGATGCACCCTTCATCTTTGACAAGGAATGCAATCAAGCATTTCTAACCCTTAAGGAAATGCTAGTCAATGCACCTATCATGATAGCGCCAGATTGGAAATTTCCTTTCGAAATCATGTGTGATGCAAGTGACTTTGCTGTTCGAGCAGTCTTGGGACAAAGAAAAGAAAAGCATTTCCACCCAATTTATTATGCTAGTAAAACTCTTAATGATGCACAAGAAAATTATACAACTACAGAAAAAGAATTACTAGCAGTGGTATTTGCTTTTGATAAATTTCGTTCTTATCTTGTTCTTTCTAAAACAGTAGTCTATACAGACCATGCAGCCATCAGGTACCTCTTCAAGAAACAAGACGCAAAACCCCGTTTGATCAGATGGATTCTACTCCTCCAAGAATTCGACATCGAAATCAAGGACAAAAGAGGAGCAGAAAACACTGCTGCAGATCATCTCTCACGCTTAGAAGACCCAGCTTTGGAGACAACCAGAGACGAGCAAATCAACGAGAAATTTCCCATGGAATCCTTGGAAATGATGGAAAGTAGACAAGAGCCATGGTATGCCGACTACGCTAATTTCCTAGCTAGCGGTATAGTCACCAAAGGATGGCCACATCATCAAAGAAAGAAATTCTTTGCTGATGTAAAGCATTACTTTTGGGAAGACCCCTATCTTTTCAAAATGTGTGCCGACCAGCTCATCCGAAGGTGTCCCCGGACACAAGGGGCTCTTGTCTAACACACGTTTGATTTGCACCATGGTGTTGGATGCTGCTCTCCGACGGTGTAACATGGGACGCCAGACATCCCACTCAGAAAACATATAACCTTGCATTGGGTCTAGCCAAGGACCCTTATAAACGTGGCGCACCACGGAGGCATTCCGCGGAACTATCCTTAGTTTAGTTTAATCTTTTAGTTTTATTTTGCAAAATAAAACACACTCATGGTGGTAATGGATGAAAAGGGGAACGAGAAAAATGGACCCATGCACGAAGAACAGAGCAACCCGACACAAATCTCCATCACAGAAGGCTCAACACGGGCTGTGCCCAACCAACACGGCCCCGTGCTGAGCCACCTGCAGAAAAACACCCAGTTCAGGTAACTGGACACGGGCCGTGTTCAGCGGACACGCCCCCGTGTCCAGGCTTCTGTTTTAATTCTTTAATTTTCGTTACTGGCACCTGACCACGGGGCCGTGCCCGGTCACCACGGGGCCGTGTCCAGGATGCCAGTAACATAAATCTTTGCTTTTTAACCTACTTTTACACATTCTAATCAACCAAAAACCTTATTTTTGGACACATTGAGGACAATGTGTAATTTAAGTGTGGGGGGAATGCTAAAACCTTGAATTTTGCAAATCCTAAATACAAGCCTTACACAAAACTCTATTGGAACCGCTAAACACCCCAAATTTTTTCAAAAACTTTTTTTCATTTTTTTTATCATTTACTTGTCTTAGTTTAAGTTGGGAATAACAAGTTCTAAAAAGGTTATATTTTTACAAATTTACAACCGATAGCGTCGTGATAACAAAGAACCAACATAAGAAAATTACGAAACGGCATAACAAGTCTAGTTAAAAATTCGATTATATATACTTGATCACATTAAAAACCCATTCCCACAAAAGTGAGCTTTGAGCCTTTATTGAGCATAAAAATATACATATTTAGACTAAATGTTCATTTTTCGTTTCTTGTGTGAATAGCCGCTTGGTTCTTACAACTCTAGAACTTGCCACGACAATACATTCCCGGTCCTTACCAACTTAAACCCAAGTAAGTAAGTGATGGAGGCATTAGGACTAACCATATTTTTCTTTCTAAACCATTATTTTTCATTTTTTTTACCACCTACCCAAAATCCCCTAGATAGCCCCTTTGAGCCTAAACCTTTCATTTCATTACCCCAAAACCCTTTTTACCCACCAAAAACCCTTTTTATTTTTCACCCTTTATTTTAGTAACAAGCTCGGTTTTTCGCAAACTCGCCTTTTTATGAAAAAAAAAATAAAAAAATAATGATGAAGTCAAAAACAAACAAAAGCTATATAAAAGCTTGTTTAGAGAAATACTTCAAAATAAAAAGTCACTAAAAACAAGGTATGTTACGAAAACCGACGCTTTTTACGATTTTCGCCCTTTTTTCTAACTAACCCAACCAACCACCTTTAACCCAAGCCTAACCCTTCACCCCAAAAGTCCTCTTGATATTTACAAAGGTAAAAAGTTAAAAAGGAGGAGGATTGATTGCTCGGCAAGCCTATGGAAGGCGTAAGGTCCATGCCGCTCACGAGTGATTCACTAAAAATCTACACCTTCGGCTGAGTGTTAAGTGATCCCCCGCGAGGTATGTGAACTTGTATATAAATGAAATTTTAATAAGGCATGCTATGCCCAAATAAGTAATTTATCTTATGAAACGTTCAAAATAAATCATAACGAATAGGATTGTAAATAAATAAAAATAAAACTTACAAAGACCTTAGATTCCCGACACTCTAGGACAAGCTAAAATCTTTCTCTTCTACCTATTCCATTTGGGAGTGTAAGCCACATTTAGAGAGTTTTGCTTGAGGACAAGCAAAAGTTCAAGTGTGGGGGTATTTGATGTGTATAAAATGCAACATATAAATCACATCAATTAAGGCATAAAACTAACCCTTTTTAAGTACTAATGTTGGAAAAAGAGTGTTTTTGTCTTCCTTTTGTATTTTCAGGATGAAATGAGCTCAAAATCACAAAAGAAGCAAAAAAGACAACTAATTCTAGCATAAATACAAGAAAAGGAATAAAAGTAGACTGCTCGGATCCTCAACGGCACCTCCCAAGGCAAAGAAGAGAAAACAGAAGATTGAACACGCCCCGTGTCCAGCGAACACGGGGCCGTGCCCAAGAAGCAGCAGAAAAGACAAACCAGTAGAAGCTTCCATTGCCCACCACGGGGCCGTGTCCAGCGGGCACGGGGGCGTGGTGAAAGTACAGCAGGCGCATTAATTGTAATTGCGAATTACAATTAATGAAGAGAGAGAATGTCAGACGGGCACGGGGGCGTGTCCAGCGGACACGGGGCCGGGCCCAGCCTTCTGTTCAGCCTATAAATAGGGGTGCTTGGTTTCATTCCATCTCATCCCTTGGCACACCACCTCTCTCACACTTCATCCACCACCCACCACCACCATAACACCATCATCCACCACCATCATCCATTGTCCATCGTAGAGTGTGTGAGTCGTCTCGGGATCCAAGATTGATCGTAAGAGTTCTTGACAATCAAGGCCATGTTTGCCTAAGTCTCTTACATCACTTGGTGAAGACAAGTGTTTAGTATAATACTTTTTATTTTTAATCTTTTGCACTTTTTATTTGGTTTTGTATTAATGACTTTAATAACTAGTTACTTATGTTGAAGGTGATCTTTCCTTATCGTTTGTCCGTGGTGTCTTGGCATTATTTTACTGTCTATATAAAATAAAAGATTTTCACCATTCATATCTCCACGGTCTATATGGAGGTATGTTGGCTACCTGGTCGGGGGTTAAGGGAACGGTTTGGTAAGGGTCTTGCCCTTGTTCAGCGTTTAGAGGTCCTGCTTGGGACCTGGGTCAAATTTAGTAGGATCTCCTTCAATGCCCATAGGTATTGGATGGCGGGGATCCAAACTCTTTGACCCCCTCATAAGTTAACTACTATTAATACTATAACCCGGCTATTTAGGATTGTATCCCTGCTGACTCAGACTACTTAGCCGAGGGTAACGTCACCGCCGAAAGCGGGGCCTACCACAATTTGCATTAATAACTTAATTCATTATCTTTCAATAATCCGACCCTTTAGGATTGTATCCTTGCTGACTCAAACTACTGGGTTGAGGGTAACGTCGCCTTCAAAAGAGGGGCCTACTACAATAACTAAGATAATCTCTTAAACAAGTGCAAAAGTGCGAAAATAATCAAAGGTTATACTAACACACGTGTCGGATCCAAGTGATTCATCTTGTCTATCTGTTTTTATTTTATTTTATTTTTCAGCATTTAGTTAGTTTTTATTTTTCTTAGTTTAAAACATTTTTCTCACTTTTTGATTTGATTAGACGTTGAGGATAAACCGGTATTAAAAGCTCTTGTGTCCTTGGACGACCTCGGTATCTTACCAACACTATACTACGTCCACGATGGGTGCACTTGCCCATATGTGTGTTTAGTGTTAGTAAATATCGTGTTTTATAAATTTAAAACTTGGCTAAAAGTGTAAAAAGGGGCTTAAATATACATCTAAAATATATTACACTACACACGCATCACGTATCCAACTCTTATTCCAATCTACTGTAATTACCTGAAATGCATTTTAAAAAGGTTTTATCAGCAAGAAATACTGAGTGAATCATTCATTTTACTTAAAACGACACATTTGTTATAATTTACAGTATTAAGAGTGATTACAATGTTTCTGTTTAAAAACCAACTACACACAGTATTTGTCACTCGACCAACCATCAGTAGCCTGTGCCCAATGGTGTCTGTGACTATGGTCATATCACCCCTTGGCTAACCCGTTTATCCAATGATGACGGGTTATCAAGTAATGTATACAAAACCCCACATACCGGCTGTAATTTGGTGATTACAAAGACTTAATCCCTGTAATTATAACTTTGAAAATAACTCGGAGTTTTGTAAAACAGTTGATAAAAAGAGAATGACTCACATTATAAGCATGCAATATTGAATTAACAAGCTTCATGATTTAGATTCTTCTGAGAATTAGCATCTACTTTGAATGTAAGTGTATGGGGTAGTGTTTAGTCCACTGATAAGCGTGATAACCTAATTTAAGTGATAATGCACACAAAACAAGGTAATTAACTAATACAGCATTTACGATAACTCACGAGATTAAACCCTCACAACGAATGACAAAGTGCGATACTTAAACATCCAGCGGATTCGCAACGAATGACAGAGTATAGCCCGAGTTCGGGCGATAGTCAAACATCCTGTCGGAATCATGACGAATGACAAAGTATAAACCCAATTTGAGCAGCACTTAAACATTCATCGGATAATTTCAATCGATCGGACATTGAATCGTAGCAGCGATCGAGTTAATACCATGTATCGTAGCAGAATTCGAGCTAGTGTGTGTTTGGTAGTATTTGAACGATATCTCAGCGTATGAATTGAGTTTTATCGTCGTTCCAACGCAGAAATTCAAGTCCCAATGCCCTCTATTTATACTGAGAATTTGACCCCCTCGCGTGACGCGAGGGGTCACCCTGGGGCGTCGCGTGATGCGACGGGACACATTTCACCACAGGGTTGCCACGTGTGTGTGTAGCCTAGCTGAGTCGACGGATCGAGAAAATTCGATTTAGAGAGCGAATTATAAGGATAATCGTCAATAGGGAATACCCCCCCCCCCGAGTTTTAGGGGCCCTGATCCTGATTCTGATTGTTGTGAAAATTTTAGGGTTTGCGCAGAATCACTTGGGTACCTCAATTAGGGTTTCCTATTGGATAAAATGATTTAATAAATAATAATTTTGGTGAGAGTTGTTACATTGATCCACTTAAATTTTCACACAATTTTCAACTATTTCGAGATACGATATTAATGTTTTAATGATTTAAACTTATTCGCGTGTCCCACTACTTGAATATACTCCCATATCCAGATCCCAATATTCAGTCTTACAGGTGAGTATACCTAGATGATATCTGTAAGGAGTTAGGTGCGAGGGCCGTGAGAGCTCAGGTCGATACTTCCGTATACGCAGAGAGATGACGGCTTCGACTTTTTGGTGTGTCCCCTTTAGAGGATCTTTTCTTCAACAGCAATGACTATCAATTTTATTGTTTAATCATTTTGCTGAGGGCTAGCTTATGTTTCAAAGCAATGCGGAAAGTATTATACAGGGACTAGGTCAGAATTTCCATTCAGCAGAAGTCTCGGGATAATACCCCAGATATCACTAAGCATAAAGACCTAGTATCTCAGAAAGAGGGACCTTTCAAACAAGATTTCAGGGGTTACCCATATATCCAAGAAGTTGTTACCCACGAAATAAGCAAGTTTGAATTTTAGGTTTATATCTCGTCACAATCTACTAAATGTGCAAAAACCTACTGGCATATCCGCAGTGAGATTGTTTATCACATTTTTAACTTTCCATTTCATTAGCATGTTGTGACAGTCCACTGATGTACTATCATTTCCTCTTTTATACAACAAAACTCATTTTTGAATTTTATCATGTTTTTGGCTTTTTCAAATTTTCTAATGTTTTTGGATTTTCTGGAATTTCTTACTCCCCCTAAAATGCAAACACATTAAAGAAAATGGAAAACAAACTGTACAAGAAAAGTTGACAACTGATATCAAATCGCCTCAATTCGCCATCCACTTGGCATAGACAATCAGAAATCCCCCTTTCAACAAACTATTTTCTCATTATGATTTCAAAACACTTAAGTTTGTTTTAATCAAAATGATTTTTCCGAAAAATAAGTTTGTTTTTACCACTTGTAGGTTTACCATTAGTAGATTTGGGGATATGGTTCATCATCTTATCTTTCGAACACATATATGAGGATTACATCAAGTTCAAACTAATGACCTTGACGAATCACTTATACCACTTGTAAAAACAACACTAAACCAATTGTAGGAATATATCGTCTACATAAACCATTTTACCAACTCGGATGCCGATTCCTGCTTCGCAATTACCCACCTGGAAGCTCCAGCAAGTCCACGATCTGTAAAATTTAACAAACTTTAAGATTCATTTTACACAAGCAATTTTTTAACAAGAAAGATGCCGATTCCTGATCAACGATTACAAACGTGGGATCTCCGGCAAGTCAGGTTTTTCAAGCAAAGAAAATGTCCACCCAAGCCTGACCAGCCTCGGGTGAAATCAATTCAGATTCAGTTGGGGTGTAAGTTGCCTTCTTTGTAGCATAAAATTCTTTTACCCCTTTAACCTTCCTATCGATCATCTTTCCAAAAAATTTCTTAACATTTCCATTAAATGTCTTTTCGACATCAAATTTATCCTTTTCAGAATAAAATTGATTCGAGATCTCAACTTTCCCAATTTTTCGTTTAAAATTTTCAGTCCTCAATGGTGGAAAGTTCTCATCATCCATTGAAGGAACTGAATTTTCACTCTTTTTAACAACATTTGGCTCCTCTGATTTTGTGGAATCAGATTCATCGCCAGATTTTACTTCAGATTTCTTAACAACCCACTTTTGGTTATCAAGCTTCACACTTCTTCTGTAAAATCTCTTCGAACACTCACCAACTTCATATGTTGAATTTTTAAACACTTTAAATTTTTCAGTTGGTAGTTCAGTTTTATCAACAACTACTTCTTTGAGTTTTTCTGAAACTTCATGTTTTGTGTTGGTTGCTTTGGGACAGTTCCAGGCAATGTGACCAATTTCATTGCATCTAAAACAGGTTCTAGTCTCTCTCCTCTGATGAGCTTCATTTTTCTTTTTCTCAGCAAGAAATTCTTGATTTGTTTGTCTCCAAAATGAGCTCTTCTTTTCTTCTTCAGCAGACGGTCCTGAAACAAATTTTGTATTTTTAAAAATTTTCTCATTTTTATAATTTGCTGGTGGGATAAAACCTAATCCTTTCTTTTTGTTGTTACCATTATGGTTTGATTTCTTTTGGAAACCTGAACCAGAATTGTAACCCTTTTTCTTGTTTAACCTTTGTTGTACTCTTGAGGTGTAAGGTCTTGGTTTTCTTGTAAGATTTTCATCTTTTATTTCAGAAATATTAGTTTCTGTTAGTTTGAAAACCTTTTTGATCATTTCTGGTTTAACACCTCTTATTGGAAACTCTTTATCAAAAAATAATTTGTCAGAATCATTCAAAGTATACACAACTTCAAATGCTTCATCATTCAAATTAGATTTTGACAACAAAAACTCTGTACTATAAACCCGTTTTTCCGATGTTTTCGAACTCCTGACAGACGGACTCGAACTCCCGATAGACTGACACGAACTTTCGGACTCGGATTTTGACTCTGACTCCCCATCCTTATCCAACACCTGATCGACCATTCTTTTTATTAATTCAGACTCATGATCTGTGTCAGACGCTGTGAACGTGACGTCAATATTGTCTGGCAATACATCGGTTAACTCGGACTCTAACTTTAGATTAACTGCCTTTTTGACTTGTTCCTCATTCGGTTTTCTAGGCGAATACCCTTCCCAAATTGGAGGCGGACACTTGTTATAACAGACACTCTGTTTCTTACCAGTATCCGTTTCTTCTTAGACTTCTTGTCTTCATCTTTAAACGCCTCAAAACCTGCAACAGTAGGATAAATTCTGTCAATTAAGTAATCAGAACTTGTATAGCTTCTTAGTAAACGTCTGATTCTTTCGTTTTCAACTTTTTCACCATCCAACTCTTGCTTCCATTTCGCACATTCTTCAATGTAGAAATTTATCTCTTTCTGCTTCGACATCATCGTTGCATTCAACATTTTCAACGCTTTTTCTCTTTCAGTGTTTGTCGTTTGCAAACTATTCACTGTTCTATTCAACACATCGTATGATTCTTTCAAATTCTTCACAACAAACAACAATTTTTCTCTCATCTTTTCTGATTCACTAAACCTCTCGTCTTTTACTACACACTGTTTGCAAGATTCCAAACATGTGAGACATGGTTTTGTGACTTCAACAATCTTCTCTACCTCCACAATCTTCTCAACTTCCACTATCTTCTCAACAACTTTGACCTCTTTTAGTTCTTTTGCAGCTTTTCTCTCTTTGAGTTTCTTCAATTTATCTGCAAAATAAAATTCAAATCTGTCAGAAGATAAATGAGTTTTTCCAAGGTTTATTTGTTCAATTTCTTCATCATCACTGTTATCTGTTGAACTATTTTCAGAGGAAACAGATTCTTCATCTTTCTCTTCATCATCAGATAACACAGTCATCCATTCCTTCATCAGTTCTGGCTTTTGAACAATTTGAGCAATGAACGCTCTAACATTGGAATCAGCTGGAATGTATTTGTCCCAGCTAAAACCTTCAGCCACTTTCTCATCATCTTGATCAATGATGCCATAATAAGCCTTCTTGTTTGCATCTTCGATAATTTTTCCATGAGCAGTTTGTGACTCTTTTTGCTGATGCGGTTGATAAGTGATTTGTTGATATATGGACTTCTTATAATAGTCATCTTTTCCAAAAGAATCCTTTGCTCCTCTCGGCTCCTGATTCTTGCACTCTCTTTTGAAATGACCTTTTTCCCTACATTTAAAACAAGTAACTTTAGATTTATCAAAACCTAAAGATGAAAGATGAGCATCTAAAAAGTCATTTCGTCCTGTAATCATTTTGAACTTTTCAGCTCTTCTTAGAACACTAGCTAGACACCATTTGATGTCCATTAGCTCCAACTCTTCTGCATCTATTTGGTCATAATCTTCCTTTGTTAGCATTGGATTACCAATCTTTCCGGCTATCAATCCTTCATAAGATTCCAAAGCAGTAACCAATAGGCCCATATGATTTTTCACCACTTCTTCAGAAAAATTCTGTCCATTTTGAAGATGCAATGCCACATTGCACTGAATCATATGCCCATTTCCAACACTTGCACTTTGAACACTTGGGGGATTCACATTTGAAAAAACCACTAGTGTTGATTGAACTTTGATTGCCTGTTCCAGATTGATTTCCTGCACTAAACGTTGTTTGTATTTTTGGACTTGCTTCAGCAGTTTGAATATTTCCTTTGTAATACAGTTTTATGTCTTGTTGATGACTTGAGCTGTTCATTCTTGCAATTTTCTGTTGTTCAAGATCCTGTGCCTCAAGCTTTTCGATAAACTGCCCGATCGACAACCTACTGAACTGTCCAGAATTCTTCAGAATCATGAGATATGTGCCCCATTCCTTTTGTGGTAAAGCGTCAGCAAGCTTTTCAACCCATTCTGCTGGAGTTTTAGTAATCTTTAACTGAGACATGGTGCGTACAAGATGACAGTATCTCTCAATGAGAGTCTTTGTAGTTTCACCAGGCATGCTAGTAAACAACTCAAACTCCTTTTTCAGTAATGCTGCTTTGCTCTGTAACATCTGTGTACTTCCTTCAAATTTCTTTTCAAGAGCTTTCCAGATCGAAAACGCATTTCCATCATGCTGAAGCAAAACGAATATATCCTCTTTGATAGCTTGCTGCAGTAGACTTATCATCATTTTCTCTCCTTTATAACTCTCTCTTTCTCTTGGTCTGAAAACTCTGAGATAATTTTATCAACATTCATAGCAGTCTGTAGTCTGATGTATGCTGTTTCAATACTTTCCCAAGCCCTTAGATGGTTTGCCTGAACCCAATTCTCAAACCGATTCTTCCAAACATGGTACTCTTCCATTCCCATAAGTTTCGGGGGTTTTTGCATTGTTCCGGTTTCGTTTTCTAAATTCATATTCTTAGCAATGTCAGCAGGAGTAGTCGAGGTTGTTGCAAATGCGTTGTAAAATTCAGAATCCATGTTTACTTATCACGTTTTTCAAAACAGGCACCTTTCGAGCGGAATAGCTACACACCCCTCTGGAGCGGAATCAACAAAGTGAAGTTTGGAGCGAAATCAACAATATGTCTTTCTGGAGCGGAATCACCAAATAGAGTTTGGAGCGGAATCTGAGAATTTGGCTAATTGGAGCGGAATCAAAAGGTATGTTGAAGTGGAATCACTAGTTTGGCAATCTGGAGCGAAATCACTCAGATAACTTTGGAGCGGAATCTCAAGTTTGTTACTCTGGAGCGAAATCAGCAGGTATTTTTGAGCGAAATCAGACCAATCTCAGGCGGAATCAAAATGTGTGCGTTCGATCGGAATCACTTCGAACATCATTTTTACCCATTTTTAGTCTGAATTTTAATGTGATACTTTCAAGGGTTTGTCAATAGTCACTTATACACAGTCTGTGAAAATTTGAACCAGTTTTGACCGTTAAATCTCGTTCTGTTGAAGAAAGAAAGTGTAGAAATAAGAAATCTCGATGAAATTCAGCTAGTCTCTGCAGAACTCCTCCTCCTGATCTCTGATACCACTTGTAGGATCGTTTGTAGACCCGAACGAGTCGTTCAGAGGAGTTTTAATCAGTTATAGGTGCGGAAAACAAGTAACTGATGAAGAAACAGCTAGCAATTCACTTAAATCACTTCTCTGATTGATATTACAACTTGTACCTTCAAGAATCAAACCGGCAGCACCTCGGTATCTGAAAACAAGAACAGTTCCAACGATTTCGCTCTAAACGACTATTTATAGTGGTCTTGATTCCGCTCGTAATGATACAACGACACTTGGAGCGGAATTAGATCTATGTGATTCCGCTCGAAAGTGTCCTCATGACATTTCAGGCGGAATTAGCCTTTGGAGCGAAATCAGCCTAAACATAACATAAAACTTGACATTTTCTTGTTCTACGCGCCCTGAACTATACGACCTATCCTAAGACTTGATACAAGACGAAGTCGACAGATGTATGCACCAACACACCCTCATTCTAACACTTTGACACTCTCATCCGCTCCCCAAGTCTCTGCTGCAATTTAAGGCCATTTTCTAAGCTTTTTCCCCCAAATCTTCATCAATCTTCATCTCTAATCACTTCTACTCCATCTTGTACATCAAAACCACACACACACACACTTAAACTTTTTCTCGAAATTATCTGATTTGGACCTCTTGAATGTGGTTTCCACTCGTTTTGCTTAGGCAAACAGTGGTAGAGCACCATTTGATCAAGATTGGTTCCAGATCTAAAGGATTTTCCACTTTTCAACTTAGTTCTGAAAGATTTCAACACTTTCTCAACTTATTTTGAACTTCATTCGGTTTCTACACAATATTGATGGAATCTGGACTCAATCAGACTCTCGACTCGTTCCTTAGTCGAAAGCCAGCTTGAAAACGGATTTCCACCATAGAGATGGACCGATTAACGAGTCAAACATGAATCTTCATCAGGAACAGCTCGTCGTCTGAATGGACGGGACCCATCCGACCGAATGAACTGGTTCTAGTATATTCTGTTGTTTGACACGTCATCACGCCATCTTCGTTAACTTAAAAACTTCTACTGAAGAAAGTTTTACAAAACCTCAAACACAGATCATCCGCCCGAATGGCCATCCGTCCGGATGACCATCGTCCAGATGACCATCCATCCGGATGACCTGACCCTTATAATCTCTATTGTTTAAACATTTTTAACTAAACTACGAATTTTAACGATTCACAAGCAACCACAGCCTATTCGAATGGCCACCCGTCTGGATGGGACCCATCCGCTCGAATAGTCTGTTGAACACTTGACTCACTTTTACCCCACTCGACATTTTGATTTCGACCGTGTCAGCACTTAGAAGACTTATGCTTCTGTTACCGTGCACAGGCTGACCCGACGCGCTCCCTTCAATCCGATCCAGATTGTGTTTACTAGCTAAACACACACAGTGAGTATACTCGAACCCATTTCGTTTAACGCACTTTTGGGTGTTACATACGTTCTATATCAAAACACAACACACAACGTAAACACTTTATAAACGCTAACCGTTCCCGCATGCTATACGTGATCTGTTGAATGCTTGTTACTATGCTTACACAGTGTTACACTAGACCGCCTCTAGCAACGATAGTACTATAGTTTGGACTCGGCACCTGTGTGACAGGGGTTGCTAGGGATCACATTACTTTACTTCACGTATTCGCTTCGGTGAACATGTGTCGCGCATACTCTACAACGCAGTCTCGTGGTTAGGTTGTATCATTGTTGATAGTTACATGCTTCGCCCGTTACGTGTTACATGTTGGTTATGCGTAAACGCTTTTTTATACTATTATTATGCAAACTTGTGTACTCACCTTTACTTTATGTATTGACTTTTATTTTAACGTATGTGACATGTTGATTTGATGATGTGCTGCAAACAAGTTAAGAGTCTAGAAAACCACTAAATAAAATCTGAGTTGTCGGAATAGAACTTGTTTTTGTGACTGAATATTTGTAATGACTATTATGCTTTATTTGTTTAATAGTATGGGATATTGAACCTTAAAGATATTGTCACTAATAGTTGTTATGGATTCTCATGAACAATTTGTTTCGCTCAGTGTCACGCCCCGATGATTTCACCATCGGTTGGGGTGTGACATTATTTATAGGGAGTAATGCAAATCTTGTTACTTGAGAAAAGTTTTAAAGTAAATTATTCGATTGATTATCGTAATAGAGAAATAATTATGCTCTATATGGTATGGAGTTATCGATGATGCAAATTGATGCGTGTTAGTGTATATATGTTTTTAGATGTTTATTTAAGCCCTTTTTACACTTTTAGCCAAGTTTTAAATTTATAAAACACGATATTTACTAACACTAAGCACACATATGGGCAAGTGCACCCATCGTGGACGTAGTATAGTGTTGGTAAGATACCGAGGTCGTCCAAGGACACAAGAGCTTTTAATACCGGTTTATCCTCAACGTCTAATCAAATCAAAAAGTTAGAAAAATGTTTTAAACTAAGAAAAATAAAAACTAACTAAATGCTGAAAAATAAAATAAATAAAAACAGATAGACAAGATGAATCACTTGGATCCGACACGTGTATTAGTATAACCTTTGATTATTTTCGCACTTTTGCACTTGTTTAAGAGATTATCTTAGTTATTGTAGTAGGCCCCTCTTTTGAAGGCGACGTTACCCTCAACCCAGTAGTTTGAGTCAGCAAGGATACAATCCTAAAGGGTCGGATTATTGAAAGATAATGAATTAAGTTATTAATGCAAATTATGGTAGGCCCCGCTTTTGGCGGTGACGTTACCCTCGGCTAAGTAGTCTGAGTCAGCAGGGATACAGTCCTAAATAGCCGGGTTATAGTATTAATAGTAGTTAGCTTATGAGGGGGTCAAAGAGTTTGGATCCCCGCCATCCAATACCTATGGGCATTGAAGGAGATCCTACTAAATTTGACCCAGGTCCCAAGCAGGACCTCTAAACGCTGAACAAGGGCAAGACCTTTACCAAACCGTTCCCTTAACCCCCGACCAGGTAGCCAACATACCTCCATATAGACCGTGGAGATATGAATGGTGAAAATCTTTTATTTTATATAGACAGTAAAATAATGCCAAGACACCACGGACAAACGATAAGGAAAGATCACCTTCAACATAAGTAACTAGTTATTAAAGTCATTAATACAAAACCAAATAAAAAGTGCAAAAGATTAAAAATAAAAAGTATTATACTAAACACTTGTCTTCACCAAGTGATGTAAGAGACTTAGGCAAACATGGCCTTGATTGTCAAGAACTCTTACGATCAATCTTGGATCCCGAGACGACTCACACACTCTATGATGGACAATGGATGATGGTGGTGGATGATGGTGTTATGGTGATGATGGGTGGTGGATGAAGTGTGAGAGAGGTGGTGTGCCAAGGGATGAGAGAGAATGAAACCAAGCTCCTCTATTTATAGGCTGAACAGAACGCTGGACACGGCCCCGTGTCCGCTGGACACGGCCCCGTGCCCGTCTGACATTCTCTCTCTTCATTAATTGTAATTGCGAATTACAATTAATGCGCCTGCTGTACTTTCAACACGCCCCCGTGTCCGCTGGGCACGGCCCCGTGGTGAGCAATGGAAGCTTCTACTGGTTTGTCTTTTCTGCTGCTTCCTGGGCACGCCCCCGTGTTCACTGGACACGGGGCGTGTTCAGACTTCTGTTCTCTTCTCTTTGTCTTGGGAGGTGCCGTTGAGGGTCCGGGCAGTTTACTTTTGTTCCTTTTCTTGTATTTATGGTAGAATTAGTGGTCTTTTTGCTTCTTTTGTGATTTTGAGCTCATTTCATCCTGAAAATACAAAAGGAAGACAAAAAACACTCTTTTTCCAACATTAGTACTTAAAAAGGGTTAGTTTTATGCCTTAATTGATGTGTTTTATATGTTGCATTTTACACACATCAAATACCCCCACACTTGAACTTTTGCTTGTCCTCAAGCAAAACTCTTTTAATGTGGCTTACACTCCCAAATGGAATAGGTAGAAGAGAAGTTTTTTAACTTGTCCTAGAGTGTCGGGAATCCAAGGTTTGTATAGGTTCTATTTTTATTTTATTTACAATCTTATTCGTCATGGCTTATTTTGAACTTTTCATAAGATAAACTACTTATTTGGGCATAGCATGCCTTATTAAAATTCCATTTATATACAAGTTCACATACCTCACGGGAGATCACTCAATCACTCGGCCGAAGGTGTATATTTAAGTGAATCGCTCGAGAGCGGCACGGATTTACATTCTCCATATGCTTGCCAAGCGATCAATCCTCCTCCTTTTTAACTTTTTACCTTTGTAAATATCAAGAGGTCTTTTGGGGTGAAGGCTTGGGTTTAAAGGTGGGTGGTTGGTTAGTGGTTAGTGAAAAGGGCGAAAATCGTAACAAGTGTCGGTTTTCGTGAAATACCTTATTTTTGGTGACATTTATTTTTGAAGTATTTCTCCAAACAAGCTTTTTGTAGCTTATGTTTGTTTTTGACTTCATTCATTTTTTTTTTTCGTCACGTAAAGGGTATGTTTATGAAAAATCGAGTTTGTTACTAAAATAAAGGTGAAAAAATGAAAAAGGTTTTTGGTGGGTAAAAAAAATTGTTTTGGGGGTAATGAAATGAAAAGTTTAGGCTCAAAGGGGTTTTCTAGGGGGGTTTTGGGTAGGTAAAAAAAATTGAAAAATAATGGTTTTGAAAGAAAATAGTTAGTCCTAATGCCTCCATCATTTACTTACTTGGGTTTAAGTTGGTAAGGACCGGGAATGTATCGTCGTGGCAAGTTCTAGATTTGTAAAGACCGAGCGGCTATTCACACAAGAAACGAAAAATGAGCATTTAATCTAAATATGTGTATTTTTATGCTCAATAAAGGCTCAAAACTCACTTTTTGTGGAAATGGGTTTTTAATGTGACCAAGCATATATAATCGAATTTTAGCTAGACTTGCTATACCGGTTCATAATTTTCTTATGTTAGTTCTTTTTATCACGACGCTATCGGTTGTAAGTTTGTAAAAATATAACCCTTTTATAACTTGTTATTCCCAACTTAAACTAAGACAAGTAAATAAAAAAAATGAAAAAGTTTTTGAAAAAATTTGGGGTGTTTAGCGGTTCCAATAGAGTTTTGTGTAAGGCTTGTTTTAGGATTTTGCAAAATTCCAAGGTTTTAGCATCCCCCCCACACTTAAATTACACATTGTCCTCAATGTGTCCAAAAATAAAGTTTTTGGTTGATTAGAATATGTAAAAGTGTGTTTAAAAACAAAGATTTGTGTTACTGGCGCTCTGGACACGGCCCTGTGTTGACCGGGCACGGCCCCGTGGTCAAGTGCCAGTAACAAAAATTATAGAAGTGAAACAGAAGCCTGGACACGGGGGCGTGTTCGCTGAACACGGCCCGTGTCCAGTTACCTGAACTGGGTGATTTCCTGCAGGGGGCTCAGCACGGGGTCGTGTTGGTTGGGCACGGCCCGTGTGGAGCCTTCTGTTATGGAGATTTTTGTCGGTTTGTTCTGTTCTTCTGCATGGTTCCATTTTTTCTCGTTCCCTTTTTCATCCATTACCACCACGAGTGTGATTTATTCTGCAAAAACTAAAAGATTAAACTAAACTAAGGATAGGTCCGCGGAATGCCTCCGTGGTGCGCCACGTTTATAAGGGTCCTTGGCTAGACCCAATTCCCGGTCACACGTCTTTTGATTGGGGTGCCTTGCCTCCCAAGTTACACCGTCGGAGAGCGGCATCCAAGCTTGAGTCGATAACCTTCATGTAGTGGATCGGGTCGTCATCCTCTATTCTTTTCCCAACTCCGAACTTTACCTCATCGTCCCCATATCTCAAAGTTAGTGTCCCGTCATTCATGTCCACTACTGCTTGTGCGGTGGCAAGGAAAGGTCTCCCTAGAATAAGAGGGACCTCGGTGTCTTCCTCCATGTCGAGTATGACAAAGTCAACAGGATAAACGAATCTGCTTACCCTTACCAAGACATTCTCGATGACACCTTGCGGGAACTTGACCGATCGATCCGCGAGTTGTATGCTTATTTTTGTGGGGCTTGTAGTTCCCAAGCCAAGCCTTTTGAACATTGAAGAGGGCATGAGGTTAATGCTAGCCCCTAAGTCGGCCAAGGCATTGCGAACGGGAGATTCCCCTATTGAGCACGGAATCGTGAAACTTCCGGGATCGATCTTTTTTTCGGGTAGTTTATTGAGCACGAGGGCAGAGCATTCTTCGCCTAAATTAACTAATTGCAAATTTTCAATTTTCTTTTTATGTGTAAGGAAGTCCCTCATAAATTTAGAGTATTTGGGCATTTGGGTTAGGACTTCGATAAAAGGAATATTGACATGCAATTGTTTTAGCAAACTTTCGAATTTTGCGAATTGCTCGTTGGTTTTTTGACGAATTAACCTACCGGGGTACGGAACCCGAGGAGCCTTGGTAGGCTCTGTTGATGGGTGAGGGTCCTTCTCCTGCAGATTTGTTGGCGTTGATTCTTCCGCGGCTGGAGGTACTTCTGCAGGCCCTACGGTCTGGTTTCGTAGCGTGATGAGGTGAACTTGCGCCTTCGGGTTGGTTTCGGTATTGCTGGGTAATGCGCCTTGTGGTCTTTCGGAAAAATTTTGAGCTAGTTGATTTATTTGTTTTTCTATGTTTTGAATGCTAGCCTGTTGATTCCTAAAGTTTGATTCTAATTGTAGGAATCTTTCCGAATTTTTCTTGTCAGTGTCAGAGACGAGGCGAGATATAGTATCTTCGAGCCTTTCTCTTCCACTTTGTTGTTGAGTGAAATTTTGTGACTCATTTCTTGATTGCTGAAAGTTTGTTCGTTGTGGTTGTTGGTTACTACTATTGCCTGGCTCCCTCCAACCAAGGTTTGGGTGGTTTCGCCATCCTTGGTTGAAGGTCCCTGTTGGAGGACCCGACGGCCTAGGTCTATTATCAATGTAGTTTACCATTTCTTGTTGATCGTCCGTTTCTTTCATGCAACTCCAATTTTCATGTGACCCACCACACCCCTCACAAGCCATAACCGAGACTGTTTTTGTCATTTCTAATTTTTTTATTTTTGAAGAAAGGGCCTCGATTTGGGCTTGTAACGAGGTGCTTTCGTCTACCTTATGGGCGCCCGGGGCGATAGTTTTATTTCCCCGGGGAGTGTGCCATTGAAAATTGGTTTGAGCAATTTCCTCAATTTGATTATATATTTCGTGTGGGCGTCGATTACCTAAAAGTCCCCCGGAGCTAGAATCAAGTGTCTGCCTAGTATGTGGCAACAACCCATTGTAGAAAGTGGATACTTGTTGCCATATTGCGAGGCCGTGATGGGGACACTTGCGTAATAGCTCCTTGAACCTTTCCCAAGTTTCATACAAGGATTCCCCGTCCTCTTGTGAGTATGTGTTAATTTCAGCCATTAATTTAGCAGTTTTGGAAGGAGGGAAATACTTATATAGAAATTTTTGGGCTAGTTCATCCCAGGTGTTTACCGATCCAGCTGGGAGGGTGTTGAGCCAAGCTTTTGCTCGGTCTTTTAGTGAGAATGGAAACATACGAAGGCGGATGGCGTCGTTTGATGCTCCATTGATCCGAAATGTATCACATATTTCGAAGAAATTAGTTATATGTAGATGGGGATCCTCGTCCGCGAGCCCGTGAAAGGTTGCGGAGTTTTGGAGCATTTGTATCAAGTGCGGTCGAAGTTCGAAGTTATTGGCTTCGACATTCGGGGCATTGATAGCGGCGCCGAGATTACCTACGGTGGGCCGTAAGTAATCCATGAGGGTACGTTGGTCCGCCATTGGGGGTGGGTCACCCGAAACTTTCTCTTGGTTTTTGGCTTTTAACCTTTTTCTGAGAAAGCGTTCGGGTTCTTCTAATGGTTCCTTTATGTCTTTATTGGAACTGGAGCTCATACACTACGCGAGGTTGGCGTCGGGTTCCAAGTCCTGCAATAAAAACAGAAAAGAATGTTGGTCAGAAGGTTCACCACGGCCCCGTGTCGAGCGAACACGGCCCCGTGGTTGGAGGTACAGTGGTTGTTTTTCAGATCCCAGTTACTGGAAGTTGGACACGACCCCGTGTTGCACCGACACGGCCCCGTGGTCAGCCTTCTGTTAACTTGAAAAACAAAAACTGCCAGTAATGTTGCTGAGCACGGCCCGTGTCCGACCAGGCACGGCCCCGTGCTGAGCTCTGCAGAAGCTGAAAAATCTAAAAAAAAAAAAATCCTAAAAATTAAAGAAAAATAAAAAGATGATTAGGCCGTTGATTCCTAACTTTCTCAAAATCCTTGTGTCCCCGGCAGCGGCGCCAAAAACTTGATGCGTGTTAGTGTATATATGTTTTTAGATGTTTATTTAAGCCCTTTTTACACTTTTAGCCAAGTTTTAAATTTATAAAACACGATATTTACTAACACTAAGCACACATATGGGCAAGTGCACCCATCGTGGACGTAGTATAGTGTTGGTAAGATACCGAGGTCGTCCAAGGACACAAGAGCTTTTAATACCGGTTTATCCTCAACGTCTAATCAAATCAAAAAGTTAGAAAAATGTTTTAAACTAAGAAAAATAAAAACTAACTAAATGCTGAAAAATAAAATAAATAAAAACAGATAGACAAGATGAATCACTTGGATCCGACACGTGTATTAGTATAACCTTTGATTATTTTCGCACTTTTGCACTTGTTTAAGAGATTATCTTAGTTATTGTAGTAGGCCCCTCTTTTGAAGGCGACGTT
Source organism: Helianthus annuus (assembly GCF_002127325.2). Classification (NCBI taxonomy): domain Eukaryota; kingdom Viridiplantae; phylum Streptophyta; class Magnoliopsida; order Asterales; family Asteraceae; genus Helianthus; species Helianthus annuus. The sequence goes on from NC_035447.2 coordinate 68,300,504, forward strand.
ACCCTCAACCCAGTAGTTTGAGTCAGCAAGGATACAATCCTAAAGGGTCGGATTATTGAAAGATAATGAATTAAGTTATTAATGCAAATTATGGTAGGCCCCGCTTTTGGCGGTGACGTTACCCTCGGCTAAGTAGTCTGAGTCAGCAGGGATACAGTCCTAAATAGCCGGGTTATAGTATTAATAGTAGTTAGCTTATGAGGGGGTCAAAGAGTTTGGATCCCCGCCATCCAATACCTATGGGCATTGAAGGAGATCCTACTAAATTTGACCCAGGTCCCAAGCAGGACCTCTAAACGCTGAACAAGGGCAAGACCTTTACCAAACCGTTCCCTTAACCCCCGACCAGGTAGCCAACATACCTCCATATAGACCGTGGAGATATGAATGGTGAAAATCTTTTATTTTATATAGACAGTAAAATAATGCCAAGACACCACGGACAAACGATAAGGAAAGATCACCTTCAACATAAGTAACTAGTTATTAAAGTCATTAATACAAAACCAAATAAAAAGTGCAAAAGATTAAAAATAAAAAGTATTATACTAAACACTTGTCTTCACCAAGTGATGTAAGAGACTTAGGCAAACATGGCCTTGATTGTCAAGAACTCTTACGATCAATCTTGGATCCCGAGACGACTCACACACTCTATGATGGACAATGGATGATGGTGGTGGATGATGGTGTTATGGTGATGATGGGTGGTGGATGAAGTGTGAGAGAGGTGGTGTGCCAAGGGATGAGAGAGAATGAAACCAAGCTCCTCTATTTATAGGCTGAACAGAACGCTGGACACGGCCCCGTGTCCGCTGGACACGGCCCCGTGCCCGTCTGACATTCTCTCTCTTCATTAATTGTAATTGCGAATTACAATTAATGCGCCTGCTGTACTTTCAACACGCCCCCGTGTCCGCTGGGCACGGCCCCGTGGTGAGCAATGGAAGCTTCTACTGGTTTGTCTTTTCTGCTGCTTCCTGGGCACGCCCCCGTGTTCACTGGACACGGGGCGTGTTCAGACTTCTGTTCTCTTCTCTTTGTCTTGGGAGGTGCCGTTGAGGGTCCGGGCAGTTTACTTTTGTTCCTTTTCTTGTATTTATGGTAGAATTAGTGGTCTTTTTGCTTCTTTTGTGATTTTGAGCTCATTTCATCCTGAAAATACAAAAGGAAGACAAAAAACACTCTTTTTCCAACATTAGTACTTAAAAAGGGTTAGTTTTATGCCTTAATTGATGTGTTTTATATGTTGCATTTTACACACATCACAAATCCAATACACTAAAAAAATAAAACAATACGTTGTTCCATTTGAATACGTGAATCCCATTCAACCGAGTCGAGAATCCATGTGCCCAAGGTTGACCAACTACTTGATGTCGGACACTCGTATACTTGCAAACAACGTTTCTCGTTGTCTAACCTTAATTCTCAAATATATTTCAATGAATGATACACACGTCTCTTTCACTCCATAACACCATTATTAACTTATTATACACAGTACAATCCATGACCTAACACAGAGATGCTTATTCTAGTCACTAGTTTGAATCATACTATATATCACACAACATATAAAATCATCGCTCACTTTTATATAACCAAATCCAGTAAGACAATTCCATGCATAATAAAGATTAAAATAATTTTAAACAATCATGACTATAACTTTCAAAATGTGCTTCATCCAGGGTCTAGTAATAACATATTGAAACACGAGTGATATACTCTGTTTGTTTAGAGATCAGACACCTCACGTATATATTACTTAGGTACAGTGGCGGACCTAAGATTTTTTTCCTGGGGGTGCGGAAATTTTTTAAAGATTTTAGACCCTTAGCTATATAAAAAAATCGGTTCATAGCGGGTCGGGTCTTGTAAAACAAGTAAACATAAACAAACAAAGTTTCATAGCGGGTCGAATCAGATGGGGTCGGGTCCATTTCAATTTTCAGACAATCAAACCCTAGTTTCTAACTTCCTATCACATTAACAAATAAAAGAGCATCAAAGTTCAAACTAAACCTATCACATACAAAATAAACAAGGATCTTCAAGTGTTCAACCATAACCCATGTTCCTTAATTTTCAATTTAAAATTTTGAATTTCAAACCCTAGTAATTGTTATTTACCAACCAACAATCATATAATCAATAAAACCACCCAACTAAAGAGTAGAACAACCCAAAAATACATAAAAACATATAAAATTTTAAACCTTTTTAACACATATATATATATATATATGTTTCTATTGAAAAACCCAATAAAACATCAAAACAAATCGAATTACCTATTTAAGTTCAATTTTTGAATTTCATATTTTCAAACCTTATACTAGAATCAATAATCAATAAGAGATTAAGAAAAAACAAACCCATCGTATAAAGAATAGAACAACCCCATATTACCTCAAAACACATAAAAGTTTAAAATTTTTTAACCCATCCTAAAATCCTATTATCTCATGACTCTTGAACAAAATTGCATAAACATCAAAATAAAAAAAAAAAAAAACATGTACCTGTCAGGGGCGACCTGAATTAACCAGTTTGCAGCCGGAACTTTGCAGTCGCCAGCCAGAATTATGCTGTCGCTGGGCGCTGAAGTAAGGCAGAGGGAGGGCGGGAGTCGCTGGCAAGTGGCAGCGATTTGGGTTTTTTTATTATGTGAACTGATTTTGTTTAACAAAACTAGTAGTTGGGTTGGCTTGAATGGGTATTAAGTTATTAGGCTTGATGGATTGAACTTAAGTTTTATTAAACGGGTTAATGAGCTAACTTGTTTACATAATTTGATCGGGTTTCAATCCGTGTTCACAATTTTTTTTATATAAATTTCTAACATTTTTTTCTAAGGGGTGCAGGCGAAAATTTCAATGGGTGATGTCGGAATTTTTCAAGGGGTGGGGTCGGAATTTTTCAAGGGGTGCGGACGAAAATTTCTAACGGGTGCGGTCGGGAATTTTTGCGAAAAAATACCACTAATTTTATTTTTCAAGGGATGCGGCAGCCCACCCACCCCATAAGGTGGGTCCGCCCCTACTTAGGTATAACTAATCAACTTTTTTCCCTCTCACAAAATTACTATTAATTTTTCTTTCGCTTTTAATTCTTTAAATTAAACTAGGTCTATACCTTCGTGTGCGCGGCGCACGGGACTGCTGAGAAGAACAAAAAAAGAAAATGTAGAAAAAAACACTAAATGATAACCGAAAGAAAATCAACCAACAAAATTTTATGGTAATGATATTATTCGTATGAAACCCGTTGTTAGAGATGAGCAAATGGTACTGGGTGCTGGTACCGAATTTCCCGAACCGAAAGATCATAAGTACCAATTCGGTACCGACTTTTGACGTTCTTGGTAACGGTTCGCTAACGGTTTTTACCTTCATATACCGGTACTGTAACCGGTATTTTCGGTACCAGTACCCATTTGGTATCGGTTGGCACCGAGCCCATCCCTACCCCTTAAACTAAAAAAAGAAATCATTAAAAGTTGAAGAAAATCAACAAAAAAATGTTGTACAATACCATTGTCTGTACGGTGCCAGTGATCAGGGATGAACAAATGGTACTGGGTAGCAGCACCAAATTTCCCTAACTAAAAGATTTTCAATATCAACTCAGTATTGACTTTTGCTGTTTTCTGTACAGGCTGGTTGTCACACCCCAACCGATGGCGGAATCATCGGGGCGCGGCACTGAGCGAAACAGATTGTCCAGAAGTTTCCATAACAACTACGATTACCAATTATTTAAAGCATCACGTCCCATACCATGACATAAAAAGTAGCATAGTTATTACATACAAAATCAAGACAGATAGTTTTGTTCCGATAACTCAGATTTCAAATAAAAATAAATTGTCTTTGTTTCTAGACTCTTTCCTAACCTTGATTTCACAGCAAGCAAAGCATTTTAACATCTTAAGAACCTGCCACATACGTTAAAGTAAAAGTTAATACACATAGTGTAAAGGTGAGCATACAAGTTTATAGATATAATAGAGTTCGAAATTGTTTACGCATAACCAGCACGTACAACGTATGAAATGAAGCACGTAAGTTATCGACATGATCCTATCAATACCAATGACTGCGGGTTGACTGCGCAAGGCAGTTCGTAATGCATGTTCACCACTATGAACCATGTGATTGATTGTCCTTAAAAACCCCTGAGTGAACAGGTGCTAAGTCCAAACTATAGTACTATCGTTGCTAAGGCAGGTATATAGCAATCCATGTGTAAACATAACAAACAAGCATTCATTGAGTCACGTATAACATGCAGTAGCGGTTAGCGTTAAAGTATCGCGTAGTGTGTTCGATGTGATTTAGAATAAGTAACGTATGTAACACCCAAAAGTGCATAAAGCAAAAAGGGTTCGAGTATACTTACAGCGATGATGGATTGAAGGGAGCGCTAGAGTGAGTTTAGCCTGATCAGAACGATAGCATAAACGATAAGCGGTGCGTAAAATGGTGCAAAATGTCAATGGATCAGACGGTAATCCGATCGGGTGGCAAGTCGATCGGGTGACAATCCGTTCGTAATGCATGTTCACCACTGTGAACCATGTGATTAATTGTCCTTAACAACCCCTGAGTGAACAGGTGCTGAGTCCAAACTATAGTACAATCGTTGCTAAGGCAGGTAGACAGCAATCCATGTGTAAACATAACAAACAAGCATTCATTGAGTCACGTATAACATGCAGTAGTGGTTAGCGTTAAAGTATTGCGTAGTGTGTTCGATGTGATTTAGAATAAGTAACGTATGTAACACCCAAAAGTGCATAAAGCAAAAAGGGTTCGAGTATACTCACAACGACGATGGATTGAAGGGAGCGCTAGAGTGAGTTTAGCCTGATCAGAACGATAGCATAAATGATAAGCGGCGCGTAAAATGGTGCAAAGTGTCAATGGATCAGAGGTAATCAGATCGGATGGCAATCCGATCGGGTGACCATTCGATTGGATTGTTACCTCGTTTGGGATGGATGTGTTTGTGTATGATGGCTTGTACTTTGAAGGTTTCATTGTAGCATTTTGAAAACAGAGAAGTATCTCTACCTTTCAGGTCGGTCGATCGAATGACGGTCCAATCGGGCGATGACCCATTCGGCGAGGTATTTCTCAGAGAACAAGTTCACAGCAGTGTTGTCACTCAATCGGGTAGTCTACCGATCAGGTGGCACAATCCGTTGGAACTAGTAATGCATTGAACATGTTGAAAATTGTTCAAGTGTTGAAGTCTAAACATCACATGGTCGGGTGGTAATACAATCGGATGGCAATCCGATCGGACGACAATCCGTTCGATGTTCAAAACCTCAAAAGTTGAAAATAAAAGTTAAGTGTGGGACCAAGGTGCAAGCCGATCGAGTGGCTGTCCGATCGGGTGGCAATTCGATCGGGTGGCAATCCGATCGGACGGCAATCCGTCCCAGTCGACCTGGTCGTCTTTAGACTTGGTTGTTTTGATAGTTTACATTTTGTTCGAGGCAGCGTGATAATGTGTTAAACAACAGAACCTCGTCTTGGCTCAAGTAACCCGATCGGACAGGAATCACCCTAGTCCGACCAGTTACGGTCCGAGACGGTGTTTCATGTTTATCCCGAAATCGGTAGTCTCTTGGATTGAATTCAGATTTTAAAGCAACACATCAACAAGAAGGAGTAGAAGATCAGAACAAGCTCTGATTCTATCGGTTTTGAGTGCATTGAGTGTAAAAGAGTTGAAAGAAAGTTAGAAAAACCCTCCTTCAATCCTTTTTCACCTTGAATATGTTCAGATCTATGCAAGATCCTTGTTTATTCATGTGAAAATCATTCAGATCTAAGTTGTTCTTGGTGGATTGAAGCCAAAACATGAAGTTCATAAGAACCCCATGGTGACATCATCCTAGAACACCTTAAATCTAGTGATTTCACGGTTAAAAGTAAGATTCAAAAGATAGAAAGGTGTAGGAGTGCGTGTAGATCAAGAAAGTACAAGATTTAGGTTGAAAACTTATAAGATTCATGAGAAATCGGAAGAAAAGTGGGCTGGAGCGAGCTGGGTTGAGTGAGAGCTGTCACATCAAGTGATGTGACAGTTTGAGGGTATTTATAGGGTTTCCCAAAAAGCAAAGTGGGGAAAGTGGCTGGTCGATCGGGTGGCAGCCCGATCGGGTGGCAACTCAATCGGGTGGCAACTCGATTCGAGTGTTTGACGCGACGAGTTTTGATGTTTCGATTCGCGTGTTGGGTTTTGCGATGCGATAGAGTTTCTCATTAATCCCAACTACTATATCTAACATACAATCATCCTAATTAACTTGCGTTTAGCGTTTGCGATTTGATTGCGACTGCGTTTCGATTGATCACCACAACATAAACATAAATAAACATGCATAAGTAACACACAAAAAGCACACACACGTAAAACAATATCTAGAATGCATAATCCGAGTTGCGAATGCGATAGCGATGCGATAAGCGATAAAACAAGCGGTAAACATCGATTATAACAAGTACTCCACATAATACAACCAACGTAACAAAGTAAACAGACTATCTACAAGTCAAAGAAGTCAAAACAGCAGTTGAGTAAGGAGTGACAGATCGCGATTAGCAATCTTTTCTTCCTTTGACTTCAATGTTGACTTTGACTTTCGAAACAGGAGGTGTTACAGCCTCCCCTACTTAAGGGAATTTCGTCCCGAAATTAGGCAGAAGTCGTAACAAACAACTGCGGGTACTTCACCTTCATGTTGCTTTCGAGTTCCCAAGTGAACTCGGCGCCTCGTTTGCCTTCCCATCGAACCTTCACAATGGGAATGCGCGAGCGTCTGAGCTGCTTGGTTTGGCGGTCCATGATCTCGACAGGCTTCTCCACGAAGTGAAGTGTTTCATTTACTTGTAGATCCTCAAGAGGTACGTACAAATCATGCTCAGCCAAGCACTTTCTGAGGTTCGACACATGGAACGTCGGGTGGACATTGCTAAGTTCCTCCTGTAGTTCGAGTCTGTAGGCCACTTTTCCGATCCTTTCCAGAATCTATCAAGGCGCGAGCTTTCCTTTCTTGTCGAATCTGACCACACCCTTCCAAGGTGATACCTTTAGGAGTACGTGGTCGCCAACATCAAATTCAAGGGGCTTGCGTCGTCTATCGGCGTAACTTTTCTGACGACTCCGAGCTTTCAGCAGGTTGTCTCGAATTTGGAGGATTTTGTCAATCGTTTCTTGCAATAGCTCAGGACCGGTTAATTGCGAGTGTCCGATCTCGTGCCACACAATAGGCAATCGGCATTTTCTTTCGTAAAACAGCTCAAACGGTGCCATTTGAATGCTGGAATGATAACTGTTATTGTACGAGAATTCGACTAGAGGTAAGTATGCATCCCATTACCACTGAAATCTATGACACACGAACGGAGCATGTCTTCAAGGGTATGGATCGTTCTTTCAGTCTGACCGTCGGTTTGGGGATGAAAAGCGGTACTTAGATTAAGCGCAGTACCGAGAGCAGTTTGAAATGTTTCCCATAGACACGAGGTAAACCGAGCATCATGGTCAGAGATGATGTCGCGAGGCATCCCATGTCGATAAATGATCTCATTGGTGTAGATTCGGGCTAATCTTTCTACCTTGTAGTCTTCTCGTATCGGCAGAAAATGGGCAGATTTGGTCAAACGGTCAACGACAACCCAGATGCTGTCGTGACCTAATGGCGTGCGCGGAAGTTTCGTTATGAAGTCCATAGCTATACTTTCCCACTTCCACATAGGGATCGTGGGTTGTTCAAGTAAGCCAGAGGGTCTTTGATGCTCGGCCTTGACTTTCAAGCAAGTCAGGCACTTTGAAACACAGAGAGCGATATCCCACTTCATGCCCGGCCACCAGTACTTGTAGCGAAGGTCCTGGTACATTTTGTCGGAACCGGGATGAATAGAATATCGGGACTTATGGGCTTCGTCCATCAGAATCTGTCGTAAATCAGTCCGTTTAAGGATCCAGATTCGGTCCAGATAATGGAATATCCCATTCGACTTATTCACTAGATGGGCTCCATCGTGATAGATCATTTCCTTCTTCAAGGTTCGTTCGGTAAAGCAAGCATGTTGGGCTTCGCGGATGAGGGTTTCGAGATGATGCTGGGCTTGAACATTGAGAGTGCTATGCAGATAGCTTCATCGTCTTAGAGCGTCAGCAACGACATTTGCTTTGCCAGGATGGTAACGGATCTCACAATCATAATCGTTGAGAAGTTCTACCCATCGGCGTTGACGCATATTAAGTTCTTTCTGACTGAAAATGTGTTGTAAGCTCCTATGGTCGGTGAAGACCGTACACTTTGTACCATAAAGGTAGTGTCGCCAAATCTTCAACGCAAAAACAACTGCGCCTAGTTCGAGGTTATGGGTTGTATAGTTCTTGTTGGTGCATTACGTCTATTGACTTCGTCTTGTATCATGAAATAGGATAGGTTAGAATACCAGTGCACAAGGTTCGAGAAACAAAAGTTAGTGGTTAAGAGTGTGATTTCGCTCATATGGACCAAGGTCACTTGGAGCGAAATCAGAAACTTCTGATTTCGGTCATAAGGCATGGTCATAAGAGCGAAATCAGGTCATGTATAAATAGTGCACTTCTTTGTTCATTTGGCACGGAGTTTGGATTGTGTAACGAAGTGCTGCCGAATTGTTCTCAGGTTGTAATCAGTGTTAAATCAATACAAGAGGCATTATAATTAGTTTGAGCGTCCGTTTCATTGATTCTGCCTTTGATTCGGATAAAAGACTCTTCTGATTGACTCATTTGGGTTCAACAACGATCCTACAAGTGGTATCAGAGCACAGGAGGAAGAGTTTAGCTCAATTGCATCAGTTTTCTGTCTTCTACACCTTCTTTTTCAAACTGAACAAGTTTCCACGGTTAAAATCGGCCAAATTTTTCACAGACTGTGTATAAGTGGATATTAACAAAGCCTTGAAAGTTGCAGGACAAAATTCGACCTAAAAATGACCAAAATTGACATCCGAAGTGATTTCGCTCATATGAACAATTTGTGATTTCGCTCATAGATCATATCAGATTTCGCTCCAGGGGTGCAATTCTGACTGATTTCGCTCTTGTGATTGAAGATGTCAAGCATCGGTGAAGAATTTTACAACACATTCTACAACGCATTCACTTCCGAATCGACAGATAGAAGATCCGAGATGAGAGAATATTCGAAGGAAATCTCAGAGAATTTGAAATTCGAGAACATGTATGGAAGCCAACAGAAACCACCGAAGCTTATGAAAGTTGAAGATTTTAACTGGTGGAAAACAGATTTGAGGGTTGGGTAAAAGCTTTCGCTCCGTAAAGTTGGTTAAAACTGAAAAGTGAATATAAAGCACCAGTGAAAGAAGGAGGAGAGTTAATAGATGAAAAGGATTTTACAGAAAAAGATATAAAAAATGTTGTGGCTGAATATAAAATGATAACATTGATCAAACAGTCAGTAAGAGAAGATATTATTTCATTACTCGAACAAGAAAAAACTTCAAAGCGTTTGTGGGAAGCGTTAGAGAGAAAATATGTAGGAAGTAATGAAATTGTAAAAAAAAACAAAAAGAAATTGTTGCGTAAAGAGTTTGATTTATTCAGTTTCATGAAAAATGAATCTGTTTGTAAAATGATCGAGAGATTTAGACATCTGAAAATGGAGCTGGCCAGACACAAAATCACATATACTGAAGAGGAGATGGTGGATAAATTGTTTGATTCATTGCCAAATGATCAAGATTGGCAATACTTCGCTCTAATGTTGAAAAACACAATCAAGCCTGAAGAGTTAACAGTGGACTTGCTGATTGAAAGGCTTGAAAGCCATGAGTTGGAGATTAAGAGATTTAAAGTCAACAGTCCAGCTCATCAGCAGAATGTGGAGCTTTACTACCGAGGAAATGTACCACAGGCTGGGTCTCCAAGCACAACGTTTTCTGCAGAAAGTTCAAATTCAGTGAACAATGAAAGTCTTCACAGTGGTTTTCACAGTGGATCTTCTTCAACAGCTTTAGATCAATCTGCTTCAAAGAATTTATTCCAGTGTAATATCACAGTGGATTTGAAGAATGTGCAGAATTTCAGTAAAGAGTCGGCGAAACAACAGATGGTTTTCTTGGCATCTGTACTTGAATCATATGAAAGCCTCGTTGCAGGGAAGATCGGCAACACCAATTTGACGAAAGAAGATTATGATCAATTAGACCCCGAGGAGATGGAACTAATGGATATAAGATGGTGCATGGCCAGTGTTGTTCGTCGAGCACAGCGGTTCATGGAGATCACGGGGAGAAAGTCAATTGGTGGACCATCTACCAAACTGGGATTTGACAAATATAAGGTGACATGCTTCAAATGCAAACAAAAAGGTCACTTTAAGCGCGAGTGCAGAAATGCGTATGCTGATGATGATTCTGAAAACCCGTTCAAAGAAGATTATTACAAGAAAGCGATTTACCATCAGAACAAATCGGAACCGCCAAGATTGAAGCAATCAGAAGAAAGATCAGGGGCTCTTGCAGTTATATATGATGATGAAGGTTACGACTGGAGTCAAGTTTTCCCTGAAGAAGATGCAGTTGGATATGCATTTGTTGCAAATGATGATCATGATACTTGGTGGAGAAGAGACAGTGCAAGATGGGAGATTAGCAAGTTGTATGAACCATTTCAGGAAGCACAAAGAGCCAAGAGATGGAATGAAGAATTGGAGTGTTACATGGATCCACAGGGTAATCCAGTAGTTGATCCATCAAAAGTGGATTTTGATGCTGTAACCAATTTGTTTCCAAGTGAGGGCACTTTCAACACAAGAAGGCATTCTGATAAAAGTTACTTGCCGGATTTGATGAACAAGTTAAAAGAGGTTTTTGAAGCAAGTCTACCGAAGGTGGTAGAAATGAAGAAGAGAAAAGAAGAAGAATTGAAGAAGATGATTGAAGAAGTGAAGACTGTTGCGAAGCTTGCTGCTGAAAAAGATCAGAAAGCTGAAGAAGAACAGAAAGAAGGGAAAGAGGAGAACAAAGAGGAAGATCAGAAAGCTGAGACAGAAGAACCGGTGCTAAAAGAGACTGAGGTAAGAAAATCTTCTGACTTGTCGAATGCTAAAATTGTTGATGAAAAAGAAAACAAGTGCAGGAATTGCATAGAAATGTGCAAAGCCTGTACTGAAAAAGATGACATCATAAAAACAAAAGACGATGACATAGTTAAACTTGAAAATGTTTTCACAACAAAATGTAAAGAAATGATTGACAAAGAAGAAATTTTGAAATTAAAAGTTGAAAAGCTAACACAGAAATGTCATGGTCTTGAAGAAGAAAATAAGATTTTGAAAGAAAAATGTACTGCTAAATGTGTTGATTGTGTTGAAAAAGAATCTAAATTTCAAGATTTACAAAAATAGTATGATTCTTTAAAGTGGTCGAGTCAGAGAGTACAGGAAGCTTATGATACTTTGAAGAGCCAAGTCAAAAGTTTTGATCAAAGACTGTCTGAAACTTTGACAACCAAAGAAATGTATGAGAGTCAGTTTAGAGAAAACAAATTGAATTAAACAAGTATGTTGATGAAGTTGCTAATCTCAAACAAGTTTTGGCTTAAAAAGAAAAGGTTGTTACCAAACTTCAAAGTTATCATAACTCTTCGTACATTCTCGAACGCATTTTTAACATCACACCAGATGACAAAGATACTGAAAATTGTAAAAAGGGTATTGGTTCAGAATTTCATCAGGTACCACCACCATTGAGAAACAATTATACCTTTTATGATGAGGAAAAGGTGGCAAAAGGTCTGAACATAGTTGACCAATTACCTGAAAGTATCGATGTGACTTACACCAAATCTGATGATGCTGATGATTCAGAGGTGGTAAGTAAGGTTGTTGATAGCGTTTTGAAAGATGAGTCTACAAAAGGTAAATCTGAATCACAGAATGAAGATGAAGGTAATTTTCATGATGGTTACTTGAAAAACACAAAATCTGAGAAAGTTGTGAATGATGATTCAAAGGGATTGGTTTATTCCATGATTGGATCGGACAAACTATTCTTAGATATTGTATTCCCGATTCAGAATGTGATTTCAGAGAAAATTGACAAAGTTTTCAAGATGGTTGAGATCGAAAAGTCAGAAATTTCAAAATTTGCTGGTAAAGGTCGTAAAAACTTTTATAACAAACCTGGTTTTAAGAAGAAAAACATGAAGGCTGGTTTGGATTATAAAAAGAAACAAAATTGGAAGAAAAATGAAACACAAAATGTTCAGGAAAAAACAAGTTTTGTTCAAGGAAAAAGTTTAGCAGAAGAGGAAAAACTCAAAATTGGACAACAGTCTAATGAGGAGTTTGATGCTATGAAAAAGAAACAACAACAGGCCAAGGATGTTTCAAAGAAAGTGTGTTTTAAATGTGATCAAATTGGACATGTTGCTCGAAAGTGTCCAAATCCAAAGCCTGTTGATGTTGAAAAACAGAAATCTGAGGATGTGAAACCAAGGTCAACCAGATTTGATTCAAAACAAACTTGGAGGTACAATACAAACAAGTTTGCTTCAAATCAAAATTGGAAATCAAACCCGAATAGGTTCGATTCAAGACAGACCTGGAATTCTCACACACCCAGATTTAGAACAATACAGAGTTGGAGAACATCTGTTGATATGACAAAACCTCAAGAGTTTTGGAAACCTAAAAATGTTGTTCAAAATCAAAAGGTTCAAAAAGAGATAAACTTTTACAAAAGAGGTACTCCGAAAGGTCAAGTGTGGAGTGCTAAGAAACAAGTGATGTCAGCAAAAGATGAGAAAGTTGAAGTCAAAGTTGAAAAAATTTTAAGCGACAAAGAATTTCCAAAATTGAATGAAAATTATTGTGTTGAAATGCCTAAGGTCCAACAGACCTGGGCTAACTTGTTCAAATAATTGATAAAGTTTGAATGTGCAGGTGCTCAATGAAGATGAAGATTGTGAGAATGATGAAGATTGTGAGAATGATGAAGATTGTGAGAATGGTAGTTGGAGCAGCCTGGCACAGGAAGAGGTTGCAGGACCCTGGTTTGGTTGAACAGGGAGCTTAGTTTGATTGATTTCTGTATATAAATAAACAATATTTTCAAAACCCTAAAAACTTGAAAAATTAAAAACCAAAAATATGTTTGTTTTTAATTTTGTTTGAATTTATGTTGATTGAATACGCCGAAACCCTCACGGCTGAACAAACATGATTACTTTCACCAGATTGAAAAACGGTTTTCAAACTGTAAAAATCAATGTATTGTAAATCATGGGGGTAATTAGTACTTTATGTTATATTTTCTGTAACCGGTACACGAGAAGCAGAACATGGATGGCGAAATAAAGCTATCAGTAACGGGTTGTCAAATTTTTAATGGTTTTGCATTTTAGGGGGAGAAAAATTGTCATTAGAAAATCCAAAAACATTAGAAAAATTGAAAAAGACAAAAACATGATAAAATTTGAAAATTGAGTTGTTGCGTAAAAAGAGGAAATGATAGTACATCAGTAGACAGTTACAGTATGCTAAAGAATTGTAATGATTAAATAAGTGTTAAATAGTCTCACTGATGATATGTCGATAGGTTTTTATACATTTAGTAAACTTTTTCGGGATATAAACCTAAATTCAAACACTTGCTTATTTCGTGGGGAACATTACTTGAATATATAGGTAACCCCTGAAATCTCATTTGAAAGATCCCTTATTCTGAGATACTAGGTCTTTATACTCAGTGATATCTGGGGTATTATTCTAGGACTTCTGCTGAATGGAAATTCTGACCTAGTCCCCGAATAATACTTTCCGCAAATGCTTGAAACATAGCATCGCCCTCAGCAAGCTGATGAAACAATAAAATTGATAGTCGCTGCTGTTGTAACTAAAAGATCCTCTAAAGGAGACACACCGAAAAGTCGAAGCCGTCATCTCTCTGTGTATACGGAAGTATCGACCTGAGCTCTCACGGCCCTCGCATTTAACCCCTGACAGATATCAGCTGTGGTATACTCACCTGTAAGACTGAATAATTAGGATTCCGGATACGGGAGTATATTCAAGAGGTGGGACACATGAATGAGTTTAAGTTCTTAAAACATCTAATTCGTATCCTGAATCAATTGAAATCTGTATGAAAATTTAAGTAGACCAGTATATCGACAATCTAAGTGAATTGTTTAATTCTTAATGTGAAATTAAGCTCAACAGTACTTGTAATTTGTCAAAAACTGATATGATCCTCTGTCGCATACTCAAAACAAAAATATTATCTGTAAATATGTTTGTACATATTTCTTTACTGCTTTATATTTTCAGAAAATACAAAAAGATTTTGATTCTACTTTATTTTCGATAAATGATATCTGAGATGCTGAGTTTCAAAATCTAAGTAAGCTAATTGTGTTTATGAAAATAAAACAAGTTCATTAATTTGAAACTTGATATTAAAAATCAAAAATTCAAAAACAGTTTGTGATATCTCCAAGGTCATTAGTTTGGACTTGGATGATTAACTGTGGGGGATTTGGATGCTTATATTGTTATAGAGCTAGTTTCCGATACGTTTCGATGAAACTGCCAAATTCATGAGAAGTGAGTTAGAAAGTTTGAATTGTCAGATTACAATATCTGGAAGATTAAAATGTTATTACTTATTAGTGTATGAGTGATAGTCCAGACTACGATCCCGAGAGCAGAGTCTAAGGGGGAGTCTGAAGACAAGCTGGAAGTAAGGAGGAGCTTGTAGCCGGAAAGCTAGGTGTCGATCCCTAAAAGCACGGAAGCTTGATGAGAGGGGGAGCCTGCTGATGATGAAGCTGTTGATAATAGAGCCAGTGATGAGATCCTGGTATAACATTCAAAAGTGTGAAGCTGATCAAGAGAGTGATGGATGCTTACAATGTTACAATCTGAGTGAGAATGCAAAATGATCAAGACTGAAGAGGTGTCATGATAAAGATCAGTCACTGAAGACTTCGTCAATATCCGAGGGAGAGTCTGTTGGTGCATTACGTCTATTGACTTCGTCTTGTATCATGAAATAGGATAGGTTAGAATAACCAGTGCACGAGGTTCGAGAAACAGAAGTTAGTGGTTAAGAGTGTGATTTCGCTCCTATGGACCAAGGTCACTTGGAGCGAAATCAGAAACTTCTGATTTCGCTCATAAGGCATGGTCATAAGAGCGAAATCAGGTCATGTATAAATAGTGCACTTGTTTGTTCATTTGGCACGGAGTCTGGATTGTGTAACGAAGTGCTGCCAAATTGTTCTCATGTTGTAATCAGTGTTAAATAAATACAAGAGGCATTATAATTAGTTTGAGTGTCCGTTTCATTGATTCCGCCTTTGATTCGGATAAAAGACTCTTCTGATTGACTCATTCGGGTTCAACAACGATCCTACAGTTCTTCTCGTGGATCTTGAGCTGATGAGATGCGTAGGCGATAACCTTGTCTCGTTGCATGAGAACACAACCAAGACCAAGGTTCGAGGCATCACAATAGATGATAAAGTCATCGTTTCTGTTGGGTAAAGCAAGGATGGGAGCATTGCAAAGCATGTGCTTGAGGGTTTGGAAGGCAGACTCTTGTTCAGTTCCCCAAACAAAGGATCTGTCTTTATGCGTGAGAGAGGTAAGCGGCACAACGATTTTGGAGAATCCTTCGATAAATCAATGATAATAGCCCGCTAGTCCGAGAAAAGAACGGACTTCAGACGGGTTCTTAGGCGTAACCCAACTCTTAACGGCTTCAATCTTCGCGGGATCGACATGAATACCTTGACTATTGACAATGTGACCGAGGAATTGAACCTCCTCCAGCCAAAATTCACACTTGGAGAACTTGGCGTAGAGTTTATTCCCTTGGAGTAGCTTGAGAACCAAACGTAGATGTTGCGCATGTTCGGCTTTTGATTTAGAATAGATCAGGATATCATCGATGAACACGATGACGAAGCAGTCGAGAAATGGCTTACACACGCGATTCATCAGATCCATGAAAACCGCGGGTGCGTTGGTTAAACCAAAGACATAACAACGAACTCATAGTGGCCGTATCGAGTGCGAAAAGCGGTTTTGGGTATATCCTCCTCTTGGATGCGTAGTTGGTGATAGCCTGAGCGTATATCAATCTTCGAGAAACACGTAGCACCTTGCAATTGATCAAACAAATCATCGATTCGAGGCAGGGGATAGCGATTCTTGATTGTCAGCTTATTCAGCTCCCGATAGTTGATGCACATTCGGAACGACCCACCCTTCTTTTTGACGAAAAGGACTAGTGCGCCCCAAGGAGAGGTGCTCGGGCGAATGAAGCCTTTATCAAGTAATTCCTAGAGCTGACTCGAGAGTTCACGCATTTCAGACGGAGCGAGTCGATAAGGAGCTTTAGCGACAGGGTTTTCTCCAGGAATGAGGTCGATACGAAAGTCAATATCACGACTCGGCAGCAGACCAGGAAGATCATCAGGGAATACATTCGGAAATTCACACACTGATCGGAGTGTCGCGCTCCGGTCAAAGATAATATTTATATGCCCAAATTACCCTTAACAAATAGTTAGTGGTAGCAAGGGGTCGAACCACGAAGAGTATGTGGTTTGCAAGTGGATTCGATTGAATTAGAACAAATGTCACAAATTATGAAGCTTGCTAGAATATTTTGTATTTTTATTTAGTCGAAAAGATGTGAATTGGACTAATAGAATTGGTTTAATTGATTAAAGACTAATGATTAAAGATTGCAAGAAAACTTGATTACTAAACAATAATGATAAAAAGGGTTCACACCGGTTTCGGTAATTGCCAACCTATGGTTTCTACAAATTTTAGATTCAACTCAATTGTATAACGATTAACGGATTTAGCGTACCGTGACTTAGGTGCCAATAACTATCAACGTTTCGAAGAACGGACAAGAATGCACTTTGTAATCATAACAAGTAAAACCTAACCATGACAACGCATAACTACACATAACCATTTCGCAAAGTCATAACTTTATAATCGTTCGACAATTTACGAATACGAAACAAATGTAAACTATTGTCAATGGTTTCAAAAATCAATACAAATTGACACAAAGTTGAATCAAGAACAATTCAAAACCCTAAATTAAACAACTACCTACACCGGGGTGAAACCAAGGTGATTAGCCGCTCATGGTTGACGAAACTTGATCACCGGATGTTTGGAACTTGACTTGGTTCATCTTGAAGCTTGAACAATGGAGGAATGGTGGATGATTAGGGTTTGTGGAGTGATGATTGTGAATGATGGTGATTCCTGATGATTAGGTTGATGATGATGTTGTTTTTGTAATTATAAGAACCTCCAAAGTCAAAAAGCCCCTGCCAATAATTCGAAGGTGAATAATAGTGTTGGGCCGTGAGTTGGGAGCCCAACATAGTTAATGTTGGCTGCCCAAAATTTCGAATAATGGAGGTGAGTTTTTTTAGAGCCCAAGTCTTAAAGATGGCTGCCAATTCCTGAATATCTTGCTTCCAATAAAATCGATAACAATTAAAAGGTCCCCAGAGGTGTTTATGGCTCCCTTCTCGAGATAGTGGCTGCCAAAATTGTCTTATTGTTTCCCCCAATAATTGATGATGATCCTGATGAATTAAAGGCCCAAAAGTCTTTCAACTCCTACCAAAAATCGATGCACCCACCAAACACACGTGCAACCTCTTTTTCATTCCTTCCTAAGTCACGTGATGTCCAACATGTTTAGCCGCCACTAGGTTGACTTGTAATGATAATGTTGATGACTTTAAAAATCACATGATACTCATATTTCCTCTTATGCATAATAATAATGTTCTTGACTTTCTTGGTTGCCTTTTCTCTTGAGGTTCACGTGATTCAACCATGATGTTGATGTAGTGAATTATAATAACAATCATCAAATTACACCCGCTTCACGCGTTTAACCTGTAAACATACAACCACTCGCTATAAACATATTCCAATCATATAATCACATAAAATAATCTAAACCACACAAAATCAACCCTTAAACACCTATGTTTCACACTCTACATCACACACAACGGGGACATCTTTCACTTCTGTCTTTCTTTTCTTTTCCTTCTCCGTTACTACAATGTTAGCCAAGAAAGCTCTATATTCCTTGCGGCTACTTGCTAGCTTGGACACATGACATGAGTTTAAGACCTTTTAAAGCGGTTTCACCATACACACACAGTAAATCACCATTAGCAAGCGAAAAGCGAATCATCTTATCGAAGCACACAACTTCAGCATGGTTTTCACGAAGAAAGTCCATGCCTACTATGACGTCAAAACTTCCGAGCTGCATTGGAATGAGATCGATAGGAAAAACGTGATTGTTGAGTTCGAGAGTACAATCACGAAGGACATAATTGATGGCGACGGTTCTTCTGGTGGCAACTTCAACATCGAACGTCGAGGGGAGATGGGAACGCTCACGATTAAGGAGCTTCACGAATTCGAACGACACAAAACAGTTATCGGCTCCAGTATCAAACAGACATGAAGTATATATACCATTCACAAGGAACGTACCATTGACTACATTGTTGTCAGCCTGTGCCTGGCACGCATTGATGTTGAAAGTTCGGGCGCGTGCTGCTTGTTGTTGTTGCTGCTGTTGTTGCTGGGGCTGCTGCTGCGGGGGCTCTTGTTTAACCACCCTGTTGGGACACATGTTTGCGAAGTGGTTAGGATCGCCACATGCGAAGCAAGCTCTGGCGTGGATCGCGGGTGCTGGAGCTGCTTGTTGTTGACCCTGAGGGGCGGTGAGAAGAGCTTGCTGAGCAGGAGCTGGAGCTGTAGCTTGTCGAGGACCTGTACGGCAATTGGCGGTGAAGTGGTCGTACATGTTGCAATACACACAAAATCTGCAGGCGATACCCACTGGATGATGATAAGTACATGTCGGGCAGGCAGGGTGAGGACCGGTATATGCACGCTTTGCAGGCGGTGCATAGGTAACTGGTGCTGTAGCTAGTCGGTGTTGGGTCTGCTGCTGAGCTGGTATAGCTTGGAGCGGGGCAGCAGTAGTGACAACACAGTTCTTGTTGTTGGAGTTGCTGTTGTTGTTCTTCCTCTTGCGACGAGAGGACTTTGAAGATTGAGGAGCGGTGGCGGCGGTTTCAGCAGATGCGGCGGTGGTAGCTTGATGCAGATTCTTCGAGGCTTTGTCCCAGACACCAGCCTTGACTCTCTTATCATTGATTTCAGCGACGAGCAGATAAGTTTCCTCGATTGTTGCTGGCTTTGCAGCTTGCACAAAATCCGCAACACAATCCGGCAGAGCTCAGATATACTTCTTGATTGTCGCATCAGGAGTCTTGACATGATCAGGACAGATTATGCTGAGCTGCTTGAAGCGAGCAGTCAGAGCAGCGTTGTCACCATCCTTCTGCTTAATATGCCAGAATTCGTCCTCCAACTTTTAGCGCTCATGGGGAGGGCAAAACTCTTCCAACATGACGTTCTTCAACTAATCCCATGTCAAACCGTAAGCTGCATCATTTCCGCGTTTGTTTCTCTCGGCCGTCCACCAGTCTAATGCGCGGGACTGGAAGACGCCGGTAGCGTTCAGAGTGCGGAGATTGTCAGGACAACCACTCTGGCGCAGGGTGACCTCGATCGAATCGAACCATTGAAACAAGGCCGTAGGGCCATCTTCGCCAGTGAATTCTTTCGGACCGCAAGCTTTGAACTGCTTGAAGCTAAAAACAGACTTTGGCGAATCTGTCCTGGACTCTTCAGAAGACTTGCTGGTATTTTCTTGCAGGTCGCTAACGATTTGAGAAATAACCTTCCCTATATGTTTAGCGACGAGAGCAGCAAGGCGTTTGTCTTTCTGATTTTGGTGAGCAGTTCGAGAGTGGAGGGATCCAGATGACGACATTGTCTGCAACAGACATCGCCACAGGACTTAAACACAACATAATCGAATCTCACCTCACACACCTAATACTACTAAAGCTCAGGAACACAATCAGGTAACACATAAACACGTAGGCACATAAACACAGATTCACATAGGCACGTAGGGCACATAGGGCACATAAAGGCACATAGAAGCAGTCAGAATACAGAAACCTATCATTCACAGTTCGCGCGCGTTCGAGAATAGCGATTGCGATTAGCGAGTACACAACGAGCAACATAGCGTACGGTGATTCCCCAAGTAGTAACGATTTTTTAGCGTATTGAGATAGAGGTGCAGTGCGAGTTGTGTGTGTCGATCAAAGCGAAGCGAAAAGCGGATAAAATCACCAAAAATCGAAACACATAAGCAGATAAAACCACATAAAACACATAAAATCCATATAAAAGCGACGAATTATCAGAGTCAGTAGTTGCGAGCTCAGAATCGAAACACATAAAAATCGAGAATAGATTGTCTGCGGCTGTTAGATGTCGACTACCCAAAGTGATTTGACTATTCACAAGGAATTTTGGTACATACTTTGGCCTTCGGGACTGTGCTCTCGCCTCGAATTTGGGCGAATGGTACACATCCTTCCAGTTATAGTGCGACTTTAAGTCGTTGGAGTCCGTCAAGACTTTGGTGAGAGTATTGTAAAACCAAAGTAGAGATCGAAAAAAGTCGTCAAGGTTCGGGTTTCACCCCTGACTTAACAACTCCGTTCCTGTTTTGATAAAATAGAGAAGAAAATTTGCGTTAAAGTGCGGATTTCACTCCTGATTCAATGCAAATTCTCGTTTTTATAAATGAAAATGCGGGTCGAACAAGCAATTTAGTCGGGAGTTTGCGGTTTTCGCACCTAATCTCGACCGAATTGCTGGTCCATTTTTCAAAAATTAGTGTGTAGTGATAGTGTAGCGTAAGCGAGAATAGCGAGGTATAGCAAGTAAGCTCATACAAAACCCCTAAGGATTTGCACAAGTCGGTCTGTTGATACTTAGACTATAGACTAGGCCGTTCTAAGACATCGACCCGGACTAGGTCGAGTGTTGCCTAATTCCCTATAGTTTTGCCTCTGATACAACTGATGGCGGAATCATCGGGGCGCGGCACTGAGCGAAACAGATTGTCCAGAAATTTCCATAACAACTACGATTACCAATTATTTAAAGCATCACGTCCCATACCATGACATAAAAAGTAGCATAGTTATTATAGACAAAATCAAGATAGATAGTTCTGTTCCGATAACTCAGATTTCAAATAAAAATAAATTATCTTTGTTTCTAGACTCTTTCCTAGCCTCGATTTCACAGCAAGCCAAACATTTTAACATCTTAAGCACCTGCCACATATGTTAAAGTAAAAGTCAATACACATAGTGTAAAGGTGAGCATACAAGTTTAGTAGATATAATAGAGTTCGAAATTGTTTACGCATAACCAACACGTACAACGTATGAAATGAAGCACGTAAGTTATCGACATAATCCTATCAATACCAATGACTGCGGGTTGACTGCGCAAGGTAGTTCGTAATGCATGTTCACCACTGTGAACCATGTGATTAATTGTCCTTAACAACCCCTGAGTGAACAGGTGCTGAGTCCAAACTATAGTACTATCGTTGCTAAGGTAGGTAGATAGCAATCCATGTGTAAACATAACAAACAAGCATTCATTGAGTCACGTATAACATGCAATAGCGGTTAGCGTTAAAGTATTGCGTAGTGTGTTCAATGTGATTTTGAATAAGTAACGTATGTAACACCCAAAAGTGCATAAAGCAAAAAGGGTTCGAGTATACTCACAGCGATGATGGATTGAAGGGAGCGCTAGAGTGAGTTTAGCCTGATCAGAACGATAGCATAAACGATAAGCGGCGCGTAAAATGGTGCAAAGTGTCAATGGATCGGACGGTAATCCGATCGGATGGCAATCCGATCGGGTGGCAAGTCGATCGGGTGACAATCCGTTCGGATGGTCATCCGATCGGGTGACCATTCGATTGGATTGTTACCTCGTTTGGGATGGATGTGTTTGTGTATGATGGCTTGTACTTTGAAGTTTTCGTTGTAGCATTTTGAAAACAGAGAAGTATCTTTAAATTTCAGGTCGGTCGATCGAACGGCGGTCCGATCGGGCGATGACCCGTTCGGCGAGGTATTTCTCAGAGAACAAGTTCACAGCAGTGTTGTGATTCATTGAACATGTTGAAAATTGTTTAAGTGTTGAAGTCCAAACATCACCTGGTCGGGTGGTAATCCGATCGGATGGCAATCCGATCGGACGACAATCCGTTCGATGTTCAAAACCTCAAAAGTTGAAAATAAAAGTTAAGTGTGGGACCAAGGTGCAAGCCGATCGGGTGGTTGTCCGATCGGGTGGCAATCCGATCGGGTGGCAATCCGATCGGACGACAATCCGTCCCAGTCGACCTGATCGTCTTTACACTTGGTTGTTTTGATAGTTTGCGTTTTGTTCGAGGCAGCGTGATAACGTGTTAAACAACAGAACCAAGTCATGGCTCAAGTACCCGATTGGACAGGAATCACCCTAGTCCGACCAGTTACGGTCCGAGACGGTGTTTCATGTTTATCTCGAAATCGGTAGTCTCTTGGATAGAATTCAGATCTTAAACCAACACATCAACAAGAAGGAGTAGAAGATTAGAACAAGTTCCGATTCTATCGGTTTTGAATGCATTGAGTGTAAAAGAGTTGAAAGAAAGTTAGAAAAACCCTCCTTCAATCCTTTTTCACCTTGAATATGTTCAGATCTATGCAAGATCCTTGTTTATTCATGTGGAAATCGTTCAGATCTAAGTTGTTCTTGGTGGATTGAAGCCAAAACATGAAGTTCATAAGAACCCCATGGTGACATCATCCTAGAACACCTTAAATCTAGTGATTTCACGGTTAAAAATTAAGATTCAAAAGATAGAAAGGTGTAGGAGTGCGTGTAGATCAAGAAAGTACAAGATTTAGGTTGAAAACTTACAAGATTCGCGAGAAATCGGAAGAAAAGTGGGTTGGAGCGAGCTGGGTCGAGTGAGAGCTGTCACATCAAGTGATGTAACAGTTTGAGGGTATTTATAGGGTTTCCCAAAAAGGAAAGTGGGGAAAGTGGCTAGTCGATCGGGTGGCAACTCGATCGGGTGGCAACTCGATTTGAGTGTTTGGCGCGACGAGTTTTGATGTTTCGATTCACGTGTTGGGTTTTGCGATGCGATAGAGTTTCTCATTAATCCCAACTACTATATCTAACATACAATCATCCTAATTAACTTACGTTTAACGTTTGCGATTTGATTGCGATAGCGTTGCGATTGCGTTTCGATTGATCACCACAACATAAACATAAAAAAACATGCACAAGGAACACACAAAAGGCACACACACGTAAAACAATATCCAGAACGCAAAATCCGAGTTGCGAATGCGATAACGATGCGATAAGCGATAAAGCGATAAAACAAGCGGTAAACATTGATTATAACAAGTACTCCACATAATACAACTAACGTAACAAAGTAAATAGATTGTCTACAAGTCAAAGAAGTCAAAACAGCAGTTGAGCAAGGAGTGACAGATCACAATTAACAATATTTTCTTCCTTTGACTTCAATGTTGACTTTGACTTTGACTTTCGAAACACGGGGTGTTACACTGGTGCCGGCTTTTACCTTCATATACCGATACCGAACAGGATCGTACCGCTATTTTCGATACCGGTTAACACCAAGCTTATCCCAACCTGTGATACTAAATAAATCATTAAATTAAAGTTAAAAGTAAAGAAAAGAATTATTTTTATAATAATAATTATTATTATATTAATATATGTTTATTAATTTATTAATGGTTTATTAATATTAATATATAGTAAAGTAATTTTCATCTTATACAACTTTATCACAATTTTCTTTTACTCTTAATCCCTTACTTTTCATCTTCTACAAATTTATCACAAAAGTTTTCTTTTTTAACCCCAAACACTTTTTCAACTTTATTCTCGTATACTTTTCATATTTTACAAAGTTGTTGCTTAACGTTTTGGTCTAAAATTTGCTACTTAACATGCTGCAAAGCGCATTTGTGGTTCAATGGTTTTACGTCTATTATTTTGCGGTTTAACAACCGACGTAGTTATTCCTTTTGATGTTTTACTTTTGGTCTAATTTCTGCGAGTTAACGTGCCGTAATGCGCATACATAGTTTAACGTTCCTGTATTTACTTTTTGTTCGGTTTATAACAGTTGAGTGTAATACTAGTCTTATGTTTAAGCTTTTGTTTTTAACGTTAAATAAAATGAATCGGAATCCAATTTTTAAGAGTAAATTGCCATTTTGGTTCCTAAGGTTTGGTCACTTTTGCCAATTTAGTCCAAATTTGAAATCTTTTGCATCTGGGTCCCTATGGTTTCATTTTTGTTGCCATTTTGGTCCAAAAGCAAAGTCATCTCAGATTTCTAAAAAAAATCTGGTTTTTGTCCTTCTCCTCAGTTTAGTGAAGGGCATTTTGGTCATTTTGCCCACTTACCTGTCACACCCCCAAAATCCCACCCGCGGAGTACTACCGCTTGGAGGCGTGACTGACCAGGATCCAGCCACCAATCATACTGAACGAGCATACAAATAGTTATAAAAGTTTAACCAATACGATTGGTGTTTCAAACAAACAAAGTTTAAGTCACAAGCGGAAGCATAAGTCTTAAAGTTAAAACATAAGTTCAAATGGTTTCAAGTTTAACATAGTACGCAGCAATCCGTGTCCCACCACGACTCTCCTCCATGCAAGCTCCAGCTGAGTATCTATGGTCCTGCAAAGCATGTCGTAACAAGTCAACAACTAGTTGAGTGAGTTCACAGTTGGGTGTTCGTTTTAGTTGTTTCGAAAACAGTTTCCTTTATCTGGCATCCTGCCGTGGGGGTTACCCCATAATTTGAAAACGTGACTTAATCATTCCCAGTTACTCTGGCATTCCAGCCGTGGGGGCTACCCCATGATAGTTATCAGGCATTTCGGCCGTGGGGGCTACCCCATCCGTACACTAGACTCGTTACCAAATCGACTGCTGACTGTAGTCATGTTTATGTGCCCTGAAAACCGTCAATGTCTATCATCATTGACGTGCCCCAGATCCATTAGTTCACGCCCGTCCTCTGCGGCACGGTGTGAGGTTTGTCAGACCTAAATAGCGCTATCTAACTAATGACCCGCTCGCCATTGGCCCGGCGATTAAGTCGATATAAAAAGGAGGGACTTCGTGATAGAGTTTTGGTCTAGTACGAGTTATCCGTCCGTCCGGACGAGGAATCACATTCCTGAACCACTGTTGTCCTACCCAAGGAGGACGAGGAACCCACGTTCCTTAACCCCATTCCCAACCCAGGGAATCCCATGCTTTGTAGAGGGTGTGAACTCACCTTGGTTTGCTCGGCAGTTAATCACAGAAAGGTCAATCAAGTCGCAAGTAGTCAATTACGTCCTAACATAGATACCACTTATAATCAGATTCAAACCAAACAGTGCACGTACAAGTAGTAGTCATGGCATACACGTTCTAGTATGGCAGTTCATCGATAGTTCACAACAAGTTTCACAGTTAACAATCAAATACAACCCAAAGTCTAAGTATAAAGCCCGAACAGTTGGGCTCGTAGTAGCAGGCCAGCCCAGACAGTACACGTATACACAATTACAGTTCACAGAAGTCCACATATTCGGCCCACTAACTTAGGCCCAAATCATGTAAGTCCGGCCTGCAGTCTCGAGTCGAGACTATAGGTCTCGAGTCGCAACCGAACTCGCAAGCATGGTTGCGGGTCATGCTGTTTATGTTGATCATAGGTGGTTGCGAGTCGCAACCTATGTCGCAACTATGGTTTCGGTTGGTCATGTTATGGTTTCGAGTCGCAACAGGACTCGTAACCTATGTCGCAACTGGCGGTCTCGGCTTGTAATGTTGTGGTTGCGAGTCGCAACCAGGGGTTTCGACTCCCCAACAGTCGCTGATTCTGCACAGTTGTACTATCCAATAGAATTCCAATTGCATGCACCCTATTTGTGTACTATCCATTTAAACATGTTTCTTTGTCTAAAAACTAACCAAATCGGATCAAACATTGCAGAATTCAAATATTCAACACACATTCATATGATATTCATACTGTTCTTCATGTTCTTCAAACATTCAAAGCATAAATAACCTTCATTCAACCTTATGCATATTCGGACAAAACTATAGTTTCTAAGCTAACATCAAACCCATTTTCCAAGCAACAACATATGCAACAATTCCTAAGACAAGCATGTAATCGATACTTTCATCATACATATCATCATTGAACCGAAATATTATTCATGTGTACACATAACTTATAAATCTTGGTTTTCATTTCTTAGACAAGTATAGTAACAAACAACTCAAATCAAAACTTCATCATACACATCCGAATCACAAGAGCATCAACACACTTACAACTATACTTAGTTAAATCATGTCATTCATACTATCATTTAACACCACAAACACAATAAACATTCTATCATACTAGCATCGACAATAAACATCATAAACACTAACCGGTTGATGGGTTTCGAGGATGTGTGTGAGCTTCCAACCGATTGTGTGTGTGAACCGATCCAAGAGTCCAAATCCGAGAATGAGGGAGTGTTTGTGAGGGAAAGTAGAAGAGTGTGTGAGAGTGAGTGTGTATGGTTGCCCAAAGAATGGCAAAGTTGGCTAGAGGGGTGATATATATGCTAGTTCAAGTGGTGCACCCTAAGGGTTTCCGATGAGGGTTTACGGCCCAAGTGGCCCAACCGGCCAAAGGCCCAAACCGGCCTAAGGGTCACTGTTCACTCGAGACCTTATGGTCTCGAGTCGGGTTCTCGGCTCGCATAGAACACGCATATATATATATATATATATATGTACATACACACAAGCAAAACACATATCACATAAAAGGTTCACATTTATTAGTAACTTCAACAAGTTAACTTAGTCACAAAATGTTCAAGCATGTTACATCGAGATACAGGAAAGGTTCTAAATTTCGAGTTGTCACATCATCCCCAAGTTGAAAGAAATTTCGTCCCGAAATTTGATGGCAC
Source organism: Helianthus annuus (assembly GCF_002127325.2). Classification (NCBI taxonomy): domain Eukaryota; kingdom Viridiplantae; phylum Streptophyta; class Magnoliopsida; order Asterales; family Asteraceae; genus Helianthus; species Helianthus annuus. Next base: position 68,327,613 of record NC_035447.2, read on the forward strand.
TCACTGAGGAAGCTAGTTAAGTTGTAAGGTTTTCCCGGTTTTCCTGGGGTGTCACATCCTCCCCCCGTTGATCTGGAATTTCGTCCCGAAATTCCGTAGCTTCAGCCTCAGTAGTGGTTGTATCGTTTGCAAACAGTTGGGGATACTTTTGTTTCATCCGATCTTCGCGCTCCCAGGTAAACTCTGGGCCGCGACGTGAGTTCCAACGAACTCGAACGAGAGGTATTCTAGTGCTTTTGAGGACCTTAACATCCCGGTCCGTGATTTCGGCTGGTTCCTCGACGAATTTCAACTGTTCGTCGATCGTGAGTTCCTTCAGAGGAACTACGTGGGTCTCATCTGACAGACACTTCTTCAGATTCGACACATGGAAAACGTTGTGAACTGCACCGAGTTCTGCTGGTAAGTTCAGTCTGTAGGCCACCTTGCCTATTTTCTCAATGATTTCGAAAGGTCCAACGTATCGTGGGTTGAGTTTGCCTCGTTTACCAAAACGAACCACACCCTTCCAGGGTGAAACTTTGAGTAATACCCGCTCCCCAACCTGGAGCTCAAGTGGTTTCCTGCCCTTATCGGCGTAGGCCTTCTGACGGTCTCGAGCGGCCGCCATGCGTTGTCGTATTTGAGCAATCCGCTCAGTAGTGTCTACCACATGTTCTGGCCCGGTGATTTGACTATCCCCCACCTCTGCCCAACAAAGAGGTGACCGGCATTTACGTCCGTACAATGCCTCAAATGGAGCAGCTTTAATGCTAGTGTGGTAGCTGTTATTATACGAGAATTCCACGAGTGGTAGATGCCTTTCCCAGCTGTTGCCAAAGTCGATTACACATGTACGTAGCATGTCTTCTAAGGTTTGAATGGTGCGCTCGGACTGCCCGTCCGTCTGTGGGTGATACGCTGTGCTCATATCTAGACGTGAGCCAAAAGACTTGTGCATTGCCTGCCACAGTTCCGAAGTAAAACGTGCATCTCGATCAGAGATGATAGAGGTGGGCACCCCGTGCCTCGAAACAACTTCCTTGAGATATATCTCCGCTAGAGTGGAGAATTTATCCGTTTCCTTAATTGCCAAGAAGTGTGCGGATTTCGTGAGTCGATCCACGATCACCCAAATAGTATCGTTTCCACGCTGGGATCTAGGTAGGCCAGTAACGAAGTCCATGGAAATTTGCTCCCACTTCCATTGTGGTATCTCTGGTTGTTGCAGTAAACCTGAGGGTTTCTGATATTCCGTCTTGACTCGCGCACAAGTCAGACACTTGCTGACGTAAGTTGCTATGTGGGCCTTCATGCTAGGCCACCAATACGTAGTTTTAATATCGTGGTACATTTTATCCGAACCAGGGTGTACCGAGTAGCGAGATTTGTGCGCTTCATCCATCACAAGTTCTCGTAAGTCACCATAGTGTGGGACCCAAATGCGTCCTGTCACGTAGTAAGCACCGTCTTCCTTCTGCTCTAAGCGTTGTCTCGACCCGCGTAGGGCTTCGGCCCTTACGTTTTCTGGTTTCAGTGCTTCTATCTGAGCAGCTCGTATTTGTGAAGGTAGACTAGAATGGATCGTGAGTTGTAAAGCTCTTACGCGCTTAGGCGCAGTGTCCTTTCGACTTAGGGCGTCGGCCACAACATTCGCCTTGCCCGGGTGATACCTGATGGAGCACTCATAGTCATTCAGCAGCTTGACCCATCGTCGTTGCCGCATATTCAGTTCCTTTTGCTTGAATATGTGCTCGAGGCTCCTGTGGTCGGTGTAGATGGCGCACTTGGTTCCGTACAGGTAGTGCCGCCATAACTTAAGTGCGAAAACAACAGCTCCCAGCTCCAAATCATGCGTAGTGTAGTTCTTCTCGTGAACTTTGAGTTGTCGTGAGGCGTAGGCTATAACTTTATCTCGTTGCATCAATACACAACCAAGACCTTGAATTGATGCATCACAGTAAACCACAAAATCGTCTGTGCCCTCTGGCAGTGAAAGGATAGGTGCACTACAAAGTCTATCCTTTAGGTGCTGAAAAGCTAACTCTTGTGCATTTCCCCAATGATAAACAACGCCTTTCTGCGTTAGTAAGGTGAGAGGCTGCGCGATCTTAGAAAAATCCTTAATGAATCTCCTGTAGTAACCTGCCAATCCCAAGAATTGGCGAATTTCCTTTGGTGTGCGAGGTGCAGGCCAGTTCTTAATAGAGTCCACTTTGGATGGATCAACGTGAATCCCATCCTTGTTCACCACATGTCCTAGGAAATGGACTTCACGAAGCCAGAAGTCGCATTTCGAGAACTTTGCGTAAAGCTGTTCTGTTCGAAGGAGTTCCAAAATAAGCCGTAGATGCTGTTCGTGTTCCTCCTGACTCTTAGAATAGATCAGGATGTCGTCGATAAAGACTATAACGAATTTGTCCAGATAGGGCTTGCACACTCGATTCATCAAGTCCATAAAAACTGCGGGTGCGTTTGTCAGCCCAAACGGCATGACCAAAAACTCATAGTGCCCATAACGGGTTCTAAAGGCTGTCTTGGAGACATCCTCTTCTCGAACTCTCAGCTGGTGATATCCCGATCTCAGATCGATCTTCGAGTAGTAGCTTGACCCCTGTAACTGGTCGAACAAGTCGTCAATGCGCGGTAGAGGATAACGGTTCTTCACAGTCACCTTGTTGAGTTCACGATAGTCGATACACATTCTGAAGGTACCATCCTTCTTCTTCACAAATAGCACCGGAGCTCCCCAGGGCGATGAACTAGGACGAATAAAACCCTTATCCAAAAGTTCTTGTAGTTGCGTAGAGAGTTCTTCCAACTCTGATGGAGCTAAACGATAAGGTGCACGAGCTATAGGCGCAGCTCCAGGAGCTAGTTCAATCTGAAACTCGACTTGGCGATGGGGTGGAAGACCAGGTAATTCCTCAGGGAATACCTCAGGATAGTCTCGTACAACTGGAAAATCTTCTAGCTTCTTCTCTTTCTCCGTGGTGTCAGTAACTAGAGCCAAAACCGCAGTGTGGCCCTTTCGTAAGCACTTCTGGGCCTTAAGGAGGGAGATGATGTTCTCAACAGCACTTCTCTTGTCGCCACGAATCATAAGTGGTTCACTACCGGAACCCGGAATACGAACGATCTTCTCGTTGCAAAGAATCTCTGCTCGGTGTTGGGATAACCAATCCATCCCAATGACAACGTCGAAGCTACCCAAGATGATAGGAATAAGGTCAATAGAGAAAGTCTGGTTAGCGAGGACAAGTTTGCAATCTTTGACTACGTGTGAGGCCTCCAAACTCTTACCATTAGCTAGCTCTACAGTGTGCTTGGTGTTCAGGGGAGTTGGAACACGCTTAAGCATTTGACTAACTTCTAGTGACACATAGCTAGTATCGGCACCCGAATCAAATAATACTGTAACATAAAAGTCGTCGAGAAGGAACTTACCCGTCACCACGTTGGGGTCATTCCTTGCTTCACCTTGACCAATCACGAACACTCGTCCCCTGGCACCATTGTTGTTGTTGTGGTTCCCATTGTTACCATTCCCCTGATTGTTGTTGTTGTTGTTCTGGTTCAGTTGGGGACAATCTTTCTTGAAGTGGCCTTCAGCTCCACACTGAAAGCATCCTTTGTTGTTACCCTGTTGCTGCCGCTGGTTCTGTTGAGGTTGCTGACGATTCTGGTTGGCGGGGTATGCGCTCCTGCAATCCTTTGCAACATGACCAGGCTTGTTGCACCGATGACAGTTGCCCCTGGTGCATGGCCCACTGTGGTGTAGGTTGCAACGATTGCATTTGGGGTGACTCCCCTTGTACCCACCATGACTTTGACCACCAGACGATTGCTGACTGGGGCTCTTGTGGTCGTCAGTCTTTCTCTGCTGAGACTGAGATTGCACAGAAGTTGAACCCTTGCTTGAAGTTCCATCCCATTTCCGTTTGTTCTCGCTAGAGGTACCAGAAGTAGTTGCAGCACGTATGCGCTTTGGTAACTTGTTCTGCTCCACCGCTTGATCAGTAAGACGGTGAGCCAACTGAACAACCTGCTGGATAGTGGCCAAGTTTGCTGAAGTCACATGACTTTGGATCTCTGGCACCAAGCCCTTGAGATAGAGTTCAATTCGCTTATAGGGAGGGTCCACCATAGTAGGACACAACAAGGCAAGCTCATGCGATCTCTTAGTATATGCCTCAATCTCTGACCCCGTCATCTTGAGGTTGTAGAACTCGTCTTCCAACTTATGAATGTCATCGCGACTGCAGTATTCCTCTCTGATCATTTCCTTGAAAGTTTCCCATGGGGTGGCATTGGCAGCAACCAACCCCAGCATTTGCACTTGAGCATTCCACCACGTGAGGGCCAAACCCTCGAGAGTACCAGTAGCATACTTCACCCTGCGCGCTTCAGGGCATTCACACATTTCGAACACAGATTCTAGTTTCTCAAACCAGTGGAGGAGACCTACTGCTCCTTCAGTTCCGCTAAAAGTAGTGGGTCGACAGTCCATAAAGGTCTTAAAAGTGCACACCGGTGTCTGAGCATGTTGACCTAAGGTAGGTGAAAGAAAGACAGAGTTTAACACAAAGGTGGGTTCACGAGAGTAGGATCCTAAAGATCCTAGGATAAGTTCGGATTGCAGGATATACCTCCTGCGTATGCAGCTGCGAGTGCTGCGGCAACTCGTTCGTTGATCAGAGCCGTCAACTGGGCTTGTGTCATGTTAACGCGTCCAGACATGATTCTTCATATCAAGAGTAACACGAGTGAGAGAGGTTCGTGAAAGTACGATAGTAGGATAGAGTAAGCACGCACGTATTCAAACAACAGTAGTTATACTAATCAAGCATACCATGGGCAATGTACTATGTAACTAACAAGTAGGCAATATGCACATATCATATCACCTAGAATGTCGAGCCTTGCATGTGGAGTGGAGCGTCGTTGTGGACCGTTGAGCACTGTACCGGTTATAGTCTGGTTTTAACAAAAACGCTTCCCCTTTATTAAAACCAAGTTCACTATAACCAATGGCTCTGATACCAATCTGTCACACCCCCAAAATCCCACCCGCGGAGTACTACCGCTTGGAGGCGTGACTGACCAGGATCCAGCCACCAATCATACTGAACGAGCATACAAATAGTTATAAAAGTTTAACCAATACGATTGGTGTTTCAAACAAACAAAGTTTAAGTCACAAGCGGAAGCATAAGTCTTAAAGTTAAAACATAAGTTCAAATGGTTTCAAGTTTAACATAGTACGCAGCAATCCGTGTCCCACAACGACTCTCCTCCATGCAAGCTCCAGCTGAGTATCTATGGTCCTGCAAAGCATGTAGTAACGAGTCAACAACTAGTTGAGTGAGTTCACAGTTGGGTGTTCGTTTTAGTTGTTTCGAAAACAGTTTCCTTTATCTGGCATCCTGCCGTGGGGGTTACCCCATAATTTGAAAACGTGACTTAATCATTCCCAGTTACTCTGGCATTCCAGCCGTGGGGGCTACCCCATGATAGTTATCAGGCATTTCGGCCGTGGGGGCTACCCCATGCGTACACTAGACTCGTTACCATATCGACTGCTGACTGTAGTCATGTTTATGTGCCCTGAAAACCGTCAATGTCTATCATCATTGACGTGCCCCAGATCCATTAGTTCACGCCCGTCCTCTGCGACACGGTGTGAGGTTTGTCAGACCTAAATAGCGCTATCTAACTAATGACCCGCTCGCCATTGGCCCGACGATTAAGTCGATATAAAAAGGAGGGACTTCGTGATAGAGTTTTGGTCTAGTACGAGTTATCCGTCCGTCCGGACGAGGAATCACATTCCTGAACCACTGCTGTCCTACCCAAGGAGGACGAGGAACCCACGTTCCTTAACCCCATTCCCAACCCAGGGAATCCCATGCTTTGTAGAGGGTGTGAACTCACCTTGGTTTGCTCGGCAGTTAATCACAGAAAGGTCAATCAAGTCGCAAGTAGTTAATTACGTCCTAACATAGATACCACTTATAATCAGATTCAAACCAAACAGTGCACGTACAAGTAGTAGTCATGGCATACACGTTCTAGTATGGCAGTTCATCGATAGTTCACAACAAGTTTCACAGTTAACAATCAAATACAACCCAAAGTCTAAGTATAAAGCCCGAACAGTTGGGCTCGTAGTAGCAGGCCAGCCCAGACAGTACACGTATACACAATTACAGTTCACAGAAGTCCACATATTCGGCCCACTAACTTAGGCCCAAATCATGTAAGTCCGGCCTGCAGTCTCGAGTCGAGACTAGAGGTCTCGAGTCGCAACCGAACTCGCAAGCATGGTTGCGGGTCATGTTGTTTATGTTGATCATAGGTGGTTGCGAGTCGCAACCTATGTCGCAACTATGGTTTCGGTTGGTCATGTTATGGTTTCGAGTCGCAACAGGACTCGTAACCTATGTCGCAACTGGCGGTCTCGGCTTGTAATGTTGTGGTTGCGAGTCGCAACCAGGGGTTTCGACTCCCCAACAGTCGCTGATTCTGCACAGTTGTACTATCCAATAGAATTCCAATTGCATGCACCCTATTTGTGTACTATCCATTTAAACATGTTTCTTTGTCTAAAAACTAACCAAATCGGATCAAACATTGCAGAATTCAAATATTCAACACACATTCATATGATATTCATACTGTTCTTCATGTTCTTCAAACATTCAAAGCATAAATAACCTTCATTCAACCTTATGCATATTCGGACAAAACTATAGTTTCTAAGCTAACATCAAACCCATTTTCCAAGCAACAACATATGCAACAATTCCTAAGACAAGCATGTAATCGATACTTTCATCATACATATCATCATTGAACCGAAATATTATTCATGTGTACACATAACTTATAAATCTTGGTTTTCATTTCTTAGACAAGTATAGTAACAAACAACTCAAATCAAAACTTCATCATACACATCCGAATCACAAGAGCATCAACACACTTACAACTATACTTAGTTAAATCATGTCATTCATACTATCATTTAACACCACAAACACAATAAACATTCTATCATACTAGCATCGACAATAAACATCATAAACACTAACCGGTTGATGGGTTTCGAGGATGTGTGTGAGCTTCCAACCGATTGTGTGTGTGAACCGATCCAAGAGTCCAAATCCGAGAATGAGGGAGTGTTTGTGAGGGAAAGTAGAAGAGTGTGTGAGAGTGAGTGTGTATGGTTGCCCAAAGAATGGCAAAGTTGGCTAGAGGGGTGATATATATGCTAGTTCAAGTGGTGCACCCTAAGGGTTTCCGATGAGGGTTTACGGCCCAAGTGGCCCAACCGGCCAAAGGCCCAAACCGGCCTAAGGGTCACTGTTCACTCGAGACCTTATGGTCTCGAGTCGGGTTCTCGGCTCGCATAGAACACGCATATATATATATATATATATATGTACATACACACAAGCAAAACACATATCACATAAAAGGTTCACATTTATTAGTAACTTCAACAAGTTAACTTAGTCACAAAATGTTCAAGCATGTTACATCGAGATACAGGAAAGGTTCTAAATTTCGAGTTATCACATTACCCACCCCCACCCCAACCTTCTCTCATTTTCTTCTCTCCAGATCTACAGACAAAACCACCATCAACTCCTTCACACCTTCTGATCTCCATCCTTTACCATAGTTCACCCATTTATACAATATCCCAGCCACAACACAACCACCATTTCCATCGAAAACCACCGGTTTCTTAACTGAAGATTCCTTCTCCCTCACTTCAACCTCACAATCCTCCACCTCACGAATCACATTCTCCGATTCAGTACCGACAGACGACACATGTGCCAAGAAACTCGCCGGTTTCACACTCCTCACCGAACTCTCAAACCCTAATTGACTCTCCAACTGTCGTTTCTCAACTCCAGACACCAGTGAACCAGTCTGATCCGTCTCAATCAGAGAGTGTAGGTACAGTGCAATTAAGCTTGTAGATAAAGTTGTATGTGTGGAGAGAAGTGATTCATTGCATTAAATTCACCTCTGCAACTGCAACAAGCAAGCAATGGTGGAAGTGTGTGTTTTTGGGTGTTTGTGGTGGTTGTTTTCTTTACCGGTGATGAACAGGGGACGGTGGTTTGGTCGTGATGGCAGGGACGACGACGGTGGTGGCGGCAGCGTCGGAGCAAGTGGTGAGGAGGTAGTGGTGGCGGTGGTGAAAATGTGTTGTAGTGGTGGTGGAATGCAAGATCAGAAGCTCCGACGAGATTAGCTATGCCCCTTCTTCAAACCTCCATCTTTCCCTTTTTTTTTCCAACTCCGAATAGGTATGTTGATCGGTTGTTTGTGGTGGTGGTGGTTGAATAAATCGGAAAGATTTAAAAAATTGACCGAAGATTGGAGGTGGCGGCGGGGGTGGCGGTGGTTGAACAAATTTGAAAGAACGGCGGCGACGACTTTGTGGTGGTGGTGGGTGTAGTACCCAGCAATGGTGTGGCAGGGGTGAAACAGACCCACTATTAATTAATAATAATGACTATTTTGCCTCTGAGAAAAATGACAAAAAACTAGGATTTAATTTAAGAAATCTGGGCTAATTTTATTTTTAGATCAAAATGAAAAAAAAAAATGAAACCAGATGAACCCGGATACAAAAAATTTCAAATTTGGACATGACAAAATGGCAGTTTACTCCAATTTTTAATTTGTAAGCTTTCCACCAAACCCTCAAACGTCACCCACCGCACGGTGATACTACACACACTTTAGTCACACATCCTTTCAACCTCGAGAATGACGTCACCCTCCGCCGTTCCTCCGATTGCCGCGGCGGCCGGAGATCAACCTGCAACCGCATCGGACTCTGAGGAATACGAGTATGAGGAGATCGAAGTAGAGGAGGAGGTTGAAGTTGAAGAATTCGTCACTGACGACGATAACGAGGACAAACGTGAGCATCTGTTCTGTTTCTGCTATTTTTTTACAATAATTTATCGATCGGAGCTATGATATCGTGTATTAATTAAATCTGTGAACAATGTATGTTACTGTGTGTGTAATCTGTGTGCAATATTTGTGTAATTGTATATGTTTTATGTTAATTATAGTGTTCTAGGGTTTTATTAACTGTTAGTTGAATATAATTTATGCATGAATGCTTAATTAGGCCTTCAGTGTATGCTCATTTGTTGATGAAATAGTGTATGTGTAGTTATAAGTTATCTGCAAACTAGATAGTTATGAAGAAATTATGATGATCATATCTGTTATTAAAAACGTGTAAGTGATGTTAATGTTCTATTGAAAAAGTAAGTTTTGTTGATCTGGTAATGTAATGTATATCATATTTTGGATGAACTAGATTTGATGTTAAGAAAATCGAGTGTAGCTCTTTCCTTTTTGGACATTTGCGGTGACCTTTCGTTTAACGATACTTTTGTTATGCTTATGTTCAATTGAGCTTATGTTATGCCTAAATTGTTTAAGCTGGGTATAATACATTATGGATCTGAGCTATGGTATCGCGTATGTCTGTGACCAATGTATGTTACTGTGTGCTATTTTATGTAATTATATCTATTTTATTCCAGTTATGGTCTTCTAGGGTTTTTTGGACTGTTAATGATTGTGATTTATGCATGAATGCTCAATGAGTCCTATAGTGTGTGTGTATGCTCGTTTGTTTATGACATAGTGCATGCGTAGTTATAAGTTTCTCAAATGGTTATCCTGTCAAATCTGAAAACGCTGCAAGTTAGAAAGTTATGAAGAAGTTTTTATGACATCTGATATCAGTTATTTAACACGTGTAAAAGATATTAATGTTGTATCGAAAAAGAAAGTTCTGTTGATCTAGTAATGTAATGCATATCATATCATATTTTGGACGAACTAGATTTGATGTTAAGAAAATCCGGTACAGCTCTTTCCTTTTTGGGTGTCTGCAGTGATCTTATGTTATAAAGATATTTCTGATGGTTCAGTTGAGCTTATATTATGCCCTAAATGTTTAAGTTGGGTATAATAAAATATCGATCGGAGCTATGGTATTGCATACTATTGTTGTCTGTGAACAATGTATGTTATTGCGTGTGTCATCTATGTGCATTTGATGTGTAATTATATCTATTTTATCCCAATTATGGTGTTCTAGGGTTTTGTGACTTGTCAATTGATTATGCTTGAATGCTCAATTAGGCATTTAGTCTGTGTGCATGCTCATTTGTGTACGGAATAGTGCATGACACGTGTGGTTATAAGTTTCACAAACAACCATGTAGTAACATGATGGTTATCCGTCAAATCTGAAAATGCTGTAATGTGAAAGTTATGAACAAGTTTTTTATGATGATATCAGTTATTTAACACGTGTAAACGATGTCAATGTTCGCTCGAAAAAGAAAGTTCTGTTGATCTAGTAATGTAACGCATATCATATTTTGAATGAACTAGATTTGTTGTTAGGAAGATCAGGTGTAGCTCTTTCTTATTTGGACATTTGCAGTGATATTACGTTTTAAAGATACTTCTGTTATGTTTATGTTTAATTGAGCTTTTATTATGTCTAAATTGTTTAAGTTGGGTATATAGACTAGTTGAATGTTGGAATTTGGCTGACTACTGAAATTAGCCACATGTTAATAAATGAATTCCCACTAGAGCGCGAAGAAAAGTACTTTTTTAAATTGTTTTTTGTGGCGAGGTTTTCGAGAACACACATGACAAGGAATGACGCTACGTAGCCCTAACCTAACATGTAGGTTTCACATGGATCATTTTTATTGGTCAATGGCCATAATCTTTTGCATGTATTGTAGAGAACAATCTGAGTGAAGAAGTATGAAATGAAGAGACTAATGGACAACAGTTTGTTCTTAACGTATTTGTTTTTGTGGGATAGTGGCAGGGCTCTAAGTTTACAATTGAGGAGATTAGATATACCATGTTTACTTTGTTGTGAGCGGTCGGAATTATTGCAACCTTTCTAATTTTGCATGAACATTACACTAAGACTATGAAGTGTGGTATATAGCGTCAAATTACCAATCGAGACTTGTAAAATTTACGACCCCCAAAAGAAACATAGACGGAGTAAGGAAGTTAGATCGGAAAATTAGACAAATGGGAGTTCTTATTTTACGCCTATTATATGCCAAAAGATATAGAACCTGTCTCACGTAAGCCGAGTCATCATACTCTTGCTTTAATGGTTTACACCAATAGCAGAATTTGCAAAACCTTTGAGGAGTTACAAGATCTTATATAATCTGATAGAGATGGGCCTGCCAAGATCTTTGGTTGCAAAGATTAGCAAATAAGGAAACTTGGCACATACTTGTTGATTCTTATATACGCGATTTGAAATCTAAGTTAGAAACTAATTTGTCTCTTCATTCTGTTTAGTTCTTGTTTTCTTCCTAACCCACAATTATCTATTTTTTCTTGCTACTTGTTTCTGATTTGAGAGGAAACTTCGCATATGTTTTGTTAACTATCAACTGATCATTATCATTTATCACATGTGATTTGTGCCTCTGAAACATCTTGATAAAAGTAGCATCCAAGGATGAGAAATCTCCTCAATGTGGTGATGGGATCATGACTGTCGAGACTGCAAACCCTATAAACGAATGCAGCAAACAAGTGCCTGCGACTGACAAAGTTCTACATTCCGAGGAACAAACTGCACAACAACAAAAGGAATCCAAGTGCACCGACTTTTCAATGAAAACTTGCAGACACGATCAATCTGTAGTTCCTGCAGGGAAACCTACATTGATATCTAATGATGAGAAATCTTCTCAATATGATGGTGGAATCGTGACTGCGGAGACCGCAAATCCTATAAATGAATGCAGTAAACAAGTGACTGCATCTGACAAAGTGGACAAAGTTCCACTTTCCGAGGAACACACTACACAGGTGAAGACAGAGGATTTCGAGGATGTACAACAAACGGAATCCAGGTGCAGTCATGTTTCTGTACTTGAATATATTTGATTATCAGTCAACGGATGTGTTGACTTTTTGTAATATCCTTTTGATTTCCAGATTGGATGTTGATGTCACCCTGATAAGACCTAGAAGTTTGTCACCTGCAATGGAAATTAATAAAGGAAACAAACGGCTAGCTATTGGATGTAAGTTCTTTGCATTAGGTTGGTGCATTAACGGATCTTCTTGTAGGTTTCTTCATGTGAAAGACGGTACAGATGCTGGTGCCATACAAAACAAGACTCAGAAAAGTGTTGAAGGTAAGTTAGGTAACTCTTATTTTATTCAGAAAAGAGTAAAATGCCATTTTCGTCCCTGAGGTTTGACCAGTTTTGCAAATTTTGTCCAACGGTTTGTTTTTCCGCATCTGGATCCAAAAGGTTTGAAATCTTGCCATTTTTGTCTGGCTTGTTAACTCCATCCATTTTCTCTGTTAAGGCAGGGGTATTTCCGTCTTTTTTGTTAACTTAAAGGGCAATTCGGTCTTTTCCAGGGGTATTCGGTCTTTTTACATAAAGTGAAAAAGACCGAATTGCCATTTATTGTAGCAAAAAAGACGGAAATACCCCTGACTGACTTAACCGAGAAAAATGGATGGAGTTAACGCGCCAAATGAAAATGTCAAGATTTCAAACTCTTGGTTCCAGATGCGAAAAAACAAACCTTTGTACGAAAGTTGTAAAACTGGTCAAACCTCAAGGACGAAAATGGCATTTTACTCTTCAGAAAAAGTCCAACAAAGGACAGTTTGAACTTGTTATTTTTTCCATGTTCTTGTTACCTTTTCAGGTGTAAGCGATGGCACACAATCTTATATGTCCATTGATGTGGATAAAGTTAATCCTCCTGTTAAAATGACTGGTTCATCTAATGATGTGGATAAAGTTAATCCTCCTGCTAAAGCAGATAGTTCTCAACATGGACCTTTAAGTAATCCATCAAAGGATTTGCCAAAAAAAGAAGAATTTGGTGGTAAAGAATACCGTTTTGCGCTTAATAATCATGTTTACATCCCAAGTTATAATAGTTCGGTTCTACCCAGAACTACAAGTAAGTTAAGTTCGTCACCTTGGAAGTCCGATTCAAAATTTTCCAGTTACGATTGGGAGGCATCAAAGCCTTTTAGGTCAGCATTTCTTATTTCTAAAGGAATATCTTCTCCAGATATCCAGTTTGATCCAATTGTTACTAGTACCGACCCACCGCCAAAAAATGGTGATAAGTTATCCAAATTATCACCTTCTGTTAAAGAGAAATTAAAAACAGAAAATGGTTCTATTGGCAGTCATGTAAATGGCAATAATGGTATTAATGTGGACAGTAATGAAGCTGCTGGTGCTAAAACTAAACAGGAAACTAAAAACAGTGAAAGTAAGGGAAAAGACCACCCCGGGGATGTAGTACAAGCAAGTAAAGTACATTTTAGTAGTCACGATTCTCTTGGCGGGCCTACAAAAGAAGTTAATAATCATAAACTAGTATTTGATGTGGGAGGGGACATGCATAGAGAATCTAAACCTGTGAGACATTTCCGTGCTGCTTTGGTTGAGTTTGTGAAAGAGTTAGTGAAGCCAACATGGCGTGATGGTAAATTGAGCAAAGACGCCCACAAACTGATTGTTAAAAAGGCTGTTGATAAGGTCCTTACCACCTTACCACCGGAGCATATTCCGAGTGTCAAAGAATCTATTGACATGTATCTTACCTCATCCCAGACAAAACTGATGAACCTTGTAGAGGTGTGTTTTCTCACTAATTCACTATGCGTATATAACTATTAGATGATATTGACAGTTAGGTACTTTTGTTTGCAGGCATATATTGCGAAGTATGGAAAAATATGACATCTTTTCTTGTAAGTGGAGAGCACTCCTCGTTAAATGATGTGAGTTTCGACATCTTCTCCTTTTGGATCTTTGTAGAAAATGTTTGTTTCTAGTTTATGAATGTGGCTTAAACCGTATGTGTGATGGAATGTTAAGGGTTTTTTTTTTTTTTTTTTTTTTTTTTTTGCTCCTTTTATCATCTACTTGGCCATGTTTAGGTGTTTTATCTGATGTTGTTTTGCTAATTAAAACCAATGTATGTTGGTTTCTTTGGTGGTTTCCTTTAAATAGATTTGTAAGGTGGATCACTAACACAAGTACAAAAGTTGGTTAGAACTAATAGAAATAAGGGTGTTAGTTTGCATGAATAATGACAGAGAGATTAAGTATGTAGAATAGATTCTTACGAATAGTTAGTTGTGTTGGCGTGATGACTTGTTTCTATTGATTACTAAAGGGACGGTTTAAGTTGTTATCACTTAAAGACTTCATTCTTGTTCTTATGAAGTCATCCTTACATAGAGTGATGGTTTAGTGGTATCACTTGGACTTAATTTTTGTTTACATGAAGTCATCCTTACTTTCATGAACTTATGTGAATTTTGAGAGTTTCCTTTTAAAGTCTGGGTGAAGTTTTGAGACCACATTGCTCATCTCTTCCATAACAAAGTGAAAACAATTGAAGTTAATAAAACATCACTTTCGACATCGAGCTTCTTTAATAATATATATCCATCTTCAAGTAGGTTTTCTTAATGACAAACTACCTTACTCCTATCATCTACCTATACCTGCACCTTCTAGGATTTAAACCCCCTACCTCTTGGATAGATGGATAGAAGGGAGGCACCATACCACTAGACCATAGGTCATGGGTTCATCTTCAAGTAAGTGTTTTTGAGTTTTTGCACTCAATCATGATCAAGAGTTTGCTTTAGGATGAACTTCAAGTCGATCATTATCATATGCTAATTCTACAATGAAATTACTTTCATATCTCACAAGCTAGTATATGATAATTAAGTAAGGGTGCATATTATGGGATGAAATGAGCTCTAATACTTTTTTGCCTTCTTCACACTTTATTCAATCCTTGTAGAGCTCCTTACTAATTTGGTTAGGCTTTCTTGTTGAGCAATTGTGAAAGGTTTCAAACTCTCAAATACCCTATCTCAACTAACGAAGCAAGCTATCAATTGAATCAACATTGAAACTTCTTCATTTCATAAAAAAAGATCATAGAGCTAGCTCATACAACACAATGTCAAGTCTTTATGATCATCTCCTATTCAAACAGCGATATAGGCCAAGAGCGACATAAGGTCAAATAGGTAGTGTACAAATTTGTCTAAACCTCCTCATAGTCGCTCGGGTGGAATGATCTCTAGTTTGGAGCGAACAAACATTTAAATAATTACAACAAAAAGGTTCCCTTCAAAATAGTGCATGGATTTTCCGTTATTCATTCAAGCCGAATAGATAAGAAAGAGGGTTACCTCTAATCACACATAGATCAATGAAGGTTTCGAATCTCACATTGGAGTAGGTAGCGTATTTCATCTTACATAAAAATTGAAAGTGATATAGAGACTTACACACAAACGAACTTGAACGGAGTAGATGTGTGCTTGCATCATGGTTTGTTAGGTTCAAAGTGGTGCAACGAAACCAACACAAACACAAACGAATATCACGTAGAAGAGAAAATAACGAGCACGACAATTTTAATGCTATTCAGTTTCGGTGTGAAACGTTCACGACTGCAAGTATGCAACTAGGTCCTTTCTTTATTATGCTTAGTACGAAGATTACAATTACATCGTGGGGTATTTACAAATTACAATATGAGAAGTAGGGTTAGTAACTTGAGTTACAAGAAAAACTGTTTAGGATCTTAACTAAAGTTAATAAAATTGGCCTTCGTAGTCTCCAATGGTTTAGGTGGTCCAAACTCCTGCCTAGTAAGCATGCCACATCATTCCAAACCCCATTTTTTCCTACAACAATAAACCATTCCAAACCACCACCTCATTATCCACCTCATCACCTACTTTTCTTTTATTTATCTATTTATAATTTATATGTTCAGTTTATAAATTGTATAAATAAATAATTGTATTTCTTTTGTATTAATAATGTTAATTTTTTCATTTATAAATTATATACCTATTCTTTTTAAAATTTTAAATATTTGATAATATAATTTTTTATATTATTATTATTTTTTAATTCTCAAATGGTTACAACGGCTATTTTTTCAAACGATTACTGTTCCAACGACTATTTTTTCAAATGGTTACTGTTCCAACGACTACTTTTTCAAACGGTTACTGTTCCAACGACTATTTTCCTAGTCCCTATAAATACAACATTTCGTTTTACATCCCACATTTGCACCTCTCAATTCACAGATCACTGCAACTACCAAACTAATTCGAAGATATGGGTGGTGATGGAGCCGAACCGTCAAACCTCAAGCGATCTTCTTGTCGATGTTCTAACCCTTAACATGCTCCACCTACAGCAGTGTACCAACAACCGGCAGTAGTCTACCAACCACCGACAACAAGACCACGACGATCACCCAATCTAAATCCTCATCTTTTTAACCCTCCACCTCCATAGGAGTATGTTTGGGATGGTATCACAGATGATGAAGCGGACTTGATGTACGGCTACATCATGGCACAACTCCAATTTGATCGTTTGCGACTTGGGGGAGTCAAACAAACTTCAACGCAAACCCTCCACCCACAAACCGTTGTCCAACACAAGTCGTACCCGACCGACCTTGGTGAGGAATACCTATCACCGGTGCACGATAACCCATCCCCTCCAACTCCTGACTGGGGACGCTTACCTCAAGATTATAGGTCGGACGGTCGTGATAACGATCGTAGTGTGTCACCTCCACCGGGTAACATTTTGGTTGGGATGGGTACTATTAGGGCTTTCAAGTGTTTAATTAGGAATTAATATTGTATGTTTAATTAGGTTTGTGTAATATTAAAACTAGGTGTGCATAATACTAAAGTTAGGTTTGTGTAATTTTTTAATTTGGTTTATGTAAATTTTTTTATTTGTTTTATATAATTTAATTAGGTTTAGTTTTTAATTTAAAAAAAACATAAGAGTTTGTTTGAAAAAAACATTAGGAAATAGGTTTTTTAATTTAATCAAATACCCCACTTGGCGGCCCACCCAAACACAATCGGATGGGTCCGCTTGAGCGTACCGCCCCACCTCCGGACCACTCCACCTCACCATCTCCAACGGTGCAAGTTTGTTTGGATGGGGTTTGAGGAGCGGACCACCCCAAAGGACTTCCCGTTGGGGATGCTCTTAGAACCCATCGACCACATGAGCCCAAGATCGGGCCCAAAGACTTCACGTCTAACAATCTCCGACTTGAAGGCTTTGCAATCCACAAACGACAATCTAAGCTAATCCCGCATTTAGTGACTTTAGTAATCTTCAAAACAAGTCTTCCAAGTCTCCAGTTCCGTTTAAGGGAGTGACTACCCTAGTAAAAGCGACTGACAAAGTCTGGCTCGCTGAATCCGGGTAGATCTAAGAGGGTTCAGTTTGGAGACATTGAAGCCCGGAGCCATCGGGATGTGAGCTGAGCGTATTAGGGGGTCTGAACTAGGTTCGTGCGTGCGGTGTGGTTTCAAAAAGCCGTTGTGTTCAGAAGACCGAGAACCCGAATGTGAAAATCTCTTTTGGGAATAGTCTGCTGATTTTAGAGAGTGTTTATTCTCTAGAAGTCTTTGGAGCCAACAATGCGAGTCTATGTTAGTCGGTTGAGATTGAGGATGTGTCTATGACTGGTTATTCCATGGTAGGGCTGGTGACGACTGTGTTGGAGCTCTCGAGAGCTTCAATGGATCTTTCCGGGTTAATGGAAAGGCGACTGCAATTAGGGAATTTGAAGATTATTGGAGTTACTGGATGACTGGGTTGCTTTGTGCTTGGATGGTGGGCTCGAGTTTATCACAAGGCCTTCAAGTAGGAGATTGTTGGGTTATGAAGGTCTTTGGGCCAATATGGGTCGATTAGAAGGCTCTGGGATGATATTTTTTATTAAAAGGTGGAAGGCCCATTTAGTTATTTCTTGTTCCCCAAGTTTATTAACCCTGATCTTGTTCTATTTATACCCCATGATGTAATTGTAATCTTATGCCGAGCATAATAGAATATCTAGTTGTAGCCTGTGGACATATGATCCACATCGAATCCGAACCACGTAAAATTGTTGTGTTCCTATTTGCTTTTATTTTCTGCTTGTTCCGCGAGACTTGAAATATTAACAAATTCCTCTATTTTAAGATCTTTTAATCTTCATGTACAATCAAACTAACTCTATGCACCATCAAACAAGCTTAATGTACAATCAGTTAAACTCTATTTACAATTAGAGAAGCTCAAGAAAAAGAAAAAAATAAAGAATGTGAACAAATAAGAATAATACCAGGCACAACTTAAAAGAAAAAAAAAACAACTGCTAAGAAAAAATCATTATAAATTGAAAAAGTAAACTAAAAAAGTACTAAAACTGCATGACTTGTAAATAATGAAAACGAAATCATTTTAAGCTCGACTAGGCTTCTAACCGAGCGGCTTAATTTTAAAAAAGAAGCTGGCCGGTTAGATTGAGCTTAGAAGAAAGAAAAGGCGTTGATCCAAAGTGAGCCGGATAAGGATGTAGAGTTGAGCTCATACAAAAATGATTAAATGAGTTTAGGATATTTACAAATTTACAAAATATAAATTAGCAACATTTTGTTGCTCTACATTGTTGTAACCTATGCATTGGGAGTTTTTCAAAAAAGTTTTTGTATTTTTCATTTTTAACACAAAGGTTTTTATCTTTTGCATTTAACCCCCTTTGAATTTTTTTTTATTTTTAACCCAAAGCTTTTCATCTTTTACAATTTAACCCCAACACTTTTTATTTTTAACTTTCGCCCCCCCATACTTTTCATTTCGCAAGTTTTTCGTTTTACGTTTCGTTCTAAATTTTGCGAGTCAACACGCCGCAACGTGCGTGTGAGATTCAACCGTTTTTCGTCTGTTTGTTCCCGTTTGACAGACCAGTCACAACGCTTCTATTTTTCTTCGTTTAACAAATTCGTTGCAACGCGCGGGTCCTAGATCGACTTAGTTATTATTTTCAATGTTTAACGTTTATGGCTAATTTCTTCGCATTAACACGTCGCAACGGACGTGCGTGGTTCAACGATTTTACGTCTGTTTTTCGTTCGATGTTATTTTTTTTTTTACTTTTTTATTTTATTTTTACGAACTCTTCTAATGTTGGTGGTCGTTGTCAGTGGTGTGGCATTAGTGCTACTTGTCACGATTTTAAGAACGTATTTAACCTATTAAGTTATTACTAATAATTTGTTTCAAGTTTACCACTATACCCCTTTACTTAAGAAAAACTAATTTTTTTACGTGCATATTTTTGTGTACATGTCAGTATAAATTCGATTTGCTTTATATTTCGACGTAAACTTTTCTTGGAAACAATTTAGGTTAAATATAATATGTTTTCATTTAACAAAAAACCATTTTTTTCGTGCACATTTTTATGTACGTTTCGGTATAAATTCGAGTTGGTATATGTTTCGACATAAGCTTTTTTGGGGAACGAGTCAGGTCAAATATAATATGTTTTCGTGATTATTTTATGAATGTTCTGTAAATTTTGTTTCGCTCGGAGTGGAGTCAAATTGTGGTTTCTTTTTTCCCTTTTTTAAAAGCTCTAATTAATCTCTTTTGAGTATACGTGTCAACTTTTCCATTATACATGTTACATTTTCTATGTATGACTAGGGTCACATGTAATACGTTATGATTGTACGGTATAAATTTGATTTACTTTATGTGTTGAATTTTTGATCCAATCACGTTGTTTATATAAGTTACATTGAGTTCAATCGATTACTTCTAAACGCGTGTTTTTATATGGTTATCGCATCACATAACGTTTGGACTAATTCATTTGATGTTTGCGATGTACCCGCGCCGCAACGCGCACGGGTCTTATTGCTAGTTAATATAATAAATAAAAAACAATTATTATGTAATCCGTAAGTTCATCCTAATCATAGTTGTCAATAGCGGCTATAGCGACCGCTATAGCGCGCTATGTAGCCATGCGACCAAGTGTCGCTATATGGGTCATAGCGACCAATAGCGTATTTAGCGACAATTAGGTATTTTTTTTTTGGATGTAAATAGCAATTAGATATAGCTATAAAATAGCTGGATTTATAGGTTTTTGTTAAATATACATGTAAAATGGCATACAAGGGTATTTTGATGTAATATGCATATAAAAATTTTCAAAATTCTTTTTCTAGTGTAATCGCTATTTATAAAATAGCCGCCGCTATTTGTCTCTATTCGCTACGTAGCCTATAGGTGCCTTGTTGCTATTTGTCGCTATTCGCTATCGACAACTATGATCCTAATTGCATTTCCTTCTTAAACTAACGCTATTATCTAAAATCAAATCAAGTCATTTCCTATTTTACTAATAAAAATCAAATTGTGATAAGTGTGTTCTATATTTTATATTTTGTCATTTTGTTTTGTTTTTCTAAAATATAAAAAAGAGTAAAATTTGAAATATGAAAATAATGAAAAAGTTCTATAAAAAGTAAACATTCAATCTGTTGTTTTACATCCCAAAAAATAAACAATAAAGGAAAATCTAGTATGTTACACACTATTATGCTCCCATATTTATTAACACACAATCAAATATTATCTCATTACAATACTGGTGTCATAGAAAATAGGAGAGCCAAACAACATAATTTCTTCTGATTTTGTTGATACACTAATTAGTTTGATTACCTTCCAATTAATGCCGCCACAATAAATGGTTGTCTACTGATGCTAATTTGAACCCTGTCTAAACTTAGTAAAGGAGACTTGAACTATAGTAGGACTAACTTTATGTGAATCGTCTGTCATTAATCCAATTTATTATATTTATATAGAATAATCATTGGAACAACTTAGTTTTCCTTTGCTTAGAAACTTGTCTAGTTCGAGGAGGTTTTGGGATATGATCTTTTGTATTCTTGGTTTAAAAAGGTGCGCATAGGCACCTTTCATGTGAGGCGCATGAGGCCATAAGGAAAGCGCCTAAGGGTCTTGAGGCGCTACTTCTGGGTCAAAGTTAGGGTTTGTAGGGGTCCGATATGTACAAAACACCGAAGAGTTTAAGAAATTTTGAAAAGGTTTGGTTGATAAAAAAGGTTGATATGTAGAACAGATGAGAGAGATGCAACTTATGGTTGTAAATAAAAGCTTATTTTGTTGTACATACAGCAACGCCTTGCGTTCGTGATATTAATGATATTAGTTTTGCAAACCATGTGATTATCTTCTGTTTATATCTTATATTAATAATGATATTACCTTTTGCAGTTTTTCTTGTAAGGCCCTATGATATAAAATTAACATCTTTTCTTCACCGAGAACTAGCTTGCAGAATAAGGCCATTTAATCCATAAATGTCTTTTGCCCTTTTGGGCCGGAGGCGTGTTTTAATGAAGTTTACTTAAAAAAAAAAAAATTAATCCATAAATTCTGAGTGTTTTTTTAAGTATTGGCTCTTTTTTATTTAATGCATGTAGCAATAAATTTGATTTTTTTTTTTTTTTGCTATTTTGGCAGGCTTTAAGTTTTGAAACAAATTTAGTAAAACCTTAAATGTTAGGAAAGATCTAAATATTCATAAATAATCTGTCTTTATGACTTTAATTAATTATTCTAATTTGGTTCAATACTTTTTTGTTTTTACCTTGTATAAATATTCTAATATGGTTCTATTGTTAAATTATGGCAGATTAGCAAGTCATAGCACAAGCCACAAACGACATATGTTGCATTATCTTCCATGCTGCATTGAGTAGTTTTACCTTCTGCTTTCTTTATGGTGCTTAAAGCTTATGACTGCTACTGAACCCTTAATTTTGTGTTCCTTCTAATTGGAAATCATTGCACAGGTTAGCAAAAATTGGGGATTATTTGCAATAATGAAACTCATAGATGATGGAGATGCTGGAATTTAGTTGGCATAGTTTTGATGATATGGTGGCAGAAGTAGACCAGGCCGGGCCTGGGAGGGGCCCTGGGCTTGGGTTACTGTTCCTGAATGCATACAAGGCCAACAAAGAGGAGAGAATCAGATGAGTTTGTATGTGCTGCTGTTTATCATCATTAAGGTATGTGAGTAACCTACAATCAATTTAAGATTATGTCACTGATAGCAATTTTGACTAGGGGTGTTCAGCATTCGTTTCGAATTCGAAAAATTTGAACTTCGATTAAATTCGATTCGATTATCAGGAATTCATTTCGATTATAAGAATTCGAATTCGATTCAATTCGAGTCAAGTCAATCGAATACGAATTTATAATACATATATAACTTTTATTGGGCTATACTATAAATTATTTTCAAAATTTATTACAAGTACTAAAATTACCCATTACCAAACCCACTACATGGCCCATAACTAAAACCTAAGTAGCAAATCTATTAGTATATTTCTAACCCTAAAAAAATTAACTTGTAGTGGTTATTCCCGAATTCTCGTTTTGAATGTTATTATGGTACTTTATTTGGAATGTTTTATGGCTGCTTTAAAACTTATGTTTCATTTTAATAGTTATTTACATGTTTTAAAAGAAACGAATCAATTCGATTCGAATTTGAATTTTTAATCGAATACGAATTGGGTTTTTTTATTCGAATCGAATTGGGTAGGTTTTAATCGAATACGAATCGAATTCGAATTCAAGGAAAAATAAAAATAATTCGATTCGATGAACACCCCTAATTTCGACCCTATTTACCTATGAATAGGTTGACTCATTTTTTATTTCTAGCGGGTAAAATGGGTAAAATCAAAATAACGGGGGGGGGGGGGGGGGGGGGGATGTTGAACGGGTCCAAGCAGGTACAAAGTGGCGTGAACTAGAGAGAAACCATTGTGGTTATCTTGGAGTGCAAATGCTCTAAAAAGGTCAGACAATCATCCTATACAAATGATTTGTTTGGTGTTTCAGTTACCTTTTACCAACTGGGCCTTTTGGCCAAATGACGAAAATGAATACTCTTTACTGTAATGATGTGTGATTATGTAAATGCTCATGAAGGACAGACTGTCCAGAAAAATCACTATTTTTTGGATAAGTATGACCAGCGAGTAAAAGCTGACTGAAATCCCGGTGATAAAAAAAATATGGCAGGTGTATTGTTGCGGTGGCATATATCTTTACTTGATAGTACTGAGAATCAAACACGGCTAGAAAATAATAAATTTTGGAATGTCATTACTAACCCGTTAAATAAAAGGGTCATGTTTGGGTTGGGCGGTTTCACCCGTTTGGCTAAACAGGTTGACCCGCTATCCCTTTTGGCACATTATTACACAACACTCCTAACCCATTTGACTCGGTCATGTTTGGGAATTCAGGTTACACGATTTTAAGTGTGTCCCAACTTATAGGGTTGATGTCTTTAAACTTTAAAGCGAATAAATATATGGGTCGTGTTGGGGTTCAGTATTACAACCCACCAACCCGACATGAGTGACACCTGGGCTGAATTGTAAGCTGTCTGGTGTTAGTGTCGGTATGGTGTCTCTTTCATGACATCCTATGAAAACAGCTGCTCCAGGTACATGGGTCACTTTGGATCAGATTTAGAAGCCTCTAATGTCCGGCTGTCCCATTGGATTAGACGTGTGGTTGGCGATGGCAAGTCAATCTGGTTTTGGATTGATACATGGGCTGCAAGTTTTCCACTAAAAGACATGTTTCCTTCACTGTTTAAATCGGAAGCTGTCAAAGATCGTGTCATGCACGAGTGTTATTCCATTCAAAATGAGTACCCCCTACACGAGTGTTATTCCATTCAAAATGAGTACCCCCTGGCCCATGAGAAGCTCCGCCATTGAGCGTGAGTGGGAGAACTGGTGTAAGTTTAAAGTCTAGTTATTTCTTGTTCAGGGGTGTAATGTTATGTAATGAGGTGTAATATACTTGTGTTTTGGTCGGTTTCTAGACTTGCTAGGCCGGCCTTGATTTTATAATATATCTGATTTTTGCCGTTAAAAAAAAACTTAAATTTCTCATTATTCTTGTTGATAAACATCCTTATTAATAAACAGACTATTAGATGTAGTTAACAATTATTAAATGTTCATCAAAAGTAGTTCCTGAGCAGTGAGCCATTGGTGATTTCTTGTAGGTTGACGGGTAACTGGTTTCTATACACAACTATCTGCGATGCAACGCTAGGGATCTACTCTGTTCTTCAATAAATTTTATGTTAAGTGAGCCTTTTACCCTTTTACAATATGAACTGTTTAGGATCCAGTATCTCCAAAGAGTCTTTTCTTAGTTTTAGGTCAAGAAAAGAGGGTCATTATTTGGGCCACTTACCTTAATCGCTAATGTGCGGGCCTGTGTCAATTGCTATTACCTAGAGGTGAATATTGGAACTGGTTTTGATCTCGTATCATCCGGCAAGTATACAAGAGTGTGAAGAGACTGATTTGAACGAGTTTTTAAAGCTTTCAAGCTCGGTTTCGGGTTTTGGCTAAAAGGGGTTAAAAATTAAGATACACGTAAAAGGTAGCATGTTATTGATGTTTGAAGCTTGTAACGACTTATGGGATGATTCTAACGCATCTCCAATAAAAAAAAAGTTAGGATCTTGAGGTTAAGCAAGTTTGGGTCTGAAGAATATCTGCCACTAACGAGACTTAGGGTTTTCTTAGCTAACCAAGTGTTCACGGGTCGGATAGTACGTGTTGATCTGTAAAGGAGCCAACTCTCGGTTGAGTTCTAGATGCCCTCTTTTTTTTAAGATTAAATTACAAGTTTTGTTCTTTATGTTTGTCCCAAATTTCAGGCGATGTCTTTTACCTTTAAAATTGATGAGTTTTGTCCTTAATGTTTCCAAATCGTGCACGTTATGTCCTTTAAGGCAAACCCAGTTAATTTTTTTTGTTAAATCTGGTCACCCAGGGGTATTTTAGTCTTTTACCCTGTTTACTTGGTATTATTAAAAAATAAAACAAAATAATTTTATTATTATTATTATTATTATTATTATTATTATTATTATTATTATTATTATTATTATAAGTGGAAAAAATCAACAGACTGATGAAGAACATGATCATGAACTTCCTCAGCAGACTGATGAAGAACAGAACCCTTCACCGCCATCTCCACCACCCTTCACCGCCATATCCACCACCACCCTCCATCGCCACCGGCACTACGGCCACCGTCACCACCACCCTCCACCGACATCATCACCACCCTCCACCAAACACCCTTGTCAAAACCCCTCCAATCCTTTGCCTTCTCTCTCACCTGCCGCCACCTGCCACCACCACCACCACCACCACCATCCCGCATAACCCACCTCCACCGCTTCAGTAGTGCAACCCCACCATTACCACAGCTGTACCTACACCAAAACCACCCACACAACCCACCCACCACCATCGATTCTCTCTCTCTCTCCTTCACCCACCAACGTCTCCACCATCACCACCCCCACTAGAACCCTATCCCCAACCTGCAACAACCCAAACCAGCAACAAACACCATTAAACCTACCACCCCCACTGGAACCCTAACCCCAAGAACCTGCAAACCACCCAAATCAGCAACCACCACCATAAACTCACCACCCCATTCACAGCAACGGTGATGAGCACAACGACAGTGATGAGCACAGCGACGGTGATGAGCACAGTTACCGATCTTCATACTGTTTTCGGAGGAGCAGATCGCCGGAGAAGACGGATGAGCACAGCGACGGTGATGAGCCGGAGAAGACGGATGAGACGGTGATGTCGCCGGAATCTCTGGAGGAGCTAATCGCCTGGATGGTGGTGATGGTGGGAGGTGGCGGCAAGTGAGAGAGAGGGGGGGAGAAGAGAGAGAGTGACGGTAGGTTAGAGGGAGAAGGTAATGTTTGTTTTTATATATATATTTTTAGAGTAATACTTACACAATGGTCCCTGAACACAAGTTCTTTTACACAATGGTCCCTGATAAGATGAAATGACAACAATGCCCTCATGTGCAAGGCACATGATCAGATTTAACAAAAAAAAAAATTAACTGGGTTTGCCTTAAAGGACATAACGTGCACGATTTGGAAACATTAAGGACAAAACTAATCAATTTTAAAGGTAAAGGACATCGCCTGAAATTTGGGACAAACATAAAGGACAAAACTTGTAATTTACTCTTTTTTTAAACCATTTTGGGTTGATATGCATGGTGATTGGTGCCCTAAGCGTTTATACTCTTTAAGACGATTGTTATGCTGTTACGTGATTTAATTGATGATGTACAATTCATGTATTCAATGATTGACATTTGACGGTAGACGATTGATGGCTAGCATTTGTTGCTAGTATTATTGACGGGTTTGTGTGGACGTGACAGCGCGACAGTTATGGACGATTGATGGAGTCTTATGCTGGTATAAGCCTGCTTGTCTTTGTGTCCGGCAACGGTTGATGGTGAAATTCGCTTCACGATTTTAAAGCCGACGTGCAAAATTGATGTGAAAATGTGTTTTGATGAAAAAAAATGTTTTAAAGTGATAATTAATTGTTTTTAACTTATTAGAACTCACTCATAGCTCTAAGTATGGGGACATTTATCCGTTTAAAAACTATGATTTGATGCTTAAACCTAACTGTCAGGTCTTCCAAGTTTGGAGCCTTACATTAAACCGCTGATTTGTCTTTGATTTTGACTGATCAATCGGCCCTTTGAACGCTCCTAGTTGTAACCTTGACAAAAGTCAAAACTACTAGTGATTGTTTGATTGATTCAAAAGTCAAAACCTCGGCTGTTGACTTTTGAGCTTATATTTTCTAGTTAATTTGAAGATTCTAACAATTTAAAAGTGTAAGATCTTGGGTTTAAGTCTCACATGAATTCGCTATTCATTATAAAAATATGAAAAAATTCTAAAGATGGCATACAACACGTAAATTTGCGTCTTAACTCGTCACGTTTTTATTTGCAGGTAAGTTTTGACTGACATTTCATATAAATACATGAAATTAATCCTTGTTTTAATGATGACTTTTCGTTTATATAATACTAGATTTACCACCGGCCGTAATGCGGCGGGGGATTCAATAGTTATATATCATGTTAGATTAAAGGCAAATGTTTCTCACATGACCACGAGTCTATGTGTAAAACCGAGAAAAAAATAACTTAGTCGATCTCTGACTCGCACGTTGCGACAGACCTATCAAATAGGGAAAAATTCAATGTTTTAAAACCGGTAAATACCGGCCGGTTATACCGGTATTACCGTTTCTAGATGTAAATCCGGTACGAAACACCCCAGTAAATAAGTGAAACGGCATAAGGTTTGTACCGGCGGTAAAATCCGGTATACCGGTTTGAAACGTAATACCGGTACCGACACAGGGTTATTTTAGTTTGAGTTGATACTTATTTCAATATATATGTTACTGATCTTATGTGATTTTTATATATTATGATTATTCGTAAGTAAAAGTTCTTATTTAATATTGTATGAAACGAAAATAGTTGATGTATTCAACACTCAAATGACTTAAACATATCGTACACTTTCATTTGAAAGAGTTTGTTGGAAAATTGAATGATTTTCAATTATCTTTTGGATTAACTTTTGAGTTGATGTTGTAATTTATGAAATTATAGAGTTAGCTAGTCAACCCGGTTGAACCGCTCGGTACAACCTGTTTCAACCGGTTGAACCATTTTTTAGCCTAATCCGGTTTGATCTAAAAACCGGTTTTTAAAACATTGGGAAAAATAGACGCGCTGCGACGGAAATGTCAAACAGGAAAAAATAGATGAAAAAACGTTGAATCCCACACGCACGTTGCGGCGTGTTAAGTCGGAAATTTAGAATGACACGTTAAACGGAGAACTTATGAAAGATGAAAAGTATATATATAAGGAGACTAAAGTTTAGAGTAAAAAAAATGTTGAGATTAAATTGCAAAAGAAGAAAAGTTTTGGATTGAAAGTAAAAAGAATTAAATGGGTTAAATTGCAAAAGATGAAAACTTTTGAATTAGAAGTGAAAAATCAAATTAATCAAAGGAGTTAAAATACCAAAGATTGAAACTTTAGAGTTAAAAAAGAAATCAATTAAACAAAAGAGATAAATAGATTTAGTTAAATTGATGTTTAATATTATTATTATTTTTTAATAAAAGAGATAAATAAAAAAATAAGGGTGAGAACACACGTGTCTAAAAAGGATTTTTGTTTATTAGTATAGAAAGATTTTATTATCTTTTTTTACCATTAACAAATTAGGATATTCAAATATTGGTTCCATGATCTGGAATTCGGTCACAAATAATAGTTATTTTACTTTTGTCATTTAGCCCTATCTTATTACTATTGTAATGTAACCCAATCTTATTTAATCCAACCCTTATTCGTTTTGGTTTTAAACTGCCTGAATTCAATTAAATTCTGTTTTCAGTTTTGACGTAATACATATTCAAACCGAAGAAACCAAAAACCGAACTAACGAACATCTCTCTGTCAGTAACAAGGCACAAATTAAACCTCTTATTGGTTAACTTGAAATCCTTGCTTTCATGTTACCTTTTTTCCCTGGAATTTCGTTTGATAAACTTAACTTCAAGGGAACCGTCGGATTAAAATTTAGAGGGCTGAGATTGTTTTTCTTGTTCTCCATTTTCTTTAGTTCCCTAATTACTCTAGTGCGTGTGTGTTTTTTTAACATAAATATCGTAAAACACAAAGGGCTAAACATCAATTAAGCAGCTAATCTTCTCTCACATGCCATACACTTCTTCCCGGGTTCGACTCAGTAAGTTCGTGGTAAACAATCAGTTAAGGGACTTCTTCCTGTAAGCTATAGTCTGGGAAACAAAACACTAGGTTAGAAAACCCCCGGATGTTTAACTGTCGAACGGTTTATAAGGAGACTGCTAACTTGAACCGACACTTTTCTTTTTAGGTGAATGGTTTAATGACCACCCACAAACCTTGGTTCACCATATCGGGTATAAACGTGCCGAGCTTAAGCTCTATATTCAAAGCTCGAGCTATGCTCATGTGTAATTTCTCAAGCTTGAGTTTGGTTGGTTTACAAACAAGTAAACAAACGTAACCAGTATAATCCCACTCATAGCAGAGTTACTGGGGTGTAATGGGGGCAAACCTTATTTCTATCCCGAGAGATGGAGGCTGCTCCCACTGGACCCCCGACTCCAAAAATCTTTTATTTATTTAAACTAACAAAATAGAGTAAGGTACACGGATGGTCCTTGTAGTTTACCAAAATTTTGGATTTGGTCCCTAGCTTTCCGAAAGTACACAGATGGTCCCTGTGGTTTGCCCTTTATAACACATTTAGTCCCTAACTTGGACATGCTAAAGCCTTTAGATGTGTTGGCTAGGGACTAAATGCGTTACAAAGTGCAAACCACAGGGATCATCTGTTTTCCTCGTGAAAAGCTAGGGACCAAATCCAAATTTATGTAAACGGTAAACCACAGGGACAATCTGTGTACTTTACTCTAAAAATATTTTATAAATTATAGGATCGCTCGTTTAGAATTGCAAGACTAATCAAGCTTGGTATAGGAAGCTCAGGCGCATTTACCTAAATGAGCTTCCATTTAGGCTTGAGCTTGTTGTTAGCTTTTAGCAATCCAATCTGAATTAGCTCACTAGCGGCTCGTTTACACCCCTTTTTCACCCCCAGTCGACACCTGAGTTTGCGTGTGTGTGTGTGTACACTTATATTTGGTAAAGAGAGCGTACCAGATTGTTCTGATTGGAAAGTTTGGCGACATCTGACATGATTTGATGCCCGTCCAACAGCCGCAACTCATCTTTCAAAGGATTGATAACAACTGGTTCAGATTGTTCATCGGGTGAAACACTTGAAGAATCAGCATCAAAACAGCCACCCTTCACTAGCAACAGCTCAATCTCATCGGCTCGCAACCCATTCTCATTAGCAACATACTGATCATCACCAGACCAATATTAGTTACCAGTTAAAAGGAAATTAAAGATTAACAAATAATAAAAAATATATTCTTACCTGGCATACATTTGTAGTTGGCATGGTTGGTTTGCAGCAAATATATAAATTACGCAAATTGGGTATATTTTGCTCATCCAGGGATACAAGCTTGAGAGAGATATTCATCTGGACAATAGAATATAATCATGAAAGGCTAACTTAGAAAAGAATTCATCACAATAGAATATAATAACGAAATTTCAAGTTCCTCGAATCGAACTTTTCAAATAAATTATTTTTTGCTTGAATTCGAATTCGATTAAAAACTGGTCAATTCGATTCGAATTCGATTAAAAATTGGAGTTCTAATCGAATTCGAATATATTCGTTTTGATTCAAACTCATTTAAAATGTTATGGGCTATTTGAGCCTGGTAATGGGCTATTTTAGGACTTAGATCAATTTTTTTGATTATTTATACTATAGCCCAAATTAAAGTTATATGTATGTATTTTATATAAATATAATAAATAAATATGTATAATTTGAATTCGAGTTTCGAATTGAATTTAAATTATAAATTCGCATTCGATTCGATTTACTGGACTCGAATTTGAATTTTTGATAATCGAATCGAATTGAGTAGAATTTTGAATTTTCGAATCCGAATCGAATTCTGAACACCGTTAATCTGTATTTACCTCATCATCATTTTGTGGTAACCTCTTGAAATGATGAATCAGCTTGGAATTGTGGGTATTCCTTGCACTCTTACCACCACTACTTTGACCACCATGGCGTGTATGACTCCTCATCCCAGCACAACCCCAGGCTAAAATTTCCGGGCTGCCAACAAGCCCGACAGACGCACCGACCGTTTTTCTAGAACCATCTGTTTCATTGTCATCACACCCGCCATTTGCACCACTTGATGATGGCAATGAAGATGGGCGTCCTGCCCCCCATCTCTTGTATCGTTTGGGTTTGACTTCTGTAGAGGGCTCTGGCTCGTCTGAAGAAGATGAGTAATTGCCTCCATTATCATTATCAGCATCAACCTCATTGTCGGAATCTCGGGGTTCGGCAGATTTTCTTCTCCTTCCTCTGAGATTACGTGCACTTGACTGTGATCTCCTCATAAAAGCAGTCGCTGTAGCTTTAGCGGTTGCGCGTTTCTTTCCCAATGCTTCTAACTGGCGACGAGAAGTTTGGGCAATGGCTGCTTGGATCTGTCCATGTAACTCAAAAATATACCAGACTCAAAAAAGTGGAACCAGCTCACAAACAGGCTATGCAGTTAATATTGGTGGGATATCAGTTATCAGCCCTCTACAAAATATCGGTCCGGAATATCGCCTATCGGTTCCGATATTATCAGCGGTATTTGACCGATATTGACCGTTATTTTGGACGCCTTGGTTAATGTGGACTTGGAGGAATATTTCATGGCTTACGATTAGATCATGTTTCAAATATTAGCACTTTTGAGTTTTGAGTTTTGACTTTTGATATTACTATTAATATTATATATGTTTTACGTTTTATATATGTATATATATAAATGATACTAAAATTACGGATATCTCAGCGCGATAACCTATACCTCAAATATCGGCCCTTGACCGATATTTGATTTTGGACCACTATAACTGCATAGTAAACAGGTCGGCATGGTTAACTCGTTTAATAAACAAGGCGGGTTTGGGTGATGGGTGACCAACTGGAAAAGTTAAATATCAAAAAACCGTAACACTAGAAGCACCCATTTTGACCTTATAATAGTTTCCTTTGGCCTTCAGATATTATAATCTAACAGTTCCTTTGTCTTTATGTAGTTGATTTTGATCTTAATATCTTATATTAATTTCTTTGGGGGAGGTTCATTTAAGAAGAATATTCTTAAAAGAAGAAAAATGAATTAATCTAGACCCTATATTTTTTTTATCAATGGTTGTGAATCAAGATATTATTTTTGTCCACTTTTAATTAATGCTTTAATTACTAAGGGTAGTATAGACATTTTGATGTAGAATATTAATAAATATTTTAAAGAGTTACCTAAGTCTTATTAATGCAACCATAAATTCCTCCTTCACCATCATTAATGTATTGGCTCCTACACAAATTTTATTAGAAGTGACAACATTATATAAAAATTTTGTGTTCTACACATATTTTATTATGAGTCGCAAAATTATTTAAAGGTGTTTGAGTCCTACACGTTCTGTATCCTACACCAAAATATTGTTTTAATGGTGTAGGAAACGTTGAAAATGTAAGATCATGTGCAGGATTGTTTTTATTGTGTAAGGTGCACAACTATTTTATAAGATAGGCTCATTAAATGATTAGAGTTCATTAATTTGAATAACAAAAATAAATAATAGTCTCATTAAATGATTTATTCAAATTACCTTTGTATCCTTTATTCTTTTTATTCTTAATTTTTAATTCCTTCTCATTTGAACTCTCGACTAATTTCTTTTGTCATTTTGCATTTGAGTTATAAATATAAATGACACTAGTCATCCAAATGGGTTGTAAACAGGTCGGCACGTGGTAAACGCGTCCAGGTTAGGGTTCAAGTTTTCAACTCGATTAACCGGTGGGGTTAATCGAGAATAAACATTCATGTTTCCTAAGAATATCTAAAATCTTCTATAAGGCTAATCTAGTGGACTTTTTTTGTATTCTAACTTCAGCTTATGCTCAACACATACGTCATGCTCTTCAATTTCAAAACAATGAAGAATAGTTTATACAAATTATGGTGCATGTAAGTCAAAGGAAGAATCAGGATTGTGTGTATAGTAAAAAAAGAACAACACATATGGGATAGAGGTAGCATATACTATTGGGTCTTACAGTCACAGCACACAAGTTATGTTTCCAAGCTAAGTTCCATGCAGATGTAAACAAACGAAAGTACGAAACCTATTAATGAAATAAAGTAACTTTCTATTGAGCTCACCTGTTTATTCCGAGCTTTTTCTTCCTCAGCAAAGGCCAATTCCTGTGTTTCGGCATCAAAGCATAAACAGTTCAGTGACGTTGAAAAAATGATTACACATCAAAACAAGTGATGAATATGTAAAAGTGTACCTCAGCCTCGTATTTATCAATGTCAGGATACAACAATGCAATCAGGGCATCGAAATTTGGGTCATCCCTCAAAGAACGGCGGCTTGCACAATGAGCACGACAAGCAGGGCATTCGTTGTTCCTGTTGCACATTGGTCAAACAAAGTCAAAGATTATAAAGAGCAAGTTGAGTGATGTCATCTGAATGTTCTAATACATACCCCATCCTCATTGATTTGTCTATGCACTCTCGACAAAACCTGTGAAGGCATTCCATAACTTTTCTGGTCTTCCGAATTATACCTATCCATGAGAATATGATGAATAGGTTTTAAATTTCTATAAAGATATCATAACATTCAACTGTTCGAATTATTCCAAATGTGATTTTGACATATATTTTGAACGGCTATTATATCAATAATGTTGTTTTATTCGGTTACCAATGTTGTAGAATAGTTCAAGTTCGTTCAAGTCATTCCATCTAGCTATTTGGCATGAATAAATTGAAAAACCAGCATATAATTATGATTTTAACTTAAATATCCAAGTGAACAAAAATACTTCAGCTCCTAATAACTTACTTAAGAAGATTTATATGGCTCAATCACATGTCATATGGTACAAATGGAAGGCTTCAAATGTTTTAGATTGATCATGCATCTTTTTTTTGTGTCATGTGATAATAAGTATGTTCCTAAATGCAACAAATATTGCATCAGGTGATAGAATGCCTCTTATAGTCTTTTGGGATGAACATATGTTACAACCTTGACCAATTTATGTCTCTTAACAACATACTGTATATTCATAATTTAGCTTTCTTAGTAATTAACATATCAATTATCATCTAGGCCAACAATCTCATTATATAGCCATGCTCGCCCATGATAGAATATTAATATTAATATTATAATATTATAGTGAAACTAAAAACTGGAAATAGTACCTAAACAAATTGGGCACTGGACGTCCTTGCGAACTTCAGCCAGTTTTACATAAACGAACCTGCAAAACAGTACAAATAAGATAAATAACTAAAAATTTATTAGAAAGACGTTACTATTCTTTTATTGGTCATACATATTGGTAATAACATACGTCATAAACAAGCACGTATCCATGTAGACATATACACATCCCATATATCGAAGAAAAATACTTTCTGCTAAAAGTCAAAGATGAATGTGACCAATAACGGAGGGAATTACATAACTAAGTTATTTGATTACCAACAGCCAATAATATAAAATTACGTGCACCTTTATAGAATGTTTCACCAGCTTAGAATAGACTTTTAAAGAATAAGAAGAATATACATGGACAAAAATGAACTAGGAGAGCAGAACGTGAGAGTGGTAGGTACAAAAAGTGTGGATTTATATTATTGATTACTAACAGTATGTAACAGTAAAAGTTAAGCAAATATAGTTAGATAAGTTTCATTTGTTATCGTTGAAAATAGCCATCCTAGTTCCTACAAAAGGGTATGAAATGTGGATGAAGTAATAATATGCCTTAACTCCTCACAGACATAAAGAAGTTGAAGCTTTACTTTCCATCAACCAATTATTATATAGGTCACATAAGCAGTTTATGTGAAAGAATTAAATGACAAAGGTATCTGTATATGACTTTAGTATCTGACTCCTACGAACCACTATATGCTGTATATGGCTAAAAAGATTTCCTTTCCAACAACCACTCATGTGCTGTATATGACTTTAGTATCTGACTCCTACGAACCACTATAATTCTACTTCATTTAATAACGTAGCACTAGTCATACTTTGAAAGAATCACAAGTATAATCCACATTCACAGATTATATGTATATCAGAGAAAAGTGGTTTCCATGTTATATTTACTTATGTATTTTGTTCTTCTGAATTTTTTTTTCAACACAAGTCACACCCGAAAATCAAACCCTTAACCCTCCCTCTGCCGAAAACTATGTTTTGACCCAGTAACTCAGTACCTTCCAGATCCAAAGTGTAATTTACATTCAGTCAACCAAGTTTCATATCAAAGCTTCTAAACTCCAGCTAGTATTTGCAAAAACAGGATCCCAACCAATTGCATCAGCCAAAAAGCACCAAAGGTACGAAAATTTACAGAAACAAAATATAAATCTGAGATCGCATCTATCCTTCGCATTACCGCATCCAACTACTACACTACTAGATCTACATAGTGCTAATACCACAAATGAGCACCTAACGAATCCAATGACTCTAATTAAAAAGCATGCAGATCTTCTACCACAACTAATCACACAAACATCAACAAAACACACTAATCAAACCAAACTTCACAACTCGTAACTAAACACAAACGCAAGCAAAAACCTAGGGCAAGTTATCTGTATGTATAGCAACAAGTGAGCACCAAACGAATTCTAATTCTAACTCTAATTAAAAAGCATGCATACCTTCTACCACAACTAACCACAAAAACATCACCAAAAACACACTAATCAAAACCAAAATTCGCTGCTCGTGACAAAACACAAACGCAAGCAGAAACCTAGGGCAGATTATCTGTAGATCACCTAACGAATTCAACAACTCTAATTCAAAAGCATGCAGATCTTCCACCACAACTAACCACACAAACATCACCAAAAACGCACTAAATCAACAATCACAAATCGCAACTCGTAACAAAACAAAAACGCAAGCAGAAACCTAGGGCAACTTATCTGTATCTATAGGTCAAAATAGAGATAAATGAACTGTAAACATACTCGTCTTTGTCGCTACCACTAGAGGAAGGGCTATCATCATCATTCTCCGAATCTGCTGATCGAAAATAACCGACAAATCAAGTAATCAACACGAATGTGAAGCAGTAAATCACGTAATTCGTACGTATAACTACAACAATTAGAACAAAAACGGTTGTAAAAAGTAAACGAACCTTCTTCATCTTGCTCTACGTCGTCGTTTTCAGATTCGTCTGAAACGTTCTGATTGTTACGCTGCAGCTCAACATCTTCTTCATCTTCGTAGACTGAATCGTTTGAACGCTTTTGAGCAGGCATTGAGTCCACTCGCCGCCGGTGAAGTTACACGACGGTGTTACGGTGATGAGAGAGAGAGAGAGAGAGAGAGAGAGAGAGAGAGTTGTTGTACGGCTGACTATTACAATTTACAAGTTTAGAGAGGTTTTTCCGATTTATGCCCTTGAGTTAGCTTGATAAATGGGGGACATGTGCGCATTTTTCAAGGGTATTATGGTAATTTTATTTTTAAAGGTGAGAATTATTCGTGAATGATTTAAAAAAAAAAAGAATTATTCGCGAATGTCTGATCTAATATACGATGTCTTAATCGGGTCCGCGCTAGAGAACCCCTCGCACAATAGATCCATAATTTAAACCCCACAATAACAAACTCCTATTACCTAGACTCGAACTTGAGACCTGGAGAAAAAAACTCGCACGGACCCACCATAGGTGAAACTTAGATCCTGTAGCCACCACCAGAGACCATGGTTTATTATGGTACTTTTGATAGTAAATTATTGTTGGTTGTATAATAATGGGATAGATTTATTATTAATCACATTCGAGATAGTAAGATCGGATTGAAACGACATAGTTTCGTTCAAATCAAAGATGTATTTGTGACAAAAATAAGCAATATATATTTTTTGGATCGTAGTTTTCGTTAGTTCCTAAGATTTGTTTGATTTCTATTTGTGTTAGTTGTTTCGTATCACAAATCAATGATATGAAAGGACTTCATGTGTAACTAAAGAATATATAATATCTATATTACGAACGGTCTAAAGTATTATTTTTCAGCCATATTATACTTTACATATGTATATATAAGTTAAGAGTCTGATTAACAGTTATGCCAAATGTTATTTTATGCTAATTATAAACAACTTACAAATAAAAAAAGGCTTTTGCTTTTGGTTATTGTATAACTTAATTTCGTTAACGTAACAAACTAAAACAATCGATTGATTTACCGCGAAGCGTAGGGAATGAACCTAGTTAAATATAAAATAACAAATGCATGCATAAAATGAATACAAACAAAGATTTTTGACTAAATATATTTAGGATTTTTAGCTGAAGGACCAAGAGGAGCGGGGATGGTGTGTCCAAATAATAATATTACTCTACATTCACAAAAGTATGTTAGTTAGCTTTATATTAACAATTATTTACTCATGATCTAGTGGTCTAGTGTTGTAGTGTTTTATTTTTATAAAATGGTGTAAGTTCAAATCTTTGCAATTGCATGGTTAGATGATTTTTTTGGTCTAGAATTTTTTTTGTAAAAGACAACTATATTGTACTTTAAATACGAGAACGGTTGTCTTGTTCTTTTAATACGAGTTAATTGATACTGTTATTAATAGGATTTCAAGGTGATGTACTGTCACTTTTCTTCGGAAACCATCACCAAGGACTCAAGGAGTTCTATCACCTTGTCTAGAGAGAGAGAGAGAGAGAGAGAGAGAGAGAGAGAGAGAGAGAGAGAGAGAGAGAGAGAGAGAGAGAGAGAGAGAGAGAGAGAGAGAGAGAGAGAGAGAGAGAGAGAGAGAGAGAGAGAGAGAGAGAGAGAGAGAGAGAGAGAGAGAGAGAGAGAGAGAGAGAGAGAGAGAG
Organism: Helianthus annuus; assembly: GCF_002127325.2. NCBI lineage: Eukaryota > Viridiplantae > Streptophyta > Magnoliopsida > Asterales > Asteraceae > Helianthus > Helianthus annuus. Next base: position 68,365,207 of record NC_035447.2, read on the forward strand.
AGAGAGAGAGAGAGAGAGAGAGAGAGAGAGAGAGAGAGAGAGAGAGAGAGAGAGAGAGAGAGAGAGAGAGAGAGAGAGAGAGAGAGAGAGAGAGAGAGAGAGAGAGAGAGAGAGAGAGAGAGAGAGAGAGAGAGAGAGAGAGAGAGAGAGAGAGAGAGAGAGAGAGAGAGAGAGAGAGATCTTGAACTATGTAATTGAGTGGAAAAGGTGATACCGGAAAATGTACATATGGTATGTGACAAATACAAGTCAGGCGTTGATACAGGTTTGTTTTGATATCTTTGAGCCCGACGTGAGTTCCCAAAGTTGAGATCAAGAGAGAGAATAATGCTGAATTCAAGGCCGATGAACTGTAAGCCAGATCGTTGAATCCAAAGAGACGGGAATCATGGCTGAAGAGACTAAAGTCACACCCCATGTTACATTTGGCTTTATATCTCTGTCGATTGGTGGAAGGGTAGTTATTATTAAAGCGGTTTTGGAATGTCTTCCAAATTATTATTTTTCTTTATATAAAGCTCCAAAGAAGGTTATATCGGATTTGGAAGCTATGATTAAAAAGTTTCTTTGGGGAGGTGCGCAAGGGGAAAGGAAGATGCACTAGGTGGCTTGGGATCGGGTTGCTTGTCGTAAGAAAGACGACGTTTTAGGATTGAATAAGCTTATGGATATCAATATCGCTCTTTTGGCTAAATGGGGTTGGCGGTATAAAACGGAGAATAATAATCTTTGGAAAAGAAATGTTGACGCTTTGCATTTCAGTCGGGTTGGGTGGGAATGCATTCCGTTTAAAAAATCTTTAAGTGGAGTAATATAGCGAAAGTCTTCATTAACACTAAAGCGGATGGTGTTCCCCTTCGGAATTATTTAAAAGGTGAAGTTGGCAACGGGAATGATATTTCGTTTTGGTTGGACACGTGGGTTAACAGTGAGCCGCTCAAGCAGACTTATCCGGTTCTGTTTCGCTTGGAATCAGAGAAAAAATGTAAAATCTCGGATCGAATCAAATGTATAAATGCTGATTTATCTTTTGTTTGGAGCTGGAAATCGCCTGTTATTGAGCCGGCAGCCATTGACGAACTTCAGCGGCTTCGACAGTTGGTTAATTCGGTTCTGCTATCAACCGGTGCTAACAAGTGGAGCTGGGCCGGTGATCCTGAAGGCATGTTTTCTGTTAAAAGTGTTAAAAATCTTCTGTACCCGGCCGTGGAGATCAATAATAGGTATATCATGGAGTGGTGCAAATGGGTCCTTGAAAAGTGTAATATTCACGCGTGGAGATCGGAAATGGAAATGATTCCGACGGGTGTTGCTTTAAGGAAAAGAAATGTATTTCTCGGCGGATCGACGTGTCCGGTATGCAATTCAGCCGATGAGTCAACGGATCATTTGTTCAATGCTTGTTTTGTCGTGGCCAACGTTTGGAATGGGGTGAGCGCTTGGTGCAAAATCCCCAATTTTTTCGCCTTTTCGATCAAAGACCTTCTTGATATGTTTAAGTTGATCAATGTTTCGGAGAAGATAAAGGAAGTTATTCATGGGATAGTTGTTATTGTGTGCTGGAGTTTGTGGCGTGCGAGAAACAATTGGGTGTTCTCTAGTATTCCGATCAAGATCGACAAAATCATTAGTGAGGTAAAGTCGTTAGGTTTTCTGTGGTACTCGAATAGATCGAAAAATAAAGATATTGTATGGAGAGATTGGGTCTCTTTTGATTTCATGTAATTGCTTGCTGTTGTTTTTTTCGACCCGGTTTGGGTCGGCTGTTGTTTAATAAAGTTTACATTTCAAAAAAAAACATGTTACATGTACTTACTTTCATGCTAAACTCTCTCTCTGACACATATTATGGACAATCACTCTTTCATTCTTGGTGTCTATTCGATCGTCTTCTCAAGGTTAATGGAGAGTGGACCAATTGATGCAACCAAGTGTTTCCAAGCGGGTCTTGAGCGAAAATCAAAACTATGCTAGTGAAAATAGTACATCGCGGCAATGTATGATAGGATATTCGACAAATGACCTAGACTAGTGGAATGTTACATCATTGGAATGAGAAGAACAATCGGTATTGTGACATAACTTTAAACCGTTATAGTGTCAATTAGATGACACGCTTCTAATAAATAATTAGCTGCAATAATCTCCAAACATAAATAACAAGAGTTTATCATATAAATCTATTGGTACATAACTACATGTTGACATGTATGAGTGGAGACCGAAACTCGGTCAGTTGAAAATAACAAAAACACCACATTGTCATGAACCTCAATCGTATTTTTAATCTGCTCCGTTAGCAGCAGAACCCGCTTCAGCAGCCTTCTTCTCCTTCTGTTTTTCCCTCTTTTTCTTGTTTTTTAATGCGTTCTTGCTCATTTCTCTGGTAATTTAAACAAGAATTTTAATAAATTGGTTAGAAATTTAATAATAAATGGAGACAAATCTATATTTTGCCTGTTTGTATGATGAAAATAGAATGTAAATGTAAGAGACCAAGAGTACTTACACTGAAGCCGAAGGGCTTCCTCCAAAGAGCTACATTAACCATTCAAAAGAAAATGAATCGAAACCATTAAATCATACGACTATAATATTAATTTCTAAATATTTAAAAAATATATTTATTGCACCTCTGCCTCCTTGGCCGCTTTAGCCTTTGCATGAGGCGGTTGATACGCAGCGGGTTTCTTCTGAACGGGGGGATTAACAGGTTTAGATCCTTGTCCTGGATAGTAACAATATAACGTTAATTTTATAACTAGAGTAAAATGCCATTTTCGTCCCTGAGGTTTGGCCAGTTTTGCGACTTTCGTCTACACGTTTGTTTTTTCACATCTGGATCCAAAAGATTTGAAATCTTTCCATTTTCATCCGGCTCGTTAACTCCATCCATTTTTCTTCGGTAAGTCAGGGGTATTTTCGTCTTTTTTGTTAACTGGGCAATTCAGTCTTTTGAATACTTGTACATTACGCTAAATGCTTGTACACAAAACGGAAAAGACCGAATTGCCCTTTAAGTAAACAAAAAAGACGGAAATACCCCTGATTTAACGAAGAAAATGGATGGAGTTAACAAGCCAGATGAAAATGGCAAGATTATAAACCTTTTGGATCCAGATGCGAAAAAACAAACCTTTGAACAAAAGTCGCAGAACTGGCCAAACCTCAGGGACGAAAATGGCATTTTACTCTGATTTTTACAAAAGGCTAAGCATACAGCACCTTGTGGTTTGCTTTCGACTTTTAATGAGCCAACAGACTTTATGAGTTCTTCAATGTCACCGAACTTATCGGGTGAATCCGCTTTCCAATCCACCTATGAGACGAGTTAGAAAAATAGTGGAAGTATATGGAGTATGAATACCGAAAAAAAGTCACCTGATACAATTTATCGAACTTCTTCTTGAATAATGATTTTCCATTGTAATGGAAGATTTTGATCCTACATTTATAAAGAGTTAGATTATTTGGTACTAATATGGTTTTCGCAATCATGTTTAGCACACAAGATATTTAGAGTTCAATAAATTGGATAAAATGTGTTTTTGGGTCGGCCCAAACCTGTTCGATCCGCCCTTTTGACACCTCTAAATAAAGTATTAGCTATTCCATCATGAGATTATATATGCTATAAATATGCTATTTTGTCACATCAACCAACTTTGGCCCCTCAACTTTGGCATTAACCAACTTTAGCCCCTCAACTTTAATAATGACATCTTTAGCCCTTCAACTTTGGTAATGACATGTTTAGCCTCATAACTAAAACAACTTTATCCCCTCAACTTTAATAATTAAAAACTTTAGCCCCACAACTTTAACAATGACATGTTTATCCCCTTAACTAAAACAACTTTAGCCCCTCAACTTTAATAATAAACAACTTTAGCCCCTCAACTTTATTAAGGCCATGTTTAGCCCCTCAACTTTAATAAACAACTTTAGCCCCTCAACTTTAATAATAAACAACTTTAGCCCCTTACCTAAAAAAATCAAACAACTTTAACTCTCGAGATGTGCTTATTTTGATCTACGTTTCAAAACCGCTACGGAGCATGGATGGTAACCTACTAGTTATACATAAAAGCCAGATTTGCTTTTCTTTTTTACTTCAAATTGCAATTCGTTATTACCAACTGAAAAGTGAAAAGCACCAATATTTGTTACTATATTGCATTAAATTTTATAATATATACGGTTTTCTATAGTTGAAGAATATAGGTCAACAGGAACATAGTCAACATACCCATTGTCCACCTGTAGCCTCGGAGCTGTTGTGGCCGTCATGAAGTAACGACCATCGGGGGACCATTCACTTGTCACCGACCATTCGGCTTTGGTGGTACCAAGTTGCTTTTTCTCGACATAGTCCCAGAATGCCTGAAAATTGGACCATAAGTTAACTGGTTATATGTGCTAAAAGAATCATAGAATACCGTGTTACATCTTGCTATAGCTACTATGCTTTTACTGCACAACTCATCATCGTCATCATCATACTCAGTAAATCCCACCAATAGGAAAGCTAACGTAGGGTCTGAGGAGGGTAAGATGTAGACAGCCTTACCTCTACCCCATAGGAATAGAGAGGCTGCTTCCAGTGAGACCCCCGGCTCGATAGTAGTTTTGCATCAAGCCTTGGACATAAGGCACATAACACTCAGCAATTAAGACAAAGGCCGAATAGTGCATGTACTCCCTTGTCTTTCGGCTATCAACGCCACCACATGATGCATGATTAACCATCCCCCTCCTTTAATGTTATTTTCACGAAATTAGTAAAATAACGTTAAAATTAGTGCACTTTCACTTTTACTGCACAACTACGTTACATAATTATATAATATATTGATTACCAACTTACTTACGCCTCAATGGTTGTACTTTTGCATTGTTTATATTTTCTTATTTTTTTCATTCTCCTTTAGCCCCTCAACTTTGGTAATGACATGTTTAGCCCCTCAACTATAATAAGATTTTTGCTTTTAATTTTCATTATTTAGACTTTGTTTTAATAAGTCTTTTTATTAAATTATTTAGACCCTCAACTTTTAGTTTTTTCCCTTTAAATTGGACGAAGATATGTGGTTAAATATTATTTTTCGAGTAAAGTACACGGATGGTCCATGTGGTTTGCACTTTGTAACACAATTAGGGGCTGTTTGGTAGCCTCTGAATGGTCATTAAGAGGCTACCTCTTAATGGAACCATTAAGAATTTTACTAATGAGAAGGTAGAAGAATGTGACATGTGATGATTTGCCATTCAGAGGTTACCTCTTAACCATTCAGACTAGGGATGAGCATATGCCACCGAATACCGATCCCATACCGGTCCCGTACCGATCCCGATCGGTATCCACTTTTTGGCGTTTTCGGTATCGGTACGGTATCGGTATTATACCGATACCGACCCTCAAAATACGGTATAATACCGATACCGTACCGTACCGATACCTAACCGACATGTTTCGGTATCGGTATCGGTACCTAGTTTAGGTGAAATTCGGGATCGGTATTAGGCGGTATCGGTATCGGTTCGGTATCGGATACCGATATGCTCATCCCTAATTCAGACTTGAGGTTACCTCTTATTCATTCAGAGATTTTAAACCATTAAAAGGTAGCATCTGAATGGTCATTAAGAGGCTACCAAACAGCCCCTTAGTCCACAACCAACAAATCTAAAGGTTTTAGCATGTCCAAGTTAGGGACTAAATGCGTTACAAAGTGCAAGCCAGGGGGACGATTCATGTACTTTTTGAAAAAAAATGGGGACTAAATGCGTTTTGCAAACCATAGGGACCATCTGTGTACTTTTGAAAAGTTACGGACCAAATCCAAAGTTTTGGTAAACCATAGGGACCATCTGTATACTTTGCTCTAATATTTATATTTATATGTGTTACGCTCCAATTTAAACCCGAAACGACCACTTTTATCCTTTTAGTCGAGTTTCCGATGATGAAGGTCGCTGGTGTAGCGTTGACACTAGTTGAAATATATAATAAAAACCATTTTCAACCAAAAAAAAATAGCCATTGTTGAGCATGCATTTGTAGACATACCATTTCACCTGGTAGGTTTCCATAGCCTGCCACTAATATAACTGCAGAAAAAACGATTAAGGCCAAAACACTCTCAACCCAATTAGCACCATCAGTACCGAGAGATCACTTCCTCGTTATAAAAGTTTTTTTAAAATCATTTTAGCATGCATAAAGTAATCAACAAACTATATCGTAAAGGATACACCTTCCCTTTGGGTTCCAACGAATCGTATTGTACGGGCCTTCCCCAAGCTGTAGAAGAGGCTTGCACTTCTTGTCAAAAATTGTTGCCATTGCCGGCATAACTATCGTATGTCAAGTAAACAAAAATATAGCATATAAAAATAATAAAAAGATACCAAAACTGAAATCCAACACCCTCTTTAACATTACTACACAAGTATATTGAAATAAACGAAAAGGATACATCCATAAACAACTGCAAATTCTTTTCCGGAGTAGGACCACTGAACATCGTGTACAGGCCCTTCTTTACCTGCAAAAATTCGTAATCGTCTATCAACAACTTATAATAACAAATTATTTTCCGATCTATAAGGGAAACAAACTTACGTAAGGATACAAGCCCATCGTGAGTGCCATCCAATGTTAAGTAATACAACTTCGTTTCTCCGTAGTAACTCTGGTTAGTTTTATCGACATCCGCCTGCGCCACAACCAGAAGCCCCGTAGAACCGTTGTTCCAATGTTGCTGCACCGATGAGCACCTAAAGAAACTTCTCCGCGCGATTGGTTCACTCGAGGAATCGGGTGCACACGCGTATATCTGAACGCTACCCGGCATTCCCTGCAGATCAACGTATTTGTGGTTTAATATATCAAGAACATAGCCCTCATGTTATACAATTAGGGCTGCAAACGAACTGAGCGAACTGTTCATGAACACTTACCGAACAAAATTTTCTGTTCGTGTTAGTTCGTTAGGGAAATGAACGTGTTCGTTTGTTGATTTAAGGTAACGAACGCAAACATACGTTCATGAACACAAATGAACACAAACTAATGTCCATGAACACAAATGAAAACAAACAAGCGTTCATGAATAAAAGATATAATACACTGATACTTGATAAATATTTTATTTGTCGGAATTTTGAAATATTTAAATAAAATATAAAAACTGAAAACACCAATGAGCTATCGAACACAAACGAACATAAGCAAACACGTTACTAAACGTTCACGAACATAAATGAACGATTACGACCCCTGTTCATGTTTGTTCGATTAACTAAACGAACGAAATTTCTTGTTCCTCTTCGTTCATTTATTAAACGAATGAACACAAACGAACATAAACGAACACGTTACCGAACACTCACGAACATAAATGAACGAACACGGCCCCTATTCATGTTCGTTCATTTAACTAAACAAACTAAATTTCTTGTTTGTGTTCGTTCATTTATTAAACAAACGAACACGTTACCGAACGCTCACGAACATAGATGAACGAACGCGGCCTCTGTTCATGTTCATTCATTTATCTAAACGAACAGAATTTCTTGTTCGTGTTCGTTCATTTATTAAACGAACTAACACAAACAAATTTCCCGCCGAACGGTTCACCGACTGTTCGCCGAATGTTCAGTTGCAGCCCTACATACAATGCTGCTAGTTACAATTTACAAACCTTGGATTCTGGAACAAACGCAGCCACATGGGATCCAGGGTTGTTAGAAAGCTCAGCGGAAGCTACTCCGGGAACTCTAATCTTGTGCACAACGCCTTTTGAAAAATCAGCAACATCAAAGAACTGAAGCTCATTTGTTGCCATACGAGAAGCAACCGCTTCATCAGCGCTAAATCTGATCGTCGGCCTAAAGCATAATAACAAGTCGATCAGAAACAAAATTTCTCGCAACTTAAAAACTCAAACGAGATTACGAGAACCGTAAACTTATACCATGTTGCCTTAGTCATGTTCTTCTGAGACAGCGCGTAAACAGACTCCCCGGTCTCGGTCTTCCATAACGTGACGTTCTTTTCTTGTGGTGACGATGCTTTCTGAAACGTTTGAAGATACGTTCCACACGGAGACAATGCAGCAGCGAGAATGTTGGGGGACTCAAAAGATCTTGTTTCTTTCAAGGTTTTGCAATCGTAGATGCTAATTGCAGACTCGGACTTTATGACCATTAGTTTGGATCCATCGTCACTGAACTTAGCACTCGTGCAGGGTACTTTATCGAGCTTGATACTCGGCTGATTGTTAGTGAAAGGCGGTCCGTTCCATATAACGAAACCCCCTGGTTCTCTAACTGAAAGCACAACAATGATTTAATTTAACACATGTTAGAATCCTAAGCAAAAAATAATAATCTTTTTTGTGCAGTAGAGATGAAATACGCATAGAAAACATGTAACATATATGAAAACCTAATAAAAGTAATTGAACTAGCATACCTAAGATCTCCAATGGGGGTGATGAATCTGCAACTGACATTACAGGCCCTGCACAAAATCGATGAAATTAAACCTAATCAGATAGAAGGAACTGTGAAAGGATTCAGAATCGTAGATGAACCTAAGTGAATATGACTGATTGCAGATAGAAGAAACTGTAGTGAATCTTACCGGAGATAGATATGGCAGGAAGAAGAGTTTCTGAACCGAGGGGTAGGGTTTAAGCTTGGGTTGATTGATTTGCAAAAGGGGCGTATTATTATTGGCAGACACCTAAATCCTTGAATCGACTCCTTCAAATTGCATAGGGCTTATACGGGCCGCTTTTTCAATTGATGTGTCAGATTTTGTCTATTTGATTGGACCTATACGATCGTATTAGTTGAGGGTTTTTTTCTTTACAAATTTTTTATACATCTGTTTATGGTTTAAACAAAGTTTTCTAAAAAATATTTATTTTTTAAATAAAAACTTCTTAAATTTTTTTAAAAATATCATGTACAATGTAGTATAGTATAGGTGTGGTATAAGTCTTGTATGAGCATATATAGATGTAGTAAAGGTCTCGTCTATGTATCATATAGGTTAGTTTGTAATTTTAAAGGTATTTTGTTTATATAATCTATATTTATAAAACTATATAAAGCAAATGTGATGTACAGACATGTAATTTTACATCGTGTCCAACTCTTAAAGCAATATGTAGTTATGTACAAATAATAAAAGTTTGTTTTGAGAGGGTAAAATTGTAAGGAGTTCAAGTTTTTAAGACACTAGGAGGGTATAATAGTAAATTGGGTAAATTACACTTTCCGTCCTTTATGTTTGCATCAGATTGGAATGGGTGCCCTTTAACTTTAATAATTACAGTCACAGTCCTTTATTTGGCAAACCCATTACACTCTGCGTCCTTTAGCACTAACCCAGTTAAAATTTCAAGTTAAGACTGCTCATGTGCATCTCATGTGAGGGCATTTGTGTCTTTTCACACCTTCTTCTCCCCTTTATAAAACCCCTATCTCAAACTCAGACTCCATCTCTCTCTCTCTACATTTCGGTGTTCCACCACCACCCCTATTGGCTATTGCACCGCACCACCTGAAGCCGCCTCCGTCACCATCCGTTGCAAGATCTGATAACATTTAACCACCTTATTGAACTGCATACAGAATTGATGTTGAACTAGCTTCAACCATCAAATCCAACACTATAAATAACCAAACCAGCTTCATTTCAATTATAGTTTCTTTCATTATTCAACAAATATGTTATCATTGAATTTGGGGTTCCGTTCCAAACAAATAAAGAATCTCATTCATATGTCAATTTCAACACACCAAAAGTTACAATAAATTCATCATCAAACAAGTTACAATAAGCACTAAAATTTGCATAACATAACAACTCCAATAAAATTAATATAAGTACTTGATTTTTATATAAAGAAAGGAATGCTCAACTGAATGTGTGCACGAGAATGTGTTGTAAGAAGACAAATGAAATCCATAAAAGTCGATTAACGATAACAATTATGCCAGTGAAACTGAGCATTTGTTTAATTTTACAACTGCAATTGTGTCACCAGAATTAGAAGCTTAGACGCCGGTAGCAACAGAGCACTTCAAACAGCCACACAGAGGATTTGATTAGACGAAGGGATCTAACAGATTTCAAGAATCTACTCCCGGAAATTTTGCCCAAATCAAATCAAAGGTTGAGATCTACAAGGGTTTCAGATCTAAGGAAGGGTTTCATGGGTCGAAGTGGTGGTGAGGGGGGTTCTGGTTCCGATGGTCGAAGTGGTGGTGATGAGGCGTTAAGCTGGTCGCTGGAATGGTTGCGGTGACTAGTGAGACATTTAGGTGGTCGCCGTGGTGGTGGCTGGGGTGGTGGGCAGATGCCGGATGGTGGCTGGAGTGGCGGTGGCTGGGGTGGAGTGTAGAGAGAGATATAGGTTTATGTTTTCTGTGTATATATATTGTTAATATAATAGGTAAGATTACTAATATACCCTCACGTGCTAACCACATGCCATACTTAACTATAAAATTTTAACCTGGTTAGTGCTAAAGGACGTAAAGCGTGATGGATTTTACATATAAAGGATTGTGACTGTAATTGTTGAAGTTAAAGGTCATCCATTGCAATCTGATAAAAACATAAATGACGAAAAGTGTAATTTAACCTAGTAAATTGCACCTACATTCCATACTCACACACTCACAATCCTTTCCTTCTCAGTCCTCAACAAACCTAATCGACACCCTCTGAATCAAACCCCCGTCCTTTCATTATCTCACACATTCAATTAGGTGTTGTTTTTTTTTCAGAGGTAAAAGGTCTGCAGTCCGCGGACCACATCTACAGGCATCTAAGTTAACTCGGAAAGAGGAGAAATTCATTTGGGGTGTCGAACAAGAAAGAGTGTTCCAAACGCTAAGAGAGAAGTTAACACAAGCTCCGGTATTAACGTTGCCGGACGAGGTCGAAGACTTGGTAGTCTACTCAGACGCGTCACTTTCAGGGCTCGGATGTGTTTTAATGCAACGAGGCAAGGTAATAGCTTATGCCTTGAGCCAATTAAAGGTGCATGAAAAGAAATATCCCATGCACGATCTCGAATTGGCGGCAGTGGTGTTTGCGTTAAAAATATGGAGGCACTATTTATACGGAGTAAAGTGCACCATATTTACTAACCAGAAAAGCTTGAAATACTTCTTCGATCAGAAGGAGTTAAATATGCGACAAAGATGATGGTTAGAAATGGTAAAAGACTATGACTGCGAAATACATTACCACCCCGGAAGGGCTAATGTCGTGGCGGATGCCTTGAGCAGAAAATCGGATTATGTCCCAATACGAGTGAGAACGATGCATCTTGTTGTAACCTCAGGTTTACTTGAACGTATCTGAGAAGCACAAACTGAGGCAGTGAAAGAGGAAAACTTGAAAAAAGAAAGGATAGTCGGTCAGCTGAAGGATTTGGCGGATGGTAACAACAGGTTGAAGACTCGATTCGGAAGAATATGGGTCCCAAATTCCTGTGGGGTTAAGACGCTTCTACTCAATGAAGCTCATAAATCCTGTTATTCTATTCATCCGGGTGCAACCAAGATGTACAACGATCTGAAGCAAAACTATTGGTGGCGCGGAATGAAAAGGGACGTAGTAAAGTATGTAGAGAAGTGTTTGACTTGTTTACAAGTCAAGGCGGAACACCAGAAACCATATGGAAAACTGCAATGTAATAACTCTCATTAAAATCCATAATTAGGATGATAATTAGTCAATAAGAAAACCCTAACTGAGACACCCAAGTAATTCTGCACTAACCCTAAAATTTTCAGAACAATTGGAATTAGGATCAGGGCCCCTAAAACTCGGGGGGGGGGGGGGGGGTTAAACCCTAGTGATAATTATCCATAATATTCGTTGTACAGATTATAATTCATTTTATAAATGAGTCAGCAAAGCTAGTCCCGAACCCAACTAGCCTATGTAATTAGACTGCACCCCTTACGGACCGTAAGGGGAAAAGCCATACGGTTCGTAAGCCTGTCCAAAAATCACTATAAATAGCAGACATTGGCAATTGCTTTCTGTGTTGAAAACGACGTAAGAATTCTTTGTAGACGTCGAGTTATAAGCAGAAACAGTCCATAGTATACTAATATCGAATTGCTGCCGCAAAACAGGGTAATCACTCGATCGCTATTACGATTCATTTTCCGACTGATCAATATATCCAATGGATGTTTAAGTGCCGCCCACATAGGGTTATACTTTGTCGTTCGTCGTTAAATCGATGGATGTTTAAGTATTGCACTTTGTCGTTCGTTGTGAGAATTTGATCTCGTGAGCTATCGTAACTGCTGTATTGATCACTAACCCGGTTTTGTGTGTATTATTATTATATTAGGTTAACAAGGCTAATCCATATTCTGTCCGTGTTAAATCTGCAATGTGAGTCATTCTCTTTTTATCAACTGTTTTACAATACTCCAAATTATTTTCAGAATTATAATTACAGTGATTAAGTTTATGTAATCACCAAATTACAGCCGGTATGTGGGGTATTGTGCACATTACTACTGTTTTAATCACATTAGGTGGGCGAACCTAAAATTAAGTGATATACGTCATTCATTGGGGCAGCCAATGGTGATATGACCACAGTCACAGATCCGGTCGAGTGACAAATACTGTGGGTAGTTGGTAGATATCAGAAACATATGTAAAAACTCTTAATATTGTAAATTATAATAAACGAGTCATTTTAGTAAACTGAATGATTCACTCAGTATTTCCCGCTGACAAAACCTTTTTCAAACATGTTTCAGGTGATCTATTGTAATTCAGGAAAAGTGCTGGGGAGCATTTCAAGCTTAAGATAGTGGCTCATTATAAATAGAGAAATATGTTTTCTAAAAATTAAAGATTTCTCAGTAAAAACTTGTTATTGTAAATTATTGGGGTTTTATCCCGAATTGTGAAATAAAATAATCGGGAAAAGTTTTTTAGCTTTAAAACGATCCTGATGGAAAAATTCCGCTGCTAAAATCACATAAATAAATATCACGGGATTTCTGTTCCGCGGCTCCGGAAACGGGTCAAACCGGGTCGGGGGCCGTGACAGAAATGAGGTGGTATCAGAGCCACTGAGTTAAGCTAATTAAGTATTTAGAGATACTTAATTTTTCCTGATTACTATTATGTGATTATGTGTTTTATTAAACTGATTATTTGTTAGTTACAGTATGGGTAAGAAAAAGCTGCAAGATATCTATCTTAAATTAGATAGGTTAGTTTATGAAGAGGGAAGTTCATCTTCAAGACTCCCTACAATTCCTGAAGAAGGAATATTTGTGCGAAAAGCACAATATGAGAAACCGCTTTCTCCTAGAAAAAGGAGTATGATTATTAAGAAAAGTAAAGAGCAAATCCGAGAAAAGAGGATAAAAAGGGAAACCCAGGAATTAATCAATAAATCACCTTGGGAAGACAAGCTAGACGAGAAATGGACAAATTTATATATGTTAGCCACAGTAGCAGAACATGCAGATCTTTAAAAACCCTAAGTCTAGTAATAGCACTTCTCAGTAAATAAATAAATAAATCCGAGTGTGTTCTTTCTTGTTATTTTGTACAAATAGTGTGCAATAAAACTTCAATGTTTATTTGTTAAGCTTTGTTCCAAAGTTTTAACTTAGTATTTTTGTGCATTTTGCATATATGCTACACAGCATGAATGAGATATATGAAGCCTTTCAGAACCTCGATCTTTACCCGGTGAATATAGAAGTTTCCAAAGATTTCACTGGATACTTTGCTGATGTGGAACAACCTGTAGAATTCAATGCTCCACCTTTGACAAAGCCAAAACGAAAGAAAAGAAAGAATTATGTATGGGGTAGTCGTATCCGTAGGAAAAAGCCAGCCACGAAACTTCCTAAAATAAACAACCCTTTAGAAAAAGGAAAAGAAATTGTAATCAAGGAGAGTTCTAAACAGCAAGAGACGGAAACTGAAGTCAAGAAAGACTCTAGGCAAATGGAAAAACAGTTTGAGGAATATTCTAAAGATATAGAAATGGAAGTAGGACAAGGTTCTAGACCAACTCAGATAGAAATTGGAGAGAGCTCCAACCAAAACCAGGGAATAACTTTTCAGGATGAAATAGATTTTTTATTGGCAAGCTGTGAGACTATTCAGCCTGTCAATACTAATGTTTTTACCTATCCTAGTGAAAATCCACTCCCTATGAGTTTTGAACCAGCAATCCCAGAACCAATAGTCCATTCCCAACCTGTAGAAATGGACGAATGGTGGACGAACGATTGGTAATTTCAAAATATTGTCAACGACCCTTATTCCTTTCTTCCACAATTCGATCCAGAACCCCTACCTAATCCACCAATGAGTAACGAAAATATGGTTGAACTTCGCCATTATGGCGAGGAATTGATGGATGCAGGAAATAGAATCAGGGAGATAGGGGGACAAATTGCCTGGAAGTATGATGAAAGGGAATTTCGTTTTTAGAACGACAAGTGGCGAGAGATAGGAGGATGGTAAAACTATAGTTGTGTAATAGTAAAAGAAATAGTGAAATCAGTCTGTAACATAACTACGAATAAAACTTTGTAAAATATTGGTGTGTATTGATGCATACTATAACCAATATAAAATGGAATCGAGAAATCGATAGTTTTGACTATACGTGTACTGCAAAGTGTCTGATTGATTGTGTATAATTGCTATTTATCAAATACTAATAAAAAAATATATATATATTATCAGATGGCAAATATTGGTAATGAACCGGTAAATGAGGTTAATCAGTCGGAGCAACATCCAGGAGATCAATATATGACTAGACAAGATATTGAAAATATTGTTGCTCAAGGGATAGCCAATGCTATTCCAGCATTCGTTGCTGCTGTAAAAAGTCCAATCGAACCGCAACATATCGTTCCTAGTGTGACAACCCTCACTAAACCAGGTATCCGTACGGTTTAATTAATAATTAATTACTGCTTAATTACTGTGCTTACTTGAAATTACTGATGAACTGCTACTTGATTTCTGATACTTGTATATTCCTGCATCATACTTTGATTTCCGTCACTACACTATTTACATACTGAACTCTAGTGACAAACATGATGCACAAAAGCACAGTAGCACTATGAACGGATAACCTATTGAACATGCTGATAAAGCCAGCATCAGGCAGATAATGCCTCTAAGGCCTGTATGAGCCAGAAAGATTTTACTACACCCATAGTGAGTGTAGGGATATAAGGGTTGTAGAACTGCGTCTCTAGGAATAAGTTACAATGACTGGATGTGCCTAAAACGTACACTAAGCACAAAACACAGCACTTTAATGAACAACTCAGCCTCTGGCTAGCTAATAAAGTGCCAAAACATGAGAAAAATATTACTAGACACTTTCCAAAGTGTCAAGAATAAGTTGTGTCACTAGAAAGGGCATTAACGACACTTAAAAGCTTTGTTAAGCGCTTTAACGGATTACTATCCAACCGAACAACCGGACTTTACCTGGGGCATGAAAATATTGCCATAAACATTATTTATCTTTTTCTGAGCCAGTTAGGGTCCCTGAATACCCTAACACCCGCCATAAAGCACATCACACAACTAACCGAGTTAACTACTTAACTAACTTACTTAACTAAACTAAACTAACTAACTATTAGTTACATTCCAACTGGAACCCCCCCCCCCCCCATTGAAACCGGCCCCAACTATAAGGGGACATACTTTGTTCCTTTTGATTATTTTAATCAAGGTTGTATAAGATCTAAACAACATATAATCCAATGGATTGAGACTTCATTTTTGCCTATAAGTAATAAGAGATGGCACATGAGATATTCACATTCCAATACCAACAAAAACTCTCTCCTTCCCTCTCTACAATTCTCGGCCGAACACCCCCCTCCCCTACATCCATTTTCGAGTTTGATCATCCCATTTCCAAGCATACACAAGCATCAAGGATCTCGTATTAGGAAGTGTCACACCCCCAAAATCCACACGCGGAGTACCACCGCTTGGAGGCGTGACATGACCAGGATCAAGCCATCAATCATATTGAACATAGCATAATATAAATAAGATAGTTTGTAAAACCCAAACCAATACGATTGATGTTCCAAACCAAACATAGTATCAATAGCGGAAGCGTAATAATGAAAATCCAAAGTAAAGTTATAAGTTCAATTGTTTGACATAATGTCTACGATCCGAATCCCACAACGACCCGCTCCTCCAGTGCAAGCTCCATAAGTACCTAAGGTCCTGCAAGGCATGTAACAGAGGATCAACAACTAGTTGAGCGAGTTCACAGTTTACAGTTCAGTAATAGTATGGTATGAGTAATAGTATGTTCGTTCGTTTATATCATGTATCATATTTCCATCGCGGCCTCCCAGGCAGGTGTGCGAAGATATTAGGGGATATTCCTCCCAAGTATTCTAGACTAGGTTTATTAGTATCGCGGCCTACCAGGCAGGTGTGCGAAGATGTTAGCAAGTTTAGTTCGCGGCCTTCCGAAGGCAGGTGTGCGAAGTCAGTCATAATATCGCGGCCAACCCTTGGCAGGTGTGCGAAGATCAGTTCAGTAAGTGTTACTAGTCTAGTTGTATCTTATCGTTCGATTCTATCAGCTGCGTATGTACAATAAATCAACAAATCCCATTCCCACCCGGGAACCCATGCCTTGGCTGTGTGAACTCACCTTGGTTTGCTCGGTATGCTAAAGAAATACACACGTTCACAATTAATCAATCACGACCTATAGTACGCACGTATGTATAGTCAGTTTCGAACTCGAAATGTTTCACAGGCAAATCTATGTCATATGGTGCTTAGTAATTAATATCGTATGTCACGTAAGCAGTTAAATCAATTAACAGGTTTAACAATATCAACACTTAACACGGTCAGCAAGATTAATGGGATCAACACCTTTAACTGAGTTACAAATTTAACAGGGTTGCGTGCTTAACTTAACAGAGTTAACCCCTTTACAGCTTTAACAAACAAACAGTGTTAGTTAACAAACTAATAGCATTAGTTACTCAACAGAGTTAACACATATAACTTGGTTAATAAGGTTAACTTAACTACGTTAATCAATTTAACATGATTTATCCACTAACAGAGTTGAATCTAACAGAGCTAACCAAGTAACAATTTAACATACGAGATACACAGTTGCAGATCACCAAGCGAAATCACTTATACAGCGAAAACACTTGATGGCCGAAATCACCTGTTCAACGTGAACACTTGTGCAGCGAAATCCATTGGGCCGAAACCCCTTTGGGCCGAAAACATAACTTGGGTCGAAAACTCTTTTGGGCTGGATACACTTATAGCCAAAAACTAGTTGGGCCGAAAACTCTTGATGCCGAAAACACTAATGTGTTTTCGTTGGATAAGGGATTTCGTTGGGTGGGGGGTTTTCGCCAGCTACATTGCTCACCATCATATCAGTTACGTTGAACACATAAGACCTAATGATCATCTACAGTACACCGACTTCATCATATAATCATTCAGTCATATCAATTTATGCGATCATCCATACATACAAAGCATTAATACGAAATCATTCAATCATGAATTCATATGATTATTATACATTAAATTGAATATACGTTGAGATCTATCCAAATAACACCACAACATCAGATCTATTCCTCATGATTCATGACAGAAACATCCAACATGTTTATTACACGTAACCGTATTCACTCACCTAATACCGTATCCAACATGAATCAAAACATCACATAAGATCACAGAATCATGATTTCAATTTCACAATATACGATGATAACAGACAATCAATCCCGAGCGGGTTAGTCACTAACCGAGATATAAAGCCAACAGGTTGATTCAGATGAAAGGTTCCAAAGGATTGCAGTCGTTGGCACTCCGTTGAAGAGGTGTTCTAGGGTTTTCGATTAAACTCTGGTAGTAAGGGTTATAACAGAATGTTTATAGTTCGCTACTGGGCCAAAGCCCAGTTCCTGTTTTCGCTGGACCCATGATGGACGAAAACACATATGTGTTTTCATCTGAAAGTGTTTTCATGAGAGTGGGGTGTTTCCAAGTGAAAGTGTTTTCGTGTGGGTTAAGGTGTTGTCCAAGGTTCCATTATTTACCAAGATATGCATACATATACATACATAATATACACATTACAGTAACACTTATATTGCACCTCCATAAATATAAACTACAATCCAAACAACCAAACAATCCAAACAATTAACGTGTAATAAATGCGAAGATAGAAATCGTGGAAATTCGAGTTGTCACATTATCCCCAACTTAGAAGAAATTTCGTCCCGAAATTTGGTACGCACTTACTGAGGAAGCTAGGTAAGTTGTATCGTTCACTGGTTTTCCTGGGGTGTCACATCATCCCCCCGTTGATTTGGAATTTCGTCCCGAAATTCTGTAGTAGTAGCTTCAGCCTCAGTAGTGGTTGCACGGTTTTCGAATAACTGGGGTTACTTTTCTTTCATTTGGTCTTCGCGTTCCCAGGTGTACTCTGGGCCACGTCGGGAGTTCCAACGAACTCGAACAAGAGGGATTCTCTTGTGTTTGAGGACCTTCACATCCCGGTCCGTAATTTCAACAGGTTCCTCGACGAACTGCAACCGCTCGTCGATAGTGAGTTCTTTGAAAGGAATGATAAGGGTCTCATCTGATAGGCACTTCTTCAGATTCGACACGTGGAAGACATTGTGAACTGCCCCGAGTTCAGCTGGTAGGTTCAATCGGTAGGCTACTGGGCCTATTCTTTCTATAATCTCGAATGGCCCGACATATCGTGGATTTAGTTTACCCCGTTTGCCAAAACGTACCACACCCTTCCAGGGTGAGACTTTAAGTAATACCCGGTCCCCGACCTGAAATTCCAATGGCTTTTTACGCTTATCCGCGTAGGCTTTCTGACGGTCGCGTGCTGCCGCCATGCGTTGTCGTATCTGTGCAATCTTTTCTGTGGCGTCCACTACAACCTCTGGACCCGTAATCTGACTATCCCCCACCTCTGCCCAACAGAGAGGTGACCGGCATTTACGCCCGTACAATGCCTCGAATGGAGCGGCTTGTATGCTGGTGTGATAACTGTTATTGTATGAGAACTCCACCAAAGGGAGGTGCTTTTCCCAGCCGTTGCCGAAATCGATGACACATGCTCGAAGCATGTCTTCAAGAGTCTGGATCGTTCGCTCAGACTGCCCATCCGTCTGAGGATGATATGCTGTGCTCATGTCTAAACGTGAGCCAAAAGATTTGTGCATCGCTTGCCATAGCTCTGACGTGAATCGTGCGTCCCGATCCGAAATGATGGAGATGGGCACCCCGTGCCTTGAAACAACTTCTTTAAGATAGATGTCTGCGAGAGTGGAGAACTTATCCGTTTCCTTTATAGCCAGGAAGTGTGCGGACTTGGTGAGTCGATCCACGATCACCCATATGGTATCATTCCCACGCTGGGATCTAGGTAAGCCCGTAACAAAATCCATGGAAATTTCTTCCCATTTCCATTGTGGTATCCTGGGTTGTTGAAGTAGGCCCGCTGGTTTCTGATACTCCACCTTGACCCTTGCACATGTCAAACACTTGCCGACGTAAGTAGCGATGTGGGCCTTCATGCTAGGCCACCAATATGTTGTTTTGATGTCGTGGTACATTTTATCCGATCTTAGATGTACCGAGTAGCGAGACTTGTGTGCTTCGTCCATCACAAGCTCTCGTAAACCGCCATAAAGTGGGACCCAAATACGCCCCGTTACATAGTAGGCGCCGTCTTCCTTTTGTTCCATTCGCTGCCTTGAGCCGCGTAAGGCTTCAGCCATGACGTTTTCGGGTTTCAATGCTTCTATCTGAGCAGCTCGTATCTGTGCAGGAAGACTGGACTGAATAGTAAGCTGTAGCGCTCGCACGCGCTTAGGTAGAGTGTCTTTCCGACTGAGGGCGTCAGCCACAACATTGGCCTTGCCTGGATGGTACTTGATGGCGCATTCGTAGTCGTTCAGCAGTTCAACCCATCTCCGTTGACGCATGTTCAAATCCTTTTGCTTAAAAATATGCTCGAGACTCCTGTGATCGGTGTAAATCGTGCACCTGGTACCGTACAGGTAGTGTCGCCATATCTTAAGCGCGAAAACAACAGCTCCCAGCTCTAAATCGTGCGTCGTGTAGTTCCGTTCATGAATCTTGAGTTGCCGCGAAGCGTAGGCAATAACTTTATCCCGCTGCATCAATACACAACCAAGCCCCTGTATCGATGCGTCACAATAGACCACGAAATCTTCCGTGCCCTCTGGCAATGAGAGAATAGGCGCGCTGCAAAGCCTATCCTTTAAGTACTGAAAAGCCGTTTCCTGAGAATCTCCCCAACGGTAGGTGACACCCTTCTGTGTCAGCATAGTGAGCGGCTGAGCGATCTTGGAGAAGTCTTTAATAAATCGCCTGTAATAACCCGCCAAACCCAAGAATTGGCGTATTTCTGTCGGTGTACGCGGTGCAGGCCAGTTCCTGATCGAATCTACCTTGGATGGATCGACATGAATCCCATCCATGTTCACCACATGGCCTAAAAAGTGGACTTCACGAAGCCAGAAGTCGCATTTGGAAAACTTGGCGTAGAATTGCTCCTTTCGAAGAAGTTCTAGAATCAATCGTAGGTGCTGTTCGTGCTCCTCTTGGCTCTTGGAGTAAATCAAAATGTCGTCGATGAAGACAATCACAAACTTGTCTAAGTACGGCTTGCACACCCTGTTCATAAGATCCATGAATACGGCAGGCGCGTTCATAAGCCCGAATGGCATGACAAGAAACTCGTAGTGACCGTAGCGAGTTCTGAAAGCGGTTTTAGAGACGTCCTCATCCCGGACTCTCAGCTGATGATACCCTGACCTCAAGTCTATCTTGGAGTAGTAACTCGACCCTTGCAACTGGTCGAATAAGTCGTCTATACGCGGAAGAGGATAACGGTTCTTCACCGTCACCTTGTTCAGTTCACGGTAGTCGATGCACATCCTGAAAGTGCCATCTTTCTTTTTCACGAAAAGCACTGGAGCTCCCCAAGGCGATGAGCTTGGACTAATAAAGCCCTTTTCCAAGAGCTCTTGTAGCTGCTTCGACAGTTCTTCCAGTTCGGTTGGAGCTAAACGATACGGTGCGCGGGCTATTGGTGCTGCTCCAGGAGCTAACTCGATCTGGAACTCGACTTGGCGATGAGGCGGCAAACCGGGTAAATCTTCAGGAAACACCTGAGGGAAGTCACGTACAACTGGAATATCCTCCAGCTTCTTTTCTTTTACTGATGCGTCAGTGACAAGTGCCAGAATGGCAGTGTGCCCCTTTCGTAAACATTTCTGCGCCTTTAAGAAAGAGATAATGCCAACCACAGCACCACTCTTGTCGCCCTGAACTTCGAGAGGTTCTTGACTAGAACGAGGAATACGAATGACCTTTTCCTTGCATAAAATCTCTGCGTGATGTTGGGATAACCAATCCATACCGATGACAACGTCGAAGCTACCCAAAACGATGGGTATAAGATCAATCGAGAATGTCTGACCAGCTAAAACGATGCTACAACCCTTGATTACATGTGCGGCTTCTACACTTTTACCATTTGCTAGTTCTACGACGTGTTTGGTGTTTAGGGGTGTTGGGGTACGTTTTAACAATTTACTCATTTTCAATGACATATAACTTGTATCAGCACCCGAATCAAATAAGACAGTAACATAAATATCGTCGAGAAGAAACTTACCCATAACCACATTGGGATCATTCACTGCGTCACCCCGACCTAGCACGAACATACGACCACGAGCCTCGTTGCCATTGTTGTTGTTGTTTCCCCCGTTGTTGTTGTTGTTATTGTTCCCGTTGCCCTGGTTGTTGTTGTTGCGATTCTGATTCTGGTTCAGTTGAGGGCAATCACGTTTGTAGTGGCCTTCAGCCCCACACTGGAAACATCCCCGGTTTCCACGCTGTGGCTGCTGCTGCTGATTCTGTGGAGCTGGCGGTGGGAGTTGCTGGTTCTGATTTGCTGGCCGTGAGCTTCTACAGTCCTTAGCCTCATTACCCGGCTTGAGGCATCTTTGACAACGTTCCCTGCGACACCTTCCACTGTGGTGTTTGTTGCACCTGTTACACCACGGGTGAGTTCCCCTATAACCACTCTGCCCCTGAATGCCCGATGATTGCTGATTCGGACTCTGATAATCGTTGGTGCGACGCTGTTGTGCTTGAGACTGAGCAGAAACTGATCCCTTGCTGGAATCCCCATCCCACTTTCTTTTGTTCTCGCTGGGTGTGGCAGAAGTAGTAGCTGGAGTAGTAGTAGCAGTAGTGGTAGCACTGATGCGTTTTGGCAGCTTGTTCTGATCAACTGCCTGATCGGTGAGTCGGTGAGCAAGACGCTGAATGTCTTGGATGTTGTTGAGGTTAGCCGACGTCACGTGGCTTTGAATCTCTGGCGCAAGCCCCTTGAGATACAACTCAATGCGTTTAACTGGAGGGTCCACCATCGTTGGACATAAAATAGCCAGTTCGTTCGACCGTTTCGTGTAAGCCTCTATCTCTGACCCCGTCATCTTCAAGTGGTATAGCTCATTCTCCAACTTGTGAATGTCGTCTCGCGTGCAGTACTCACGCTTAATCAATTCCTTGAAATCCTCCCAAGGTGTGGCGTTAGCAGCTGCCAACCCTAGGATCTGTACTTGCGCGTTCCACCATGTGAGCGCAATCCCTTCCAACGTGCCAGTGGCATACTTGACCCTGCGTGCCTCAGGGCATTCACACATTTCAAACACTGACTCTAGCTTCTCGAACCAATGGAGGAGTCCCACTGCCCCCTCGGTGCCACTGAATGAGCTTGGACGACAGTCCATGAAGTTCTTGAAAGTGCAGACAGGCTGCTGCGCGTGTTGACCTATTGTGTACGAATAGGACAAAGTTAAATACGAGAGTTAATGTAGGATCTATAAATCCTAGTGTGAGTCTATACTGCAGGGTATACTACCTGCTTGAGCAGCTGCAAGTGCCGCAGCAACTTGAGCTTGAACGAGAGCCTCTAGCTGGGCTTGAGTCATGTTAATTCGTCCGGCCATTGATCTTCACATCAAAGGCAATATAAGTGAGAAAGGTTCGCAAATAGTGCGATGACAGAAGAGTGTAAGCACAAAGGTGTTCTTAAGCAATAACAGGTAGTGAGCAAGAGTAAGGTAAGCATACTACGAGCAAAGTTCTAAGCAGTTCTAGCAAGCAGGTAATAAACATAAACCTTATTACCTAGGATGTCGAGTCTTGCACGTGGAGCGAAGCGTCGTTGTGGATCGTTGAGAGCACTGTTCTGGTTATAGTCTGGTTTTAATAAAAATGTTTTCCCATATTAAAACCAAGTTCTCTATAACCAATGGCTCTGATACCAATCTGTCACACCCCCAAAATCCACACGCGGAGTACCACCGCTTGGAGGCGTGACATGACCAGGATCAAGCCATCAATCATATTGAACATAGCATAATATAAATAAGATAGTTTGTAAAACCCAAACCAATACGATTGATGTTCCAAACCAAACATAGTATCAATAGCGGAAGCGTAATAATGAAAATCCAAAGTAAAGTTATAAGTTCAATTGTTTGACATAATGTCTACGATCCGAATCCCACAACGACCCGCTCCTCCAGTGCAAGCTCCATAAGTACCTAAGGTCCTGCAAGGCATGTAACAGAGGATCAACAACTAGTTGAGCGAGTTCACAGTTTACAGTTCAGTAATAGTATGGTATGAGTAATAGTATGTTCGTTCGTTTATATCATGTATCATATTTCCATCGCGGCCTCCCAGGCAGGTGTGCAAAGATATTAGGGGATATTCCTCCCAAGTATTCTAGACTAGTTTTATTAGTATCGCGGCCTACCAGGCAGGTGTGCGAAGATGTTAGCAAGTTTAGTTCGCGGCCTTCCGAAGGCAGGTGTGCGAAGTCAGTCATAATATCGCGGCCAACCCTTGGCAGGTGTGCGAAGATCAGTTCAGTAAGTGTTACTAGTCTAGTTGTATCTTATCGTTCGATTCTATCAGCTGCGTATGTACAATAAATCAACAAATCCCATTCCCACCCGGGAACCCATGCCTTGGCTGTGTGAACTCACCTTGGTTTGCTCGGTATGCTAAAGAAATACACACGTTCACAATTAATCAATCACGACCTATAGTACGCACGTATGTATAGTCAGTTTCGAACTCGAAATGTTTCACAGGCAAATCTATGTCATATGGTGCTTAGTAATTAATATCGTATGTCACGTAAGCAGTTAAATCAATTAACAGGTTTAACAATATCAACACTTAACACGGTCAGCAAGATTAATGGGATCAACACCTTTAACTGAGTTACAAATTTAACAGGGTTGCGTGCTTAACTTAACAGAGTTAACCCCTTTACAGCTTTAACAAACAAACAGTGTTAGTTAACAAACTAATAGCATTAGTTACTCAACAGAGTTAACACATATAACTTGGTTAATAAGGTTAACTTAACTACGTTAATCAATTTAACATGATTTATCCACTAACAGAGTTGAATCTAACAGAGCTAACCAAGTAACAATTTAACATACGAGATACACAGTTGCAGATCACCAAGCGAAATCACTTATACAGGCGAAAACACTTGATGGCCGAAATCACCTGTTCAACGTGAACACTTGTGCAGCGAAATCCATTGGGCCGAAACCCCTTTGGGCCGAAAACATAACTTGGGTCGAAAACTCTTTTGGGACGGATACACTTATAGCCAAAAACCAGTTGGGCCGAAAACTCTTGATGCCGAAAACACTAATGTGTTTTCGTTGGATAAGGGATTTCGTTGGGTGGGGGGTTTTCGCCAGCTACATTGCTCACCATCATATCAGTTACGTTGAACACATAAGACCTAATGATCATCTACAGTACACCGACTTCATCATATAATCATTCAGTCATATCAATTTATGCGATCATCCATACATACAAAGCGTTAATACGAAATCATTCAATCATGAATTCATATGATTATTATACATTAAATTGAATATACGTTGAGATCTATCCAAATAACACCACAACATCAGATCTATTCCTCATGATTCATGACAGAAACATCCAACATGTTTATTACACGAAACCGTATTCACTCACCTAATACCGTATCCAACATGAATCAAAACATCACATAAGATCACAGAATCATGATTTCAATTTCACAATATACGATGATAACAGACAATCAATCCCGAGCGGGTTAGTCACTAACCGAGATATAAAGCCAACAGGTTGATTCAGATGAAAGGTTCCAAAGGATTGCAGTCGTTGGCACTCCGTTGAAGAGGTGTTCTAGGGTTTTCGATTAAACTCTGGTAGTAAGGGTTATAACAGAATGTTTATAGTTCGCTACTGGGCCAAAGCCCAGTTCCTGTTTTCGCTGGACCCATGATGGACGAAAACACATATGTGTTTTCATCTGAAAGTGTTTTCATGAGAGTGGGGTGTTTCCAAGTGAAAGTGTTTTCGTGTGGGTTAAGGTGTTGGCCAAGGTTCCATTATTTACCAAGATATGCATACATATACATACATAATATACACATTACAGTAACACTTATATTGCACCTCCATAAATATAAACTACAATCCAAACAACCAAACAATCCAAACAATTAACGTGTAATAAATGCGAAGATAGAAATCGTGGAAATTCGAGTTGTCACAGGAAGCTTGGTGCACTCGGAGCTTGAAGGACCTCTTTCTCTAGCTTTTATCCACCTCATTTGCGCTTAGATTCTTCCCTAGCCTCGAGCTAGTGGTATGATGCTTAAATCCCTTTCTTGAACTAATCTAAAGCGGTTAATATGTTGTGTAACGATTAAAACTCGGAATCTTGCAAATTGATGCATTAAAGTCTACTAAAAACATCAATAATGATGGTTAAAAGCTTACTAGTTGTGTAAATGTTGTAGTAATTGAAATTTGTGATTATTTAGACCCGATCTATGTTGTGGTAGCTCGGATCATCATTTAACCCGGGTTGGTCATGATCACGAATCATGACATAAGGTTGTTTTGAATGAAACAAGGGTTAAAAGGTGAAACTCTACCACACGCGAATCATGAACTTGTGTAAAAGTGTTTTACTTGTGAAATAGTATTTAAAACTAGCTGATCTACGTATCTGCAGGTGGTATTTTCAAAGAACCACATATCGCAGAAATCATGTTTTCTAAAAACGGATCTTACACTTACAAGTATGATTTTTAGAACACACAAGTGTGTAAGCACTTGTGTAACACAAAAGTTTCGACAAAATAACAATTTTTGTAAAAATGACGATAAGTTGTAAAGACGGATTTTCTCTAAAAACGAGGTTTTTACGAGATCGAATTACTTTATATGAAGATCCACTAAATATAAGAGGATTTACACCATAGTTTTGGAAAAACTACAAGTTCATGTGATTTATGCGATCTACATACTTGTTAACTAGTTTGTTGTGATGAAAGTTGTTTTGATCGAATAAAGAAGTTGTTGAGTTGATTTGTAAAAGAAAATGATACGCTTGAAAGCGTGGCCACCTCCAGTTACAGAGGAAACTCTGGCGAAATTTTTCTAAAAACCTAACACTTAGAATTATTTTCACTATAAGTGTTAGAAATACTTTTCAACGTGTTTTCAAAATATAAGTTTCGCCACGACTTTATTTACAAATATCGGAGGTGGGATTTTCACAAAATTAAACGTGATAAATATATATATTTATTTAGTAAATATATTTTCTCACAACATTATTTGTCACTATTTTGTGAAGTGTATAAATATTATTTTTAGAGTAAAAATAATATTTACGAACATTAACGAATCCAAAATAATACAAACGCTTTCACAATAAATATATAAGTTACATCGGTAATTATTATTACCACTCGATCGTCAAAATGTAACTTACGCATTATACGGAAATATTTATGAACGCGTAAATTTTGTCGACGTATTATTTTTGGGGAAATTATGTGAAATGAAAATATAATATTTTTGAGAAAAATATTTATATTTTGAAGTTGGAATAAATATATATTAAGTAAGACTTAATAATATATTTCGAGCACACATGTATTAATCCCCCATCCTTGGGAAGGAAATAATTACCAAGTATGCACAGAATGTAAACACGAAATAGTTGTCTAACTATTTCCTAAAATGAAAACCATAAAGCTAAGGCACGGCCGTCCGTCTAATAGAGTTAGAACTTGTAGGTCGTTGCACAGCTGCTTGCTCTCAGAGACATACTTGGTAGAGATGCACCGACTGTGAGTTCATGTCCCCCTTTTCTCTTAACTGTTTTCAGTTTTCTAAACTGCGGGGGTGAAATACATGTTACAATGTTTATGAATACTTTATACATGGTATGGTTAGCGTAAGGAGGTTTGTTACTTAGATCATGTGAATGGGTAGGCGGAAACTTGAGGTCATTAATCCTCAGGGTAGGACCGAGGGGCAGAAGCGATAGATCTATTTGGGTGTAGCGAGCCCAGTCCCATGCCCAGTATAACGGACCTCGGGATGACTTTGTACCCGACGCATAAATCTGCTAGGTTTGAGCCTTCCTACTTGCATTTCACACATATCAATGGCCTTGCAAACCATTGGTGATCTCTTTTTCCTTATTTGCTACATACCAGGATTTTGATAAATACAAAGGTTTATTTACTCACTTACACATGAACTCGCTCAACATTATTGTTGATTTTTCAACTTACATGTATTTCAGGGAATTAAAGGATCTGGCACGGTATGGCACGTTTTCCCGCTGCACTAGTACGAGGTCATCCGGGGTTTAGGGAATGTGACTCTTTCCTGGACAAGTCACAGTCCTTAAACTGTGTTTATGTTGATGTTTATGTTTGTTGAACAATGTTAAGGTTGTTAGGGTGTTTTCCCGTTAAAACAATATTATTGTATTTGGTTTTCAAAACTTAATGGATGATCTTGCATGTTTTTAATTCATATAGCTTTGTTATGATTAAGCTATGGTATTAAGAAGTCACACCAAATTAACCACGCTTCCGCAAAGCCAGGGTGTGACACCTAGTAAACGTACTTCTGAAGATAACTTCAGTAATAGTATAAATGGGGGCAATAATCATAACAATGAATCCCATCACATGCCGCTCCCTAAGAAACAGAAAACTGCAACACCTGGTTGCACTTTCATTGAATTCCTTGCTTGTAAACCCACTGAATTTGCAGGCAATGAAGGGGCAACTGCACCACTGCGTTGGTTAGAGAAAACCGAAGCAGTAATTGCAATAAGTAAGTGTGCCAAAGATGATCAGGTCATGTACGCATCAAATCTGTTTAAAGAAGGAGCACTCGAATGGTGGAACACTGTATTACAAGCTAAAGGAAGAAATAGGGCTTATGCTATGACTTGGGAAGAATTTAAGAATCTTGTAGAAAGAAAATTCTGTCCTGAGTATGAAAAGGAACAAATGGCAAATAAGTTCCTAACTCATCGGATGATAGGTGTGGATTGTCGTGGTTATACTTCGACATTCTTTGAATATGCTAGAGTAGTACCAACACTGGCTTCGCCAGAACCGGTACTCATTTCTCGCTATATTTGGGGATTAATTAGCGAAATTCGCAATATCGTTAAGGCTGCGAGACCTCGCACTATTGACGATGCTGTAGAACTAGCTAACACTCTGACTGATGAATTGATACGCACAAGAGATGAAGACAGGAAAAAGGAACTAGCTCAGAAAATTACCCAAGGATTTAGGGTGGGTAATAGTAGTTTCAAGAAAGGAGGTGCAGGGCAATCTTCAACATTGCCATTCTGCAAAATTTGCAAAAAGAAACATTTTGGAAAATGTAACAAACTTTGCAATTTTTGCAAAATGATAGGACATCGTGAAGAAAACTGCAGAAAGAAATCCATAATTTGTTACAATTGTGGAGAAGCCGGACATTTCAAAACAGAATGTCCTAAGTTAGTCAAACCAGTAGACAACAAATCCAAGGCGACCGAAGGAGCTACTAAGAAGAATGCCAGAGCATTCCAGCTAACCACTCAAGAAGCAGAGCTCATCCCGGATGTGATAGCCGGTACGTTTTTAGTTCACAACGTTTATGCAAAAGTATTGTTTGACTCTGGTGCAAACCAAAGTTTTATAAATACTTCATTCTGCCAAGCTCTTAAGTTACCCTTAACTACCATTAGGCAGATTTTTACAGTCGAAACCGCAGATGGGAATTCAGTAAAAATCAATCAGGTTTTGCAAAAAGTA
Organism: Helianthus annuus; assembly: GCF_002127325.2. Lineage (NCBI taxonomy): Eukaryota > Viridiplantae > Streptophyta > Magnoliopsida > Asterales > Asteraceae > Helianthus > Helianthus annuus. Next base: position 68,394,583 of record NC_035447.2, read on the forward strand.
GGAATAGAACTTGCAGGTCATAAATTTGTTGCAAACCTATTACCTATGAAATTAGCTGAATTTGATGTTGTGTTAGGAATGGATTGGTTAATAGCCAACCATGCTCAAATCATTTGTGATAAAAACTCTATAGAAATTCAATCACCTACTGGAGAAGTAATTATGATTACAGGAGATAAACCTCGAAAGCCACTGAAGTTCATATCAGTAATGAAAGTTGCTAATTATGAACGAAAACAAGGAATAGTATATATGATTTCAGTAATCATTAGTACTAAAGGTAAGGAACTTAAGGAAATTCCTGTAGTCTCAGAATACCCAGATATATTCCCAGAAGATTTACCTAGGTTACCACCAGATAGGGAGGTAGAATTCAGGATTCATCTAATTCCAGGAACTACACCGATAGCCAAGGCACCCTATCGATTAGCTCCTACCGAAATGCTAGAATTAAAGAAGCAATTAGATGAATTACTAAGCAAAGGATTTATACAACCTAGTTCATCCCCTTGGGGTGCACCAGTGTTGTTTGTGAAAAAGAAAGATGGATCAATGAGAATGTGTATCGATTATAGAGAGCTAAATAAGGTTACAATTAAGAATCGATACCCATTACCTAGGATTGATGATCTTTTCGATCAATTACAAGGCGCTAGGTACTTTTCTAAGATAGACTTGCGCTCCGGATATCATCAATTAAAGGTTCAAGAAGAAGACATACCTAAAACTGCTTTTAGAACTAGGTATGGACATTATGAGTTTACAGTCATGCCCTTTGGGTTAACTAATGCACCTGCAACATTCATGGATATGATGAACAGGATTTGTAAACCATATTTGGATAAATTTGTAATTGTTTTCATAGACGATATACTTATTTATTCAAAAAGTCAGAACGAACATTGTCAGCACTTGCATGCACTCTTAACCTTGTTAAGAAAAGAAAAGTTGTACGCCAAATTTTCGAAGTGTGAATTTTGGCTACAAGAAGTGCAATTCTTAGGACACATGGTGAATCATGAAGGTATTCACGTAGATCCTGCTAAGATAGAAGCAATTACCAATTAGAAGGTTCCGCAAACCGCAATGGAAATTAGAAGTTTTATAGGTTTAGCCGGATATTATAGACGGTTTATTAAGGATTTTTCCAAGATAGCTGTACCATTAACTAAGCTAACCTGTAAAGCCATTAAGTTTGAATGGGGACCTAAACAAGAAGAAGCCTTTAGAATATTGAAGCAGAAATTAACCAATGCACCAATCTTAGCCTTACCAGAAGGAACATAAGATTTTGAAGTATATTGTGATGCTTCAAAATTAGGATTTGGATGTGTGTTAATGCAACGCAAGAAGGTAATTGCGTATGCTTCCAGACAATTGAAAAAGCACGAGGAAAACTATACGACTCATGATTTAGAATTAGGAGCTATAGTTTTTGCCCTTAAGATATGGAGACATTATCTGTATGGAAGTAAGTTTACTGTTTATACAGATCATAAAAGTTTAAGGTATATATTTGGGCAAAAAGAGTTAAATATGAGGCAAAGAAGATGGATGGAAATCCTGAGTGATTACGACTGTGATATTCAATATCACGAAGGAAAAGCAAACGTAGTCGCAGATGCCTTAAGTCGTAAGGATCATGAGAAGCAAAGGCGAGTCCGTGCTCTTAGAATAAATCTACAAGTAGATTTAATGGAACAATTAAAGGAAATTCAGGAAACGGCAATCAAGGACGATGCCGAAGGAATGAAAGGTTACCTAGAAGAATTGGAACAAGGAAATAATGGAATTTGGAAATTCCACAAAAACAGAATTTGGGTACCTAAACAGGAAAATTTACGATCGAAGATTTTAGAGGAAGCTCATAAATCTAGGTATACTGTACATCCAGGAAACAATAAGATGTACCAAGATTTAAGAAAGAATTTCTGGTGGATAGGAATGAAAAAGGATATAGCCGAATACGTATCTAAGTGTCTAACCTGTTCACAAGTTAAAGCCGAACACCAGAAACCTTCAGGATTACTACAACAGTTAGAAATGCCCGTATGGAAATGGGAACTCATAACAATGGACTTTGTTACTAAGTTACCCAAAACCATAAAAGGTAACGATGCAATTTGGGTAATTGTGGATCGATTAACCAAATCTGCTCATTTTCTACCTATGAAAGAAACCTTTAGCATGGAAAGGTTAGCCAAGTTGTATGTGGATGAAGTAGTATCCTTACATGGAGTCCCACTCTCCATTGTATCGGATAGAGATAGTCGTTTCACTTCTCGTTTCTGGACAAGCTTCCTAGAAACAATGGGAACCCGACTCAATTTAAGTACTGCATATCATCCACAAACAGACGGGCAAAGTGAAAGGACGATCCAAACTCTAGAAGACATGCTCCGAGCATGTGTAATTGACTTTGGTGGTAATTGGGATAACCATTTACCATTAATCGAATTCTCCTATAACAATAGTTATCACTCAAGCATCGAAGCCGCTCCATTCGAAGCACTGTATGGACGCAAGTGCAGAACTCCCGTATGTTGGGCAGAAATAGGAGAAAGTCAATTATCAGGTCCAGAGATCGTACAAGAAACCACAGACAAGATAACTCAAATCAAGGAAAGATTGAAAATAGCCAGAGATCGTCAGAAAGCTATGCAGATAATCGCCGCAAGCCACTAGAATTCCAGATAGGAGACAAAGTACTTTTGAAAGTATCTCCTTGGAAAGGAGTAGTACGATTCGGTAAGAAAGGAAAACTGAGTCCAAGATATGTTGGACCATTCCCAGTGATCCAACGAATAGGACCAGTAGCTTATCGCTTACAACTACCAGAAGAACTAGCTGGAGTACATGATGTATTTCATGTATCCAATCTCAAGAAATGTCTATCAGACGAATCCCTGGTAGTACCTCTTCAAGATGTGGAGGTAAATGAAAAGTTAAAATTCATAGAGAAACCCTTACAAATAGAAGACCAGAAGGTCAAGTTTCTTAAACACAAACGACTAGTGCTAGTCAAAGTCAAATGGGATTCAAATAGGGGACCAGAATATACTTGGGAGCTGGAATCAGAAATGAAGCGGATAAAACCCTCATCTATTTCAATGAATCTCGAGGACGAGATTTTTCTTAAGGTGAGGAGGATGTAATAACTCTCATTAAAATCCATAATTAGGATGATAATTAGTCAATAAGAAAACCCTAATTGAGACACCCAAGTAATTCTGTACTAACCCTAAAATTTTCAGAACAATTGGAATTAGGATCAGGGCCCCTAAAACTCAGGGGGGGTTAAACCCTAGTGATAATTATCCATAATATTCGTTGTACAGATTATAATTCGTTTTATAAATGAGTCAGCAAAGCTAGTCCCGAACCCAGCTAGCCTATGTAATTAGACTGCACCCCTTACGGATCGTAAGGGGAAAAGCCATACGGTCCGTAAGCCTGTCCAAAAATCACTATAAATAGCAGACATTGGCAATTGCTTTCTGTGTTGAAAACGACGTAAGAATTCTTTGTAGACGTCGAGTTATAAGCAGAAACAGTCCATAGTATACTAATATCGAATTGCTGCCGCAAAACAGGGTAATCACTCGATCGCTATTACGATTCATTTTCCGACTGATCAATATATCCAATGGATGTTTAAGTGCCGCCCACATAGGGTTATACTTTGTCGTTCGTCGTTAAATCGATGGATGTTTAAGTATTGCACTTTGTCGTTCGTTGTGAGAATTTGATCTCGTGAGTTATCGTAACTGCTGTATTGATCACTAACCCGGTTTTGTGTGCATTATTATTATATTAGGTTAACAAGGCTAATCCATATTCTGTCCGTGTTAAATCTGCAATGTGAGTCATTCTCTTTTTATCAACTGTTTTACAATACCCCAAATTATTTTCAGAATTATAATTACAGTGATTAAGTTTATGTAATCACCAAATTACAGCCGGTATATGGGGTATTGTGCACATTACTACTGTTTTAATCACATTAGGTGGGCGAACCTAAAATTAAGTGATATACGTCATTCATTAAGGCAGCCAATGGTGATATGACCACAGTCACAGATCCGGTCAAGTGACAAATACTGTGGGTAGTTGGTAGATATCAAAAACATATGTAAAAACTCTTAATACTGTAAATTATAATAAACGAGTCATTTTAGTAAACTGAATGATTCACTCATTATTTCCCGCTGACAAAACCTTTTTCAAACATGTTTCAGGTGATCTATTGTAATTCAGGAAAAGTGCTGGGGAGCATTTCAAGCTTAAGATAGTGGCTCATTATAAATAGAGAAATATGTTTTCTAAAAATTAAAGATTTCTCAGTAAAAACTTGTTATTGTAAATTATCGGGGTTTTATCCCGAATTGTGAAATAAAATAATCGGGAAAAGTTTTTTAGCTTTAAAACGATCCTGATGGAAAAATTCCGCTGCTAAAATCACATAAATAAATATCACGTGATTCCGCGGCTCCGGAAACGGGTCAAACCGGGTCGGGGGCCGTGACACGCAACCATTGGAAATTCCAGTTTGGAAATGGGAACATATCACTATGGACCTGTTGACCAAACTGCCTAGGACGAACCGAGGGTTTGATGCTATATGGGTGGTCGTGGATAGACTGACGAAGAGTGCTCACTTTATTCCTATACGTGAGACATATACTTCGGAAAAGATGTCGGAGGTATATACAAACGAGATAGTGGCACGTCACGGAGTACCGGTATCCATTGTGTCGGACAGAGATACCCGGTTTACTTCAAACTTCTGGCGAGATTTTCAAGAACAGATGGGAACAAAACTTTTTATCAGCACTGCATACCATCCTCAGACGGATGGGCAGAGTGAAAGAACAATACAGACACTGGAGGATATGCTGAGAGCGTGTATTATCGATTTTGGGGGCAGCTGGGATGTATATTTGCCATTAGCAGAATTTTCTTATAACAACAGTTATCATGCCAGTATCGGTATGGCCCCGTATGAGATGCTATATGGTAGGAAGTGTAGAACCCCGGTGTGTTGGGGTGAAGTGGGTCCGCGTGAACTGGCCCATAAAGATGTTGTCCAAGCCACTAACAAGAAAATTGACGTGGTTCGAGCTCACTTGAAAGCGGCCCAAGACAGACAAAAGTCTTATGCTGTCAAAAGACGAAAACCGATTGAATTTCAGGTAGGCGATTCGGTTATGCTAAAAGTTTCCCCATGGAAGGGTGTCATCCGATTCAGAAAAAGAGGGAAACTAAGCCCAAGGTTCATCGGGCCATTCAAAATCATCGAACGGGTTGGCAAGGTAGCGTATCGCTTTAAACTACCGGACGAATTAAGTGGAATCCATGGTACGTTTCATGTGTCACAACTCCGAAAGTGCTTGGCGGAGGAAACGGCTTATATCCATTACGATGATATTGAGGTGGACAATAGCCTTAATTATGCGGTAAGGCCAATCGAAATCCTAGATCGGAAGATTAAGGACCTGCGGAATAAGAAGATTGATCAGGTTAAGATCAAGTGGGAGCATAGAAAGGGTTCAGATACAACATGGGAATACGAAGAGGAGATGCGACGTCTCTACCCTACACAATTCGGTACGTACACTGGTTTCGGGGACAAAACCCTTTTAAGGGGGGGTAGACTTGTAACACCCCGAAAATATAAAACTTTATATTAGAATTATAAAGAATAAAATAAATGATAAAAAAAACTAACTAGGAATAAATAACCCAGTTAGTCGAGAGTCTTGTAATAACTTGCTAGAGGGTTAAAACACCTTAAATAAGAACTTATTGATAATGGAGGGACTAAAGGTGTTAAAAGCTGAAACTAGAATTATTAAAAACAAAATTTAATCACCAAACACACACTAATGTGTGTGTCTGGTCGATCAACAAAGAGGGGGCGACCTAAGCTCATCTTCAAAACCCTAAACTCTCACAAATCTCTAAAATTGAAGGTCAAGATCAATTCCAAAACGAAATCCGAGCTTAGATTGGTAATCTCCACTGTAAGGGGGTCATAAGGTATGTGAATTTTGAAGGAAATCTCTATTTTAAATTTCTGGATGGACTAAGAGATTTCGAAAATTGTTGTTGCATGAATGTTATATGATGAAATTGAAATGATATTGTGTCTAGGAATGAACCTTAGACAATCATATGTTGAAATCATGTCTAATTTTTGTGTATTCCATGAACACCAATGAAGGTGATTAGTGGGTTTTGTGGAACATGATAAATGTCACACCCCGACATTTCCACGTATTACCGGTGGGCCCGGTGGGGAGTATCGTGAAGTAGTTGATATCATCGTAGTCAAATAACATAATTTAAATGCACAACGGAAGCAAAAGATAAATATATTACAATCCGTTTCAAAAGTAATATCAATTATTACAACGGAATGTAAGTTGGATCCACAGGCGGATCTTAAAACAGAAAGATAACATTGTTCAACAGACTTTAGGCATTTAGAACTTGCGAGATTCCCTATTGACGCCCTGACTCTCAGCCAATTACGTATAGTACCTGTCACTTAAACTTTTTGGGAATATACGTCAGTTTACACTGGTAAATACAACTTTAGTGACTCATTTTGAAAAGGGTTAAAATTGATTTGAATGCACATGGCACAAAACTTTTATAACTTGGGACAATTATATAAAAATAATCTTGTATACAGATTTACATGTTCGTTATACATTTAGGGCCTGATGTAGAAACCGAGTCAAGATTAACAGACACACCACAAGTATAGGCCCACAAGAGAGTGAGATACCGTTTCCCTTAAGCAGCTGTCAGGTGTACGCCTACACCCCGTGCTTAAGACGTGGCCATTTTTAATTTATAATGATGCCAAGGATATCCGGGACATGGTCATTAACCCCCAAAGGCTTTTATTTCAAACAATACAGATTAAAGCAGGTTACCTCAATAATTTAATCACAATACGATTAAACATTCAATACCCGACCAAGCGGTATTATTATAATACCGTATCCCAAGCCCGTATAGGGAAAATAAGTTAAGAGGATTTACCTGAGCTTAAAATGCAATTTATACTCAGTTGTATATCCTAGTCAGCAAGCACAAGTACTTCTACTGGGGCTCTTAATCTGGAACGAAGGTTTTTATTAACCTATTAGATTCCTAACGGGTCTTGTTTAAGTATTAACTTAGACCGGTTAGTTTTAAGGAAAGGTTTACGGTTCAAACGCAAGATTAAGCGAAGACCGGATTAGAATGTGGTTTAGTCCCAACAAGCTTGAATACTTGTTTAATATGGGTAAACTAAACACCTTCTGGATTTTGAGATAAAAGTGATAAGGTTTGACCCGTTTCGGCTAATTTATGCAAACTAGTTACACAAGCCGATCCAAACGCGAAAAGTGCGTAACGGGTAACCAAATGAGTCATGAACAGGTTTCCTAAGTTAATATGCCCTAAACATGTTGTGATATCAGTAGGATACCTTCCATTATGTCCAAAACGAATTAAGGACCAATTTATGCCCCGTAGGGGTATTTTGGTCATTTTAATGGTTATAAAAGAGATTAAATATTATTCTGAGTTACAGGTCTGATTTAATCAGTAAATATACTTAATTTAATAAGTTATAACAGTAGGGTATCATTTATATGTGAAATTTATTAATTATAACCATATTATGCACCGTAGGGGCATTTTGGTAATTTCGCATAGGCTTAAAGGTCAAAACTGAAAAACTGAGTTTAAAACTTTTCCTTACTGTTAAAATATAAAAATTTACTGAATATATCAGTAGGCATCAACCCTTATATGTTTAAAATAGTTTTGATACATACTATGCGTTAAAAACGCTTAAAAAGGCGATTTGGAGCCATTTCCGGGTTTTCAAAGGAAAGCTAATGTTTTTATTATTCCAGAAGGCTCAAAATATTTTATTTATCATATTAGATCAGTAGAAAACGGTTTGGGGTCAAAAGGATTTATAAAACTCATTTTATAGCCCAAAAGGGCAAAACCGGCAATTACCGAATTAAAGCTAGAACCCTATGTTATGCTCAGCCTAAAAATAAATAAAAATCTTTAAAAATCTCAAAATATTATTTTATATCAGTAGGTAAAAATTTTGGTTTCAAAAATTAGGTTTAGATAGGATTTATGCTAATTATGCCGTTAAATAAATAAAAAGGCTTTCTAATTACGCTATTGAGCATAACTCCTAATCTAGACCTCAAACTGGTGTCAAATTTTAGGGACAAGTTTATAATTCAGTAGTGAAGGTTTCTATCCTCTCCTATTTTCAAAAATATCGTTTTAAGGTCCAAAGGGCATAACGGTCAACATTTAGGCATTTAACGGAAACATGCATGAACTAGGATTTCTATGGAACGAAGTTGTATAACCTTGGAGGGTTATACTAACTTATAATATGGTCCTAATGTAATCCTAAGGCATATCTAAACTAAGCTAAATTGGGTCAGAACTGAAAGTCAAAGCAAAAGTCAACTTTTGCGACTTTCGGTTCCGAACCGAGCCTATACTTAGAATTGTCGGGTTGAATCGTGCTTAGGCATGTTCAACTAATATTTACCAAGTTATTAAAGTGAGAAAACTGATTTTATGACTTTTATATAATAGCCATGTATTTTATTTAAAACTAACCCGTTTGACTTTTATTTGACCCGACAATTAAACTAAGTAAACGTGGTAATTAGGAGGTGCCCTTTTAAGGGTTAAACACCTACCTAATTACGGTCACGTAGCCATGTTCGATGCGAACAATGGCTCAACCGTTTAAAAGTCAAAGAGTTTATCGAAAACGCTTGACTTTCAGTTATAACCGCTAAAATTTAAACTAAGCATGAAAGGACACTTACAAAAGGTCCAAGCAAGGAGGGAGTTGATCTTGGATGTTCAGGTATGAAGCACAAGGGCCCCAACTTAGAACAATGAGATCAAGGGGTGAATGAGAGCAAAAATTAGAGGGGTATTTATAGGTTTTTGAGAACCGTTAGGATCGTTTCTCGTAAACCGTGATCAAATCTGAGCCATACACCTCCTACCCATGGTTTACTAAACAATGGGCAGCCCCTAGATTCAAGTATGAGAGACAAAGAGCAAAACCAAAGCTGGTTTTCAACATTCTGCTGCTGGGTATTAGTATACGGACCGTATGGTCCTGTATACGGTCCGTAAGGGACCAAATCAGCATAGCAAAACTTCAATTGTTGACACATTAGGCCCCTGCACTTGTTAATTGCCATTTCCGACACATCTAAGGCCCGTTAAACCATTTTTAAGGCTATACAATGATTCCTAAGCATAGGGAACATGAAAAATGCTCAAAAATATACCGGATGTTGGTTCGTTTGGTCGTATGGTTACGTTGTTCGGCTAATTACGACGAAACACGGACGGACGCGAAAAATGAACCAAACTACGTGACGAATGGAATTTTATCAATCCAAACACTAAAATAAAGTATTTTAGTGCTTACATAAATTTTTGGGTGTCCAGGGATATTCAGAATGCAAGATATGCGCGAAAATGCAAACTTGTGCCCTTTTTGACACTTTTAGTCCCTACATGACCTAAAAGTTTATTTTTTTTTGCGCACCAAACACTTTTAAGCCTATATCTAAGCTATATAAAGGATAAATAGGGTACGTCTAACTTATGGTCATATTCCGGAAGGTCCGATTCTATACGAATCGACATACTTTTGCAGTTTGACGCAATTAGTCCCTTAATTGCGCAAAGTAGCGCGAAATGCCGTTTAATGATATCTAAGCCTTCCGTGGCCTATAATAATCATTCCCAAGCATATATTTAAATATTACTATGCTCCCGTTTGCTTAAATGGTCACCGAATGGCGTAGATTCAAAAGTTGACGCTTTAGGCCCCTCTATTGTGCAAACTTGCGCATCTCATCATTTATTAGCATTGAAGCCTCATCTAATCCATATTAGGCATCCTCGAAAGTATTATTAAACATTACGATGCTTTGGGTTCGCTAAAAGGTCATTCAGAGGTATAATTAAACATATCGACACTTTTAGTCCCTCTAACTTGCAAAGTTGCGCGTAACTTTACTTATAGGCATAAAAACCTTAGACGACCATTATTTGGCATTACCGAGAGTATAATCAAATATCATGAAGCTCCCGGTTTGTTGAAAGGTCACTCAGAGGTAAGAATTTACATGTTGACGCTTTTAACCCTTTATTGCGCAAACTTTCAATTAATTCCGCAAACGGCTACACTTGATTTGTCACGTGGCTCATTTGTGAATATAAATATCGCGAGAGGTTATTTAGAAACTTATTTTAGGTATGCTAACACTTCCAGTCCTTTCATAATCAAGTTTTTCGATTTTTCGAAAAATTAGTCCCTTAAATTCAATATTTGACTTCTTTAGGGTTTATTACACGTGTCAATACTTCATTGGACGTGATTTTACGAGGTGTTACAATAAACACTAGTATTTTGATTGTTGTTCTAGTGCAATCTAAGTTCTATGAAGTGAATTCTGGTTGATTAATGTTAAATTTGATGTGAAATTACCCGTTTAATGTTAATCTTGGCTAGATAACAAGCTACGATTTGATAATGAATTGTGAGAAATTTGTGCCTTTAAGGTGTTTATAAGAACGACTCAAAGAAGGCTAAAAACTGGAAATTTGGGTTAAAACACGTATTTGTAAATTTCGGCAAACTATGCGTTATATGTTAAGAAAAGAGTTCTAAACGGGTTGTGGTTGAACTCTATAGGAAAGGATACCAGAACGTCAAGTGGACAAGCCGGTGGCGACTTGCGTTTGAAGGGCGTGCTTTGAAGGTATGTAACTCATTTCGTTACATTAAGAAAATTGATATTTAAACATGTATAGTTGCGTTTTGGAATATAAATTTCGTTGATTGAAGTGATAAAGTTCACTACTTGAATTAATAGATTAACATTGGATTAAGAAGCGTTTGGTAGTCAATATAAATGGAGGATTCCATAATTGAGCCGAATGGGTCGAATAATTATGTAGATAGTAGTGTTATAGTTTGATAGTGAGCTTTTGGCGTCGACAATCACAAGAGCATGAAGCCATATGGATGGTAGTGAAATGCCGGTGATATTAAGCCCCGGATGTTGGGTAAGAGCGCCAAAAGGTTACTATCTCAATGGTATAAAAATTGGTATAAACTTGGTGGGTCGAATAATTACATAGTGATTTTAGTCATTCGGTTCGTAATCTCAATTTTTGGGTATGATAAATGTTATAGGCACGTCGGTAATGAAATTACAGACGTATAGGAAAAAGAATCACCTAAAAGGACCTACGGATCAAAAGTTACGGACATTTGAAGTTAAAATTTGGAATTTTCGGAGCTGGCAGGAAATGCAGGTCAAAAACCTGCACCTGCTGGAAAATGGTATTCCCCGCGCCACGCGACAGGATCACCTAGATCCGGCGCGACACGCGACAGAATGAAAGATACCTGGCGCGACACGCGACAGGACCAATTCTGAATTTTTATTTTATTTTTAATGATTCGATGTTGGAACTTGTTTATACGCATTATATCAATGTCAAAACTAATATTTTAAGTGGTTTTGACTTTAGGTGACAATGGGGACTTTCCGGATGGCGATCAAGCATGTTTTGAAGAACCGAACACACACTTTTGAAGCTTCCGCAATAGATTAACTTTGTTTTAGACAATGTTTAAAATGTAAACAATTTACGAATCATGGTTTGAATGTTGGAACTAGATTAGTAGTCAACTAGTATGCGATCACCTTAAAACTTAAACTTTGTACTTGTTTTGAAGTAAAGTACCAATCTATATAAAATCAAGCGTATTTTCATTTAATTCGATTATAAATTAGACGGTTGTTACAACCACTGCACCACCTCCGCCATCACACCACCACCTCTCTCTCTACGGTCTCTCTCTCTCTCACCGATCTTTCTCTCTCTCTCTCTCTACGGTCTCTCTCTGTACGGTCTCTCTCTCTCTCTCACCGATCTCTCTCTCTCCACGGTCTCTCTCTCACCGATCTGGGTTTTGTTTTAATTGATGGGTTTGGTGGTGGTGGGTTTTGACGATGGTGGTGGTGGAGGTGGTAGCTGAGATATGGTGGTGAAGGTGGTGGCTGAGATGTGGTGGTGGAGATGTGGTGGCAGGTGGAGGTGGTGGCGGTGGTGGAGGTGGAGGTGGTGTTGGAGGTGGAGGTGGTGTCAGCAGGTGGATGTGGAGGTGGTGCCGGTAGGTGGAGATGGAGGTGGTGGCGGAGGTGGAGGTGGAGGTGGAGGTGGAGGTGGTGTCGGAGGTGGAAGTGGAGCTAGGGTTTTGGAGCAGATGGATGTTTTGAAGAGGGAGAAAGGGAGAAGAGGTTGGCAGAGGTTTGAAGACATGGGGAAGGATCTGCTTGGGGAAGAGGTGAGGCAGAGGTAAAAGCTCTGCAGATCTTCAAGAAAACAAACAAGCTGCAGGACCCTTATGTTTGCGCGACGCAGACATAAGTGCTCAGAAGAACTTTTGGCCAAAAAAAACAAACACCACCTTAGTCTTTCATTATCTCACACATTCAATTAGGAATTCCAAAGATCTTCCTTATTATTTTTCTCTTCTCAAGACCATCCATTGCCATCTCACTTGTGTCTGAGTCCAAATCAGAGACCCACAATTTTCACTTCCCGTCCATTTGCATATTCAAAGAAGACTGAAAGAACCAGAGAAGACATAGAGAGCAGTGCGGTTTCTAAATCACAACCTTCATCGAGTCGATCCTTTTCTTGATGGAAGGAGGAATTTATTCACTCCGGCATCATAGTTGCCGCACCAACTGTCATACGGTTCAGATATTGTGGCGGAGCATCAGATGCTCTAGCAGCATCATAGTTTCTTCTTCATTAGTCAATCTTAAAAATTCATCCACAAATTCCTATTATTCTGACTCAATTAATCATAATCAGCCCCAATAATCTGATATAATGAACCATATACAGCCTAGAAACCCTGGCTTTTGAATTTCAAAAGTCTATTACGCAACCTACATAAGGGTAGATGGTTGATACATTCTCAAATGTTTACTTTTTTAAGTGTTTCAAGACTGGAAGTTGGTGTTATCGGCAGCGACGAGTAGTGTTTGGGTTTGTATATCTGGTAACCCGAATTTAGAGTTGAATTATGGAGTCATTATTATTGTTCCTCTAATGTCTGCATCTCCCAGATCTTTTTTTTTTTTTTTTTGCAATTACTGATAATTTTTCTTGTATTGATATACGGTTTGACTTGATTGTTGCAATAGCGCTAGAGGAACAATCATGTTCCTGAATTATTTGTTTGTTGTAGACAAAGTTCATCTGTGTGAATTGTGATGTGATAACCGATGGCTTATGTTGTCTTATGAATCCAATGGGCCAGTCCAGTCCAACAACAGAAAATGCACCAATGTTCCAGAAGCCCAAGAGAAAGAGTGAAAGGCTCAAGAAAGTGCCTGCCAAATTGAAGGAATGAATGGGATACGTCAGCAGGAATCTTTTGTAACAAATTAGTATAATAAGGTGCATGAGGGGTGTGGTAAGATATGCATGTTGTGAGTTTGTTAGATCCTTCTTTTCTCATCTCCTCTTCGGTTCCTTTTTCCCACCCCCTTTCTTAGCCCTATTTGAGTCATAAAGTTACAATTTCCTGCTGTTCAAATTATATTTCTTATTACTGTTGATTGAAAACACTACATTGGTGCTTTCATTGACCATTCGCTTCCATGGCTGATGGTACTCGGTTACACGGATTGGATGACGGGTTACGTGTTCTACAGGAATCGTACACCCAGTTGCAATCTGCTTAGGCTCAGTTAGCTCTGGATCAGAAGGAACTTTGTGCAGATGTGAATCTCATCGCTACATCTATGGAAGACCAGAAGAAAACAATGAATAAAATACTTGCTCAGATGAGTTTGTTTAGTCCCAAACACAAAACTCCTGACGACGGTTCCTTCTCCGGCGACAATGTTAAGGGCACTTACATCCTTGGTCGCCACAAACCGGCTCTAGTCAACTTGCCGCGTTTCACCAGTGTTTCACCGGAACGTTGGGTCGCGCAAGCTGAACGATATTTCTCATTTTATTCAATTCTGGATGCGGATCGTTTAACGATTTCTTCATTCTATCTGGATGATGAAGCAGCTGATTGGTATGATTGGCTCATTCGTATAAACCCGACCATCGGTTGGCGGGATTTCACGGCGGCCTTAATTCAGCGGTTCTAATCCAAAGATCTCGAGTCTCCTGAAGGTATTCTCGCAAAATTGACCCAAACCACTACGGTTGCTGATTATCGTCACAAATTTGAGGAAATTTCCAATCGATCTATGGTATTACCTCCTCCGTTCCTTATTAGTTGTTTTATTTTGGGTTTGTGCAGTGATATTAAACAGTCGGTCATCATTCACCAGCTGGTGACTTTGGAAGACGCCATGGAAATGGCCCAGTTACATGAAAATCGTATCCAACTCGAAAAAGGCATGGGCCGCCTTATTTTGGGCAATACTAAGCCCATTTTACCCACCCCTAAGCCCAATGTTTCAGCACCACAGTCGCCATCTGTTCTGAACACCATCACGAACCCTAAATCCGCTTCTTCTATTGGTTTCCGGCGACTCTCCCCTGCTGATATGGCTACTAAACGAGCTCAAGGGTTGTGTTTTCGCTATGACGAACCCTATAACCGTGAATATAAATTCAAATCGGCTCCTCAACTTCTCTTCTTCGATGATGAACCAGCACAAGAGAGACTGCCGCTGGATCCATTGATGATCCTTCTTCGGATGCCCTGATTGCTGCACAATTACAACTCGATGAGGTAAAAACACAGTCTACTATTTCTTATAACGCGTTGGCAGGGGGTTGTACCGCTTCTACGTTATGGTTTAGTGGGAAGGTGTTGGGGAAACCTGTTCAAGTTCTGTTGGATGGCGGTAGCACGCATTGTTTTGTCCAGACTAGGATGGCTAAGTTTTTAAATCTTACAGTCGAGGCGATTACTCCTTTTTCGATTTTGGTTGGTAATGGGGAGCGTCTTCCCTGCTCTGGTGTCGCCAAACAAGTGGAATTGGTTATACAACAACAGTCCATATGGGTTGATTTCTTTGTGTTGCCGTTACAAGCCTGGGATATGGTTTTAGGCGTTTCATGGCTCTCCACTTTAGGTCCGGTAATCACCGATTATGCTAATGCTACGTTTGAATTCCAGTATAAAGGGACCAAAGTCGTTTGGCAAGGGGATGTTAATAATATTATTCAGCCTATTCAATTCAATGGTCTTCGAAGGTTGGCTGCCATTGATGATTGTTTTCATTTGGTACTAAACGCTCCTACCGACCATGTAACGCCCTGCTTATTTGTACTTTCCATTTATAGCAAGTCTTGTTGTACTTCCATTTTTGGAAACCTTGTACCCTTGTAATCGTTCTTTCTTTATAATCGTTGTAAACTTGAGACATGAATCATGAATGAAAACTTGCATTTCTTTAAATACTTGTTATACATACTTCATGCATAATTATACATTTGATGGTGAAACAATTTGATACTTACTCGTGATGCTTACAAACGTACGTTGGATTCATAAATACGTGACATACATGCTTCATACTATGCTTACATACAAATTCTATACTTAAACATGCACATTCATACACTTATGCAACTTTTAGAACATGTTATATATGCTTAGGAACCTTAAATAAGTCACAAAACTCGTCCTAAATAACATTGGGATATGTTGCAAAACAATAAAACACAAAATAAAAATTTTGTGCTTTAGAACTGGGCTTTACGGACCGCAAGACACCCTTTACGGTCCGTAAGGGGGTCTGGCGGGACAGCAACTCAAATCCTCCGCGTTTATGCACGAAATCCCAAGTTCTCACCTCCTCCAATCAGCTCTAAACCTCCATTAAACACCTCCAATCAACCCTAAACTCATCCCCTATAAATACCCATCTTCTCCAAGCACTTTCAACACTCTCAAATCTCTCCAAAATCACTCTCAAGTTCTTGCAAAATTCAGAAATTCGGACAGATTCATACCTTCATACAAAAGTGAGCATAACTTGCTCAAAACTCAACCAAATTACTTGATTCCTCTTCCTACTTGCTTGGATAATCATGGGGTTTGATTCCTTGATCTCTCCTTGGAGAAATCAGACCTGGAATTGCCCTAAAAATGTCCCTAAACTTTCTGTTGTGTTTTTAATTCTTTCAAAACTTGTTTAAACTTATCAAACTTGAGTCTAACTCATCTCAAACCTATGTCCTAATGCTTACAACCTATTTTATGGTTGGTTAAGCTTAAAAACAAGGTTGAGACATACAACAAACCTCAAATAAATTCCGTTTTGATTAGGGTTTTTAACCCACAACTCATGTTCAAGCTCCAAACTTGATATAGGAGTGATTATGGAACAACTTGGGTTTTTCCAACATAAAATCCCCACATGATTTGATGATTTCTCATAGCTTAGATTGTTTACATTCTTATAGTAATCCTAGTTCATGACCCTCCTTGTTTGTTGTTACAACAAGTGTAGTGGTGAACATATACGAGGTGCCTAAATGGAAGCTTGTTCTTCCTACCTCTTACATGACTTCTATGACACATTTTGAGGTACCTAAATGAAGATGTAATCTTCTACCTCATGCTTGATATACTTGAACATTTGGACGTAATAATATATACTATATAACCTAAATAATATCTATGTACATTCGAACCTTTGATACTGAATTCATATTCATTTGTCAAAGTAGTAGAACATCATCTAAGGCTAAACCTTGTTATGATTGTTATGAGTGTTCAACTCATGAAATCGTTATAACCCTTGTGATTACCAAGTGTCATACAAGTGTTGTGCATTAAAGATGATTATTTTGGATATAATACTTTCATATCATTTTTAATTCCGAATCCTTAAAATCTTCCGAATTCCCCAAACTTATACACTTTGTTCCTTTGTGTAGAAGGACAAGGTGCTCCAACTAGCTAATCCAACAACCAACTTACTCTCGGATTCTCGAGTTCAAGACTTGCAAAACCGTGAGTATACTCGTATCCCCTCTTTTACTTTTACCACTTTTGGGGTGTAGCATGTTTACTTATCAAAACTTACACATGAACATTTTGCTTAAACACATGAACATTCCTATAACATGCTTGTATACGTGATTGCTTGATACTTTAAACTTGGGTTGAGGACATTATGTGTTAAACTTATCATTAACTTCGTACGAGCCAAACCATGACATATGTAGCGCTATAGGATTAATGACCCGCCCGTAGACTTGTGGTTATGTCATGAGCATATTGCGTTTCATTATTGGTTTGATATGTTAGACACATGCCAAATTTATTGTTTATCTTGAATCACATGCTTGCTATGAGGAATTGTTTAAAACTTATCTTTTGTTATGTACGTACCAAACTTGTATACTCGCCTTTGCTTTTGCATTGAATTGCATTTTAAACATGTTACAGGTTGATGATGACGATGCTATGAAAAGAAGTAGCGTTGATGCCTAGATACACATATAGACGTTTAGGTTTAATATGTTGTATCAATTTTGCTTTTGTTGTTATGTACTTCTTTTGAACTTGTTGTATTTGAATTTCTTGTAATGTTGACAATTTACTTTATGAAATTAAATCAGTTTATTAAATATTGTCACAAATAGCGTTATGATGACTCTAGCAATCTTCACACTTCGTCTCATCCCGATGTTTCCGCCATTGGTTGGGGTGTGATAGACCAGTTATTGTCGGACTGCCCACCTGATATCCTTCCACTTTTATCTGAATTTGCTGCTGTGTTTCAGCCCCCGACCGGTCTCCCACCGGCTCGTTCCCAAGATCATGCTATTACTCTATTACCTCAGCACACTTCGGTTTCGGTTCGCCCTTATCGTTATCCTCATTTTCAGAAACAGGAGATCGAACGGTTAGTTTTGGATATGTTAAAGCAAGGTATTATCCGACCGAGTAATAGTCCATTCTCATCTCCGGTTTTGCTAGTTCGTAAAAAGGATGGTACGTGGCGCTTTTGCGTAGATTATCGGGCATTGAATGCCATAACCGTTCGCGACAAATTTCCGATTCCTTCTATTGATGAATTATTTGATGAACTCTATGGTGCTCAGTTTTTCTCTAAGCTTGATTTACTCACAGGCTATCATCAAATTCGTCTCAAAGACTCAGATATCTTAAAGACGGCTTTTCATACTCATGATGGGCACTATGAATTTTTAGTTATGCCGTTTGGTCTTACAAATGCACCGTCTACCTTTCAACGACTTATGAACGATGTCTTTCGGCCGTTTCTTCGTAAACTCGTCTTGGTTTTCATTGACGACATCCTTATATATAGCTCGTCTTGGGCTGATCACTTAACACATGAAGGTGTGTCTGTGGACCCAGAGAAAATTAGTACCATTCAACAATGGCCGACACCCGCTTCAGTAAAAGATGTTCGTAGTTTTCTCGGCCTTGTAGGGTATTATCGTCGTTTCATTAAAAATTATGCTTATGTTGCGGGGTCACTTTCTGATTTGCTAAAGAAAGACGGGTTCTCTTGGTCTTCTCAAGCTTCCACTGCCTTTCACAAACTGAAGGAACTCTTAAGTACCACACCGGTTCTCGCTTTACCCAACTTTTCTAAGCCTTTTACGATCGAAACCGACGCATCGGGGTCGGGTATTGGTGATATCCTCTCCCAAGACAAGAACCCTATTGCCTTTTATAGTAAAAAATTGTGCCCTCGTATGCAAAACGCATCGGCTTATCAAAGAGAAATGTTTGCTATTACACAAGCAATTGCAAAGTGGCGGCAATATTTGCTTGGTCGGAAATTTGTGGTCATCACGGATCAACAATCGCTGCGTAATTTACGAGACCAGGTCATTCAGACACCCGACCAACACAAATGGTTGGGTAAGCTCCTCGGATAAGATTTCGACATTATCTATCGGCCGGGTAAACAGAACAGCACTGCAGATGCTCTATCTCGCATACCAGCTGCCTCCTTTTTCACTATGTCCACTCAAGAACTGTCTTTCTTAGCCGATCTTCGGGCTGCACTACTTGCTGACTCGGAATTACAACAACTATGTCAACAGATTACGCTTAATTCCTCTGCTTTTCCTCACTATACTCTTAAGGACGGGTTGTTATTCTTTCATCGTCGACTCGTTGTGCCTACTAATTCTACTCTTCGCTCTCTCTTACTTAATGAATTTCATTCTTCTGTAACGGGAGGCCATGCGGGTGTTACCCGAACCTTCCACCGCATATCATCTAACTTCTATTGGAAAGGTATGCGTCTGGATGTTAAAACCTTTGTTTCTACTTGTCAAATCTGCCAGCAGATGAAGTCATCAACGTTGCCCCCTACTGGCCTCTTACAACCTCTACCTATTCCACAGCTGGTCTTTGACAGCATCGCTATGGATTTCATAACGGGGTTACCCCTGTCACATGGCAAAACTGTCATCCTGGTGGTGATTGACCGCCTGTCCAAGTACGACCATTTCATTAGCCAGCCGGCCACAGTCACTAGCTCTAGTGTGGCTGCTGTCTTTGTTTCAGAAATCGTTCTCCTACATGGTATACTTGTCGATATTGTTACAGACTGAGATCCTCGTTTCATGTCGGAATTTTGTCGCGAATTACACCGACTTCATGGCACTACTCTCTCTTATACTACTGCCTATCACCCGCAATCCGATGGGCAAAGTGAGGCTTTAAAGAAGTGTCTTGAGTTATATTTACGTTGTTACGTTTCGGATGTTCCTAAGGAGTGGGTTCGTTTTCTGCATTGGGCAGAATTTTGGTATAACATGGCTTACCAGACCAGTGCCCGCATGACACCATTTGAAGCCCTCTATGGTTGTCCCCCTCTAACACTTAGCCGTTATGCACGAGATGCCACCGGCAATGCCTTGGTGGCTGCTACTTTGACTGCACGAGATGAGATTCTATCACTATTAAAAGGGAATCTGGCCAAAGCTCAATCTCGCATGAAATCTGCAGCAGACAAACACCGTTGAAATGTATCGTTTCAAGTAGGCGAGTGGGTTTATGTGAAACTTCAGCCTTACCGCCAAGGATCCATCCGCTTGCAAAGGCACTATAAATTGGGTCGTAGGTACTTCGGCCCTTATCAAATCCTTTCAAAAATTGGCCCAGTTGCTTATAAACTCGCCCTTCCCGACACGGCCAAAATTCATAATGTATTTCATGTTTCTGTTCTTCGGAAGTGTGTGGGATTTCGGAGCAGCAAGTTACTCCAATCGACTTGGTGGACACTTCCGCTACACTAATCTTAGAGCCTGCTGCTGTTTTAGATACAAGGACTGTGCTGCGTGGTGATCAATCTATTGAACAATTACTCATTCAATGGGTTGGGCTCCCAGCTGAAAAGGCCACGTGGGAAGACAAGTCCTCGTTTGTTATGTCTTTTCCCTTGTTCCACCTTGTGGACAAGGTGGTTGTTGATGGGGGAGAAATGTTATGAATCCAATGGGCCAGTCTAGTCCAACAACAGAAAATGCACCAATGATCCAGAAGCCCAAGAGAAAGAGTGAAAGACTCAAGAAAGTGCCAGCCAAATTGAAGGAATGAATGGGATACATCAACAGGAATCTTTTGTAACAAATTAGTATAATAAGGTGCACGAGGGGTGTGGTAAGGTATGCATGTTGTGAGTTTGTTAGATCCTTCTTTTCTCATCTCCTATCCGGTTCCTTTTTCCCACCCCCTTTCTTAGCCCTATTTGAGTAATAAAGTTACAATTTCCTGCTGTTCAAATTATATTTCTTATTATTGTTGATTGAAAACACTACATGTTGAAATTTATTTATTGTTGATCTTTTGAACATGTGTTTTGAGCCAGATCTATTAGCCAAAGGAAGTTGAAGAGGTTAACTTAGTTCCAAAGACTAAGGAAGATACAATGAAGAACACTAAAAGGAAGCAAGAATACCTGAAAATGCAAAACTGGTTTGTTGATTCAGTTCTCTATTATGTTGATTTTGATATTATGTTTGTAGTTTGCGAAAGGGCTAATGTAGTAAAGTAGTAATGTACTTAAGTTGGTGGTCGCTAATAAGTTATTGGGTTTTATTACCAAAAAGTGATTGGTTGATAGCAAGGAAAAGCTTCATGTTCATATCCAAAGTTTAGGGTATGATTTCAACTTCTCTCTAGTGTAGCTAGCACTAGACAGTAGACATCTTGATAAAGGCAGTGTATATACTATTTTTTTTTATTCCAATATGTGATGCTACAAAGCTGAATGTATATTAGTTTTGTTATTGAATCATCATCGTCACCATTTTTTCTTGTTTTACAGTTGTTTTCACAAGGTTTATTCAATCATCTATTTTTTAAAACTGGTTCTTAGGTACAAGAGGTTAGAAATCGGAAGCACTCAATTATAATTTGAGATGCATCAGACTTTTCTTTCCTCTTAGACTGTAGGGTGTGGGGCTTGGGTTGGGGCGTGGGCTAGGGGAAAACGCCCAAGCCACCACCCCTTGGGGCTTGGGTTAGGGCTTGGGTTGGGGCGTGGCCCTTGGGGCTTGGGTTTGAAGCCGGGCGTGGGGCGGGCTTGGGTTTGATGTGGCGGCCTCCTATTCGCCTTGGGTTTTAAATTATATATATATATATATATATATATATATATTTTAATAACCTGCCAACCCACGCGGTGCACCCACGCCCCGCCATACCCCACGGACACGTCACTAGGCGGTGAGAGGGCTCGAACTCCACGTGTCAACTCATGCCCCCAACCCAAGCCCCACCATACCCCACGGTCTTAATAGAACAACTGATCAAGTATTCTATGTATAAATTTAGGGGTGTAAACGAGCCAAGCTACTTGTGAACTACTCGAGCTCGGCTCGAAAGCCCGAGCCCGAGCCCAAGCCTAAAAATAAGTTTGTTTCGCAATCAAACCCGAGCTCGAGCTTCACTTATCGAGCCGGCTCGCGAGCCTAAATGAGCTCATTATTTATATAACTTTTAATTGATATATTAAATATACATATAAATAATAATAATAATAATAACTAGGATTGCAACCCGCCGCAATGCAGCGTTGGTTCTTTAGTTATAACTAAGTCGATCTAGGACCCACATGTTATGTTAAACCTGTCAAACGGGGAAAAAATAGACGATGGAAAACGTTCACCCACACACGCACGTTGCATCATGTTAACTCGCAAAATTTAGAACGAAACGTAAAAACGTTAAGCCAAAGACACATGTTGCGATGTGTTTAGTCACAAAATTTAGAATCAAGCATAAAGCGAAAAATTTGCGAAAAATGAAAACTATAAAGGACCAAAGTTGAAAGTAAAAAAAAGTTATGAGGATAGATTGCAAAAGTGTAACACCTCGTAAATTCATGTCCAATATAATATCGACACGTGTCATGAGCTTTAAACGTGTAATGGACTAAATATGAGGGACTAAAGTTGACAAACGAAGAATGAACGTATATAAAAGGATTCAAAGTGTCAACGTTTGATAAATATACTTCTCAACAACCCTACACAACGTTTATACCCTCAAATGAATGAATTATGAATCATACGAAGCCAATTGTGGAAGAAAGTGAAGGATTACAAAACGCAAGGGTTAAAAGTGTCAACATGTTTAATTTATACCTCTGAGTGACCTTTTAACGAACCCGAAGCTTTGTAACGATTAATTATACTCACTATAATAAGTGATAAAAATTTCACAAGGTTTCGACATCGTATGAGAAAGATACGTTAACATTCGTAAGTGAGGGGTTAAAAGCGTCAACAGGGCAAAACTTTGTTTTCGATTATCGTTTAACGAAACTGGACCTAACGATGTTTGGTTTTATCTCAAGGATACTAGAAATATAAATTATATGGGTTATATGTGCTTAAAATGGAAATTATCTCGTTTTAAAAGGTTTAGGGGGGGTGAAAACAGCAAGTTTGAAACTTATTTGGCTGGTAACCATGTTGGTGGCGCTGCGCCACCACCTTCACCTTCTGCCGTCGTGCGACGCGACGACCTGACCTGGGCAGAATCTCTGCACACCTGCGAGTACAGTGTAGGATCGTTTTCGGACCCGAACGAGTCGATCAGAAGAGTTTATCTCATTTTCAGAGGCGGAAACTAAGAAACTGAGTTCAATTCAGCAAGTAATACACTTTAAACTGTCTTTTTAATTGATAGAATGACGTTTACAGCAATTCGACACTTCGGCAGCACTTCGTTGCAAACCGGAAGACTGAACTACTTGATTTCGCTCCAAGGGCCCTATTTATAGGGAATGTGATTTCGCTTGAACAAGACTCAAGCGAAATCAACATAGTCAACTCAAGCGAAATCAACTACAACCTTTCGAGCGGAATCAAAAGCATGGTGATTTCGCTTGAACTTGATCTACACCATTTCAAGCGAAATCTCTTCTAACTACATTTTCTCGTTTTTCGCGCCCTGATCTAACTAGCTATATACAAGACTCGATACAAGACGAAGACGAAAGACGGATGCACCAACAAACTCCCCCTCGGATGTTGACGGAGTCTTCAGTGTCGAGTCTTCGAATCTTCAGTCTTTATCAGCCTTTGGGCTTCTCTTTGAAGTATCTGAGGCTGTAAGTATCCTCAATCTCTAACTTCTCTTCTCTTTCATCTCCAATAAACTTTTTCCTTCGGATGTTGACTTCTTCTCTAGTCATCAGCACCAACACACACTCCCCCTTGAGTGTTGAATCTTTGTCCACAAAATCTCTAGGAATCGGAAACCTGGCTTCTTTAAATCATAAGCTTCTTAGGATCAATCAACCTAGCTTTTCAGAATTCATTTCAAGATTGTGACCTGGCTCTCCTCCAGCTCAGGTTATCTGCACAATCTTTACCTCAAACGTAAGTTTTCTAATATTAAATTTTAACTCATTCAGACATCACTTGTAAAAATCACAAAATGATCTAGCATTTTGTTTCTGATGAACCACTTGCAAAAACATTTTTAAAACTTTTGATGACCACTTGTAAAATTTAAACTCTTAAACACACTCTCTTAAACCAAATATCATCATGTTTAGCACTTGGAACTTTGAAAATCAGCTCTTCAACACCAGTTGTCGAAAATCTTTTTGGATTTTTCAAACTTTATGCTAAAACACACTAAAATGTTTTTGGGATTTTTGAATATAATGAAATGCAGTAAAGAAATATTTACAAACAATATTTTTGTGAGTTTGCGTAAGAGGATCATATCAGTTTTTGAGACAAATCACCAACACCGTTATGCTACATTTCATTTTAAGTTCTAAACAATTCACCTAGATTGTCAGTATATTTATTGGTCCTCTTAAATTTTCACACAAAGTTCAACTGTTTCGAGATACTAGATTAATGTCTTAAGCACTTAAACTTAATCGCGTGTCCCACTACTTGAATATACTCACGTATCCAGATCCCAATATGCAGTCTTACAGGTGAGTATACCACAAATGATATCTGTAAAGGGGTTAGGTGCAAAACCGTGAGAGCTCAGGTCAGAACTTCCGTTCAGCAGAGAGATGACGGTTCGACTTTTGGTGTGTCCCCTTTAGAGGATCTTTTCTTCAACAGCAATGATTATCAATTTTATTGTTTCATCATTTTGCTGAGGGCTGTGCTATGTTTCAAGCATTTGCAGAAAGTATTATACGGAGACTAGGTCAGAATTTCCATTCAGCAGAAGTCCCGAAATAATACCCCAGATATCACTGAGCATAAAGACCTAGTATCGCAGAAAGAGGGACCTTTCAAACAAGATTTCGGGGGTTACCCATATATCCAAGAAGTTGTTCCCCACGATATAAGCAAGTTTGAATTTTTAAGTTTATATCTCGTCACAATCTACTAAATGTGCAAAAATCTACTGGCATATCCGCAGTGAGATTGTTTATCACATTTTTACTTTCCAATTCTTTAGCATGTTGTGAATGTCCACTGATGTACTATCATTTCCTCTTTTCACAACAAAACTCATTTTTAAATTTTATCATGTTTTTGACTTTTTCAAATTTTCTAATGTTTTTGGATTTTCTGAAATTTTACTCCCCCTAAAATGCAAACACATATAACAGAAATTTGAAAACAAACTATACAATAAACGTGACAACTGATATCAAATCACCTCAAATCGCCATCCACTTGGCATAAACAATCAGAACTTCCCCTATCAACAAACTATTTTCTCATTTTAGATTTCAAAACACTTAAGTTTGTTTTAATCAAAATGACTTTTCCAGAAAATAAGTTTGGTTGATTTTACCACTTGTAGGGATACCATTAGTAGGTTCGGGGATGTGGTTCATCATATTGTCTTTCAACCACTTGTAGGAAAATGCAAGTACAAATTAATGTCCTTGATTTACCGTTTGCAAGTATGCACAAACAAACCTCTTTACCATTTGTATGTAAACACAATCAAATATAAAGAATGATGCCGATTCATGTTCCACGCTTACCAACCCGGGAACTCCGGCAAGTCAGGTTTTTCTATTCAAAGAAAATATCCACCCAAGCCTGACCAGCCTTGGGTGTTACCGAGTCACCAACACTCGGTTTCTTACCTCCCATTTTCTTTTCATAGAACTCTTTAACCCCTTTGACTTTTTGATCAATCATCTTACCAAAGATATGTTTTACCTTGGGGTTAAAGGCCTTTTCAGCATCAAAAACCTGCTTATCAGAATAAAATTGGTTAGAAATCTCAACTTTACCAATTTTCTTCTTAAAATTTTCAGCCCGAAGTGATGGAAAATTCTCATCATCCACAGTCGGAACTGATTTTTCACCATTTTCAACAACCTGTGGCTCCTCTGATTTTTACCTATCAGAATCATCGCTAGAAATACCAACAGCCTTTTTAACAACCCATTTCTGGTTGTCAAATTTAGCTCTCTTCTTGTAAAACCTGTTTGAGCATTCACCAATTTCAAATTTTGAATTTTTGAATAATTTGGTTCTGTCAATTAGTGGTTCAAACTCAATCACTTTCTCTTTAAGTTTACGAGATACTCTCTGTTTTGATGGTATTGCCTTAGAACAGTCTCTAGCAATATGACCAACAGAGTTGCATTGAAAACAGGTTCTAGTATCTTTCCTCTGTCCAGCAAACTTCATCTCTTCTTACTTCTTTGCAAGGAATTCTCTGTTTGACTGCCTCCAAAATTCTTTCTTTTCTTCTTCATCTGCTGATGTACCTGAAACAAATGTCATCTTTGATTTGAAATCTCGAACATATTTTTCATTTTTCTATTTCTCTGTTGGAATAAAACCTAATCCTTTCTTTTTGAAATTACCGTTATGGTTTGGTTTCTTTTGAAAACCAGAACTAGAACTGTAACCCTTTTTCTTGTTTAATCTTTGTTGAACTCTTGAGGTGTATTTTTTAGGTTTATCAGTAAGATTTAAATTTTTTATTTCAGAAACATTAATTTCTGTTAGTTTGAAAACCTTTTTGATTAATTCAGTTTTGACACCTCTTATTGGAAATTCCTCATCAGAATATAATTTGTCCGAATCATTCAAAGTATAAGCAACTTTAAATGTTTCATCATTCAAATTAGATTTTGATAACAGGAATTCTTTGTCATAAACTCTTTTGCCCTGTTTTTCATTTTGACCCGGAGTGCTAGACTCAGACTTTGATTCTGAACTAGACTCCAACTTTGACTCCTCTTTCTCATCGTTATCTAACACATGATCCACTACTTTCTTCATCAATTGAGATTGTTGATCAGTGTCAGACGATGTAAAAACGACATCAATGTTTTCTGGCAAATTGACTGACGACTCCGACTCCCACTGTAAGTTTGTAGCCTTTTGGACTCTTTCAGAATTTGGATTTCTGGGCAAATATCCATTTTCCAGCGGGGGTGGACACTTGTTATAACTGACACCTTGTTTCTTACCAGAATTTTTCTTGTCAGACTTCTTCTTCTTAGTGTCATTCTTTTTCTCAGTCTTCTTCTCTGGAGTCTTTTCATCATTTGTCTTTTGCTCTTCAGTTACCTCATCTTCTTCAAATGCCTTCATGCCTTCAACAGTTGGATAAATCCTGTCAATGACATAAGAAGTACATGAGTAACTTTTCAATAAACGATTTACTCTTTCTGTTTCAATTCTTTGTAGCTCTAGTTTTTGTTCCAGAGCAGCACACTTCTCGATGTAGTTGTTCACAACTTTCTGTTTGATCATGAACGCTCCTTGAAGTGTCTTCATTGCGGTAGCCTGCTCTTCACTTGTGTCATTGTACATGTTAATCGCTTTGTTCAGCACATCATAAGATTCTTTCAATCGGTTCATATTGTGAATCAACGAACTGTTTTGTTTCTTCATTTCTTCACAATTTTCACACATTACTGGACACTTTTTCGCAACAGCTTCTTCATCAATTTTAAACTTTGGAACTTCTTTCACTTTTTGCCTCACTACCGGTACTGCTTCATCTTCACTGCTGACCGGTGTCTTTACCTTTTTCTTTTTCTTTTTGGCTTTCTCATCTTCACTATCACTTTCAGCCATCATCTTTAAGTGATCTCTCATTTGTTTAGCATAATACTCATTTACATCATCATCACTATCTTCTTCTATTCGAGCAACAAATGCCTTTTGAGTTGAAGTATTATTTGGGTCATAATCATCCTAATTGAAATTCTCCCAGCTAAAACCTTCCGGCATCTTCTCATCATCTTGGTCTATTACTAATGCTTTGCCATCAGCTGAAATATATTTATCCTAGTTGAATTCTGTTGATGACTTTTTCTCATCGTGATCCACCATGCATGCTCTCTTTGAAGAATCTTCAATCACTTTCCTCCCATGAGCAACTTGTGGTTCTTGTTGACTCGATGATTGAGAAACTTGATGGTAGATCGCTTTCCGATAGTAATCATTGTCGTTGTTGAACGGATTTTGAGCTCCACTTGCTTCGCGGTTCTTGCACTCTCTCTTGAAGTGTCCTTTTTGTCTGCAACAAAAACAAGTAACTTTAGATTTATCAAACCCTAAAGTAGAAACACACGCATCACGAAAATCATCTCGTCCCGTGATCTGCTTGAATTTCTCAGCTCTCCTCAACACACTAGCGAAACACCATTTTATATCCATTAATTCCATCTCTTCAGCATCAATCTGATCGTAATCCTCTTTAGTCAGCATTGGATTCCCGATCCGACCTGCAACAAAACTTCCATATAATTCTAAAACAGCTCCTAACAGAGACATGTGGCTCTTTGCAACTTCTTCAGTATAATCTTGATCATTTTCCAGATTCAGAACAATGTTGCATTGTAGCTTTCTACCACTCTTTGTCACCGTCAAGTTTGGATCAAATGAAGGATATGATGAAAAACTTGTTTTGCTGCTTGATCCTGTTGAAGAACTTCCGGATGAATTCTTTGCATTGTAAGCAGTTTCAACCTTTGGAGAAAAATTTGTGGTTTTATCATTCAACCCAGTTTTGTAGTAAAGCCCGATGTCTTGTTCACCATCGAAGTCTTTCATCCTGGAGATCTTTCTCTGTTCCATCTCCTGAGCCTCAATCTTTTCAATAAATTTGCTAAGTGTCAGATTACTGAACCCTTTCTTGTTCCTTAGCATCATGAGATATGTACCCCAAGTCTCGTGTGGCAACGCATCTACAAGTTTTTCAATCAACTCTTCATTGTCTTTTTCAATGCTTAACCTCCTCATGTTGGCTAAAAGATTGCAGTATCTTTCAATAATTTGCTTTGTGCTCTCATTTTTTAATCCTCGAAACAAATCAAACTCTTTCTTTAAAAGCGATTTCTTGTTCTTGATCATTTCCTGACTACTAACAAACTTTGATCTTAATGCTTTCCAAATCAAATAAGAACTTCCGTTATGTTGCAATAAGACCAAAATATCTTCCTTCACAACTTGCTGTAGTAGACTTAGCATCATTTTCTCATCTTTGTATTTCTTTCTGTTTTCAGCACTCAGATCTTTAATAGCAATCACCTCTTCATCGTCATTTGTCGGTCTCACATACTTTGTTTCAACACATTCCCAAGCATCTAGATAGTTTGCTTGTACCCAGTTCTCGAAACGACCTTTCCAACCTTTATACTCCTCAATGTTCATGAGTTTGGGAGGTTTTTGCATAGTTCCCGTTTCGTTTTGCAGTATTGTGTTCTGTGCAAGAGTGATTGGGGTAACCGGAGTAGCGAACGCCTTATAAAATTCTTCGTCTATGTTCAGATTTCAACAAACTTTCAAGACTGTCTTTCAAGCGAAATAACACTTCTTCAAGCGAAACCCCTTTTTAAGCGATATCACTTATTCAAGCGAAATCAGTCAACCAATGTTCAAGCGGAAACACGATTTGAAGCGGAATCAGAAGTGTATTTCCAAGCGGGATCACCAAGTAACTTTGGAGCGGAATCACCCAACAATTTGGAACGGAATCACACTTAACTTCCAAGCGGAACCTTGTTTCAAGCGGAATCTCAGCAAAGTTTCAAGCGGAATAACCTATCTGAAGCGGAATAAGGACCACAACTCAGGCGGAATCACTGTGACGTCATCATTCACGCGATGGTTTTCAAGCGAAATTACAGAAATACTCAATTTTAGTTCGAATTTTAGCCTGAAACTTTTAAGGATTTGTTAAACCATAAATCCGAGTGTACTGTTAAAATTTGAGCCAATTTTGACCGTGAAAAGATGTTCAATTTGAAAAAGAAGGTGTAGAAATCAGAATTTGCAGCTGAATTGGTATGAACTCTTCTTCCTGAGCTCTGATACCACTTGTAGGATCGTTTTCGGACCCGAACGAGTCGATCAGAAGAGTTTATCTCATTTTCAGAGGCGGAAACTAAGAAACTGAGTTCAATTCAGCAAGTAATACACTTTAAACTGTCTTTCTAATTGATAGAATGACGTTTACAGCAATTCGACACTTCGGCAGCACTTCGTTGCAAACCGGAAGACTGAACTACTTGATTTCGCTCCAAGGGCCCTATTTATAGGGAATGTGATTTCGCTTGAACAAGACTCAAGCGAAATCAACATAGTCAACTCAAGCGAAATCAGCTACAACCTTTCGAGCGGAATCAAAAGCATGGTGATTTCGCTTGAACATGATCCACACCATTTCAAGCGAAATCTCTTCTAACTACATTTTCTCGTTTTTCGTGCCCTGATCTAACTAGCTATATACAAGACTCGATACAAGACGAAGACGACAGGCGGATGCACCAACATACAGCCAGTTCCACCGCCTTAGAAGCCTTGTATTCGAAATCAGGGGCTGCACCAGTGGAGTTTTAAGGAATAGGGGGCACTTGGACTCATCTGGATCATCCATAGACCTTGTTGGCATGATCTTATGTAATTTAAAGTGCTATATAAGGAGTTCTTGTTGCAAACATTGGACTTGCACTTGGAAATTCATTCTAACTTTATTTCTGGAACTTCCTGGAGCTCAAGAGCACTTCCTAAGGATCATTAGTCGTACTAAGGACTTCAGTAAGCTTCCTTAACCTCTCTTAATTCAGTTTTATTAGTTTAATGGCCTAAAGTCAAATCCGTCGTAATTAAGGTTTGACTTAGTGATTAGTCACTAATGGTCCAGTCAATTCTCGAATTAAGAATAGCTTTGAGTTGGTAATTATGTGGGTAATAAACCCTTAAAAGGGCACCCTCTGATTCTCACTCTAACTAGGTCAATTGTCGAGTCAAACTTGATTACAAAAAGTCAACAGAAAGCAAATTTTCAAATAAACACAAAATTAACAATGTAGAAGCCATGCAACCTATTTTATCACTCACATAACTTGGTAATAAATGTAAGAACATGTCTAAGCATGTTCAACCTGACAATTTTCAGATTAAGCTCGGTTCGGAACCGAAAGTCGTAAAAGTAGACTTTTGCTTTGACTTTCAGTTCTGACCCAATGTAGCATATTTCAGAAATGCCTTAGAGCTTTATTAGGACCAGGTTACATGTTAGTATAACCTTCTGTGATTATACAACTTGGTTCATTAGTTATCCGATTCATATGCATGTTTCCGTTATATGCCTAAATGTTGTCCATTATGCTCTTTTGACCTTAAAACGAAAATTTTGAAAATGTGAAAAGACAATAACCTTTGTTACTGAATTATAAACATGTTCTTAAAATTTCACATCAGTTTGAGTTCTAGATTAGGAGTTATGCTCAATAGCGTAATTAGAGAGCTTTTTATTAATTAAACGGCGTAATTAGCATAAAGCCTATCTAAACCCAATTTTTGACACCAAACTTTTTACCCACTGATGTAATATAATAATTTGGGATTTTTGAAGATTTTTAATTATTTTTAGGCTGAGCATAACATAGGGTTATAGCTTTGATTCGGTAATTGCCGGTTTTACCCTTTTCATGCATAAAATGAGTTTTACATAACACTTTGATACCAAACTTTTTTCTACTGATTTTATATGATAAATAAAATATTTTAAGCTTGCTGGAATAATAAAAATATCAGTTTTTCTTATAAAACCCGGAAATCGCTAAAAACCGCTTTTTTACGCATTTTAAACGCATAGTATGAGTTAAAACTATTTTAAACATATAAGACTTAATACCTACTGATATTTTAAGTAAATTTTCATAATTAAACAGTAAGCAAAAGTTTTGAACTCAGAATACAAATTTTGACTTTTAAAGCTTATGTGAAATTACCAAAATGCCCCTACGGTGCATAGTTTGGTAATAAAAGATAAACTTCACATAAATGCCATACCCTACTATTATGACTTATAAAAATACATATTTTTACTGATTATATCAGAACTGAAACTCAGATTTATATTTAAACTCTTTTATAAGCTTTAAAATGACTAAAATACCCCTACGAGGCATAATTTGAGTTTAGATCCATTTTGGGCATAATGGAAGGTATCCTACTGATATCACAATATATTTAAGGCATATTAACTTAGGAAACCTGTTCATGACTCATTTGGTTACCCGTTATGCACTTTTCGCGTTCGGTGCGGTTTATGTAACTAGTTTGCATAAATTAGCCGAAACGGGTCAAACCTTATCATTTTTATCTCAAAATCCAGAATGTGTTTAGTTTACCCACATTATACAAGTATACAAACTTGTCGGGTATGAACCACATTCTAATCCGGTCTTCACTTAATCGTGCGTTTTGAACCGTATATCTTCCTTTAAAACTAAACGGTCTAAGTTCAGGCTTAATTAAGACCCGTTAGGAATCTAATAGGTTATTAAAAACCTTCGTTCCAGATTAGGAGCCCGGTAAAAGCTACTTGCACTCACTGATTTTGATATATACTTGCTCAGGTAAATACTTTTAACTTATTTTCCCTATACGAGCTTGGAATACGGTATTATAATAATACCGCTTGGTCGGGTATGTAGTTGTTTAAATCGGATTGTGGTTAATATATTTACATAACCCGTTTTAGTATGTTTTATTTGGTATATGGCCCTTGGGGGGTTAATGACCATATCCCGTATATCCTTGGCATCATTCATTGAAATGGCCACGACTTAAGCACGGGGTGTAGGCATACACCTGACAGTTGCATATGTAAAAACTGGTAACCCACAATAAGGAATTAACCTTGTGGGCATTATACCTGTGGCGTGTCAGTTAATCTTGTCCGGCTCTTCTAACCGGCCCTGACGGACGACAAATAAGTAAAACTGTATACAAGATTATTTTTAAATAATTGTCCCAAGTTATAAAAGAACTTTTGTGCCATGTGCATTCAAATCAATTTTCTTAAACTCTTTTCAAAATGAGTCGGTTAATTGTATTTACTAGTGTAAACTGACGTATTTTCCAAAAAGGCTAAGTGCAGGTACTATACGGAATAGGCTGGCTACTCCTGGCATCAATAAAAGAGTCTTGCAAGCTTAGATGTTAAAATCTGTTGAATAAATTTCCTTTTTATCTTTGATCCGCCTGTGGATCCTTTACAGTCCGTTTGTAATACTTTGATATTACTTTTCATTCAGTTGTAATGTTATTTATCTTTCGACTTCCGTTGTGCATTAAATTGTGTTGTTTGACTATGATGATATCAACTACGTCACGATACTCCCCCACCGGGCCCACCGGTAATACGTGGAAATATCGGGGTGTGACAGGTTGGTATCAGAGCCAACACTGAGTGAATTAAAAACTAGCCTTTTGTGTTTAATCTCAGTTACACAGTTGCACATTCCTCGACTTTCGAGTCTAGACAAAGAACTTAGGACTAATCTTAATTCGTTTTATTTTGTCCTTTATTTGTTTCCTTTGTTGTTCTTTTGTTTGTTTTGACAGGTTTATCAAAATGCCACCGAGATTCAGGAGAGGACGAGGAAAGGCACCAGTTACTGGACATGATCATGAAGCCGGACCTTCACACCGGCGAACCCCATCTATCACCATGAGTACAAGTCCTAAGGAAGATTGGAGGACTTATCTGGAGCCAGCGAGGCGATCTGTCTCGCTAAGTTCGTCACCTTCCTACCACCATTCATTCGGGCCCCAATCTGAAAACGAGCCCCACAACTCACACCACTCCTTCATCCCTCTCCAATGCTCAAACTCACACCACTCCTTCAATGACCCAACACCCTACTTTCAGAGCTGGTTTAACCCGGCAAACTTAATTGAAGAACCAGTAGGTTTTAACCCATTGGGACCAGAGGACCACTTCTCAGGCGACCATGAGATGGACATGGATGAAGACACCGATCCCACCGAGCCTCCAACCGGGATCCCTACTCACCCCATTGAGATCTCAGATGGGTCATCATTTCACGGATCACCTTACCGTGGTCCAGACAGCTACCAGACGAGATTTGCCCAATATGATTGGGTGTTTACCCCCTCTTACCACTCATCGCCTCAGCAGCAGTAGGATCCCTCTAAGGATTCGCGTTTTGTAGCGGTCACTCCACCGCCACCACCACCAGTTCAGCAGCCGCCTCCAGAGCCACCGAGGCGAAGAAGATCAAACGCACGGATGTCCGTGCGATGAGGAGTGCGTATCAGCACCCCTCAACCTTCGAGTGGCAGCCACTTCCCGCCACTTTATGAAGACCCGCAGATGGGTGGGCCTTCAAACCCCGTCTTTGAGGTAGACTCCGCGCCAGTCGCGCCACCACCGTTGGGTTATGATAACCCGATTCCTGCATACGTCGGTTTAGCGGCGTATAATCCCTTTGAACAGCCGGCCCACACTAGCTACAACTATGCCGAAGCTGACCCTTACCTTGTAGCAGCAAACTACAATGATCTCCACCCAAAGGGGCCCTATGGAGCTCCCTGGGGAGTTGGATACCCAGCTTATGGGTACCAACAACTGCCACCTCCTCAACCTCCACATCAGCAACCGCCGCAACCACCATTGATATCGTCGTCGCAACAACAGGAGATTCTCCAATGGTTAAGCCAGGTAGAGCGGGAGGTTCAAGAAGATCGGAGAA
Source organism: Helianthus annuus (assembly GCF_002127325.2). Classification (NCBI taxonomy): domain Eukaryota; kingdom Viridiplantae; phylum Streptophyta; class Magnoliopsida; order Asterales; family Asteraceae; genus Helianthus; species Helianthus annuus. The sequence continues at coordinate 68,429,145 of NC_035447.2, forward strand.
ACCACCGAGGATTCCTCAAAGGGTTGGCAAGTTTAATCAAAGGGAAGAGCAAGAAAAGGGATTTTTGAAGATCCTTGTTTATTTATTTGTATTGTAATTTACTTGCTTTAAATCAAGTCCCTGCGTGGACATCTATTTCTGTATTCAGTCCCTGCGAGGACTTGTATTTCTGTTTAGCCCCTGCGTGGGCATGTTATTTCTGTTTAGCCCCTGCGTGGGAAAGTTGTTCTATTAAAAGTCCCATTTAGGGCAATCATGTACCCCTTAAATTTAGTAATGGAATGTTTCAATTTAAAATTTCATTTTTGTCATTTTATGCATAAATATAATATATGAAATAAATGAAAATATCATTCCTTTTGTAAGATCTGCCGTTATTTAATAAAATCTAAAAAGGACAAAACCTAGCCCATGTGTTATTTTAAGACAGGGCCATGATGGTAGTTCCTCAATTAGATTCAGATTTGTTAACATCTGAAAACATGTTAACACTCTTGGCAAAATGTGATTCGATAAAATCGCATAAGTCATCCTTAAATTGGGTTATTCCAATTCCCTTCTTATTTATATAATCATCCATTAGTGATGAAGTGCCTACGGGCCATAGTTAATGTCCTTTGAGACTAAAGACGGTGGTTGTCTACGACTCCCTGTCAAGAAAAGGTAATGAACTTTGATTCAAGCCTTAATGCCTCGATTCTATAAATTCCTGGCTTATAAGTTAAATCTTTCCTTGTAACTTGGCTTTTATGCTATTATTTAATTATAATTAAGGATTATTATAATAAAAATCCTGAATAAATATATTTAACAAATTAACCAATATGGTTATTAATACCATGGTTAATAAATCATCAAGAATGATAGTACTGTTATAAACTTCTGAATAAACCATTGTCATCATTTTTATGTAGCAATCAAGCTACATGGCTGGGTCGGAAGAAGTTAACAGTCATCCCCTGGAGAATCATGAGGATACTAGGATCAATATAACCAGGGAAGAGCTCCGAACACTGATTGATACTGCTGTATCTAAAGCAGTAGACAGGAAATTCAGGGAATCTAGTGGTACGCATAGTAAAACCTCATCTGTACCCCACTCTAAATCTCACCCTAAGACTCAATCTGAGGCTCATAGCAAGCCACCCTCTAAACAACAGGAGTCGAAGAAGGAGGATGCTCAACACTCCTTGAATTAACACAGTGTGCCATCCAAGAGGATTGTATTTGATCGAGAACCACGTACTAGAACCTGTACCTATAAATATTTTGTCTCCTGCAAACCCATGGATTTTACTAGGGAAAAAGGAGCTATTGATTGTATGACATGGTTGGATGAAACGGATACCGTGGTTGATATCAGCGGTTGTGCTGATAGGGATGTGGTGAAGTTTGTATCACAGTCGTTCAAGGGCGAAGCATTAGCTTGGTGGAGGTCTTTGATCCAAGCTACCGGAAAGATCCCACTATACAATCTGACCTGGGATCAGTTTGTTGCTCTTATTAAGGAGAATTACTTCCCTGAACATGAGGTTGAGAAGATTGAGTCCGACTTCTTATCTTTGGTGATGAAAAATTTAGACTGTCAAGCATGCCTCACCAGCTTCAATACCATGTCTCGACTGGTTCCGTATTTGGCAACACCGGAACCTAAGCGAATTGCTCGTTTCATTGGGGGTTTAGCCCTGGAGATTAAGGCCAGTGTAAAGGCATCCCGACCTGCTACTTTTAGGTCAGCAGCTGATTTATCTTTATCTCTTACTTTGGATGCGGTCAGGCTGAGATCGCTTAAGAACTCGGAAGAAGGTAAGAGAAAACATGAGGACGATAACTCACGACAGTCTGAGAAGAAGCACAAGGGTAACATGGACCACAAGAAGAAGTCTGGGTCTAATAAGGGTAGCCAGCAAACAGATGAGAAGCCAAAGTGCAAAACCTGCCAGAAACGTCACTTTGGAAAATGCAGGTTTAAATCCAAGTCTCAATCAAGACCGTCTGCATGTGGGTTATGCAAGTCCAAGGAGCACAAGACATTAGACTGCAAGAAAATAAAGGATGCGACGTGCTATAACTGTAATGAAAAGGGGCACATCAAGACCAACTGCCCTAAATATGCCAAAAAGCCTGAAGAAGTAAAAAAGACCAATGCAAGGGTCTTTCGAATGGATGCATGAGAAGCTGTTCAGGATGATAATGTGATAACAGGTACCTTCCTTATAAATGATGTTTATGCAAGGGTGTTATTTGATTTGGGTGCGGATAAGTCATTTGTAGATGATAAGTTTTGTAAGTTGTTGAATTTACCTGCTAAAACCCTAAGCGTGAAATATGAGGTAGAGTTGGCTGATGGTACCTTAGAAACAGCCTCAACTATGTTAGATGGATGTTTTATATCCATTAGGAACCACTCCTTCCCGTTATCCTTGCTTCCTTTGAAATTGGCTGGTTTCGACGTAGTTATAGGCATGGATTGGTTATCTCATAACCAAGCCCATATCATATGTAACAAGAACAGGTGATGATCAAGACTCCGTATGGCGAGCCACTTATCATACAAGGTGATACCCAGTATGGATTGCCTGAGCAAGTGTCTATGCTCATGGCATCTAGGTGTTTGAAGAAGGGTTGTGTCATTTATATGGCACAGGTAACTATTGATGAACAAAAGCCCAAGATTTGAAGATATTCCTGTCATTTCTGAATATCCAGAAGTTTTCCCTGAAGAACTACCTGGTTTACCACCAGATAGGCAAGTAGAATTCAGAATTGACATTATCCCTGGAGCAGCACCTGTCGCAAGAGCGCCTTACAGGTTAGCACCAACGGAAATGAAAGAGCTAAGAACCCAACTAGATGATTTGTTAGCCAAGGGTTTTATTAGACCTAGTTCGTCTCCTTGGGGAGCACCAATCCTATTTGTAAAGAAGAAGGATGGATCGATGCGTCTATGCATCGATTATCGCGAGCTTAACAAAGTCACTATCAAGAATAGATATCCATTGCCCAGGATCGACTATCTGTTTGATCAATTGCAAGGGGCAAGTTACTTCTCTAAGATCGATTTGAGGTCAGGCTACCATCAACTGAAGATTAAGGATGAAGATGTTCACAAAACTGCATTTAGGACTCGTTATGGTTATTACGAGTTCTTAGTGATGCCTTTTGGGCTCACTAATGCACCAGCAGCGTTCATGGATCTCATGAACCGCGTCTGCAAGCCCTACCTAGATAAATTTGTCATTGTCTTCATTGATGACATTCTAATTTATTCGAAGAGTCAAGCTGACCATGAGAAGCACCTTCGTTGTATCCTTACACTGCTTCAACAAGAAAAGCTCTATGCCAAGTTTTCGAAATGTGAATTTTGGCTTCGTGAAGTCCAATTTCTTGGATATGTTGTTAGTGAGCATGGTATCCAAGTGGATCCCGCTAAGATTGAAGCCATCATGAATTGGCAAGAGCCGAAGACGCCTACTGAGATTCGCAGCTTTCTAGGTCTGGCAGGATACTATAGGCGTTTTATTGAAAACTTCTCAAGAATTGCAGCGCCCCTGACTTTATTAACCCGCAAGAATAACAAGTTTGACTGGGGTCCTAAGCAGCAGGAATCTTTTGACATTCTTAAGCAGAAGTTGAGCAATGCACCCGTGTTGATATTGCCTGATGGGATCGAAGAATTTGTGGTGTACTGTGATGCATCACACACTGGTATGGGATGTGTGCTTATGCAGAAAGGCAAGGTTATTGCCTATGCTTCTCGACAGTTAAAGGTGCACGAAAAGAATTACACCACCCACGACTTGGAACTGGGTGCAGTTGTATTTGCACTAAAATTATGGAGACATTATCTATACGGTACCAAGTGTGTGATCTATTCTGATCACAAGAGCCTTCAACATCTGTTTAATCAGAAGGACTTAAACATGAGGCAGCGTCGATGGATGGAAACTTTAAACGATTATGATTGTGAAATACGATACCATCCAGGCAAGGCAAATGTGGTCGCCGATGCCTTAAGTAGGAAGGAAAGGGTTAAGCCCGTAAGAATCAATGCCAAGAGCATTGAATTAAAGAATAGTTTGAATGAAAGGTTGTTAGCCGCTCAAAGAGAAGCTGTATTAGAAGCTAACTATCCTGATGAAAAGTTGGGAGTAACTGCTGAGCAGTTATCTTATGGCAAGGACGGAATCCTGAGATTATATGGACGAATATGGGTTCCAATCTATGGAGGACTTCGGGATGTTATCCTCCAAGAAGCCCACAGTTCTAAGTATTCCGTTCATCCTGGAAGTGACAAGATGTACCAGGATCTGAAGGCAAATTATTGGTGGATAGGCTTGAAGAAGTCTATAGCCACTTATGTAGCCAAATGTTTGACATGCGCACAAGTCAAAGCTGAACACCAGAAGCCGTCAGGTTTGCTACAACAGCCTGAACTTCCCACCTGGAAATGGGAGATGGTAACTATGGATTTTATCACCAAGTTACCTAAGACAAAACGAGGAAATGATACTATTTGGGTTATAGTGGATAGATTGACTAAGTCAGCCCACTTCCTACCTATTAAAGAAACACACAGCTCAGATAAGTTAGCTCAGCTGTACGTGGATGAGATTGTATCTCTCCACGGAGTGCCAGTGTCTATCATCTCTGATAGGGATATGTTAGTGCACCTACGTATGTCGACTACGTCTTACATCGAGTCTTGAAGATTGAACAGATCGGAAATGACACGGATACCTAGAAATAGGAGATTGTATAGGATCGCTTATATGTACATACTCTAGGACCGCTTTTGTATCATTGTTGGGCTGGATCGCTTATTTGGTCGTTGTTTGGACCGCTTTTCTGTCATGTTGTTGGACCGCTCATACGTACATGTCGTCTGAGCGGACCAGAAAGTCTATATATAGGTCCTAGGGGCGATCCAAAACAGTTAGTTGATGGTGTTTTGTTCCGGTACTCTGCCGAAGTGCTGTCAGATCGTGTAATCTTGCAAGTAATCAATAAAACAGCAATATTAAAGTGAATACAGCTTCAATAGCACCGAATTATTAGTTTCCGCCTCTTAATTCAGATACGAACTTCTCTGAACGACTCAAACAGGTCGGAGAACGATCCTACAAGTGGTATCAGAGCTCAGGAGGAGGAGTTCTTGCCATTTTAGCTGCAATTCTTATGATTTTCTACTCTTTCTTTATTTTTTCAAAATTTTTCACGGAAACAAGCTCAAAATCACACAGTGCACTCGGAATCATGAATTAACAAATCCTTGAAGTTTTCAGAACTAAAATCGACCTAGAAAGTTGTTTTTTAGGTGGTTCGCTTTTTCAGTTTCGCGCACAAAAGTGACATCAGCATCTGGACCGCTCCAAAATTACATATCTGGACCGCTCAAAGAAACATTTTTGAGGTTGATTCGCTCGAAAATTCAGCTTGGTCCGCTCGAACGAACAACGTGTGAACCGCTCGAACGAACAACGTCTGAACCGCTCGAAAATTTCAACTTAGACCGCTCTTTTGATAGCTTCTGGATCGCTCATTGATACAATCTCCTAGTCCGCTCGAACGACTTCTGGACCGTTCGAACGGATACTGTCTGGTCCGCTTATTTGGTAAATTGGTTGGATCGCCTTTTAGTCAGATCATTGGATTCGCTTATTTGATCAATTATTTGGGCCGCTCATTAAGACAGTGTATTCAGTTTGTTTTCTTTTGGACTTTTGTGAACAGAAATTGTTGTTAATTTGTGAACGATGGATACTGAATTTTATAACGTTTTTGCTACCCCGGCCTCGATTACTCAAAGTGCTTTGATTGAAAATGAAACCGGAACGTCTCAGAAACCACCGAAACTCATGGATATTGATGATTACAACGTGTGGTCAGAACGATTCGGAAATTGGGTTGAAGCTTATCATCTTGATGCGTGGGAACACACCGAGGAACCATATGTTAAACCCACAAAGGACGATGTTGTGAATGTTACTCCGCTAACACTTAGAGAAATGAGTACTGCAGATAAAAAGAAATATCGAGATGAGAAATTGATGGTGAGTCTGCTTCAGCAAGCTATAAAAGAAGATATCTTGATATTGCTTCAACATGACGGAACTGCATATTCAATTTGGACAGAATTGGAAGCAAAGTTTACGGGAAGTGACGATATGTTAAAGAACAAAATGTCTCTCATGAAGAAGGAATTTGATTTGTTTCGGGGATTGAAAAATGAAACCACCAAACAAATTATTGATAGATATTGTAACTTGGTGAGAAATATGACAAAGTTAGGTATTAAGAAAGATACTGATGAATTAATTGAAAAACTTGCAGATGCGCTTCCATATGAAATCTGGGGAACATTTTTGATGATGCTGAAGTCCAACAAAGTGGAATATAAAAAGATGAAACTAGGAGACTTCATAAAGCATTTGGAAGCTCAAGAGATGGAGCAAAGAAAAATCGTTAGGATGAAGAACTACGATGGAGAACAGGATATCAGTCTGTACTACAAGCATGGTGCTACTGATTCAACAAAGTATTCTCCTAAGATCGAAACTGCTTACAGTGTTAAAGATTCTTCTGAGAAGACGGCATCTCAAGGATCAAGCAACAGCACAAGATTTTCATCTTTCGATCCTAACATCTCTGTAACAAAGAATGGTAGAAAACTTCAGTGTAACATTGTGTTAAGCCTTGAAAATGATCAAGACTACACTGAAGAGATTGCTAAAAATCAAATGTCTTTGTTAGGGATGATTTTAGAGTCTTATAGTTGTTTTGTTGCAGGAAAGATCGGAAATCCAATGCTCACGAAAGAGGATTACGATCAAATTGATGCTGAGGAAATGGAATTGATGGATATAAAATGGTGTATGGCAAGTGTGATGAGACGTGCTGAAAAGTTTAAACAAATTACTGGTCGTGATGATTTTCGTGATGCAAACATTTCAGCTTTGGGTTTTGATAAATCCAAAGTTACATGTTTTCGTTGTAGAGAGAAGGGGCATTTCAAGAGGGAATGTAAAAACCGTGAAGCTACCGGTGCCCAGAATCCTTTCGGAAACAATGATTATCACAAGAAAGCCATTTATCATCAAATCACACCACCAGCACAACAGCATCAGGCACAAACGGCTCATGGTAGAGATGTGGTTGATAAAAAGGCATGTGTTGTTAGTCAGGGAAAATATGATAATTTCACCTAGGAAAAGTATCTTCCGAAAGAAAGCAAAGTGTGTTTAGCTGAACAAGATGATGAGAAGTTGACTGAAGGATTTACCTGGGATGATTTTTGTCCAGATCAAAATCTTATGGCCAAAGAGATGTCTAAAAACACTTCTCATGCTTTCTTTGCTAATGCTTATGATTTGAAATGTGCAGAAAGATGCAGAAAAGTCATGGAAGCTGCTGAAGAGAGACGAAGAAAGATCAGAGAGGAGGCAGAAGAGGAAGAGAGATTGAAGGAAGAAGCAAAAGCTGAGAAATTGAGAAGAGCTCAATTTTTAAATTCAAGCAGGACAGTGAAAGAAGTTCCTGAATTTGAGATTAAAGTGGATGCTGAACCGGTCATGGTCCAAGAAAAATGCATGAACTGTGATTCGCTGATTAAGCAGAACAATGAGCTGTTGCACAATATTCACAAGTTGAAGGAATCATATGATACAATGAACAGAGAAATCAACAAATATACAGATTCTGATGGTGAACAAGCTGAAGCTATGAATACTTTGAAGATAGCTTATCTGAGACAGCTTGATACGACGAACTTTAATATAAAGAAATGTGCAGATCTCGAGCTTGAGTTGGCAACACAAAAGATAGAAACTGAGAAAGTTAAGAAATTATTAGATAGTTACTCATGCTCTACTTTTGTTGTTGACAGGATTTATCTAGTGGTGAAAGATTTGAAGACGTTTGAAGAAGTAAAGATATTTGAAGAAGAAAAATCCATGACAAATGATGAAGAAAAGTTGAAAGCTTCTGGTAAGAAACCGAGTGTATCCTACAATAGATGTCCGCCCCCGGTCGAAAATGGATATTCACCTCGAAATCCAAATTCAGAAAGAGTCAATAAAGCGATCAATTTGAAATGGGAGTCTGGGTCGTCGGATAACTTACCAGAAAGTATTGATGTCACATATACGTCATCAGACACTGATCATGAGTCAAAGTTGATAAAAAGTATGGTCGATCAGGTGTTAGACACAGATGACAATGAGGAATCAAAACCGAAGTCTAAACCCAAGTCAAAGTCTGGGTCCAGTGCGTCAAAGCCAACAGTCAAAAAGGACAAACGGGTTTATGATAAAGAGTTTTTACTTTCGAAATCTAATTTGAATGATGAATCAGTCAAAGTAGCATATACTTTGAAAGGTTCTGACAAGTTATATTCTGACGAGGGTTTTCCAATAAGAAGTGTCAGACTTGAAATGATTCAAAAGGTTTTCAAAATAACAGAAATTAATATTTCTGAAATAAAAGATTTCAATCTTAATGGAAAACCTAAACAATACACTTCAAGAGATCAACAAAGAATCAACAAGAAAATGGGTTACAATTGTGGTTATAGTTTCCAAAAGAAACCAAACCATAATCGTAATTACAAAAAGAAAGGTCTTGGTTTTATTCCACAGAAAAACTATAAAAATGAAAAAGTTTATAAACCAAAAACAATGTTTGTTGCAGGAAAAACTACAGAAGCTGAAAAAGAAAAATCTTTCAGAAATCAAACGAATCAAGAATTCCTTGCTAAGAAGCAAGAGGACATGAAGAAGAAGGAAGATCCAAAGAAGGTTGAAAAGAGATCTTGTTTTCAGTGTAAAGTTGTGGGTCATGTTGCGAAAGATTGTCCAAAGACATTTCGACCAAAACAAGAAGTCTCAAGAAAAATGAAAGAAAAAATTGTTGAGAAGACTGAACTGTCAACCCGGAAGTTCACAGGCTTTGAGAATTCGACTTATGAAAAAGGAGAATCTTCAAAGAGTGCTTCCAAAAGAATAGACAATGCCACAAATCAGAAATGGGTTGTAAAAGGTTCAGGTAAAAAATCTGGTGATGATTCTGATTCCATAAAATCAGAGGAGCCACGTGTTGAGAAAGAGATTGTAAGAAAAGTTCCGAAAGTGGACGATGTGAATTTTCCGCCACTAAGTGCTAAAAATTACAAATCTAAAATCGGAAAAGTTGAAATTTCAAATCAGTTTTATTCTGACAAAAAGAAAATTGATGTTGAAAAAACTTTTAACGGAAATGTAAAACGTATCTTTGGAAAAATGGTCAGTGGTAAGGCCCAAAGCATTAAGGATTTTTATGCTTCCAAAGGATGGGTTTACAAGTCGGTTGAAAGGAATGATGAAAACGATGAGGTTACACCCAAGGAAGGTCAGGCTTGGGTGGATATATTTTTTCAAGAATAAAATCCTGACATGCCGGAGATCCCAAGATGGTATTGTGGATCATGAATCGGCATTTTTCTAAATCTGTGTTTGAGGTTTTTGCAGGACTTGCCAGAACTCCCAGGTTTGTAAGCGAGGAGTAGGAATCGGCACTTTGAAAATTCAACCAAACGATGGTAATTGGTTGAAAAACAGGTTTGAAAGTTTTTAGTTGTGGAATGGTGTTGCTCTTATAAGTGGTTAAATCAAGGTCATTAATTTGAACTTGATTTAATTATCATTCATGAAATTGGTATACAATGTGATGATTTTGCCCCATTTTACAAAAGATAAAAACAACTAAACTTATTTTCCGGAAAAACCATTCTGATTAAAACAAACTTAAGTGTTTTGAAATCATTATGGGAAAATAGTTTGTTATGAGGGGGAGTTCTGATTGTTTAAGCTAAACGGATGGAGAATTGAGGTGTTTTGATATCAGTTGTCATGTTCTGTACAGTTTGTTTTCAATTTTCTTTAGATGTATTTGAATTTTAGGGGGAGTAAGAATTTTTAGAAAATCCAAAAACATCAGAAAATTTGAAAAAGCCAAAAACATGATAAAATTGAAAAATGAGTTTTTGTTGCATAAAAGAGGAAATGATAGTACATCAGTGAACTATCACAGCACGCTAAAGAGTTGTAAAGTCAAAATGTGATAAACAATCTTACTGCGGATATGTCAGTAGATTTTCGCACATTTAGTAAATTGAAACGAGATATAAACCTAAATCAAACTTACTTAATTTGTGGGTAACTATTCTTGGATATATGGGTAACCCCCGAAATCTTGTTTGAAAGATCCCGTATTCTGAGATACTAGGTCTTTATGCTCAGTGATATCTGGGATATTATTCCGGGACTTCTGCTGTATGGAAATACTGACCTAGTCCCCGAATAATACTTTCTGCTAAAAGCTTTGAAACATAAGCGTTGCCCTCAGCAAACTGATTAAACAATAAAATTGGTAATCTTTGCTGTTGTAAAAAAGATCCTCTAAAGGGGACCGACCAAAAGTCGAGCCGTCATCTCTCTGCTGAACGGAAGTTCTGACTTGAGCTCTCACGGTTTCGCATTTACTCCTTTACAGATATCATCTGTGGTATACTCACCTGTAAGACTGAATATTTGGGATCTGGATACGGGAGTATATTCAAGTGGAGTGATACACAATTAAGTTTAAGTCTCTAAAACATTAATATCGTATCTCGAATCAATTGAAATCTGTGTGAAAATTTAAGTGGACAAACATACTGACAATCTAGGTAAATTGTTTAGAACTGAGAATGTTTAAAGCTTAATGGTGTTTGTGATCTGTTTCATAACTGATATGATTCTCTTGCACAAACTCACAAAAATATTGTTTGTAAATATTTAAATTTCTGCATTTACTTTTATTTAGAAAATCTAAAAAGATTTTTGGTGTGTTTTAGCATAAATTTTGAAAAATCAAAAAGATTTTCAACAACTGGTGTTGAGATGCTGATTTTCGAAATTCAAAGTGCTAAACTTGAAGAAATGGTTTGGGAAATGTTTGTGTGTAAATGGTAAAGTTGTTTTAATAAAGAACCAGTTATAAATTCTTGAATGCAAAATCATTATTGTTTTGGTTCAACATAGTTTCTAAATTGTTGAAAAGTTTTAATATTTGTAGAAACTTATAGTTGGGTAGAGATTGTGCAGGACTTGAGCAGATATTGATCCTGAGAGAAAATGGAGTCAGGTATCGATCTGGAACCTGATGGGAGCCTGTTAACGATCTTAGAACCAGTGAAAGTTTGAATTCCAGACTACAATCCCAGCTGTGTGAGAGGGGGAGTCTGTTAGTGCACCTACGTCTGTCGACTACGTCTTACATCGAGTCTTGAAGATTGAACAGATCGGAAATGACACGGATACCTAGAAATAGGAGATTGTATAGGATCGCTTATATGTACATACTCTAGGACCGCTTTTGTATCATTGTTGGGCTGGATCGCTTATTTGGTCGTTGTTTGGACCGCTTTTCTGTCATGTTGTTGGAACGCTCATACGTATATGTCGTATGAGCGGACCAGAAAGTCTATATATAGGTCCTAGGGGCGATCCAAAACAGTTAGTTGATGGTGTTTTGTTCCGGTACTCTGCCGAAGTGCTGTCAGATCGTGTAATCTTGCAAGTAATCAATAAAACAGCAATATTAAAGTGAATACAGCTTCAATAGCACCGAATTATTAGTTTCCGCCTCTTAATTCGGATACGAACTTCTCTGAACGACTCAAACAGGTCGGAGAACGATCCTACAGGATACAAGGTATATCTCGCATTTTTGGAAAAGCTTTCAGCAATCCCTAGGCACTCGACTAAACTTCAGCACTGCATATCATCCGCAGACGGATGGTCAAAGCGAGCGAACAATTCAAACACTTGAAGATATGTTAAGGGCTTGTGTTATTGATCTAGGTGGAAGTTGGGATAATCATCTTCCATTGATCGAATTTTCATACAATAATAGTTATCATTCCAGCATTCAAGCTGCACCATTTGAAGCGTTATATGGAAGGAAGTGCAGAACGCCCGTTTGTTGGGCAGAAGTTGGAGATGTCCAACTAACAGGACCTGATATAGTCCTGGAGATGACAGACAAGATTGTACAAATAAGAGATCGTCTTAAAGCTGCCAGAGATAGGCAGAAAAGCTACGCGGATAAAAGGCGTAAACCTCTAAAATTCGAGGTAGGCGACAAAGTGTTACTAAAAGTATCACCCTGGAAAGGGGTGATGCGATTTGGTAAGAAAGGTAAGTTAAGCCCAAGATATATAGGACCATTCGAGATCATCGAATGTGTCGGAACAGTGGCTTATAAGTTAAACTTGCCTGAAGAGCTCAGTGGTATTCACAATGTATTCCACATCTACAATCTGAAGAAATGTCTAGCCGGTGAATCGCTAGTCATACCACATACGGATGTGCATATAGATGAGAGCTTGAAATTTTTTGAAAAACCTTTGTCGATCGAGGATCGACAGGTTAAGAAGCTTCGAAGGAAGCAGGTACCGGTTGTAAAGGTAAAATGGGATGCCCGTAGAGGTCCCGAGTACACGTGGGAGGTAGAGTCCACAATGAAAGAGAAGTACCCTCATTTATTTCAGTAAATCTCGAGGTCGAGATTTCTTTTAAGGGGGTGAGGATGTAACACCTCGTAAATTCATGTCCAATATAATATCGACACGTGTCATGAGCTTTAAACGTGTAATGGACTAAATATGAGGGACTAAAGTTGACAAACGAAGAATGTACGTATATAAAAGGATTCAAAGTGTCAACGTTTGATAAATATACCTCTCAATAACCCTACACGACGTTTATACCCTCAAACGAATGAATTTTGAATCATACGAAGCCAATTGTGGAAGAAAGTGAAGGATTACAAAACGCAAGGGTTAAAATTGTCAACATGTTTAATTTATACCTCTAAGTGACCTTTTAATGAACCCGAAGCTTTGTAACGATTAATTATACTCACTAGAATAAGTGATAAAAATTTCACAAGGTTTCGATATCGTATGAGAAAGATACGTTAACATTCGTAAGTGCGGGGTTAAAAGTGTCAATAGGCAAAACTTGTGTTTTCGGTTATCGTTTAACGAAACTGGACCTAACAATGTTTGGTTTTATCTCAAGGATACTAGAAATATAAATTATATGGGTTATATGTGCTTAAAATGGAAATTATCTCGTTTTAAAAGGTTCAAGGGGTGAAAACAGCAAGTTTGAAACTTATTTGGCTGGTAACCATGTTGGTGGCGCTGCGCCACCACCTTCACCTTCTGCCGTCGCGCGACGCGACGACCTGAATTGGGCAGGATCTCTGCACACCTGTGAGTACAGCCAGTTCCACCGCCTTAGAAGCCTTGTATTCGAAATCAGGGGCTGCACCAGTGGTTTTTTCATGCATAGGGGGCACTTGGACTAATCTGGGATCATCCATAGACCTTGTTGGCATGATCTTATGTAATTTAAAGTGCTATATAAGGAGTTCTTGTTGCAAACATTGGACTTGCACTTGGAAATTCATTCTAACTTTATTTCTAGAACTTCCTGGAGCTCAAGAGCACTTCCTAAGGATCATTAGTCGTACTAAGGACTTCAGTAAGCTTCCTTAACCTCTCTTAATTCAGTTTTATTAGTTTAATGGCCTAAAGTCAAATCCGTCGTAATTAAGGTTTGACTTAGTGATTAATCACTAATGGTCCAGTCAATTCTTGAATTAAGAATAGCTTTGAGTTGGTAATTATGTAGGTAATAAACCCTTAAAAGGGCACCCTTTGATTCCCACTCTAACTAGGTCAATTGTCGGGTCAAACTTGATTACAAAAAGTCAACAGAAATCAAATTTTCAAATAAACACATAATTAACAATGTAGAAGCCATGCAACCTGTTTTATCACTCACATAACTTGGTAATTAATGTAAGAACATGTCTAAGCATGTTCAACCCGACAATTTTCAGATTAAGCTCGGTTCGGAACCGAAAGTCGCAAAAGTAGACTTTTGCTTTGACTTTCAGTTCTGACCCAATGTAGCATATTTTAGAAATGCCTTAGAGCTTTATTAGGACTAGGTTACATGTTAGTATAACCCTCTGTGATTATACAACTTGGTTCCTTAGTTATCCGACTCATATGCATGTTTCCGTTATATGCCTAAATGTTGACCATTATGCCCTTTTGACCTTAAAACAAAAATTTTGAAAATGTGAAAAGATAATGACCTTTTTTACTGAATTATAAACATGTCCTTAAAATTTCACATCAGTTTGAGGTCTAGATTAGGAGTTATGCTCAATAGCGTAATTAGAGAGCTTTTTATTAATTAAACGGCGTAATTAGCATAAAGCCTATCTAAACCCAATTTTTGATACCAAACTTTTTACCCACTGATTTAATATAATATTTTGGTATTTTTGAAGATTTTTAATTATTTTTTGGCTGAGCATAACATAGGGTTATAGCTTTGATTCGGTAGTTGCCGGTTTTACCTTTTTCATGCATAAAATGAGTTTTACATAACACTTTGATACCAAACTTTTTGCTACTGATTTTATATGATAAATAAAATATTTTAAGCTTGCTGGAATAATAAAAATATCGGTTTTTCTTATAAAACCTGAAAATCGCTTAAAACCGCCTTTTTACGTATTTTAAACGCATAGTATGAGTTAAAACTATTTTAAACATATAAGACTTAATACCTACTGATATTTCAAGTAAATTTTCATAATTAAACACTAAGCAAAAGTTTTGAACTCAGAATACAAATTTTGACTTTTAAAACTTATGTGAAATTACCAAAATGCCCATACGGTGCATAGTTTGGTAATAAAAGAAAAATTTCACATAAATGCCATACCCTGCTGTTATGACTTATAAAAATACATATTATTACTGATTATATCAGACCTGAAACTCAGATTTATATTTAAACTCTTTTATAAGCTTTAAAATGACTAAAATACCCCTACGGGGCATAATTTGAGTTTAAATCCATTTTGGGCATAATGGAATGTATCCTACTGATATCACAACATATTTAAGGCATATTAACTTTGGAAACCTGTTCATGACTCATTTGGTTACCCGTTATGCACTTTTCGCGTTCGGTGCGGTTTATGTAACTAGTTTGCATAAATTAGCCGAAACGGGTCAAACCTTATCATTTTTTATCCCAAAATCCAGAATGTGTTTAGTTTACCCATATTATAAAAGTATACAAACTTATAGGGTCTAAACCACATTCTAATCCGGTCTTCACTTAATCGTGCGTTTTGAACCGTATATCTTCTTTTAAAACTAAACGGTCTAAGTTCAGGCTTAATTAAGACCCGTTAGGAATCTAATAGGTTATTAAAAACCTTCGTTCCAGATTAGGAGCCCGGTAAAAGCTACTTGCACTCACTGATTGTGATATATACTTGCTCAGGTAAATACTTTTAACTTATTTTCCCTATACGAGCTTGGAATACGGTATTATAATAATACCGCTTGGTCGGGTATGTAGTTGTTTAAATCGGATTGTGGTTAATATATTTACATAACCCGTTTTAATATGTTTTATTTGGTATATGGCCCTTGGGGGGTTAATGACCATATCCCGGATATCCTTGGCATCATTCATCGAAATGGCTACGACTTAAGCACGGGGTGTAGGCATACACCTGACAGTTGCATATGTAAAAACTGGTAACCCACAATAAGGAATTAACCTTGTGGGCATTATACCTGTGGCGTGTCAGTTAATCTTGTCCGGCTCTTCTAACCGGCCCTGACGGACGACAAATAAGTAAAACTGTATACAAGATTATTTTTAAATAATTGTCCTAAGTTATAAAAGAACTTTTGTACCATGTGCATTCAAATCAATTTTCTTAAACTCTTTTCAAAATGAGTCGGTTAATTGTATTTTCCAGTGTAAACTGACTTATTTTCCAAAAAAGCTAAGTGCATGTACTAGACGGAATAGGCTGGCTACTCCTGGCATCAATAAAAGAGTCTTGCAAGCTTAGATGTTAAAATCTGTTGAACAAATTTCCTTTTTATCTTTGATCCGCCTGTGGATCCTTTATAGTCCGTTTGTAATACTTTGATATTACTTTTAATTCAGTTGTAATGTGATTTATCTTTCGACTTCCGCTGTGCATTAAATTGTGTTGTTTGACTATGATGATATCATCTACGTCGCGATACTCCCCACCGGGCCCACCGGTAATACGTGGAAATATCGGGGTGTGACAGGTTGGTATCAGAGCCAACACTGAGTGAATTAAACACTAGCCTTTTGTGTTTAATCTCAGTTACACAATTGCACATTCCTTGACTTTCGAGTCTAGACAAAGAACTTAGGACTAATCTTAATTCGTTTTATTTTGTCCTTTATTTGTTTCCTTTGTTGTTCTTTTGTTTGTTTTGACAGGTTTATCAAAATGCCACCGAGATTCAGGAGAGGACGAGGCAAGGCAGCAGTTACTGGACACGATCATGAAGCCGGACCTTCACACCGGCGAACCCCATCTATCACCATGAGTACAAGTCCTCAGGAAGATTCGAGGACGTATCTGGAGCCAGCTAGGCGATCTGTCTCGCTAAGTTCGTCACCTTCCTACCACCATTCATTCGGGCCCCAATCTGAAAACGAGCCCCACAACTCACACCATTCCTTCATCCTTCTCCAATGCTCAAACTCACACCACTCCTTCAATGACCCAACACCCTACTTTCAGAGCCGGTTCAACCAGGCAAACTTAATTGTAGAACCGGTGGGTTTTAACCCATTGGGACCAGAGGACCACTTCTCAGGAGACCATGCGATGGACATGGATGAAGACACCGATCCCGCCGAGCCTCCAACCGGAACCCCTACTCACCCCATCGAGATCTCAGATGGGTCATCATTTCACGGATCACCTTACCGTGGTCCAGACAGCTACCAGGCGAGATTTGCCCAATATGATTGGATGTTTACCCCCTCTTACCACTCATCGCCTCAGCAGCAGCAGGATCCCTCTGAGGATTCGCGTTTTGTAGCGATCACTCCACCGCTACCACCACCAGTTCAGCAGCCGCCTCCGGAGCCACCGAGGCGAAGAAGATCAAACGCACGGATGTCCGTGCGAGGAGGAGTGTGTATCAGCACCCCTCAACCTTCGAGTGGCAGCCACTACCCGCCACTTTATGAAGACCCGCAGATGGATGGGCCTTCAAACCCCGTCTCTAAGGTAGACTCCACGCCAGACGCGCCACCACTGTTGGGTTATGATAACCCGATTCATGCATACGCCGGTTCAGCGGCGTATAATCCCTTTGAGCAGCCGGCCCACACTAGCTACAACTATGCCGAAGCTGACCCTTACCTTGTAGCAGCGAACTACAATGCTCTCCACCCCGAGGGGCCCTATGGAGCTCCCTGGGGAGTTGGATACCCAGCTTATGGGTACCAACAACCGCCACCTCCTCAACCTCCACATCAGCAGCCGTCGCAACCGCCATTGATACCGTCGTCGCAACAACAGGAGATTCTCCAATGGTTGAGCCAGGTAGAGCGGGAGGTTTAAGAAGATCGGAGAAACCACCGAGGATTCCTCAAAGGGTTGGCAAGTTTAATCAAGGGGAAGAGCAAGAAAAGGGATTTTTGAAGATCCTTGTTTATTTATTTGTATTGTATTTTACTTGCTTTAAATCAAGTCCCTGCGTGGACGTCTGTTTTTGTATTCAGTCCCTGCGAGGACTTGTATTTCTGTTTAGCCCCTGCGTGGGCATGTTATTTCTGTTTAGCCCCTGTGTGGGCAAGTCGTTCTGTTAAAAGTCTCGTTTAGGGCAATCATGTACCCCTTAAATTTAGTAATGGAATGTTTCAATTTAAAATTTTGTCTTTTTATGCATAAATATAATATATGAAATAAATGAAAATATCATTCCTTTTGTAAGATCTGCCGTTATTTAATAAAATCTAAAAAGGACAAAACCTAGCCCATGTGTCATTTTAAGACAGGGCCATGATGGTAGTTCCTAAATTAGATTCAGATCCTTGTTAACATCTGAAAACATGTTAACACTCTTGGCAAAATGTGATTTGATAAAATCGCATAAGTCATCCTTAAATTGGGTTATTCCAATTCACTTCTTATTTATATAATCATCCATTAGTGATGAAGTGCCTATGGAACATAATTAATCTCCTTTGAGACTAAAGACAATTTTAATTTGTTTTATTTGGTATATGGCCCTTGGGGGGTTAATGACCATGTCTCGGATATCCTTGGCATCATTCATTGAAATGGCCACGACTTAAGCACGGGGTGTAGGCATACACCTGACAGATGCATATGTAAAAACTGGTAACCCACAATAAGGAATTAACCTTGTGGGCATTATATCTGTGGCGTGTCAGTTAATCTTGTCCGGCTCTTCTAACCGGCACTGACGGACGACAAATAAGTAAAACTATATACAAGATTATTTTTAAATAATTGTCCCAAGTTATAAAAGAACTTTTGTGCCATGTGCATTCAAATCAATTTTCTTAAACTTTTTTCAAAATGAGTCGGTTAATTGTATTTACCAGTGTAAACTGGCGTATTTTCCAAAAAGGCTAAGTGCAGGTACTAGACGGAATAGGCTGGCTACTCCTGGCATCAATAAAAGAGTCTTGCAAGCTTAGATGTTAAAATCTATTGAACAAATTTCCTTTTTATCTTTGATCCGCCGGTGGATCCTTTACAGTCCGTTTGTAATACTTTGATATTACTTTTCATTCAGTTGTAATGTGATTTATCTTTCGACTTCCACCGTGCATTAAATTGTGTTGTTTGACTATGATGATATCAACTACGTCACGATAATCCCCCACCGGGCCCACCTGTAATACGTGGAAATATCGGGGTGTGACAAAAAGATAAAAAGTTTTGGGTTAAAAGTAAAAACACCAATAGTTTTGGGTTAAAAGTAATTTATGAAATACTTTTGGGTGAAAGTAAAAAAAATCATTTTTTTTTTGGAAAACCCACAAAGCCAACATTACGACAACCATATCCATAACCATTTTTTCTTTGAAAAACCCCCCAAAGCACACCTCGCGTTGCAGCGGGGCGTAAAACGGTGTCAAATAGTACTAATGTCACACAACCGTTATCGACCACCAACACTGACTCGACCTAGGATATGCGTGTTGCGACGAACCTGTCAAATATGGAAAAATAGAGGCAACAACGTTGAACCACACATGCACGTTGCGTCGTATTAACTCGAAAAATTTAGAACCACACGTAAAACGAAAATTTGCGGAAGACGAAAAGTATAAGTGACAAAAGTTGTGAAGTTAAATTGCAAATAATGAAAACTTTTGGGTTAAAGTTAAAAAAACAAATTATATAGGGTTAAAATTGCAAAAGGTAAAAACCTTTGGGTTAAAAGTAAAAAATCAAGTTTTTTTTTTTTTTGAAAAATGACCAAAGCACAATGTACAACTTGTTATGCACAAAAAACTTGCTAATTTATAATATACTAGAATTGAGACCCGCCGCAATGCGGCGGGGATTCTTTAGTTATAACTAAGTCGATTTAGGACCTGCACGTTATGTTAAACCTGTCAAACGGGAAAAAAAATAGACGATGTAAAAAAGGTTCACCCACGCATGCACGTTGCGTCATGTTAACTCGTAAAATTTAGAACGAAACGTAAAAACGTTAAACCAAAGACGCACGTTGCAATGTGTTAAGTCACAAAATTTTGAACCAAGCATAAAACGAAAAAAATTGCGGAAAATGAAAATTATAAAGGACCAAAGTTGAAAATAAAAAAAAGTTGCGAGTATAGATTGCAAAAGATAAAAAGTTTTGGGTTAAAAGTAAAAAAAACAAATAGTTTTGGGTTAGAAAGTAATTTATGAAATACTTTTTGGTAAAAAGTAAAAAAATCAATTTTTTTTTGAAAACCCCCAAAACCAAGGTTACGACAACCATATGCATAACCATTTTTTTCTTTAGGAAGCCCCCAAAGCACACCCCGCGTTGCGGCGGGACGTAAAACGGTGTCAAATATTACTAATGTCACACAATCGTCATCGACCATCAACACTGACTCAACCTAGGATCTGCGTGTTGCGACGAACCTGTTAAACATGAAAAAATAGAGGTAAAACCTTTGAACCACACATACACGTTGCGCCGTATTAACTTGCAAAATTTGAAACAAAACATAAAAAAGTTGAACCACATTCGTACGTTGCGTTGTATTAAGTCGAAAAATTTAGAACTATACGTAAAACGAAAATTTGCCAAAGATGAAAAGTATAAGTGATAAAAATTTGTGAAGTTAAATTGCAAATAATGAAAATTTTTGGGTGAAAGTTAAGAAAACAAATTTTGTAGTTTTAAAATTGCAAAAGCTAAAAACCTTTGGGTTAAAAGTAAAAAAATCAAGTTTAGTTTTGGGTTAAAGTTAAAAAACAAATTATGTAGGGTTAAAATTACAAAAGCTAAAAACCTTTGGGTTAAAAGTAAAAAATCAAGTTTTTTTTTTTGAAAAACTCTCAAAGCACAAGGTACAAGTGGTTATGCACAAAAAACTTGCTTATTTTTGTATGGAATAATAACTAGGATTGCGACCCGCCGCAATGCGGCGGGATTCTTTAGTTATAACTAAGTTGATCTAGACTCGCACGTTATGTTACACCTGTCAAACAGGGAAAAGCAGACGACGTAAAAACGTTCACCCACACACACGTTGCATCACTCGCAAAATTTAAAAACGAAACGTAAAAACGTTAAACCAAAGACGCACGTTGCGATGTGTTAAGTCACAAAATTTAGAACCAAGCATAAAGCGAAAAATCTGCGGAAAATGAAACTATAAAGGACTAACGTTGAAAGTAAAAAAAAATTGTGAGGATAGATTGCAAAAGATAAAAAGTTTTGGGTTAAAAGTAAAAAAAAAAAAACAAATAGTTTTGGGTTAAAAGTAGTTTATAAAATACTTTTGGGTGAAAAGTAAAAAAAATCAATTTTTTTGGAAGACCCTCAAAGCCAACGTTGCGACAACCATATGCATAACCATTTTTTATTTGAAAACCCCCCAAAGCATACCCCGCGTTGCGGCGATGCGTAAAATGGTGTCAAATAGTACTAATGTCACACAACCGTCATCGTCCACCAACACCGACTAGACCTAGGATATGCGTGTTGCGACGAACCTGTCAAACATGAAAAAATAGAGGTAAAAACGTTGAACCACACATGCACGTTGCATCGTATTAAGTTATTAACTCGAAAAATTTAGAACTATACGTAAAACAAAAATTTGCGAAAGATGAAAAGTATAAGTGACAAAAGTTGTGAAGTTAAATTTCAACTAATGAAAAGTTTTGGGTTAAAGTTAAAAAAACAAATTATGTAGGGTTAAAATTGCAAAAGGTAAAACCGTTTGGGTTAAAAGTAAAAAATCAACTTCTTTTTTTTTAAAAAAAATGCCCAAAGCACAATGTACAACTCATGATGCACATATAACTTGTTAATTTATATATGGAATAATTACTATTAATTAACTATGAAAAATAACTAAATTATAGCTATAAACTAATTAATAAATATAAATACTTAATGAGCCAAGCCCGAGCCGTGTTCGAAGCATGAAAAACTACCTACGAGAGCTCAAGATTTAGAAGCAAAGCTCAAACCAAGCGGGGCTCGGGCTTGCTTAGGTGGTGGCGGTATAAAGTCGAATGTTTCAGGTTTTGGGTCATACCAATTCCATATTAACCCCTAAGTAGGAAAAGGCAATGGTCTACTTTTTCAATCGTTTTTACTTTTTTATTAGACTATGTGTAGTAGTAAATCAATATAATGCCCCCATGATGGGGCGTTTTGCGACACGTGTCATCCCAGTCAGCATGGGCATTATAGCATAAAGTGGTGTAGTGGGGCATTATTCCAATAACGCCCATGCAATCATTTCCCAATTATTTTTTTTAATTTAAAACATAAAAAACTTCATTATTTAAAATAAAAATTACACTACTTGAAAAAAAAAGAAACCGAAATAAAAAACAGAAAATAAAAATACAGAAAATTAAAAAACCTAAAAAAAATAATGTTAAAAAAACAAGAATAATTCGGTGTAACTTCAAAGGTCCTTTTGTTAAAAAAAAACAAGAAAATTACCTTTTGTTTTTTTCCCACCAAAGGTCCCACTGCTTTACCCCTTCTTCTTCTTCTTCCTTTCTTCTTCCCCACCACCTGCAACTTAAAAAAAAAAAAAACATTCTCTTCTTCCTTTTCTTCTGTTTTTTTTTTAAATAAAACTAATTATAAACACACACAAATATTATACACACATGGCAAGCTTTCATTGGACAACCAAATGAAGTTCCAGCGTTTTTTAAATAACGCCAAACCCATTTTTTTTTCAAAAATAACGCCGGAAAACGCCGGCCGTAATGGGGGTGTGGGCGTTACCGGGCGTTTTTTTGCAATTTTTTTTTTAAAAATCACGCCTCACTACGGGTGGTCTTAGTGTCGGGTTCCTTTTTGCAATGACGTTTTTAGTTAATATACAAGATAATGTAGTTAGAGGATGGAGGTATGGGATTTCAGTTGGGACTATGATCATTGCTTCTATTGTGTTGATTTTTGGGACCCCTATGTTTCGGTTCAAAAACCTGCAAGGGAGCCCATTACTGGTTATATGGAAAGTCGTGTTTCTGGTTATAAAGAACAGGAATCACATGTACCCTGCAAACCTGGGATTTTTGAAATATTACTTCAACTCTAAAGTCACACACACGACTAAATTCAGGTATGTATAAAAAACAAATAAAAAAGAACTATTGAATAGCTTCCTGTAGGAACATATAAGAAAATGGGTGTATCGGGTGGGTCAAGATGAGTAATTGGTATTGGGTTGGATAACAGGTCAAAACATGTAGGGTTGATTTGGCCTGGCCCGCAAACATTTTTTTTTCTTGCTTAAGTATGATTTTAAAAACTAAAAAAAACAAGTATAGTTGTTTATGATGTTGAGATTAAAAGTGATGCTTTGGTTGAAGATATTGAAACTGAACTCGCAATTGAATACGAAAGCAGTGATGCTCATGCATCGGTAATGAAAAAATATGTAGAATATGTGCCACCTCATCTAAGATTGATGTCCAAAATGGATTGGAAGAACATTCAAAAATTCCAAAACGTGTACGCGATATGCAAACGTTAGTCTTACATTGGGGTTGTTTAGGCAGCAATAAAGCTGCACGTTTGGGGTTGTTTTGGCAACAAAGTATATGTTGTTCCAAAGTCGATTATATGTAATGTTTTAGCTGCATTTTGGGAATGTTTTTTTTGGCTAAACTACATTAGCTTTGAGGCTGATGCAGGTTATGGTTTAATGACCATCGTTTTTTCTTTAGGCGATGTTTGAGGAATTTATTGGAATTCGGGATGATAAACAAACCGCTCAAGTTAAACTATTTGGGGATTACTTGCAGGTATAATGTTGGATGTATTCATGATATTGTAAGATTAAATATATTTATTTTATATTTAATCTAGTAGCCATTATAATCATTTACATTATATGGATCAAAATATATAACAATCCTATTAAATAATTAGTTGGTAATTGTTGATGGGCCTAATTACCCTTATTAACTAATTAGTGTTTCCTCCTGGGTGCATATATAAGGAGAATAATGTGGAGGTTAAAGGGTTAGACAATTTCACATAACCTAATTACTCTCATAACATCAATCGACCTCTCTCTCCCAACCGAACACCCTATTCGGTTTCATCATCACCATCATTAGATTGCACCCTAAGGAGGAACCAGACCAAGATGACAATCATGTCAAAACTTATTGCTGTGTCTCCATCTGGATTCTCTGTTGGCTTGTACTACTGCAATCAGGTATGTTTTCATGTTTTCCTTTATGTCTAAACAGAACTGATCAACATGTGGTATCAGAGCATATGTTGATTAATCAGTTATGTTTTTATCCATTATTCTGGGATAGAAATCTGGAAAACGGAGTTTGAAAACTTAATAAACCACAACAGTAGGTTTCGAGTTCTTTGAATGTCCCCGAAAACACTTTTTCGATAAACTGAATTGGTTAATAATGTGACTCGAAATCGAATAGGTTAATTTTATGTCCGAAATCTGTTTTAGAAGCCTTAAAATTCAGGTTTTGGGTTCCAGATTCATGTTTTTATTTTAGGGTTCATCATGTTTTCTTAGGAAAATTCTAAATTCCTTTATGTTTTGGAATATAATTTGGATTTTTGAGTGTTATTTCCCTGCTTGATCCAATTTAATCTGTTAAGTTCATTCGAAAACTGTTAAAAGATATACAGTTATAATTTTCGAAATATTATGATAAAATTAGATCATCACTAAAACAGGAAACTATATCTCAAAATCCCCAACAATTCGAATTTTCGGTTATGTTTTCACATTAATAGCTGTAACAGAAGTTTCGAGATAAGTTTTAACCACCCGAGACAAAGGTCTCGACTCGAGACCACAAGAACTTGACTCGAAATCATAAGTGTTCTCAAATGTTTATAACTCGAGACAACGATTTCGACTCGAGATCATAAGGTCTCGACTCGAGACCACTAAGGTTTCGACTAAGGGCTTAAATCTGTACAACTCGAGACAAAGGTCTCGACTCAAGACCATAAAGGTCACAACTCGAGACCATGGTTGTGACTCGAGACCTCATAAGGAGTCGAGATCTCATAATTCACAGCAGTCGATACCATGATTACGACTCGAGACACTGAGGTTGCGACTCGAGACCATTAATGAGTCGAGACCTCATAATGTTATAAGCTGAGTCGAGACTTGACTCGAGATATCACTCGAGACCTCATAACTGACTCGAGATCTCACTCGATCCGCGCTAACATGTGTTTTGCTATTAAATGGTTGGTTTTTGTAATTACTTAGTTAATTAATGAGGATCAAATAATGTTTTACAAAACCAAAATGGCTTAACTTGAATGAGCTTCTGATGTATCACTTCTGGCCAAAGCTGATTTGATGCATCTACTTATCGTTCAAGTATTACGAAAGCTATGTTAAGTGTGCATCATAAACATGAATGTCTTAATATCTGGCCAAAGCTGATTTAATTCCTTCATAGATGGCATACTTAACAAGTGCATAACTAAAGTGATTGTCTCAATTTCTGGCCAAAGCTGATTTGTTACAACCACTTTGCACACATGCTTAAATGATTACACTTCTGGCCAAAGCTGTTTTGTCTTCGTTTAAGTAGAACTTTAAGTAGTCTATTATTTTGATATTAGTAATAGATAT